>NC_136415.1:55348071-56548071 GCF_051521515.1 Lactuca serriola
GTGTAGTAGTCTTTTATATAGATCGTAGTGAATTCTCTTACTAGTGTGTCGTAGTGTAGTAGTCTTTTGTATAGCTCGTAGTGAGTTCTCTTACTAGTGTGTCGTCTCGTAATAGTGTATATTATAGTATGTAAAGTAGTGGCAGTAACGAGTAGTAGTGACCTTAGCTATACCTATTATAGTTAACTTAGTGTGTATGGTTCTTGGCATTTTAATAGTATAGGCATCGAATGAAATGAAAATACTCGTATCCAACACCAATATACATGATATATAATTAAGAAATCAACGACAGTCGGACGGATAACAACCACCCTAAGCCCACAATCAAACAAGAATAGGGAATAAGGCGAGCTATTGGTCCTAAGTCCTTCAAGTCTTACTTATATAAATATATTAGTGTGGTTACATTTAATAAGAAAATATATTTTATAAAAATCTTGTCAAAAGGGAACATTTAGAAAATAGTTTATTTATCCAAAATAGTTTTGAAAACGCAAAGTTCTTTTATAAGGCATAGTGATAAATCACATGTGATTTGAACTACTGATAGTGAATCACATGTGATTAATTTTTATAAACATGTATATTTGACTTGTACCCCCCCCCCCCCTAAAACATTAAAAACATTTGAAAGGTTCATTAAAGGGGTATGAACTCACAGTTTATCGTAGGGTTCGAGTGTCAACGGATGCTCTGAATGCCAATGGTCCCTATAAATCATGTGATGACACATAATGGGTTTAGAACTAGGGTGTTTCACGCTTAAACATGATGGAAAAACATCCTTAGGGCTCGGCATTACTGAGTACAAGTGTCTCATGATCCATACTTAATGATTCATGCAAGTTTAGGGCCAAAAGTGGGCATTTGAGTAAGTGCATGACCTTGAAATTGAGTGTGCGGCTGAGGTGTGCGGCCAGAAGGGTGTGTGAGGCTGCACACAAGTGTTTGAATGTGTGCTGCCCCCTCATGAATGTGTGTTGCCCCCTCATGAAGGTGTGCGGCCGTACACCTTCAAGGGACCATGAATATGATGAACATGATGAGTTTTAAAGCTTGGGATTCAAGTGTTTACCACTAATAAGCTTGAAGATGAACTAGATCACAAATATGAGGCCTTCAAGGTGTTCTTGGTTGAAGATTTTAGAGAGAGAAAGTAGAGAGAGAGTAAGGAGCATCCAAATGAATGAATGAAGTGGGTATCCATCTATATATATGTTTGGGTGTGAGGCTGGAGGGTGTGTGGTTGGGTGTGCGGCAGCACACATGGGTGTGTGGCCGTACACACAAAAGTGTGGCCGCACACACCTCTTTTGGTGTGTTTGATCCGATTCCATGATGCAAAACACTTTCCAACACCTCCTAAGACCCATAACTAGACTATAGTAGGTCGAAAACATGCATTTGGAACCACAAGATTTACAAAGGATGATGAATTCAAGATTTAAAGACAATACGCAGACCAATTACATAGGATGAAAGTTTCGGGTTGCCACATTATCCCCCCGTTAGAGGGAATTTTGTCCCGAAATTTATAATTCCTACAGAGGGTAATTACAAAACTACTATGCCAAAAAGATGGGGGATATTTGAGTTTCATTTGATCCTCGCGCTCCCAAGTGAATTTCGGTCCCCGCTTGGCGTTCCACCGAACCTTCACAATTGGGATGCGGCTTTGTTTTGTTCGTTTCACTTCTCGGTCCATAATCTCCGTAGGCTCTTCCACAAAGTTGAGGCTCTCATTGACCTCTCTCTCGTCGAGGGGAATCACGTGAGTCTCGTCAGACAGGCATTTCTTCAAGTTTGAGACGTGGAAGGTAGGATGTATGTGCGTTAGCTCGTGGGGTAATTTGAGTTTGTAAGCTACACGGCCGATTCTAGCAAGAATCTCGAAAGGCCCTATGTACCTTGGGTTCAGCTTTCCACGCTTTCCGAAGCGTATCGTGCCCTTCCAGGGTGAGACCTTCAAAAGGACTCGGTCTCATACCTGAAACTCCAAGGGTTTTCTTCGTTTGTACGCGTAGCTTTTCTGTCGATCCCTAGCAACTTTTAACCGTTCACGAATCTGTACAATCTTCTCGGTCGTTTCTCGAATGATCTCCGGACCAGTGAGAGCGCTGTCAGGAACTCGTCCTTTAGCCAACTGAGTGTCACCCACCTCAGCCCAGCACAGAGGGGATCTGCATTTTCGGCCGTAGAGGGCTTCAAATGGAGTTGCCTTGATGCTCGTATGATAACTATTATTGTAGGAAAATTCCACAAGAGGTAAGTGTGTATCCCATGATTTACCGAAGTCGATCACACAAGCTCGCAGCATGTCTTCTAAAGTTTGGATCATCCTCTCACTTTGTCCGTCGGTCTGCAGATGGTAAGTTGTACTCATGTACAGCCTCGTCCCTAGAGCCTTTTGTAGTGATTGCCAAAATCTCGAGGTAAATCTACTATCTCTGTCTGAGATAATAGATATAGGGATGTCATGCAACCGTACTACTTCCTTAAGGTATGTTCTCATGAGCTTCTCCATCTTGTCCGTTTCCTTGATGGGTAGGAAGTGTGCAGACTTGGTCAATCTGTCGATGATGACCCAAATGGTATCCAATCCACCCGTTGTCTTGGGCAGTTTGGTTATAAAGTCCATTGTAATCCACTCCCACTTCCATTCCGATATTTCTGGTTGTTGGAGGAGTCCTGATGGCTTTTGATATTCGACCTTGACCTTCGCGCATGTAAGGCACTTACTCACGAAGGTAGCGATCTCTGCTTTCATGTTAGGCCACCAGTACAGCTTCTTGAGATCCAGATACATCTTATCCGAACCTGGGTGGACGGAGTATCGAGTGTTGTGAGCTTCCTTCATGACTACCTCTTTGAAACCTCCGTGGCGCAGAGTCCAGATTCGGTCCATAAGGTAGTAAACTCCATCACCCTTGACCTCCAAACTCTTAATCATTCCGCGCAGGGATTCTCCTGTCACATTCTCAGGCATTAAGGCTTCAAGCTGAGCCTCCTTGATCTGTGCGGATAGATGCGAATGGATAATCATTGTTAATGACTTGGTTCTTTGGCCAGAATACTCTTTCCTACTCAGGGCGTCGGCTACCACGTTGGCTTTCCCCGGGTGATATCGAATTTCGCAGTCGTAATCGTTGAGTAGCTCGACCCATCGGCGTTGTCTCATGTTGAGCAGCTCTTTCTGGTTCAGTATGTGTTGGAAGCTTTTATGATCAGTGTACACTACGCTCTTCGTTCCATACAAGTAGTGTCTCCAAATTTTTAGTGCGAAGACGACCGCTCCTAGCTCAAGGTCGTGAGTAGTGTAGTTCACCTCATGCGTCTTTAGTTGTCTTGAGGCATAAGCGATGACTTTACCTTGTTGCATCAAGACACAGTCGAGTCCCTGATTCGATGCATCACAGTATACCACGAAGTCTTCTATTCCTTCGGGAAGCGATAATACTGGTGCGGTGCATAGGGCTCGCTTCAGGGTCTGGAATGCCTTCTCTTGATTCTCTTCCCAGTCGAATGGTACGCCCTTCCGGGTCAACATGGTGAGAGGCTTCGCAATCCTAGAGAAGTTTTGAATGAATCTGCGGTAGTAGCCAGCGAATCCTAGAAATTGACGAATCTCCGTAGGCGTCTTCGGTGCTGACCAGTTCTCAATAGCTTTAATTTTGGAGGGATCCACGTGGATTCCTTCTTCACTAACCACGTGTCCTAAGAATTCAACTCTTCGGATCCAAAACTCGCACTTAGAGAACTTCGCATATAACTTCTTTGATCGCAGTGTTTCCAGGACTCGTCGCAGGTGATCCTTATGTTCTTCCTCGCTCCGAGAGTAGACGAGTATATCATCAATAAAGACGATGACAAATTGATCTAGATACGGACGACATACCCTATTCATTAAGCCCATGAATACTGCGGGAGCGTTAGTCAGTCCAAAGGGCATTACTACGAACTCAAAGTGTCCGTAACGGGTTCGGAAAGCTGTCTTCAGAACATCTTCCTCAAGCACCCGTAACTGGTGATACCCGGACCTAAGATCAATCTTGGAGAAGTAACTCGCTCCTTGCAGTTGGTCGAATAGGTCGTCGATACGAGGGAGAGGGTAGCGATTTTTGACAGTGAGTTTGTTGAGCTCCCTATAATCGATGCACATACGGAACGATCCGTCTTTCTTCTTTACGAACAAGACCGGAGCTCCCCAGGGTGAGAAGCTTGGTCTTATAAAGCCCTTGCTGAGCAGTTCGTTAAGCTGACCAGATAGTTCTTGCATCTCTGTAGGTGCTAAACGATAAGGTGACTTAGCTACGGGAGTAGCTCCTGGGACTAGGTCGATTCTAAACTCAACCTGACGTTTGGGAGGTAGACCTGGAAGATCCTCTGGGAAAATGTCAGGGAATTCGCATACAACGAGAATGTCTTTTGGATTTTTTGATTTCTGGCTTGTGTCGACGACGTGAGCAAGAAAGGCGCAACATTCCTTACGCAAGTATTTCCGAGCCTGAATACTGGAGATGATACGAAGGCTCGTACCGGGTTTATCTCCATAGACCAATAGGGTTTCGTGATTCGGAAGGTTCAGGCGAATGGCTTTATCGAAGCATAGGATATCAGCGTGATGAAGACTCAACCAGTCCATACCAACAATGACATCAAAACTCTTGATCGAGACTGGTATGAGGTCGATTGGAAATGAGGATTCGTCTAACGTGAGGGTACAACCTATGTAGATTTCGTTAGAGCTTTCAGTTTTCCCGCTACCCATTTCTACAACGAATGTTTCTTTTAGTGGTTGAGGGGATTGTTTGAGTAAGTGTGTAAAGTTTTGATTTATGAAGCTTCTTTCTGCACCACTATCGAATAATACACAGGCATAAGAGTTGTTGAGAAGAAACGTACCCGTGACTACTGTGGGATCCGCTACCGCCTCATTGTGACCAATGGCGAGTAGTCTTCCAGTTCCCCCAACATTTGCAGTCTTCGGACATTTCTTCTTGAAATGACCAGCTTCACCGCAGCCATAACACGTCGGGGTCACTCCCGAACCGGAAACTTGTGAGATAGGTTTGGGAGGGGCCTCGCAGAATCGCACAATATGGCCCTTCCGACCGTAGTTGGAACACTGCAATTCACGGCAGGGGCCGTTGTGGTGGAAAGGGCACTTGGGACACTTGGGAAGATTCCCACTATAAGCCTTTAGCGGTGCAGGAGTGGCTGGAGTAGTGGCAGCATGGACTGCCATGATTTGTTGGTCCTTGGAGGAGGTTTGAGTTTTCTTTCCTTTCTTCTTATCCCATCGCTTCCTCTTTCTGTCAAATGAATCGGGTGGTGCAATGGTAGTTGTGGTTGCTGTTGCTGGAGTAGAAGAGACTTCATGGTTGATCAGACTTTGGGCCAATTCCTTGGCGCTGTCGAAGGTGGTAGGGCGTGAGGCTAGAACATTTCCTTGATACGGGGGCATTAGACCCCAGATGTATCGTTCGATCTTTTTGCTTTCGGATGGGATCATGTTGGGACACATAGCTGCCAAGTCGTAGAACCTGGCCATGTAAGCTATTATGTCAGTCACTACCATCTTGAGGTTCCAGAGTTCCTCCTCAAGTTTCTGAATATCGCCCCTCGGGCAGTACTCCTTTCTCATGAGATCCTTTAGAGTGTCCCAGCCCATGGCATTGGCTGTGACCAAGGAGAGTGCACTGACATGGCCGTTCCACCATGTCAAAGCCCTGTTAGTGAGGGTGGCAGTAGCGAACTTGATTTTGCTCTCTTCGGGGCAAGAGCACATTTCGAATACAGCTTCGGTTCTTTCGAACCATTGGGATAATGTCAGAATTCCTCCAGTACCATCGAAGAAGGTAGGTTTACAGTTCATGAAGTCCTTATAAGTGCATCCCTGTACTATTTGATGGACTTCACCAAATCTAGAGTTACCACCGCTCGCGTCCCCGGAGTTCATTTGAGCCATTGCTGCTGTCACAGCTGCGGTCACTGCCGTTTGGAACAACACTGGATCGAACTGTGGAGGAGGAGGTGGTGGAGGAGGGGTTTGAGTTGCGGGTCTTCCTCTGCTTGGACACTTTCGTGGAGGCATCTTTTACTGGAAGATCATAGGAATGATAGAAATAGTAAGAGTCTATTGCGAAATAAGAATAGAGTGTTTCATGGATTAATTCAACATAATCCAAAAATCAGAATGAGAGTCATAGCAATAGAATAGTTAGCTGCCAATATACTGGTATTGATGATGTAATACAAGTTCAGGAAAAATTGACCTATTAGAAGGTCTTACATCAAACCATAGGGAAAAATGTTGGCACTCTAGAGGTCTAGTTAGGGTACTTTTTAGAGCTAGGAATGTTTACAGATAAGAGATCTACGGAACATTGAGAGAAAAGGCTAGTCCTTTAGACAAAAGAGTGAGGTAACTAGATATCTTCTACTAGCGACGGTTACTTGTTGGGCGAACCCTCAGATTCGCTAGCTGACGCATAACTTCCTGAAAGTGTCGATCGTGAATCCTTTGGCATACTCGGAGTTCCCTAACTTCGGCTCGGGATGCAGCTAGTTGTTGCTGCAGAGCCTCGTTGGTCCTCCTTGTGTTGTCCATGGCTTGGCGAATGCGAACGGTGTTGAGATTCGAGTTGGCATCCACTTCTACAACTCGACCAATGGCTGCTTGACCCTGATCGACATTCCTGGCAATCCTTCGGACCATGATGGGCAGAACTCGGTCCGCTAATCCTCCTTCGCTTGTGTTGTAGTAGCTTCGGTCTCCATTGTAAGGTAAAGGCTGGCCCTGCTCCTCGCTCCATCGGTGCAAGGATATGGCCCACATAGGAGTGGGTCCCTGAAATGTCAGACGAGGGTTGGGGTTCGGAGCCTCAGTAGGTAGGTTGTTAACTTCTCGTTCGGAGCTGGAGCTATCCGAGAAGCCTTCAGCATGATGATCATCCAAAGGTATCGGGTGATCACCATCTGACTCCTCATCGAACCATCCTCCATTGCCCTGGTTTGGATAGTACAGATCACCGGGATGGTGGAAGCCAGCCATGCTATCTATGCGAGAAAGGGGAAAAGAAGATTAATAGACATACTAACCTAAATTACTTATAAGATGATCGTCACGAGTTAGACCAATATTTGCATAATGCATACTAATTACATGCGATCGGGGCAGGATAGTCCGTCGAATAAGTGACCCTAACTCTAAATCCACAACCAAACAAGGAACAGGAAGTAAAGCAAAGATCACAGATTCTAAGTCTATAACGCCCTAATCACAGGTAACCGGAAAGTATCCATTTAGCAACTATTACTCCACTAGTAACGCCCTTTCTAGTTCTCACATATGTATGTTTTAGAGATACAGAATACTCCTATAGTATTCTTATACTAACGTTATGGTGGTAGGGTTGGTAAGTTATAGACTTGTTGCAACACTACAACCAAGCTTAGGCACATGCTATTCACTCCTAGGAAAACGTAGTTGATTAGGCTACACCCCCCTAACTGTGACTATATGCCTCTATGCCCAATTGTGCTGTCCAACAATCTTAATACTTTTGTTCTTTTCTAGTGTGATACTAACTTCTGTGTTTTATAGAGATGTGTGCATATATATACTTAGTTAAATCTTTTAGATGCTTAACGATATATATTCTTGGTCAGAGTGTTTTAGTCCCGAAGTGTTTATAATTCGTATATCTTTTATAGGTTGATATGCTTGATTCACTATAAACAATGCTCTGATACCAATCTGTCACACCCCAAAACCGGTAACGGCGGAATACGTTTCGGGGTGGAGGACGTCATGTACAGTATCATCACAATTGTATAATAGTAAAAACAAGAAACATGCAACCATTTCATTTACATAGTGAGTTTAATTACAGGTGTGTTCTGTAATGTTCATCAAACACCAAAAGTAATACAAAAATAAGAGATGGGTCTTGTATGCTCCATCTTCTACAAAATGTTGCACCTGTACCTGTCTATCTTTGACCTGAGGATACAAGTTATTTTGAAAACGAGTATCAGCATAAAGCTGGTGAGTTCATAAGGGTTTAGTGTAAATTTTAGTATAAAATGTATTAGTGCAGATAGTGTGAAAAGCTGCAGTTTACATTCGTAAGTAGTAGAAAACTCTAGAAAATCCTATATTTTCCAGAAAATACCTTGTAAGTGAAAGCCTTTAAGTTACATGTACTTATCTCCATTTAAAACCATTTGTTGTAAAGGTATATTAGTGAGTCTCCAATAAGTAGTGTAATAAGAAAAGTTATGCCTGATATCGGTAATAGTGGGGCAAACTCCCATAAGAAATAGATACTTATTTACCTCGGGATTTAAACTTCTTCTTTAGTGTTAGTATTTTAGTGTGAATGTAGTGTATTCCTTGTATGCTACTGATAGTGTGAGTAATAGAGTACCCCATGACCTTCCCGGTCATGCATAGTGTAGAGAAGTAGCGGCATCCCTGGGCCTGCACGGCTCGGACTGAGGTTAACAGTCGGGATGTAATAGTGTCTGCCCCGTATAGATCTATACATGTAGCGTCGTCTTCCTATTGGAAAACCTTTGGGCATAGTATGTAGCGAATAGCGTATCTCATAGTGAGTTAGTGTGTTATCCCCTGATTAGTGCTTTCTCTTGTATTATAGTGTAGTAGTCTTTTATATAGATCGTAGTGAATTCTCTTACTAGTGTGTCGTAGTGTAGTAGTCTTTTGTATAGCTCGTAGTGAGTTCTCTTACTAGTGTGTCGTCTCGTAATAGTGTGTATTATAGTATGTAAAGTAGTGGCAGTAACGAGCAGTAGTGACCTTAACTATACCTATTATAGTTAACTTAGTGTGTATGGTTCTTGGCATTTTAGTTGTACAGGCATCGAATGAAATGAAAATACTCGTATCCAACACCAATATACATGATATATAATTAAGAAATCGACGACAGTCGGACGGATAACAACCACCCTAAGCCCACAATCAAACAAGAACAGGGAATAAGGCGAGCTATTGGTCCTAAGTCCTTCAAGTCTTACTTATATAAATATATTAGTGTGGTTACATTTAATAAGAAAATATATTTTATAAAAATCTTGTCAAAAGGGAACATTTAGAAAATAGTTTATTTATCCAAAATAGTGTTGAAAACGCAAAGTTCTTTTATAAGGCATAGTGATAAATCACATGTGATTTGAACTACTGATAGTGAATCACATGTGATTAATTTTTATAAACATGTATATTTGACTTGTACCCCTCCCCCCTTAAAACATTAAAAACATTTGAAAGGTTCATTAAAGGGGTATGAACTTACAGTTTATCGTAGGGTTCGAGTGTCAACGGATGCTCTGAATGCCAATGGTTCCTATAAATCATGTGATGACACATAATTGGGTTAGAACTAGGGTGTTTCATGCTTAAACATGATGGAAAAACATCCTTAGGGCTCGGCATTACTGAGTACAAGTGTCTCATGATCCATACTTAATGATTCATGCAAGTTTAGGGCCAAAAGTGGGCATTTGAGTGAGTGCATGACCTTGAAATTGAGTGTGCGGCTGAGGTGTGCGGCCAGAAGGGTGTGTGAGGCTGCACACAAGTGTGTGCGGCCGTTCAGAGTGTGTGTGCGGCCGTACACTCCTCTTTTGAGTCCAAATGAAGTGTTTTCTCTTCACTCTAAGGAGATTTGAATGTGTGCTGCCCCCTCATGAAGGTGTGCGGCCGTACACCTTCAAGGGACCATGAATATGATGAACATGATGAGTTTTAAAGCTTGGGATTCAAGTGTTTACCACTAATAAGCTTGAAGATGAACTAGATCACAAATATGAGGCCTTCAAGGTGTTCTTGGTTGAAGATTTTAGAGAGAGAAAGTAGAGAGAGAGTAAGGAGCATCCAAATGAATGAATGAAGTGGGTATCCATCTATATATATGTTTGGGTGTGAGGCTGGAGGGTGTGTGGTTGGGTGTGCGGCAGCACACATGGGTGTGTGGCCATACACACAAAAGTGTGGCCACACACACCTCTTTTGGTGTGTTTGATCCGATTCCATGATGCAAAACACTTTCCAACACCTCCTAAGACCCATAACTAGACTATATTAGGTCGAAAACACGCATTTGGAACCACAAGATTTACAAAGGATGATGAATTCAAGATTTAAAGACAATATGCAGACCAATTACATAGGATGAAAGTTTCGGGTTGCCACAATTATTTTATTTATATTTTGTTGCATTCTTTTTAAGCCTTTATTAGGTAGTTTTCTCTTTATAGTTAGTTTCTTTTTTGTAATAGTTTGTAAGGCTATAAATAGCACTTGTTATTCGTATCACATGTGACACATTTATTTTTATTTATTTGGTAATATGTATGTGTGTGTGTGTATATATATTTATGAAATATTTTAAGGCCCATGCTAAGCACAACCCATGGTGGGTAATATGGATATGTCCTTCACCCTTATCTAAAATCTTTGAATAAATTTAAGTACATTGCTATTTTGGGTGGAGAGTTTTAAGTATGTTTCTATTATCAATAAAGGAAAATTAGTGATGCTATTATTGGTAAAGAAATGATAATACATTGATATTACAAATGAAAAATGAAATTACATTGTCTTTAAAAAGTATGTTGCCATCAGAAATATAAAAGTAGCCCCAGATAGAATGGTAATCAATTATATCATATCATATCATCATATCATATCATCGTATCATCATAACATATCATATCATATCATCATATCATCATAACATATCATATCATACTATATTATAAAACTAGCATTTTTTCTTTTACCACATTCATTTGAAACTCCCATGCATTTTTCCTTTCACCACATTCATTTGAAACTCCCATGACTTTTCAGTTTCTTCATAATAATTACAAACTAAATTTCAATATTAAAAGAATATCTTTATTTCTCCTTATAAAGTTATATTTTTTAACTTTTAACATATTATACTTAATTTATTAGTTTTAATATATTGTTGGATGTAAAGCATTATCATTTTAAAGCTACAACTTTTGAACAATTTTTATAAAATAAGTAAATTATAAATTTAAATATAACATTACAGGATCAACTTAAATAGAAATTTTAGTTTAACTTAAATAACCCGAATAATATTTTGTAAATAGTTAAAAGTGATAAATTATAGTGTCTTTTTAATAATGATTATAAGTTGGTTAATAAGGCTAAATAAATATCAAACCTAAAGTGTAATCATAAATAAACTAAATTTCAATATTAAAATAACATCTTTACTTTTACTTATAAAGTTATGTCTTTAATTTTTAACAGATTATATTTAATTTATTAGATTTAATATGTTGTATGTAAACCATTATCAGTTTAAGCTACAAATTTTGAACAGTTTGGACAAAATACTTAATTTGGTAATTTAAATATAACATTACAGTGTCACCTTAAATTTAAATTTCAGTTTCACTTAAAAAAACCAAATGAATATTTTTTGAATAGCTACAAGTGATAAGTTGTAGTGCTAAATACAAAAAACTAAATTATAATCTCAATTTAACTAAAATTTTTCCTAAATATATTTTTATAATCGTTAAAAGTTTTAAAATAAGTAGCTTAAAATAACTTATAATAACAATAGTTAAAAATAACTCTATATAAATGATTATATTGTTACATTTAAAATAAAAAAACAATGTTTAATGTTTTAAGTAATTATAATGATAGAAATTAAAACGTTAAGCAAATAAATTTTAAAAAATTAATTAACGATAACAAAAACTATAAATAACGTTAAAACATATATTATATTTAATTTTATTCATGAGTAATTCACGGGTAGAGGTCATTCAAACAGTTGAGATTATGCAGTTATAATAGATGTATATAGTATCATATAATTCAAAATAATCAATATATTATATCAATTTAGTATACAAATAATTATATCAAATTTAACAGCTTTATTGTTATATTAAAAAAAACATATATTTGTAAGAATTTCTACTATAATGATAGAAATTAAAACGTTAAGCAAATAAATTTTAAAAAATTAGTTAATGATAACAACAACTATAAATAACATTAAACCATATATTATATTTAATTTTATTCATGAGTAATTCACGGGTAGAGGTCATTCAAACGGTTGAGATTATGCAGTTATAACAGATGCATATATTATCATATAATTCAAAATAATCAATATATTATATCAATTTAGTATACAAATAATTATATCAAATTTAACAATTTTATTGTTATATTAAAAAAACATATATTTGTAAAGATTTCTACTATATAGATGTTTATGCGCAACGCGCGGGCGTTCACCTAGTTATGATATATAGAGATGAGTACCAACTGGATAAGAAAATGATTTTCTCTGATGCGGTTTATAATTTGAAGCATCCTAGGTGATTAAATGTAATCTTTCAACAACAATTTTCCTTAATTTGTCTCCCTGATTGAATTTTTTTTTCATATTAACAATATTCAAGGTTTCGGCTAAGAGATTTCTTTGAGCACCACTCATGCTAGGTGTCAAGCTCTACACAATCACAACCAACCTACCCATTCTCTCTACCTAACTTCATGGTAAAACACCAGGGAAAAAATCAACATTTTAAGAAATAATCAGGGAAGTAATATCAATACTCCTGCAGGCTGGCCGGAATCATGAAAAAAACATTTAAAAGACCATAAAAGTAAAGTGTACATATTATACCAAAGATATAAAGAATAGAGTATAATATCTGAAACCTGGAAGCTATAGATGACAGACATTTCCCTGTATATACTCATGACTTTTCGAAGTCCATTACAAAACCTCTCTTCTAAATAAAAGCTTGAAGCATCTTGATCATTTGTTGATGCTGTCATTTTGTTACAAAATGTAAGATTTATGAATTCACACTTATTGCACCATTAATGTAAGTGAAAAAGCTATACCACCTCCAAAACTCCATTAAGGAATGAAACTATCTTCATCAAAGGCAACTAATGTTTTCCCATAATGATTATTGCTTGTTCATAATGATTTAATCCATCTCCTATATGATGTTGACTTTTCTGTGGAAATAGTTCAAAATCCTTGTTAATAAAAGAGGAGCATAATGTGAAGATTTCTAGGATTCTTACTGGTTTAAACATACATTAGTGACACACATAAATTAAGAAAGAAGGGATATCATCTGTGACACTTCATATTTGTCTCAAATACATAACATCGTAATCTCATCCGAGACTCTCCTGAAGCATGGGAAAAATATTACATTATGGAGAAATTTGCTGAAGCATATCATTTATTAAAAACATATTTGTCAAAATCATAAATCTCAACATATTGAGACTCCAATTAGAATAATTGTACCTCACAAAACCCCATGAAAAAAATTTAAGAAAACTATTTCGAAAAGAAGATCAAAATGATCAAAAAACTTACCACGAGAAAGTTGAACAATGATGCAGTTGAAGTAACCTTCATATGAATGATATTTTCATGGAGAAGCAAAATCATATGATCATATTTAAAAAAAAAGAAAAAAAATGAAAAATGAAAACTACAAATACTATTTCTTGTATTGTTCTCTTCGGCTAAAATCTAAAATTCATATATTGTTAACATAAACAAAAGCATAAAACATTACCAAAATATCTTCAAAATAATCTATTATAGCCATATGATCATCATTTTTAAGGGTGAGCAAAAACCGAACCGCAAACCGAAAAAACTGCATAAACCGAAACCGAAATGAAAACCGACAGTGCGGTTTTTAATTTTGTAAAACTGAAAATGTTTGGTGCGGTGCGGTTTCTAATCTTTCAAAACCGCAAAAAACCGAACCGCACTGAATATATATATATATATATATATATATATATATATATATATATATATATATATATATATATATATTAAGTGTTGATATTTTTAAGAACGAAAAACTCATGACAATTAAAATCTCTATAAATATAAATATCAATTTTATTAGAGGATGATTGTATATTTTTAAGTATACATATAGTGATATTTACAAGAACAAATAATGTTTATTATATTTTTTGACATTTTAATATTAAGAGTACTAGTGATGATAGTATCATTTTTATGAATACATTAATTGATATTATCGTATGTATTGTGAAACAAATATTATATTATATTCAAGCATTAGAAGAATATTAGATGAGTGATTATGTTATTTGATTTCAAACCAAGAGGTGGTGGTATCGGTTAATCTTCAAGATATCATTTGGACTTTAATTTTGTCAGCCTTATAAGAGTATCCTTCATCGCATTTGAGATAAAACCTTCACCATTCTCACATTTCATATAAGAGAGTCAAGTGTATGACTTTTAACCCACATCTTTGAGGAGTCGCACATTGCTGGAGATGAAAAATTTGGCGCTCCTCATCTTTACATAAATTCTCTAAAACAATGATTAACACTTCTCGTCCGGGTCAAAGTAACTTGTTGAGTTACCTGAGCTTTAGTACAAAGGCAAAACAAAAACCAAATAAAAAACTGACAAAAAACCGCAAAGGAAAAAACGAACCGCAAAAAACCAAAAAAAAACGCAAAAACCGAACCGCATAAAAACCGAACGGTGCAGTTTATAAACTTCAAAAAACCAAAGTTGCGGTTTTCGGTTAGGTTTTGGCCAAATACCACATCGAACCGCACCATGCTCACCCCTAATCATTTTTTCCAATTCATCGTAGGAAGTAAAAGTAATAAAAAATAGTGACATTCAAATCCTTATTCGACTCACATGTAATATGTTATATGCTTGTGCTACCAATTTGTGCCATATCTAGAACCAATACACAACCAAAATCCTTGATTTAGTGCTAATTTGTAGTTAATAAATATAAATTAGTAATAAAATTAGGTGTTTAATTTGCTGAGGGTTGTGAAATTTCTTTTACACCTAACATAAAAAATAACAGGGCACGAAAAGAGTTGCCAAAAAAGTTTGAAGAACAGAGACCAATTCAAAAAATAAAATTAATTACCAACCAAACCATGAAAAACTAAAATTAAGACGAATCAAGTCATGGAAATCTTAAAAGATATCGGAAATACTTGCTTGCCTCGTTTCCCCACTATTGATTGTTCTAAATTACTTAGAGAAGAGGGTGTCTTGATTGTTGAGGAAAACCTATTTACCTTCAAATTGCCATATAGGTTAACAACCGAAGATTATGTCTTCTTGATTGTTCTGATATGTTAAGAGAATAAGGCGGATCGAATTGTGAAATCCAGAAGAGTGGAGAGGAGGCAAGAAAATACAAATATAACATTAACCCTAACAACTAATAAAAGTTGAAATAAAATCAGGGTTCATGTTGATAATATATCAATAACAAAGATGGTGGCAACAGATGGAACGATAGATTCATTCCATTTTGGTTCCACATTGAAAACCTTCACCGTTGTTCTAGATTATGTATGTAATAAATTCAAACGCTAATAAACATAGAATCTAGCACAAAGCAAAGATCACGTACATAATGTATAGGGTGAATGAGTCACCAATGATGACTATAAACTGAAATGTATGAGAAAGCGAGAGTAGACATAATACTATGCCAAAAACTCCTGTTACGGAAGAATATCTTGAGACATAAGTTGAGTTTCAAGAATCGAGTACAGAGAGAAAGAACTTACAGGGGCATATGAATCAACCAAGAAAGTGAATAGGGCTTTTCTTTGAAAACCCCAAAAGACCAAATTAATCGTGTATAACTTAAGAACTTGAGAAATCGTGAAGTTAATTTTGGATCGATAGGAATAGCGATGGATTTTGAGAAACATACTGAAGAAGAAAAAGCATATATGTTTTTTTATGAAGTCGTCGAAGTTGATGTTGGGAGGAAGCCGAAAAGAAGGACAATCAGTGGATGTTTTGATGTGCAGAACGTTGAAGGAAAGATGAACGTGAAACGGTATGGAGCGACGATATGGTACATTGCATCGGCCTATAGGCAGTTTACGTGGCGTTATAGGAACCTTATGAATTTGCTTTAGACGACACGAGAATAATAAGGTTTTCATACCTATATATATATATATATATATATATATATATATATATATGTGTGTGTGTGTGTGTGTATATATATATATATATATATATATATATATATATATATATATATATATATATATAGGTAGAGGTTCATTTGAGACCACTTATATTTTGTGAGACATAGGGACCAAATCTTAGAATTTGATGAAAACTAATCTTGTGGCTCATAAAAAAACGTGATTAACACTAATTAATCTAATGGATTAGTTCAGTAGGGGTAGATTAGTCACTAGGTTAAATTAAAGATGATCAGATATAATGTTAGTGTCATCTTCACTCCATCAAGAAATCATCTGCTTTGATTCTTCTACCAAGATATTTGCTAGATCAATATTCCTTGTTATCCAGTTCATTCTGATCGATCTTCTATCTCCTTAATTCATCTATTCTTCATTATTCTACATCTCCGATTAATAATTTGAGTGATTGAGGTTTATGTTCATCTATCGACACCAACAACTCATTACAAGATTGTTATCGATTTTAGCTCTGTGAGCATCGATTTCATCCAAGGTAGAGTTTCAAGTGTTTAGACGATTTCTACTAATCTTCATCTTCAACAATTACTATCGATCTTTCAATCTATGATTTTACTCTACATCATGATTTCATCAATTGATCAAGGTTTGAGTTTTCTTTCTTGAGTTTTCATCACTTTCATTGTTACTTACATATAACATTTTTAATTGTTAACCTGGTAACATGAACTGATTGAATCATTAAGCTACTAGTGATTTCTCCAATTCATATATGTATGATTCGTGATTTCAGCAATTAAAATCATATTGATTGATTAAAATTAATTACTTTTCCTGTTCAAATTCTCTTAAACTATACATGCATTCTACCTATTTGATGAAAGTCCTGATTGAATAAAGATTATGATGTATCACCCTCTTTAAGAATGAGTATACTTCCAAAATATGAGTTAGAATTGCAGTAAGATAATTCAATATTAACAAATCTTATTAAATTTACCTTAGTTTTGTTAAAATATGTCATTTTCTTTAAATACAAATTGTTGGAGATGTATTTTAGCACACTTTTGTTTGAATATGCTCTTGTTAACCTGTTGGAAATGGGATGTACTAAAGAAAAGATTAGATGCTCATATGAATGTATATTGTCCTTATTAGATCTAATGGATACCATCATTGATATGTTATTACATGATGTGATTCTCTACTAGTGTATATTATTCTGATTAGACTAATTTAATTCAATCATTGAAATGTTATGAATATAATTTGTAAATCCTAATCCATGTGAAGTTTGAATCACTTGTAAAAACATAACATTTATTTTAATGCACATTGATTCTAAAAATTCATTCATTTTTTTTGTAGAGAAATTTAGTTAATAAAGTCCAGCTCGAAAGGAACTTGAATGTTTCAAATTAGAAGTTTTTACAACCATGTTGAGATTAATCAGCATGTAATATCTTAGTGAAAGCTCCAGGTTAATCATAGTCCTCTTTGTCAATTGCGTGTTAAGTAAAAGATGCATTGACTAGTTTTGCATGATGTACAACAGGTTCAGGTTAGTTATAGTCCTCCTTGTCATGTAATTTTTTACTTTATTCATTAAAACTTGACTGAAACTATAATGTTAACATTATACTATATGTTAAATATATTTAACAGTACCAACCATAACTATAATATTATGCTACAAACTAAAACATTACAATAAGAAGTAGAATTTATGACTCTGTTTCAATAATAATTGACATTATGACTGTGTTTAATGTTATATATTTGTCTTTTATCTGGTTTTCTATAGAAACCAACTCTTTAATATAATGACATTTTATTTTTAAATATTTTATTTTAAACACAAAAGATTGGAGATGGTTTTTTTTAGCATAAAATTGTTTAAATCTATATAGAACTATATATTTTCATAATTAGAACAATATTATGTTTAGTGTTTTATGTTAAGTATTGATGATTCATATATTCTCCATAATGAGGAAAATTAATCAGAAACCCATGGTAATTTTGTTACCAATATCAATTATTCTTATAGAATATTGAACATAGATCTATTAATTCCAATTATTAACATCATGTTGCCGATTATTTCATGTTACTACATATTATTCTTATAGAATATTAAACATAAATTTATGATTAAAGTCATATGAATGCATATTATTATTATTATTATATATTAATGTGGTGGCATATTATTTTTTGTAGTTAAAAGTGACAATTTTACAACCCAATGTGTCTCTTGCAAATAAATTATTTGACCTGATGGTTATTTCATTTGGATTCTAGAGGTTGTAAAGAACTTGAATATTTCAAGCTAGAAGTTTTCAACTATAAGTATCGTTATTAATGGATATGTAATAGATTTTTTTTTATGGTTTTTGGTACATTATTATCTGACTATAACTTTATAAGACTTTTTGATATTCATATTCATCCGTTTATCTAACAAGGTAACCATATGATGGAGTTTTATGATACTATCTTCAAACGTTGTTTTCAAATTATCAATGGTTTTCTAACCATATGATATTCCCCAGTCAACATAACAGAGAAGTCATCCCCTTTGTCGTCTGATGATTTCTCAATCACAACCAAAATTTACCAATCCTTCGTAGAAAGTTGTCCCCTTCATCTAATGGAATCATAACAAAAAGTATGATACTAAACAACTTCAAGCTTCAATTTTAATTTCAGGTCAACGATTTTTAACCATTCGTCAACATCGGTAATCGATCATCAACTGATATCGATTTCCATCAGATTGATGATTCGAGTTTTACTCTCAAATTAGGTGTTTTAGAAATTTAAATTCATCCTAGATCTATTAGCATTCCAGATATTTGATTTCAGCCATCGATTATCAATTTCAAGCTTTTGGTTTTTTTTGCTAATGAAGAGAAGCAAGCAAAAACAACGTATTTTTGAGTTATTTTGTGCTCATTCTATAAAATCAATGAGGTATGTACATAAATATTATTGTTATTAAGCCAGTTCTCGTACATTATACATGCACTCTAGCTGTTTGATGAAAGTCTTGAATGAATAAAGAGTCTAATGTAGAGTCTAATATATCACTCCTTCCTTCCCACCATTAAACTTTGTTACTATTTAATGATATTGACCCCAAATCCCAAGATGGTTTTTCTTAACTTAGTGATGACTGGTGTACTTCTTTTTGTCAGTGATTGAAGGACATACAACTGTTTATTGATGCAAATGTTCAATGCATATGTTGGAAGAAGCATATAATCCATATCTTACCACCATTAATTAATGATGAGAACTTCAAGAAGTATTTTAACATTTTGGTTTCAATGGTGCTTGTTCCATAAAGATTTAAAGTGGCTAAGAATTTTATATATCCCAATACCCATCAAATCTCTTTCACAGTGTAAAGTGGTACATACAATTATAAAATTAGCTAAAACTTTGAGGTTTTCTATCATTACAACTTTTTAGGTAAGTCTTGATTGGAACTATAGAGAATGTGGCTTGATAATAATTTCCTAGAGAGTCTCGTTTTATGTAGTGGGATGTTGTAAATTTGTTTTTATTTTTCTTTGTTTGGTTTCAAGTGATGTATTTGAGGTAATTGAATAAAACGATAACACTAAATTCTAAGTTTTATTTTTACATTGGTATTTACAAATAAATTGTGCATTATTTTAATTTTCTTACATATGTATTGTTATATTCTAGTTCGATATTTGATGTTCATATAATCATTTAGTGTTACATTCTATTTAGAATGTTCTACGGATACAGACAAACTATAGCATTATTATATAAGACCTAGGCAAATATCCGCGCGTTGCGCATAATAAAATTAAAACTTTTGGTAATCTTATGTTATTGAAAATAGTTATATCATTTATATTAACTATAAAATAATAATTATGACATTTAGTTTATATAAAATTATAATTAATTTGAACAATAAATAAATGATGCTTATTAAAATTAAATCCTTTAATGGTCTTTACTCATGTTTTACGTGTGTATAACATTAGTTATATTTGTCAACTATTTAAATTTACTATTGCTATGATTTATTAATTTTTTTTTTAAAAAAAATTGATGGTATTTTAATTTTACCATGATGATTATTTAAATTATCAACAACTGTTTGTAATCTAACATAATTTAATTTCTAAGTTTCTATTATTTTTAACTATTATTATTATAAATTAATTTAAAAACATCTTAATTGAATTTTAGTTATTATTAAATATAGTTTTTAGACATCTTTTAGTTAATTTGATTCATCAATATAGGTTCTTTTATATTTATTATATTTAATGTTTTCCTTTTAACTATGTTATATATATATATATATATATATATATATATATATATATATATATATATATATATATATATATATATAGAGAGAGAGAGAGAGAGATAGAGAATTTTTTTAAACATTATTTGATATTATACTTTAGGTTTTAAATTTTACACTAAATTTTTAAGCTTATTTGATATATTAATGTAGGTTATTTATTTAGCAATATATTCAAGTTAACATATTAAGTATATCATATTGATAAGTCATAAAGTCTTCCATTTATGATAATGTTTACAACTAGAAACATATTTAATTAAATAAATTAAGTATATTATATGGAAATATGAAGAATTGGGAGTTTCAAATAAATATAGTGAAAAAAAATTAATATAATATGATATTAAGTTGTAACTTGAATATAGACAACCTAATTAAATTATTCTGTTAGAATGTTATGTAAATTCAGAATATTACATATAATATTAGAATCTTATGTAATATAAGTTCATTGTACATGTTATAATACAATTTAGAATATTACACTTTAATATCAAAATATTCCATACAACATAATTTTAGAATACTACGCTTAAATTTCATAATATTACACATAATTTTATAATATTACATATTAACGACACATTATAAAAATGGTGAATAACTATATTAATATCATATCATTGAGTATTAAAAAAGCCAAATTTTATTTAGGCATTGTTGTATTAGAATATCTTGCATATACCTTACAATGTCATAGAATACTATTCTATTAGAATATTCTACATATAGATTATAAAAACATACAACAGATAATATTAGTCTATTAGAATATTATACACATATATATTACTTTCATGTAATAAATCAACTTATTCAAAGGGAAACCTATGACATTATTATATTAGAATATTATATATGTTAAATTTATGAAAATAGATAACATATAACATAATTGCATTTGAATATTATACGTATACATATTATTTTCATGTAAATAAATGAACTTATTTAACAAAAAACCTAGAACTTTATTTTATTAGATTATAAACATCATACATCATAAACTACAACATTCTAATGATTTTATACATCATACACTCTACTTACAAAATTTACCTTGAATGGTGACTTAGATTCTAAAAAGACCTAAACATCAATTGACGATAACAAATAACACATAAAATTATTCTATTAGAATATTATACATATACTTATTATTACATAAAACATACAATATTATCTGAGAGAATATTTTACATAGAGAATTTAATTTTAAACTCATCTAATATGTGAAAGATATTACTACCATTATACGACATAAACTATTAGATCTAAAAAAGACATAAACATTAATTGACAATAAGAAACAACACATAAAATTATTCTATTAGAATATTATGCATATACTTATTATAACATAAAACATACAATATTATTCGGATAGAGTATTTTACATAGAGACTTTAATTTTAAACTCGTCTAATATGTGAAAGATTACATGTAATATCATTTAAAACATAACTATTGTTTAACCACAATATTATTTTATTAAATATTAACCAATCTTCAAACCTTCAAACCATAACTATTGTTTACCAAACATTCAACTATACATGTTATTCAAAATATAAAAAATATAGCCAATATTCAAAAAGAAAAAGACTCCAAATTCATTGACCATTAAATTCATTCAAATATTTTATCAATTAGATCGACAATCTTCATTTCACTACATCACTTCCTGCACCAAGTTAAGATGCTTTAGTCGGTCAGATTTTGCAAAATCCTTAGCTTCTTCAATTAGTTTAGGTGACCATTCAATTTGGCTGCATCATGAAAAGTAAAATCAATGTAAACAAATATTTACCAGAACAAAATACCCAGAATATACATACTACAGTCAAGTAATAACAAAAATCAAACGTTTTGTAACATTCTAAGAATTTCATTCACCGCTACACATTTCCAAACTTCCATCAATTTTATTTTTGGATACTTTATGCTTTCTTTTTTCCATCAATCTCTTCCCTTCATCTTATACCAAGTTTATTTATCAAGATTTCCAAATGCATCAAAACATATATCATAACTTTATTAAAAAAACTAAAACAAATGCATTATTTCATAACCCAATATAAAATCAAATATAAAAATATGTACATTCTAAGAATAATCAACATCGTGAAAAGAAGAATATAACACTTAATAATATGTTAACTTAGAGTATTTATATCAAATATACGTATACGTTAATGTGTTTAATGTTATACCTTGTCCTTATTTCACTTTATGATAAAGATCTATCAATTGAACTATCAATATTTTATTAGTTTTAGTATCAACAACATATTTTGCTATTGATTTAGTCATTCTTGTCATGTGATCTGCATCAAAATATATATATCATGCTTAAATTAGAACAGAATGCTAGAATATTCACACTAAATACCATAAACCAGAATAATATGTGAATTTGTTTATTAAATACTTGACAAAAACTAGAATATTGCTATTATAAAGCGTAAAATACATAATCAACATTATAGACACTCCAAATAAAATATAAAGAACTTTTCTTTGAATTATACATTAAGTTATGATGAAATAAAATCTAGTATATTATAATATTAACATTATTAACCATATAGTTCATTTTAATAATAATCAATATCATACATTCTCCTAATAAAGTATAAAGAACTCTTCTTTGAATAATACATCAAATTATGATAAAATAAAATATAGAATGTTAGAATGTGCTACATATAGACATTAACTTTACACAATAAAGTCATTGGTGTATGAATTAGTTCGGATTTATCAAAGTAAATAGTAACATCTGATTAATCAATAAAATAACACCTGAAACCAAATTATGAAGTAACACCTAACTTAACAAATCAGAATACCTAGAATATTAAGTTACCAAACATTATTTTACTAATATTTTTACTCGATCATCTAAATAATCAAACAAAGTAACATATGGATCAAATTAAGAAGTACCATATGACTTATCAAACTATCAAGTAATAACAATTCATATTTTGAAATATATAATATTATGTACTGCGTGGAAGTTCAAGGCTTATATAGAAGTGCAAGGCCTTTAACTAATGAAAATATGTAGAATATGATATCACACATTCAATTCAATGAAGATTTTAGAAATTAATCATCAGTTCACAACTTCTTTAGCAAATGACTGTGATGTACATGACAAATTGGGAGAAAGAATTAAAGAACAAGAATACATATTCATAATATATAGAATACTATACTAACATATGTAGAATATTGCACATACCACAGAAAATATGAAGAATATATAGAATATTATATTAACATATGTAGAATACTATACGTTCCACATTACAATTTATAAAATAATTAGAATATCACATATTCATATTTTAAAATATATGGCATATTGTACTTCATGGAGGTGTAAGGTTTATGTAGAATATAAGGTGTTTAACTGGTGCAGATATGTAGAATAGTAGACTTAATATATAGAATTTTATATTAAAAACACATTTCAATTCATAGAATAACTAGAATATTATGTAATAACATTTCATAATATGTAGAATATTCTACAAGAACGTACATTATAATAATTAGAGTAGTAATCAAGAATATATATATATATATATATATATATATATATATATATATATATATATATATATATATATATATATATATATATATAATATCAATACAAAATATATAGAGTATTCAAATACATCATACATTACAATTTAGAACATATCAAAAATTATACTAAACATACATTATACTTCATAGAATAATTAGAATTTCACATAAAACATTCCAGAATATGTAGACTTTACTGG
This sequence comes from Lactuca serriola, assembly GCF_051521515.1. Taxonomy (NCBI): domain Eukaryota; kingdom Viridiplantae; phylum Streptophyta; class Magnoliopsida; order Asterales; family Asteraceae; genus Lactuca; species Lactuca serriola. Next base: position 55,372,310 of record NC_136415.1, read on the forward strand.
AATTATCAAGTTCATGATGGGGATCAAAGTTGTTATTATAAAGCATCACCAAATTTTTTGTAGAATGCTATATTCTAGAATTATCAAGCAACATAATATTCTAAAAATATCAAGTTTATGATGATGATGATCAAGGTTTGTATTATTAAGCAACGCATGTTATCTATAATTACCAAGAAACATTAATTTGTTGGAATTATAAAATCCAGAATTTATATTATGAAATTATCAAGAAAAACGATTAGGGTTGAAAAGAAATTAGGATTTAGGAGATATTACAAGATAACAGATTAAAAGACAAGAAAGAACCTGTCAAATTCTTTTATGAGGTGAAAATGGATCAAAATTAGAATTAGAACACGAATCCAAACGAGATGTATTTGAAAAATGATTAAATCGATGAAGTCTTGATGCAATCACAATTTTATCTTGACGAAACCTGAAAATATATGAATCGTAATCAGCAAGATGAAATCCGAAAAAGATGAAATTAGAATCAGTTTTCTATGGAGTTAAATGCATGATATATTATTCTATGATACATTCACTAGCCATTCAAAAAAGCATACCAACTATTCAAAATTAAAAAGATAACTAACATTCAAACAAACAAAACACTACCATGTCATACATAATAAAAGATTTCTAAATCTTCCAGAAATTTTATTCACACTCATTCTAATGTGTTCCTTGATTCGATTCATTCCCTCACCATTTTTAATGAGCCTCCTTACCAACCTTTCCATATTCCTTTGATTTGTTAATTTTTTTTTCTTGTGCTTGTTTATTGTATGTATATAACACTTTTCAACATACATACAACATAAATATGTAAGCTTCTTATTCTATAGAAAACCTTATGTACTTAAGTCAAAATTCCACATTTCCACTTACTTACATGTTACCAAAATACTTTTACATCTGTGACATTAACAATAGACCATAATTGGTTATAAGTTCATTAGTTTACTAAAGCAAGTTCATCCTACTTACTTTAAAGTAACTTTGCTGTATTGTACTTTAATAAAATACATTATTTCTTATCTTCTAAGAAAAATCATACACTAATTAAAAACCATAATATTGTCAAGATGTGGAATTTTAATTTGAATCTGATTTATTCTAACTATCCATAATTAGTTATAGTTACATACATATTAACCAGAAGACTAACAAAATATATATTCTTAAAAAATATCTTAAATTAACAACAAACATTAATCATTTTAACATTTTATTAATATTTATAAGCATAAAACCCAGAATAAATATATAGTAAGATATAATGTTGTTAAGTCAATTGAATTTGAAACAAGTTAACTGAGATTAATTGCAAACATAAAAAGTCAATAACATTCTATAGCTTTACAACATTCAAGAGATTCCATTAGTTACCAAATCAGGAAAAATAAATCAATAATCCATGGATTCATAGAAATCGAAATCATAAAGAAAGAAAAATCATATAAATATTGAATTCATAGAAATCAAATTCATAAAAAATAAACTAAATGATATATAAGTTTCACCTTACTCGATTGTTGAAATATCCATTCTTGATGATCATAATCGGAATCAAGAGATTCAAAATCAGAGGTATTCAAGCTTTGATTTGTGGTAGAATGAAATCATGGTTTTAAGAAGAAGAACCAAAATCGGTTTCTTAGGGTTTTATCGAGGGGTTTTGGAGAAAAGTATCATAATCAAAATCGCAATCGATTCAATGATGTCACGAAGATTAATGCGAAGCAAAATCAAAATCAGAATAATAGAAAGTTGAAATGTATCCAGTTCTTCCATCGAGATTATCAAGAAATATGATTTTTAGGGTTCGGTGGTAGGTGAGAGTTGAAATGTATCCAGTTCTTCCATCGAGATTATCAAGAAATATGATTTCTAGGGTTCAGTGGTAGGTGAGAGTTTTTATGGAGCATGAAGAATGAATAAAATTGTTTGAATCACAATTACAGATCAATTAAAAAGTAAAGTTACGTTACTATCCCTCTGTGTCTTTCACTAATCCTAAAGTTTGAAAAAATTGCATAAATGTCACCGCCTCTTTATGTTTTGTTTTGATTTAATCTCAGCTATAGATCAAGGTAGTTGAATGGTTCAGATTTTATCTCCACGTCTCACAAAATATCATTTTCTCAAATGAACTTAACCATCTATATATATATATATATATATATATATATATATATATATATATATATATATATATATATGCCATTTTATGTAATTTTATATATTTCAAAAATGTCCGACTACTTATGTCGAACACTCTTATACAAAAAAAAAAAAAAAAAAAAAATACAAATTTCAGCTTTTAGTTTTCAGTTTTCAGCTACCAACTACTAGCTTCTAGCTATCAGCTACTTTTATCGAACACTCCTTTTACGTCATCATCTTTTCATCAACTCTTTAGATCAAATTCCAAAATAGAGTATTTGTGATTTTTGTTCTTTGGTAAAATAACATTACCTTTTATCGAAGTGTTATCATTTCATAAAAGAATTTCATTTTCCAAAAAAGATACAAATATGGTGTGAAATGATGCGGAAATAACCACAATCAAAATATCTAATGACAAGAACTTGATATGAATCACTTCGAAATAAACTTATATAATATAATCAATGAAAACACAATACAAATCTATAACTTTTTTTTTACTAACATAATAATTATTTAGTGATAATTTTCCAAGAAAATATATTATATAATGACATGAAGCTCTATTTTTTATATTTTTGTCATTTATTGTATTTTGTAACAAATAACTCATCAAGGTTTCTATGTTCCAAAGATGACCAGCCCAATTTACATTGGATTATTAAAAGATAATATTTTGGCCCATACTTGTTTATTTGGGCGGTTTTGAATAATATTTTGATGGGCTTTGGATATTTTCTTAGAACATCACCCAATGGCGAAACCGGAAAACAAAATATAAAAGAACCGAAATCATCAACTATCAAGCGAGAGATCGTTTCTAAACCAAACAAACAAAAGGATATCTATCATTTTTAGTCAATATCCATATTCCTATGTACTCATATTCATATTACGTTATATAATAATCTTAACATGATATCAATATCAGACGATATCTTTTTTATTTATTTTATAGGTTTTATTTAGCCCATAGGTGTGTTGTATTCGGCCCATGAACCTTGTACCCATATTCCGTGTATTTAGAGATACCAATGAAATTATTTCATGGGAAAATACCTTTTGTTTGATATGGTATCATGATAATCATTTTCTTAAATTTCTCATCCTTCTCTTCTAACGATTTAAGACCCTACTCCTTTCTTTATGTTTTCTTCTTTGATCCTCAAGTTTACCATGGCCTTAGGGAAAGGTTGACGTGAGCCGCTCAGATGATGTGGTTTTCCATTTTTTTCAAAGTTCACCATGAACAATACTGCAATCAACAAAGATGTAACAGACGTACATATTTGTTGATTACAGACATACATCTCGATGACCCTCCATACATACATTCCGATCACCATTAACCTTGACGAACTAAACCGTGATGCCTGGAGGGAACCCTTCCAATCTGTTGTCATAGCTTTGGTGTTGATCATCACCTCCACGAAGTCCAACGTGGTAGAAACTTGACGCGCTTGCAAGTTGTGAATCTACAGGACTCTAAGGAAGCCACTCTTCCAAATGATACTCCAAAAGGGTGTCAAGGCTCATAGTGGTCATAGTGCTTGGCATATCATTGAGTAGGGTTGAGCAACATAACATTTTCTGAACCAGAACCGTCTCGAAAATGTTTGTTTCAGTTTTTATTTTTTCTGAACGAGCTCTGTTCGATCGAAATTGGTGACATGAAGGTAACCGAGTTTGTCAAAAAAATCAAGATCATTTTGGATCTTTCCATAGAAGAATCTCAAAACTTACATGATTGTCAAGTCAATCAAGGTCATAAAAACGTTAAATTAAGGTCTTGTTTGTTTACCTCTTAATTGTAAAATTAAGAGGCAATGTCTTACAAATTCAGATTCAGATCATTTGTTTGTGTCTTATTTTTTACCTCTTAAAATTAAAAACACCTCTTAATTTTTCAGATATGGAACAAAGTCTGAATTAAAAAAAAAAACACGCGTTTCTTGTTTTGCCCTAACACACAATCGAACACCTTGCCCCCTCTTATCTTCTTCCTGCAGCTTCTTCCCCCTTCACGTCTGCTTCCCTTCCCAACTGCATACTTCGACGACGCCGTTGAACGACGCCACCCAACCAAGCAACACCGACGCCGACGTCGCTGCAACCTAGCAAGGCTGATGCTGCTGCACCTTCTCGCGGTTGCCCTGAACTCGAAAATCAACAATCAAAAAAAGGTTTGTTCTTTCTTCTGAAAATCAATTGCTCTTCTTCTGTTTCTTCCTTCTTTCCCCCCAAAGTCGAAAATCAAAAATCGAAATAAGTGGTTATGTTATGCTAATCAGATTAATTAAATTGTAATCTATAGTTGATGTTATGCTTGATTTTGATGTTTAATGCTCGATTTTGATGGTATACCATCGAATTTGAATGTGTCCATTTGTTTACTGATGGATACTTAATACTCTGTTATGAGTCCACCCTAGCTTTTAATTTCTAATTTCAAGCCTATTCCTTTAGTGTATCTCCATGGTTTGTGATTTTACTCATTTTCAAAATTTCGAAGGATTACAACAATGATTTTAGTATATGGCAATATGGGGAGAAATTTGGATATGAGTCTTGGAAGGGGCTTTCATGGGGTATGGTGAGTTATTATCAATCCCAACTCCCTTTATTTGTAATCAGTTCACTCATTTTGAGTCCCCCATTGTTGTATAATATGTATACATAGCATAATGAGTAAATTGCATCAGGTGCCTTTACTAGGAGGAGCATTTTGTACGTGTACTTGGCATTTCTTTTATAACTCGGAATCACTAGAGGTATGATTGATTGATCCTGTTCATTTTAATTGAATTTAAAACGCATTCATATTCATATACGATTCACTGTGTTTAAATCGTTTCTATAAGTAGAAAGAAAATAACGAACTTTCATCAATTTTCATCATAAATTATAGGTTTTGGTTGCAATCCAAGGGGCATTAACGGTTATTGGCAATGCTACAATGTGCATAGCTGCATACCAAATCTATAAATCATCAAAAGAACGACCCCTTGTTACATAATCATCTGTAATTTTGTATCTTGTTGATTATGATTTCCCTCAACATGTGTTACATTTATAGATTAATCATTTGTAGCATTGTATTTGGATTTTAGTATGATTTTGTGGATTTAAAAATATTTATATTTGATTTGGATTTTATATGGTGTTTATATTTTTTTTAATACATGTTTAAGAAATTTATTAGGTTATTTTCTAAACAAACAGTTGAATCAATACAATATAAAACAGAAGGATAAAATGATCATTTTAATAATTCAGCATAAAAATTCAGAGGTCTCAACCAAACATCATATTAAACATTCAGCTCTTAAAATTTCAGGCCCTCTTAGAAATTCAGATCTCTTAAAAATTCAAATCCTACCAAACAGCCCCTAAAACTCCAAAAATCTAAACGATCATAAAAGTTATTTTTGGATTATAAGTTTTCTTATTTAAATAAAAGCGAAAATCTCCTATTTACTTAAATGTAAAATTTTATTTTTTAATTTATTTTGAAAGGTAAAAGCATGGTTGTCAAAATCGCGATCCTGATCGTAGGATCGTACGATCCTACGATCCTAGGTGTGAAAAACGATCCGGATCGTAAAAGAATCGTATTTGGGGTAGGATCGCAGGTAGGATCGTAAGATCGTAGGATCGAGATCCGATCCGATCCTACCTTCCTTTGATTTTTTTTCTTTTTTTTTGCAAATGAATTTTTGTTACCACTTTATATCTTTTACCCTTTACCAATCTATCATTTATCATTTTTTATTGTGACTTATGACTAATATTTTGAAGTTCTTATAATTTTTGAACGAAAAATTAAATGTTTGAAATATTTTTCATGATTAAATATTATAAATTAAAATTATATTATATTTTGTGGGATCTTAGGATCTCGATCCCGATCTTACGATCCCGATCTTGCAAACCCAAAAACGATCCTAGGTAGGATCCCGATCTTGACAACCTTGGGTAAAAGCTCTAAAAAGTTCCAATACCGACAAACATATAAACAAGGAGATGAGGTCGAGGTAAGATATTTTCGAGATTATAGTTTTTGCTTCCGAAACATTCTTATGGAAACGAGATATTTTATTGTACTTTGTAGGTTTTTAAAATTATAAAATTTTAAGATAAAAAATTAGATCTCAAAAACTATGGCTGAATCATTAAAAACTATACAGATTTATTAAACTCATTTCAATGATTAATTGTTTTTTCTTACAAATCGACGTCAATAAATAGTTAAAAATCAATTTATAAATATCTACGTCAACATTTGGAGTAATGTGAATCTCACATCACGAGTAACCTCCACCATCTCCACAAAATATTTAATTTGTGACCAAAATTTTATGGGGGATAGGTTTTAAAGAAAAATAGAAATTCTTTTTATTTATTGACTAAAAGAAGGAAATCTTTATATTGCCTTTTCATGTGTCTATGCATGTTTTACTAAAGTCTAAAACTTATCTTAATATGTTTTCGACTTTTTTAGGCGATAATAGAAAAAAAAAAAAAAAAAAAGATAATCATATTCTACTTATATTCTGCAGTTGAAAAAATAAAGAAAACGTCATAGTTTTTATATTTTTGGGTTGAGGAAAAAAAACCTAATTATTTCCAGTAAAATGGTGAACCTTTATTTTACATTATAATTTTTTACAAAACATTTACCTAATTTTTCTTATATTGTCTATGAAACTGGAAAAGAAGTAAAATATATTTTATTCGATTCATTCTTTAACAAACATGGAGAACACAGTTTCTCTTTGATTTTTTTTTCTTTAAAAAAAACTCAATTCACAATAATAATTGTTTTTTTTTTCATATAGAAACTATCAATTGTTAAATGCGTGTCAATTTTTTTCATGAAAAAGTTTACACGTTTGTCTTCGATAAACATTTGGTCCCACGTAATAATCTAATTTAATGTTCTCTCAATTTTCTTCAAACGGATGGGAAGTCTTGTAAGACTTCTTATGTTCAACAATTTTGTTGGTAAACGTCTTTATTCAGGTTTGTTTCTCCAAGTTTATAAGTTATAACCATTAGGAGAGGATATTTAATTTCTCTTTCAAATAAGATATATCAATTAAAATTTTTAAAAATATCATAAAGCTATTTTAAATTGGTACAAGTTTATGGACAATGTTAGAGCTTCTGACTTTAAATTTCTAATAAAAAACTCGTATTTATAAAAAAAAAAAAATCCGTTTGGTATCTTTTAGTTTAAGCAAAAACTTCAAATTTAAAAATTATTTAACGTAGCTTTTAAAAAAAAAAACTATTGAGTCTTTTCATAAATTTTCAAAATTATCCTTCAAAATATATTTATATATTTATTTTTTTAAACAATTATTTTTTTTATGGAATTTACATATTTTAAAAGTTTTCAGCTATCTTATCAAATATTAATATAACAAATAAAAAAGGTTGTGCTATAAGTACACATTCCCCTTCATTCATATAAATAATCACATAAGGGGTATACAAACACTGTTACACTCATACGGAAAGGAGAGAAAAGAGGTACACAACATTGGGGATACATATAGAAATTGCCATAAAAAATACATATTCCGACTATGTTACCAGCTATCAACTATCAACTAATTCTGCAAAACACAATTTATTATATTTTATGTTGCTTCTGCCCAACACAATTTATTATATTTTATGTTATTACTTTTCATATCCATTTTCCAACAATAAAAATATGATTAGTGTATGTGGATGGATTTGAGCTTATATTCAAGGGTGGTGTTCTTGATTCTTGGTCTTCTGGGGTGCATAAAGTCCCTATTCTCTGGATGTAGATGAGCTTTTTAATGTTCAAAATACATAATAAGAATAATATAAAGATATTTCTTTAAGAAATCAAATAAATAAAATAACATAAAATAAAATTGGTAGTTGTGTGGTTGTGTGGATTGATATTGACTTTATATTTCAAAGAAACTAAGCAATGAGTAGATGCAATTGGTTACCCTTTTTCCTTGTAAGTGCACATGACTTTACCAACAATAAAAAGAAACATCTCATTGGTTCAAATCACAATAATTAACCCACCAAAATCTCAACCCATTTTGAACCCCATACCTAACTTACAGTTTCTTTACAAAATTATAAATAAACTAAATGTCCCTATTTGTAGCCCATACATATTTTATTTATAGTTTCTTCAGAACATTATAAAGAAAGTAAACTAGAAAATGTTGATATGACTTGTTATTCCCTTTGGTTTTAATCTCTAAATGGTTTTTTATTATTACGAATAGTGTTTTATTTTGGATTCGTCTTTTTCTTTTAATATCATTAAATAGAATTTGTTAATTCATTTTAAAATTACCATTTTATTCACGTTTTATCGTTTTCATTCAGATTATTAATTTAAATTGGGCCCACCAACCCATTGAGGCATTGACCTCTTATCCTTCATCTACCATAACCAACGACAGATTGAAGACCACTTTAATCTAAAACTTCAACAATTTAATCAAACCAGTACAAAATCATGTTTGAATTATATTAGATGACAACCCATTTTCACTAACTTGGATGGCAAGATGAAAAACAAATTAGAAATCGCATCTGCACATGCAATGAGAACTTTAATGCAACAAAATTTTGTTTCTTGCAGATCATATAGACTCATACTTGTATAATGGACAAGTCGGTTCAAAGATATGATGAGCCCATAATAAAAAGAAAAATGAGCCCTCAAACGTCATAAATATAATAAAAATTAGTTCGAATTAAAATGATATAAAATTCACTATTAATATTAAAAAAACATAAATACGTTCACAACATTACAAAACAACTAATTTAAAGGAAAATATTTCTCCTAGCCTTTCTAGATGCAAAATCATTAATAATACTATCCAAATCAATTTTATCTAACATGTCTTTCTCTATACATAATATTGTTAATCCGTTCAACTTTCTTGTAATATCGACGATCTTAGATAATTCTTCAATAACATTAACTTTGAAAAACTTCTCTCTGTAGATGTAACAATGACAGGAATGGTTAACAAAATGTTATATGCAATAAAAGTCTTTGGGTAACAATTAACAGCTTTAACAAAGTCCAAAATTTCAACAGCTGAAATTATATCATTAGGTAAAGTAATTTGTTCAATTCTGAAAAAAAAATTCACTTGAATCCACATCAGAAACATTGTCTTTAGAAAAAGTAATAGCAAATTTTATAAAACTTTCTTTAAGTTCACTTTCACTTAATGATTTTAATTCTTTGAATCATTTAAAAACCCAAAAATACTTTCAAAGTTTTTTAATTGTTCAAATCTATTTTTTAATGAAACAAATGTCATATCCACAACAACCAAAAAATAGTGAACTTTTAAATACTCTTCAACCGATTGTGTTTCTTGTACATGATCACCTTCATCAAATTGTTTTTTCTAACAATACGAAGTTTTGATGGAAATGTAGGCACTACGCCCATATCAAGTGAAAAGTTGATATGGGTACATTTTTATTCTTGAATCTTTCCTTTTTATGTCCAAATTAGTCCCTTAATGTGAAAAGTTGGCAAGTCAGTACGCGGGGCGTATGCATGAGTACGTGCATCGTACTTCTGCACCATGTAGGATCGCGGAGGCCACCTAGTACACTAGGCGTACCCCTTGGTACGCTGGGCGTACTAGGATAAGATGCAAACCCTAATATTCTTTTGTCCCCTTTAAATAGAACATGATGGCCTCATTTCTAGCCACCCTTATCAGCCTCTAACCCCCTCTGAAACCCTAATTTCGTCTGTGTGGCTTGTGAGTGTGATTTTGTAAGTTTTGAGTGATTCTTGGCTCTTGTAGTTGAAGAAGAAGGTTAGAGAAGAAGAAGAAGGTTCCATCAAGCTTAGAGATCCACAAACCTCCCACCTTTGTAAATCATTTCAGGTATAAAGCTTATACCTTGGCTAGTGTTCTTCTATATATCTTTAGTGCAAGTTTTGTGAGCTTAAGTCCCCAAAGTTTAGAACTTTTTGAGTCGGAGACTCTCCAAAGAGTTTAAGTTGTCCTTTTATGCATCCTTGGGCTTCTATGTTGATAAAAATGTTTGCTTGATCTTTCCTTTGCCCTCATACATGAGTAATGTACCTTGGAATGGATGAAATGATGTTTTAGCCACTCTTAGCCATGAAAAGGCTTAAAGCCCAAGACTTTATTGTTTAAGAGGTCTTAATTTAGTCATATTTATGGATGGAGTGGTTATCTTAACGAATTCAGACCAAAAAGTAAGGAAAAAGGAAGTTCATGGAATACGTCGTGCATACTCCCAGCTACACACAACATAGCTCGGTGATGCCCCGTCGCATGCTTAGCCAGGTTGTACGCCCAACATTTACACCCAGCGTACTCGTTGGGTGTTGACTTTTTCTGATTTTGACTTTTGGTCAAAGTTTAGGGTTTTGGACCAAGGGAAGGGCAAAATGGTCCTTTTTGACCTTAGTAGGTTTAACTGTGGACTTTGGACTCGTGAGTTGTTTGAACCTTAATCTAATTAAGGTTAATTATTTGTTAACTAGGTGGAGTCTAGATCCAGCAGTTCGGGTGCGAGGTTTTCGTGTCATTAGTATCAGGTGAGTCCCCTCACTTACTCTTATATGTATGGTAGGATAGCTGTAATATTATGAAAAGTTGGGTCTAGCTGTTAAGTGATGTTATGTTATGTTATGTTATGTTATGTTATGTTATGTTATGTTATGTTATGTTATGTTATGTGTTGATATGATATTTGTTTGTGACCGGGGCTGCTGATAGCCAACTAAGGGTTTCGAATAACCTTATGATCATGTTGTTAGCATACTAGGACTGTTGATAGTCCCAGGGTTGCAGATAACACATAATTGTTTACTTATGTTGTGTTATATGTGGTATCTTTGGGGAACTCACTAAGCTTTGTTCTTACAGTTGTTGATTTGTTTGTGGCAAGTACTTCGCAGGACCACGGGAAAGCGAATGTCTGATTGTACACGTGCACTAGGAATTTATTACTGGGACATGATCTTTATGTACTCTGATAACTATGACATCTGTGTTGTGAAATGAATTGTAATTAATCTGCCTGATAAACTATGTTTTTGGAAGTTTTAAAAATGAAAATTTTGGTCTAAAATTTGAGATGTTACAATTTGGTATCACAGCCTTGGTTTGAGGGATTTGGATGAGCCTTTGGGTGATTCCAAACTCAAACTGAGGGTTTGAATTTTAAGAACTTAACAAGGAATGAAGACTTTTACAAGAGGAAAGACCCATATAAGTTGTGTGTACAATCGACCAGTGCTCGAGCGGCAGTTTCCCAAAAATACCTCATTTTCATTTTAGTATTGCAGAGCAGACATGTTTTATTATGAGCAAATAGGATTGCATGCTAGTAAAGTGTAGGCTAAGGAATCTTGCTGAAATAGTATAAATGTTGCTTGATTAATGATGCCTTAGCCAAGGAATTCATTCCTTATTTAATTATTTGTTTGGCGTATGGTTTATAGTTGTAAATAGATAAGATTTTATAGCATTAGAATGCATGATTTAGCCTTTCTTCATGTTCCTTGTTTGGTTGTGGATTTGAGGTAGGATCATTTATTTGAGTGTCTATCGAGTCTCGTACTATGTACAATTGGCATACTTGAGGCAAATGGCAAGGGCAACAAAGATCTCGTGAGGTAGAGTAGTGTTGGGAGTGGTCTAGAACTAGTATCTAGACATATGTTGAGGTTCTTAGGAACTAGTAGGGCGATTCCATAGCTGATGTGAGGAGGTAGAGTTCTTAGGGTCTCGAAGGTGCGACCCGAGATGAATACGAATTAGTGTAGAAGGTAGTATTGGGCCTGTACTAGTGAAAGCACCAGATCCTTATACGACTCAAGAAATAATCTCGAGGGACTAGAGAGCCTGTAGGGGTGAGGGTCGATAAATGTGTTTAGCTTGTGCTGATAATTTTTCTTATGCATTTTAGTATGGTGGTTACCCGAGGTTCAGGCTCCAGCGACCCTAAGAGGTCAAGTGCCAGTGATGATGAGATGCGTAGGATCATTGCCGCAAAGGTGGCCGCGTCAATCCGAAAAGCTATCCCGGAGATGTTTGGCTCTATTAAGACCACGCTGATTGAGACCTTTGAGGAGCGTTATGTCATTGTTGCTACCGTAGCCACCATAACTCTCACTGCTGCGAGACCGTTGGGGGGTGATTCGTTGTGGTACCGGGAGTTCACCAACACAAAGCCACCCGATTTTGATGGGACCCAGGATCCGATTGCCGCTGTGATATGGATCTCTAATGTTGAGGGATGTTTCTATACCTGCTCCTGTCCGAAGATTTTGAGGGTTTCGTTTGCATTGAACCTGATTCCCTTGGGAGTGAAGGACTGGTGGAAGTTTGTGAACGCTGACTACAAACCTGTAGAGCATGTTGCGATGACTTGAGAGAGGTTTACTGCGATGTTCAGGGATGAGTTTGTGCCTACAGTTGAGCGGGAAAGGTTAGCCCATGAGTTCCTATTTCTCAAGCAGAAGACAGAGATGGTGACTAATATCACCAGGATGTTTCATGAGAAGGCTTTGTTTTTCCCTGAGCAGGTATCGACGGAGCAGGCTCATGTTTCCCGGTATTTGAGTATTATGAGGAGGGATATCAGGGATTTTGTGGCGAATACAATGTATAGGACATTGGCTGAGCTGCAGACCAATGCCAAGAAGAGAGAGATCAAACTGCAGACTCAGGTTAGGGAGGAGAGGGAGGACCAGGTGATGTGTGTGAAACTAACTAGTTTTAATCCTACTAACTTAGACACAAAATAAACACACGAAAGGCAGTGTACCTATCAATTAGTAATATAGTTCAAGCGAGTAGGGTATCGAACATAGGGAACGGTAAACAATTAAAATAAATGCTAATATTATCTAAATAAATCAAGTAAAAAAAGGGTTTTCTCTAGTTTTACAAGACTAGAAACTTAAATACTTAACTAACACTTAAACTAAGCAACTAATAGCTAAAGCAAATAACCAATTAACTAAATTCAATAATGAAGAAGACTTATGTTTAGGTTTTGAATCATCTATTCCTATGGTTGATTTTATGACAAGTGCAATGGATTAATTGGCTTTGGCTACCGATTAGTGTGATTAGGTTCATGTTCGCTATTACTAATCCTTAGAAAACCAATTAATTCAAGCAATGGCCAGTTGTCTAAATTAATGAATTTCCTAGGTTGTTGATTCGAGTTAAGTAAGACTTGTAATTAGCTAATCAAATTGGTGATTCAATTAACCTCTTGTTAATGGTGTATCACACAAGCTCACACATTAACTTACCTATCTTCTATTTAATTCTAGTTTCACATTCGTTATTCCTAGACATATAACTATGTGGTCACATAAATCATATGAAATTAATAACTAAGAGATGTTCATACAACTTAATTACTGATTTATTAGCAGAGAATAGTTGTAATTAACACATAAGGTTCTTTAACAAGCTTAACAAAACAAAATCACCAAATTAAATTAATCCAATCATAAAATCAAACCATATTCATAAAATCATCTATCCTAAACAAAAGTTATGAGTTTTTAGCTCATATCTACAGAAAATAACAAACTAAAAACATAATCTAATGATTGAAACATGGTTCATGCAAAAGATTAAGATAAAAGTAATGTGTTATTGCCTTTGATCTTCTTCTAAATTGATATCTAAGTTGAAATCTCGAAAACCACAGCTTCTAAGAACCCTTCTGGCCTCCAAAAATCGTCCTAAACTTCCCCCGTTCGTTAAGGTTTGAATGAGAAGTGTTTCTATATATATTTTATGAAAACAGGGGTGACTCGGCGAGTCCAGTGACCTACTCGACGAGTCCATCACTTAAAATCCCGTGTACGGCAAGTCAGCATCAAGAATCGCGAAACTTCTGACCAACTCGTCGAGTCCGTTTGGAATCAGCATTTTCTCATAACACGAAAGTAGTCCGAAATTGTGTCTAGTTTTCAGAACAGTTTGAATATCTTCAATCGGAGTTACGGTTCATGAGGTATGGCCAAAACACTGACGAGGGGTCAAGCTGTCCAGCAACATCCTTCTTTCTTCAAAATCCAAGATCCAAGCCTCCAATCGCTAGTTCCGCTTCCTTTTCCATCCGAGCATGTCATTGTTGCTGAAAAATGAAATGATAAACTAATTAAGCACCTTTTTTCATTAAATGAGACAAAAACAGCATAAAGTATTAAGATAATGCATAAATTATATGACTAAATATGCCCATATCAAAATACCCCACACTTGACTTTTGCTTGCCTCCAAGCAAAACTGAATTTTAGCACACTAATATCATATAAGACAATCTCAATCAAACCTATCTATTATGTCAAGACCGCAATGCATGCATTTGTGTCTAAAATTTTTCCTAAGGAACCCCCCATACTCTAAATACTCACAATCCTCATAAACACTCGCTCACTTGTTTTGAACAACGCTCATTTTATGCATCCCTCTGAATCCATCCGTAGAAAACTGCCTAACCTCAAGGTATTTTTGGTCAAGCAACCCAATCATACATAATCTAGAAAAAATTACAACTTTTTTCGATACCACTATGGAGCTCTTTGGAATTCTTCACTTCTTTAATAATTTGATCTTGATTTCTTTGAATTCACCACCTTTTTGTTTGATTTTTGGTATCTTCAATTTTTTGAATTTCTTTAGAACTTTGATCTTTTGATCTTCATTTTGATTGCTCCAAAATTTTTACAACTTTTCTTGTAATTCTCTATCTTTTTTTTCACATGTAACTCACTTTTTTTTCACTCAAAACCTACATGCTTAAGCAGGGGCGCTCAACTTCAACCTTTATTGGTTAAAAATAATAATTTTCCTGGATACATTTCAAGTACACGATGCTAAACATATCGAATCCCTCAAACTAAGCGAGGTTGTGTTTTTGTCCCATGATTTCACTAGAATAAGGGAGGCCACAAATGCATTATAACGTATATTGGCTCAACTAAACATTTGGGTGTTCAAAGAATCATCGAACATAATACTAGCATGAACCCTAATTGCTTTTACCAAAATTTTCTAAATTAACCCTAGCAATTTGTATGCAAATTTTTTTTTTCAAAATTTAACTAAAATTCTAAAATTTCAACTAATGTAACCAACCCCTACCCCACACTTAGTTTATGAAATGTCCCCAGTGCATATTAAAACAATTAAAGAACATAAAAGTAAAGAGAGAATTGGAACAAACTCCCCTGCGATAGTAGTTGTGAGGTTGATCTTCTTCATGTAAAGCTCCAACTTCAGCTGACTCTGGTATGAGAACAGCGCATCCATGCCTTGGGCGTCAAATCTCGTGTGGTTGACAACTCTAAATATGTGGGAAAAAACATCTTGGAATCGCCTAGAAATGGTCTTCAAAAATATAGCCAATTGCCACCTTGAATTGAATCAAATCGGCGACTCAAAGATAAAAGAATGAGAAACTCGTCGAGTTTTATATGGAGACTCTCCGAGTTGAATCTTCATATGGGCAGAAATCGTGAATTTTGGCTGGAACTCGTCGAGTTATAAGGGTGCACTCGACGAGTTTTCGGCTCTGATCGTGCAAATTCTTCTTTTTGCTTCAGGTTTGTTTTTGAGGTCAAAGAGGGTATTAAGGTAATACACCTCCTTATATTCTTAAGTGACGAGACTCCTTTTTAACCATTAAAACCATCGGACTTATAAAATCACTCAAATCTTCTAATATTCTCGTCCACGACTCGACCCCTCACTTTATTTCCTCACGCTTTATTCATTCATTCTATCCCACACCCTATATTTTGAAAAGATCAAAAACAAATACCAAGTAATAACAAAAATAGCAAAATAGAAATCCTAAATTATCCCTAAATAATAAAAGTTTAGAAAGAAAAAGAAAAGCAAACTCTAATGACGGGTTGCCTCCCGCAAACGCTTCTTTTTGTGCGAGTCTTTAGCTGGACTCCCAACTTAATAAACTTCTAATAAATTCGATGCCCATCCATCCATTGCATTAAATATTTTCTTTGGACCAATTTGTAAAATTCGACTCTTTGCTTCAAAAATTGGCCAAACAAGCTTGGATTCATAAAACCCAAGAATATTGACAAGGGTTGGAACCGGTTGGATACTAATCATAAATGGATTATGATTCAGAACTTTCTCCAAAGTTGGAATCGTCACCCCATGCTTCGAAAAACAAATTGGAAATACAGGGGGCCATGTCGTGGTAATGGTCAAACCACAGTTTGGTTCCTATAATTCAGCTTGTTCTTGTTCTTCATCTGACCCTTCTGCCAGCAACCTTTCCAGCTCCTCCAAATCTCTTTCTGTATTAAATTCTCCATCTTGTAACTTTAGCTCTTGTGACTCATATTGCTCTTGTTCGTTAGACAAGATGTTATCTAACCATCTTCCAAATTTCTTCAAATCATCATCTGATCCATACTCCTCATCTTCTTGCTGAATTTCCTGTACTACTTCCTCAAGAAAAGCATCAAAAGCATCGAGATTTGGAAAATACATAATAAATAAAAAATAAAAATTAAACTATATAAAAAAATAAAAATATATGATAACAATTAGCAAATAAAATTAACTCTTTAGAACCGTTCCCCGGCAACGGCGCCAAAAACTTGATGTGTGAAACTAATTAGTTTTAATCCTACTAACTTAGACACAAAATAAACACACGAAAGACAGTGTACCTATCGATTAGTAATATAGTTCAAGCGAGTAGGGTATCGAACACACGGAACAGTAAACAATTAAAATAAATGCTAATATTATCTAAATAAAACAAGTAAAAAAAGGGTTTTCTCTAGTTTTACAAGACTAGAAACTTAAATACTTAACTAACACTCAAACTAAGCAACTAATAGCTAAAGCAAATAAACAATTAACTAAATTCAATAATGAAGAAGACTTCTGTTTAGGTTTTGAATCATCTATTCCTATGGTTGATTTTATGACAAGTGCAATGGATTAATTGGCTTTGGCTACCGATTAGTGTGATTAGGTTCACGTTCGCTATTACTAATCCTTAGAAAACAAATTAATTCAAGCAATGGCCAGCTGTCTAAATTAATGAATTTCCTAGGTTGTTGATTCGAGTTAAGTAAGACTTGTAATTAGCTAATCAAATTGGTGATTCCATTAACCTCTTGTTGATGGCGTATCACACAAGCTCACACATTAACTTACCTATCTTCTAGTTAATTCTAGTTTCACATTCGTTATTCCTAGACATATGACTATGTGGTCACATAAATCATAGGAAATTAATAACTAAGAGATGTTCATACAACTTAATTACTGATTTATTAATAGAGAATAGTTGTAATTAACATATAAGGTTCTTTAACAAGCTTAACAAAACAAAATCACCAAATTAAATTAATCCAATCATAAAATCAAACCATATTCATAAAATCATCTATCCTAAACAAAAGTTATGAGTTTTTAGATCATATCTACAACAATTAACAAATTAAAAACATAATTTAATGATTGAAACATGGTTCATGCAAAAGATTAAGATAAAAGTAATGTGTTATTGCCTTTGATCTTCTTCCAAATTGATATCTAAGTTGAAATCTCGAAATCCACAGCTTCTAAGAACCCTTCTGGCCTCCAAAAATCGTCCTAAACTTCCCCCATTCGTTAGGGTTCGAATGAGAAGCGTTTCTATATATATTTTATGAAAACAGGGGCGACTCGGCGAGTCCAGTGACCTAGTCGATGAGTCCATCACTTAAAATCTCGTGTACGGCAAGTCAGCATCAAGAATCGCGAAACTTCTGACCAACTCGTCGAGTTGACGCCCAACTCATCGAGTCCGTTTGGAATCAACATTTTCTCAAAACACGAAAGTCGTCTGAAATTTTGTCTAGTTTTCAGAACATTTTGAATATCATCAATCGGTGTTATGGTTCATGAGGTATGGCCAAAACACTGACGAGGGGTCAAGCTGTCCAGCAACATCCTTCTTTCTTAAAAATCCAAGATCCAAGCCTCCAATCGCTAGTTTCGCTTCCTTTTCCATCCGAGCATGTTATTGTTGCTGAAAAATGAAATTATAAACTAATTAAGCACCTTTTTTTCATTAAATGAGACAAAAACAACATAAAGTATTAAGATAATGCATAAATTATATGACTAAATATGCCCATATTACCAGGGCATGGATAGGAGGCCAGTGCAGTCGTAGCCGACGAATAAGTGGGCTAAGCCCGCTGATCAGAGATCTGGAGGCCATAAGGGCCGCACTTGCTGGAAGTACGACAAGGATCACGAGGGACCATGTCGGTCTAGGTCGGCTTGCTATCCCTGTGGAAAGGAGGGTCATATAGCTAAGGAATGCCCTAAGGGATTTCGAGTTTGCTTCAGCTGTAATCAGACGGGCCACGTGAAGGCCGATTGTCCATAGATTGCATCCAATGCAGTTCAGACTCCCACCAAAGTGAAACTGCGTATCATCGATGGCTGGAAGGGGAAGGCCGAGGCACCGAGGGCTCGGGGCAGAGCCTTTCAGTTGACAGTAGAGGAGGCCCGTGCAGCTCCAGATGTCGTGGCTGGTATGTATCCATTATATTTTTCTGTTGATTTATTTATGTTTCTTGTATTGTCAATTGTGTAGGTACATTCCTTGTGAATTTTGTTCTTGCACTTGTGCTATTTGACTTGGGTGCGGGTCGGTCTTTTGTGTCATCCTCTTTTAGTTGCAGTTTTAGTATTCTGTGAGAGGTCTTGGGCAAGCTCTTGAGGGTCTCGATATCGGATGAGCGTCCTGTATCAACTACGGATGTCTACTGGGGTTGTGTGCTAGAGATTTTCGGTGTTGGATATCTGATTGATCTCATCCCTATCTCGATGGGGGATGTTTATGTGATCATGGGTATGGATTGGTTGAGTAAGTTTGGGGCTCTGATCGACTGCGAGTGTCACTTAGTGACAATCCCGGATCCTAGTGGGGGAGTGCTAACTATCTATGGCGAGGGTACTAGATCGGGATCACCCTTCTATTCTGCCGCTAGGGCAAGGCAGAGTTTATAGCATGGGTGTATGGGTTTTCTGGCATATGTGCTGGATACTCAAGTTTAGAAGAAAGGATCAACTTATTTTCCTGATGTTCCGGTGGTATGCGATTTCCCTGATGTTTTCCCAAGGAGTTACCGGATGTGCCTCCTGAGAGGCAGGTGGAGTTCCAGATCGATCTGATTCTGGGTGCGACATCGATCACCAAGGCACCGTAACATCTTACACCTCCTAAGATGCAAGAATTATCCTCTCAGCTATAGGAGCTGTTAGGGAAAGGGTTCATTAGACCGAGCAGTTCTCCGTGGGGAGCTCCGATCCTTTTCATCAGGAAGAAAGACGGTTCGCACCGGATATGCATTGATTATCAAGAACTGAACAAGTTGACGGTGAAAAACCGTTACCCTTTGCCGATGATAGATGATCTTTTTGACCAATTTCAGGGGGCATCTTGGTTTTCCAATATTGATTTGAGGTTCGGCTATCATCAGACGAGGGTACGAGAGGAGGATATTCAGAAGACGACATTCTGAACTCGTTGTGGGCATTATGAGTTTGTGGTGATGCCTTTTGGGCTCACCAATGCACCGGGAACGTTCATGGACCTCATGAACCGGGTGTGTGGGCCCATGTTGGATCGATCAGTGATCGTTTTTACCGATGACATTCTGGTATATTCGAAGACTAGGGAGCAACATGAGGAGAATCTGCAAGAGATTCTTAGGGTTTTGAGGATGGAGAGGCTTTATGCCAAATTCTCCAAGTGTGATTTAAGGTCGAGGGAGGTTCAGTTTTTGGGGCACCTCGTCAATCAGAATGGTATTTTGGTCGACCTAGTCAAAATTAAGGCGGTGATGCAGTGGGAGGTACCGAGATCTCCATCTAAGATTCATAGTTTCCTTGGTTTGGAGGGCTATTATCGGAGGTTCATCAGAGATTTCTCCAAGATTGTTGTTCCTTTCACCAAGTTGACCAAGAAGGATGTTTCCTTTAGTTGGGGGCCTGAGCAGCAAGCATCATTTGAGACTTTACGTCAGAGGTTGTACGAGGCTCCAGTGCTTGCCCTCCCGGAGGGAGTTGAGGGTTTCATATTCTATTATGATGCATCCATTACGGGATTGGGTGCAGTGTTGATGCAGAGAGGGCATGTGATAGGATACGCTTTGAGGTAGATGAAGCCTCATGAGGTGAGGTACCCTACTCATGGTTTGGAGTTAGGGGTGGTGCTTTTCGCCGTCAAGATTTGGCGCCACTATCTCTATGGTGTTCGGTTGTAACGCCTGTGTTTCTGGGCTTGCCATTTTTAGCAATGTAATAGTCTAGGTTAACCTTTGTAACCCGTTTTGAAATAATAAGAATGTATTATTCGAGTATTATGTGTTTTGTGCTTAATTGCTTAATTATGTGGTCTGATTAATTAAGAATAAAAATAAGCGTCAAAATTTAAGTGTAAAATGAACTTAATATCTTTGGTTAATGTTGTAGTAGTTGAAACGAGGTTTCCGAATATATATAGAACGCCCAAATCTGACTTCGTATGAGGAAGTTATGATTTATCGAAGTTTCGACTTAGCGGTATGCAGCCTGAAATAATCGATTTGAGATCGAGCGGTTTTTAGCCGAAGCATTCTAAACAAGGATCGAAGGTCTCGTTGTTGGTATCGAAGCGATAAAAAGTTAGGCGAGAACGGACGTCAAACGAAGAAGTTATGAATTTATAACGAAGTTTTTCTGTCGCGGCCTATTAAAAATAAATAATAAAAATAAAGTCAAAATTAGCCGACGGAGTCTAAACGAAAGTTGTAGAGCGTAGTCTCACCTTCGCATGGATATAAAGAACGTCGAAAACGGAGTTTGTATGAAGAAGATATGAATTTCCGAAGTTTATTAAATAATTTGTATTTATTTTTAATCTTTAATTCCGGTATTATCCGAAGAGGAGTCAGCGGTCCGATCCGACGTACGCCCCGCGTACTCCGAAGGTGTCGACATCGCAGCAAGTGGCTTCGGATACATAAGCAGTGACGTTTCTCGGACTAGTACGCCCCGCGTACTCCGAGGCTCCAGCCTCCTATAAATAGGATGCGAGGGCAGCCGGCTATTTTGCTAATTTCTTCTCTTCTCTCTCCCGTTTTGCATCGATTTGCATGCCAGAAATACCCCGAAGCCCCGGTATTATTCTCGAGCCTCGAGGCAAGTCTCGAGATCCCGAAGATCCCGAGAAGTGCGGTTCCCGAGTCGAAGCTCTGCCCGCGAGAAGTTCGATTTTTGTGAAGATCTTCCAGATCTGCTGTGGATTACTACTTATGCAAGTCGTAGTGCTGTCCGATCATCTTCTGATCAAGTGAGTGTATACTACCTTTCATAAACACGATAATAATACAAGTATGGTTCGAGTGTACTAAGTATATTATTGTTTATAGGTGTGAGTGTGTAGTTACTTTCTTCTAACGCATGATTATGAAGTATTTTATACGAAATACGTGTTGTGTGTAGAATTTGTTGTTATGTGTGTGAATATATGTTCACCCTCTTCCATCTCATAGATCTGAATTGCTTTCTATGAAATACGTGTTACGTGGGTATGCCTCATCTGTTATGTGGAATATATATTGAATGAAAATGATATACAGGTTTCAAACTATGTATGAAAGTATATATTTTATCTACTAATATGTTGGGTAGAACATGGGTAGATAGTTGGTGTGTAATAAACAGATGAGAGGCCTCGATGTTGTTGATGTTGTTGATCTAGTTATTCAGCGGAGTATGGATAACGACCACGGACTCTTTCTAGATAGTCCAGTGGAACGCTAGCAGGTTTATAACCTGTAGGTGTTGTGAACGATGTGTTCACTGGTGTACTCTATCCCCCTCATGGTTGCCTTTAGGATATCTATTGTTGAGGAAACCCCTTCGCAGTGATGTCCGTTCCGATGAAAATCCTAGATTAGGTCCCTTGAGATAGATGTTATTTTAGGGACGTAAAGTGAGGATAACGGGAATGGGTAATCGGGATAGTGATTGGTTGGTGAAATTAAATATAACTTATTTATTGTGGGTTGAAAACCCTATATGCTCACCAGGCTCCCAAGCCTGACCCACTCAGTTTTATTTGTATTACAGGTAGTGGCGCGAGGGCATAAGATGGTTGAATCATCAAGTTGTTTTGTTTACAAGTCTGTATATGTATATATTTGTTGAATGACTTGTAATGTTATCGTTTATGCTTTATGGTCTATATCGGAACATGACATCCCGAGTTTTGATTATATAATGAAAATGCATCTCTTGATGAAATGATTTGATAAATATTATTTTATCATGTTTTGTTTTGGGAACAAATTCCGCAACTCTTTCAAATCAAAAGGATTTACTCTGAAATTATTTAAAAGCATAAATGAAAATCGGTCTTTTCTGGCCGAGATTTTGGGGATGTCACAGTTGGTATCAGAGCATTAGTTTAAGCGAACTAGGAATTTGTTGGTATTTCTAGACTTAAACTTAGAATGCTAACTGGAATTGTGAGTTGTGTGTCTGTTGGATTTTAGACACGAGCACTAGTTATTTTAGGAAAGTTGCCTAAAATGCTTTTATGTGCTAAATGTTATATGTTGCCATATATGATATTAATTGTTCAGATCTACGGTCTGTTGCCGACCGGATCTGGAAACCTTATGTGTGTAGGATTCTAAGCGTATGTTTACGGTATTAGAACTAGCATGTAAACGTTTCGGAGTAATAAGGATGATTTGAATATCTATCGTGAATGAGGATCTAATTTCACCTTATTCGGTGTGTAGATCAAATATGGTGAGAACGAGAAGTGGCCTTGGAAACGCGGATGAAAACAGGAATCAACCGCCAGTGATTGAGCAAATACCTGTTGTAGCAGCAGCACCAGAACCAATAACAATGGCTGCGGTGCAAGTCATGATTCGGGCTATGCTAGCCGAACAAAGGGAGGAGATGCGACAAATGTTGCATGATAATAGGGATGAACCTATCATACCTATTGAGGAACCAGAATTGATTCCCGAGCAATCAGAGGAAGGGAACAATAGTCGCATTATGAGTCAAGTTGGGACTCAAGGAGAACGAAGGAACGATCCGGAAAGGAGAAACAACAAGGATGGGCGAATGTACAAGAACTTCTTGGGCGCCAAGCCGCCAAGTCTTTCTGGAAGCCCAAAGCCTGTTGATATAATGGATTGGATCTCCAAAATGGAGATGGTATTTGAAAGTTGCGACTGTAGCAACAAACAGAAGACCGTCTTTGCGGTTAGACAACTCAAGACTGGAGTCTTGAGTTGGTGGAAGTTGTTGGCAGATACTATGCCACGAGGAGAAGCCCTGAAAATGTCATGGGAGGAGTTCTTGGAACAACTAAGGGTGCAATATTGTTCAGAGATAGATCTGATTGATCTGAACAATGAGTTCCAAAACTTGAAGAAGGGGAAGATGAGCATAGACGACTATGCTACTGCATTTACTGAGAAAATGAAGTTGTTTCCGTACCTAGTGCCAACGGAACTCTCCAAGATAGAGAGGTTTGCTAATGGACTGCCTGCCGACTTTGGTCCGACAGTCAAGATGGCAACTACTCTGAAAACGGTTGTTCGTGCAGCTAAGAATGTGGAGGCCCAGCAGAAGGAAAAGGGTCTGGAAAGGATAGATGTTGGAGAAAAGAGGAAGTTCGATGGAACTTCAGGGTCCAACAAGAAAAACAAGTTCTCGAAGTCTGGTTCGAGGGGAAGTGGACGTGAAGCGAAGTGGCGCGACAAATGTAAGAAGAAGCATCATGGAAGATGTGAGGTGGCGAACACATGCTACAAGTGTGGAAAGCCAGGGCACTATGCCAACGAATGCACACTTACCAAGAAAGTTTGCTATGGTTGTGGTGAGGAGGGTCACATGTCGAGGGACTGCCCTAAGAAGAAAGAAGCAGCTAGACCCAACATTCCACCAAAGCCAAAGGCGAGAGCATTCCAGATGACACTGGAAGCTGCTAAAGATGAAGCTGATGTCGCTTCAGGTACCTTTCTCGTTAACGAATTGCCTGCCCAAATTTTATTTGATTCTGGAGCCAACTACTCCTTTATATCGCATGAATTTGGTAGAAAGCTAGCTTTGCCTGTTGTTAGACTAGATGATGCCTTATTAGTCGAAGTTGCTAGTGGCAAGTTTGTACCTGTTAGCCATCGTATGAGAAACATCTTAATTGATCTGAATGGGAATAAGTTCCACGAGGAATTATTGCCTATAGAACTTAACGGTTTCGACATCGTTTTGGGAATGGATTGGCTTAGCGCCAACGATGCCGAAATTTTATGCAAGAAGAAAATAGTCAAAGTAAACCCGTCTGGGAAAGATTCGTTTATGGTTTTATGATTGACAATAAAGTAAAAACTACTGTAAGAAAAGAATACACCTGATTTCTTTGTGAAATATGTTGAACTGTTGAAGCCTAATATCAAAGCAAGCTGAAAAAATTAATAACAAAAAACATTAATATGACAACTAAAATAATATCAAAAATCAAATAGCCAATACATCATATTACAATGTAACATTGTCAAATACTCAAGTCAGATATCTAATAGTGTATTAATACTTTGAAGGTTTGAACTTTGAAGCTGAAATTCTAAAAGAATCAAGTCAGAAGCAAAACATTAGAAATTTTGAAAACATAAACATTTATTTTCACTAATTCAGAAATCTAATACAGTAAAAGAATAGATATAAGATTTCAGAAACTAAGAATCGGAATCTGAATTACTAAGCAGAAGGCTAGAAATTAAAATGAGAAATTAGATATTCAATTGAATTGAATCAATTTGATACAAAAATAAAATTATCCTAAATTAGTGAAACAGAAATCAGCTTTCTGCTTCCCTAATTTTTCATATTCCTCTTTAATTGAATATAATGAAACGAATTGAATGAGAAACTGAAATCGATTAGACGATTACCTGGTGTCCTTTTCCCTGTGTCGGCGTGTCAATATCAGTTTATTTTTATCCTTCTGCAACTGAAATCGATTAGAAATTGAATCTAATCGTCAATTTTCAGCCTACTGCAACTGAACTCGCAAGTAAGCACTGTAGCAGCCGAAGAATAGAAATTCAATCGATTATCAATATCAGTTTATGATTATCGAAGAGAGCAGAGAGCTGCGTGAGACTCTGAGAGACAAAGTGAGAATTGAGATTTGAGAAGGGAGAAACCAAAAACGAGGTATATTATATCTAGAGTCAAGACACTTAGCCTTAGAGATTAAATATTAGAGAAAATCAATGATTCAATATCAAGGCGTGAGGCATCGATTCAATTACCTACCGATTCATATGGCGCCCTAATCTCATTCCTATTTGATATTCACGGAAATCGGAATCACGTTCAGCGACATCAAGATTCAAGCAACCTATTTTATTAATTTGTTTGGGTTGACGTGACTTTGGACATGACATTGGACTAACTTTGGGCCCCTAAATAAATATATAGATAAATAAAAGTTATATATATATACACACACACACACACACACACACTACATATTCTAGAAATTTTGGCCCCCCTCGAGTTGTAGGCCTTGGGCAGTCGCTCGGGTTGCCCACAGTCTAGACGAGCCCTGGACAAAAGCAATCAAGCATTACTAAGATCCTAACAACACTTAACTATGTTTTTAGTAGTTGTTTAATGTTAAATGGCTTATCATTATGTCCATTTGTTCTAACATCATTAAACATGGGGTGCGGATTGAATCTTTCTCATATGAGTTCAGGGGCGGTTCTTAGTGGGTGCTAGCAGCGACACCGACAACGCCTGCTATTTTTGTAGGTAGTGGAGAAAATTTTGAAATAATTTTTTACCTATTGGCACTTTTGGTCTCCTGAACGACTGGTCAATGTCTGGCTGTGTGTCCTTGGACACGTGTTATGTTACTCAAATACTTCTCGAACATTTCTTTCTCACCGCTTCCTCTTATCTGTAGCTCCTCCTAAATCAACATAGCCATTCCCACCACTTCTTTTTTCTTCTATCTGTTCCACCTTACAGGAGTGGCGATTTCCTTCACAATCAATAACGTCGTTGTAACCTCTCTCTATGCGATTCATGGTTCAGAGATTGATTCATTCCTTTGTAACCTTTGCATAGTTGTAGTGGACCAAAGATACAATCAACGACACTTGATTTCATTTGGTTCTCTCCGAAGATTATCATCACCACGCCACAAGAACCACTGATTGAAACCAAATTTTTTCGATTATCACCAGCATGCCATACGAACTATCAGGGCATATTTTACCGATAACGAAATCGGTATTTCTGACGATGAGCTCGATAACCATCGAAGATTTCGATACTTTTCCTTCGTTTTTCTCGTTATTTTTCTCTTTTGACAAAGAAATCAAGTTTAAATGCAAGTTTATTGTGATTTGAGGGTATGCCATACACTCACCTCCCATGCCTTTTCCTTTTCTGACGACTAACCATTCATTTAGCAACCACCACCACCACAACACCAAAATTTGATTTTAGGTTCGTTTAACTTCAATTTTGTAAATAGATGAAGGTTAAATGTTTGTAAATGTGTGTTTATGTTGGTATATATGTGTGAATATTGGTAAAAGTAGTCATTATTTCTTAGTAGAAGGTAAAGGTAGTCACTAGTGTTTGAATACAAGTCGGTTCAAATTTATTTGCTTCATTGTGTGGATTGTAAAGTTTTTCAGAGACTTTTCTGAATTGCAATATCGTAGCATGTGTAACATCCCGAGCTTTCAGGTATTTTCAAATCGTTCCATTGGTTTTTAAATATGTCATTTTGGGTCCTTAGAGTATAAAGATGTAGCCCTAGTGGCAAAATGGTAATTTTTTTTTTGGGGGGGGGGGGGCAGGAGTAGTACGTTGGGCGTACATGTGAGTACGCTTAGCGTACGTGGGCATGCCCTAGTACGCTGGGCATACACATATGTATGTTGGGCGTACTAATGTCCGGGTTAAACTCTAATTTTTAGGGTTTGAAGAGTATTTAAGCACCTTTATGGATCTTTTAGCCTCACTCTTTCAGCCTCAGAGTCCTTGAGTTGTTCTTAGCAAGCCCTAACCCCATAAGAGAGTGTTTTGAGCTTAAAGTGTGTTATTTGTGTGCTTAAAGGAGAAGGAAGTGCATCAAGGAGTCTAGGAAGGAAAGCAAACTTGTAGCTTTGGGATCATCATCTCCTTGGGAAGCTTCAGAAGGTAAAAAGTTGCAACCTTTATGTTTGGTTTGATTAGATATCATCTTGGTATCTTTCTGATGTTCTTTTGTCCCTAAAAGTCCCATTGTTGTGCAAGTTTGGTTTTGAACATTTTGAGTTGTCCTTCTAGACCCTAGAAAGGGTCCTTAGTCATAAAAATGAGGTCCCAATGGCCAGAAGTCTCTCATGCATTTGGAAAAAGGGTCTTAAAGGATTAAAACTTTGTATTAAGAACTTATGGACATATAAAGTCATAAAGTTGGGGACTTTATGACTGTAATATGGGATTACATGCTTAAGCCATTAAGCACCTAAAGGAATTTTGGGATCTACGAGGGTACGCCCCGCGTACACAGTCAGTCACCCCGATGGTGGTCAATGTGAGGCTCATGTACGCCCTGTGTACCTCCCATGTACACCCAACATACGTCGTCTGTTGGGTTTTTGAGTTTGGGCTTCAAGTTTTGGCCCACCTTTTTGGCTTGAATGCTTGGGCCCTCATTGGTCTATCTGAGTATGAGTGTTTTGGGCTATTTGGAGAGTTGGACCTTAGGATAAGGCCCAATAAGGAGTTTGGGCCCGGTTTGTAAAATTGGGCCAATTATGGGTCTTGAAGTAATTTGGGCCTTTTGGATAAAAAATTGGACTTGGGTCTTGGCCCAATTAAGGAAAGGGTAAAATGGACATTTACCCTAAGTATGGATCTTTATTCAAGGATGGTAATCCACTTGTTAATTGGATGTTTGTTTTGTTGTGATAGTTCGAGATATTTCATGAGCCAACAGCCGGAGGTTTTCAGTGTGATTCGACATTATAAGGTGAGTTTTCCTCGTTGTACTTGCGGGTGTGAAGGCACCAATGCCGACCCCTTTGGATTGATATCCTGTTTTGCATGATGTTACATGGTAGTGATCTGTTTGATCAAAATCCTGGTAGATAGGATGATGTTATGCTTAGTGATCTGTAAGATCTGTCTGTTTGTTTGTTGGTTGGTTATTAGTATGTTTATCTATATTATGTACACATGATTAGTTAGTAGTTGAGGCTTCACTACTTTGTGCGTAAGACAACAGGCCATGGCATTCCAACCTGATGCTTAAGGGCCTAGGGTATTCCATTTCGAGGATGATTGGACCCATAGTATATTTGCATTCCAACCTGATGGTTGAGGGGTCTGGGGTATTCCAACCCGATGGTTGATTGGACCTATAGTATGTTGGCATTGCAACCCGATGGTTGAGGGGCCTGGGGTATTCCAACCTGATGATTGATTGGGCCCATAGTATGTTGTTTTGTTTTGTGCTATTTGTTACATATTGGTATTTTGGGGGAACTCACTAAGCTTTGGGCTTACAGTTTTGGATTTTGTTTCAGGTACCTCAGAGGATCACGAGAAGACGAAGGTGTGATCGTGCAACTCCTCATGTTTTGTTTTATGAATTTGGGATTTCTCTAATATTGAACTCATTTCGAAAACAATATGTAAACAATGATGGTTTTTGGGCTGTTTAAAAGTTCAAAATTTTCATGAATTTAATGGATGTTACAACATGACTACAGTTTTGACAAATGATTATCTGGTAACACAAAAGATAAGTTTGACATATTTTTTATTCTCATTTCACTCCAATAAGTGAAGCTTTCATTTTCACTTCTTATTAAAGTCACGTTTTTTAAAGGAGTTTATTTACTTGTCTTATAGGCATTGTACTTTGAAATTTTGTTTAGTTATAGCATTGATACACAAATTTTTATTTTTTCTACTTAGAGGTTGGTTGGAGTTTAATCATTTTTACTCTAATGTTTAAGGACCTAATGTAATTTTTTTATTGTCTCACATTCCAGATGTAATTTAAGGAGACAAGGTTGATAATGGACTATTATATGAGGTTGTTAATGTACTTATTTGCTTATAGAGTGCTATGTTATATTAACTTGTAAAATAAGAAGCACATTGTTACTTCTTGCATTTAGACTTTTCTTGGGTTAAATGCAAGAAATCTCAATGTAGCAACTTACATTCATTTGTTATTATTTTTTTTTTAATTTACTTCAATAGAAAATATAGCAACTTACTTTCATTTTCCAATGAAAATACATTGTTATTTCTTGCTCTTTCAAAGTAAGATGATAGATATATTAGTAAGTAAAGTGAAATTTTATTGCTATTTTTTGCATTTCACCCATTAAAGTTTGGTTAATTATTTTGTTATGAAATAACCACATGTATGCAATTATTTAGGAGTGTCTAATAAGTTCATTCTAGTTTTTTTTAGGAAAACAATTCTTACCTTAGTGGCACTTCAATCAAAGACAAAAATAGGTAACTTTACCTTTTACACCTTTTTTACTAGCATTTGTTTGGACATAGGGTTTATTATAAGCATCCGTATCAGGGGCTACAGTTGGATAATTTTATTATTTGTGATTCCATTTTCCTTTTATTTTGTTTCTATATTTTAGGATTATATATTTTAAAATTCATTCTGATTAAGTTTTTGTAACACCCTGTTCCGAATCGTATCCTATTTCGGGGTGGTGACCAAAGATCGGGAATTATCAGGCTTAGGACCATTGAGCAAATGAGATCTGGATCTATTTGGATATGGGTGATGTAAATCTAGATGATCCAGGGGTTCAGTTTGTATTTTGGAGCCAAGGGGTATTTTGGTAAATGTCACCTCGAACTTTCATGTAAATTAGATTTTTATTCGGGAAATTTTAAGGTGATTATGAGATGATAAAAGCATAAAGCTTCTTGTTACCTTTTCATGGATATACGGATCGTCGGAATCAGATTTATAATGAAGAAGTTATGGCCTTCGTAAGAATTTAGGGTTTGGGGAAAACCCTAGTACGCGAGGCGTACATGGGGTGTATGCAGGGCGTACTCGTGCAAGGACCCTTACGCGAGGCGTATCATGGAATACGCTGAGCATCGTCAGCGGTTTGATCGCGAAGCTTCGGTCTCGTACGTTGGGCGTATGAGGAGTACGTTGGTCGTACGAGGAGTTCAAGAAACCCTAATTTAAGTGTGTTGTACTCTATATAATCACCTTAAGACCCTAGGGATGGCCTCTTTACCAACCCCCAAACCTCCTAAAACCCTAAATCGTCCCTTAAGCTTTCCTTGTGGTGTTCTTGAGCCCTTTAGAGGATTTTAGTGGTTGTTTTGCTCATTGTGAAGGAAGCTTTGAAGATTGAAGGTGCCTTCCTTAGAAGGAAGGTCATAGATCCAAAATCATATCACATGTTGCAATCTCTTCAAGGTATCAAGTTCATACCTTGGCTTGTAGATGTTTAGATCTCCTCATAGTTTATTTTGTTATGCTTTTTGTCCCATTTTGGGTTGATTGAAGAGTTAAGATGTTTTAAGGGCTTGTTCTTTTAGATATGAGCTTGTGGTGGACTCCTTGAGCATAAAGGTGCAAGCTTTATGGGATTTTTGGTCACATGCATGCATTAAGTCAATTGTTAAGTCCTCTTTAAGATTAAGCGCTTCATTTAGCCATACATCAACGTAAAGTTAGCAACTTTACGTGATAATCCAACTCAAGGAAGTCAGATATATGTCTTAAGGGATTAAGTGTTGAAATTAAGTTTTGGGTTGAATGGGTAAGTACGATGGGAGTACAAGCAGGTACGCTTAGTGTACAAGCCCTCAAGCGAGTACGTTACGTGTACTTGCTGAGTACGCCCAGCATACTTAGTCTGGTGGACTTTGCCTATTTGGGCCTCGGATTTGGGCTATTATTTCGGCTTAGTGGCTTGGCGCCTTGTTGGGCCACCTAAATGGAAGAGCTTGGAGTAGAGAAAATTAGTGCGCCTTAGGGTAAGGCCCATGTAAAGGTTTGGGCCCAATTTAGAAAATTAGGCCATGTATAGGCCTTGAGTGTTTATTTGGATCTTTGGACCTTTAGTTTGTTGGTGTGGGCCTAGGTTTGGGTCATGCTGAGTAAAGGGTAAAAAGGTCTTTTACCCCAGTTTAAGCAATTAATGTGGACCAGATCCGATTATTGATGGGTGATTATTATGGTGAATTGTAGCGCAGGGATTTTAGCGAGGCAGGGGCCATAGATTCTTTCTGTGAGATTCGCTAGTGCGAGGTGAGTTTTCCTCACTGTACTTGCGGGTCAAAGGCACCAAGACCGGCTCTTTGGATTATTATCCTAGTTTATCGTATGATTGTGTACTATAGTGATATGTTAGATTTGTATCATGGTAGATATGATGTTGTTATGTTGTTGTGATCTGTTAGATCTTTATCCTGGTTGATAGGATGTTGCTATGCTGTTCTGATCTGTTAGATTTGTATCCTGGTAGATAGGATGTTGCTATACTATTATGATATGTTAGATCTGTATCCTGGTAGATAGGATGTTTCTATGCTATTGTGATATGTTAGATCTATATCCTGGTAGATAGGATGTTATATGTTGTAGTGTTCTGTTAGATCTGTATCCTGGTAGATAGGATGTTAGCATGTAGTTATTAAATCTGCCTATTTGTCTGATGACTGGTTATATGTTTATTATTTATGTGCAAGTCGACATGTTGTGGTTGGTTGGGTTGAGGAGGTCCTTCTTTGTGCTGAAGTCCAAGACACCCAGGGCGGACCAGATAGATTGTAGGCCCTATGAGGCAATCCAGTCAGGCCGATGGCCCAAAGGACGGTCCAAATAGGCTGAAGGCCCGACATGACGGTCTAATTGTAACATCCTGTTTATTAAATAAATAAATTGATAAAAAATTAATAAACAAATAGAAGCCCAAAAACCCAGAATATTTAGCGGGGTGTTGATTTCGGGGAGCCAAATGATATAAATTGGGTTTTCGGGGGTTAAAGTGTAATTCCTGGATTTATTTTGTAAAGATTTTTAGATGTCAGGGGGTTTTTGGTAAGTATTGGACTTAATACGAAAGGATTTATGGGAGCAGGGGTTAAAGAGTAAATTCTGGACCTAAGTTGAAAAGGTTTTGTAGAGGAGGGCCCATTTGGTAACCTTTGGACTTATGTTGAAAGAAAAAAAAGAGAAGGGGGGGGAACATTTACGTCATTATGGGATGATTTTATGTGAGTCGGGTACATAACCGTAAATCCGCCACCCTCTCAAACCCAAACCCAAAACCAAGTTAATGTTGCAGCCGCCGCCCACCTTATATCCCCTCCATCCGGCCGCCGCCTCCAGCTTCCTCGTCGCCACCTTGCACCACCGAATCGTCGCCGCTACACCACCGCCTCTGAAAAAGAAGGTTGCCTTTGGGCACCATGTCCATTGACGATCGAAAGAGGACAAACTTGGTTCGTATTTGCTGCCATTCGTAGCTGCATCCTCTACCGACGAAGCCAACCTCACACATCTCTATTGCTGGCGGTATCGAAGACTAACGGGAAACTTCCTCGAAGGTGACGTCGCGTCATGTGGAAATCAAAAGGGCCGATCTGTCGTCGTGGGTGCCACCACCGTCGCTCCCAGTCACATCTCCTCTCCGTTCCAACGTGCTACGCCTAGCTGTGCCCAACGCCACCGTAAGCCTTGAGTGACCACCTTCTGTGGTGTTTTCGGTCGTCTCCTGAAACTGATGTGGCTGAGTTTGTAGTTCGCAAGCGGGTGTATATGCTGTTGTATTGTGCTACTTTTTGTGTGTGTGTGTTGGAGTGTGTGTTGCATGATCGGGTTTCGATAGAGAACCACCACCACCACCGTGAGGTGGTGGTTGTCGCCTCCAACTACCACCTGCCACTACAAGGGTGGTTGTGTGTGTGTTTTATTATTTTTGTTTATTTTGGATATTTGTTGTATAGATGTATCATTTTATCGTGCCCGGAATAATCCAAGAAAACAACCCGTCACCGCCGTGAGGTGGTGGTTGCCACCTCACGCTGCCATTATGCCGCCACCTTGGGTGGCTGTGTGCTTTTGTGTGTGTGATTATCATTTTGGGATGCTTAGATATTTTTTTAGCCAAAAATCATAACCACCACCACAAGGTGGTGGCCTCCGCCCTGAGCCACCGTTGACCGCCACTACCCGAGGTGGTAGTGTGTGGTGCCCGACTTGTTTAACCCTAATTGACCTAATGAAGCCCTAATTGATCAAAAAACCTAACCATTTGACTAATAGGCACGTGATTGGGTTGGAAACCCTAATTTTGGAATTTGTTAATTTGGAATTGTCAGGACCTACAAGTTTGGACCATTGGAATGGAATCATGAATTAATCCCGACCACGTTGTATGTTTGATCTAGTAGAGTGATGGACTTAATGTATTAAGTCCTTAATAGGTTAGGTAAGAAAAACTTAACCCTAATCGTCATTTTATGTGAAAACCCTAATTTTGCTTGGGCCTTGAGTTGGGCCTTTCTATTGGGCTTTGGTGATTGGGATATCCAAGAACAAGTAAATAGACTAAAATATTTGGATGGGCTTTAGGGTAAGGCCCATGTGAGGGAATTGGGCCTAATTTGGAAAATTGAGCCATAAATGGGCCAGAATTGGGCCTTGATGATTATGAGAGATTTGACCATTAGAATGCCAAGTGTTTGGACCGGAATATATGGTTGGGCCTTAAGGTAAGGCCTATCTGAAGGGTTTGGGCCCAATTTGGAAAATTGGGCCATATGTTGGGCTTTGGTCCATTGGTTGACTTTTGGGCCTTTGGAGTGTGAGTTTTAGGCCTTGGGCTTGAATCAAGCTAGGTTGGGGGTAAAGTAGTCTTTTACCCCAAGCATGGACTTGTGGTTATATATTGGAACCCATATATTAATTGGGTGTTGTTTTGATGTTGACAGTTCGGGAATCTGTCATCCAGCAGCTAGGGTTTTGTCCGCGGGACTTCAGCAGTGTGAGGTGAGTTCTTCTCACTATATCAACAGGGTCTAAGGCACCAAGGTCGACCCTTTATGATTTGTATCCTTGTTATAGGATGGTTGTTATGTTAGTGATCTGTTAGATCGGTATCCTGGTTATAAGATTATGCTATGTTAGTGATATGTTAGATCGGTATCCTTATTATAGGATGGTTGTTATGTTAGTGATCGGTTAGATCGGTATCCTTGTTATAGGATGGTTGCTATGTTAGTGATCTGTTAGATCGGTATCCTGATTATAGGATGGTTGCTATGTTAGTGATCGGTTAGATCGGTATCCTTGTTATAGGATGGTTGCTACGTTAGTGATCGGTTAGATCGGTATCCTGGTTATAGGATGGTTGCCATGTTAGTGATATGTTAGATCTGTATGACTATTTGTACATCCTAGCTAGCGTATGATATTTATGTGCACATGTTTGTTTGATTAGGGGTTGGGTTGATGCGGACATGCTTTGTTCTTAGGCCAACATACCCAGGGTGGACCAGATAGACTGCAGACCTGGGAGGGCATACTAGTCAGACCGAAGGCCCGGCGAGCGTTCTGGATAGGTTGAAGGCCCGTGAGGCGGTCTAAATGTGTCGATGGATCAGAGAGCGGTCCAGATAGAGTGATGGCCTGTGAGGCGGTCCAGTCAGGCTGATGGCTCATTGTGCATGTTGTTTGTTTATGTGATACGGTTATATCTGTATGGTGTTGGTATTTTGGGGGAACTCACTAAGCTTCGGGCTTAGTGTTGTTGGTTTTGTTTCAGGTACTTCTAATGATCGCGGAAAGGTGAAGGCGTGATTGTACACCTCCTAATGTTTCATGATTTGATTTTGGGATACTCTGACACTAAACCTTTTTGAAAAAAAGTTTTGTAATAATTATTGGTTTTGAAATGTTTTAAAATGTTTAAATTTGGCATGATTTTTACGGATGTTACACTAGTCATGTTGAAGGTCCTATGAGTGGTCCAGATATGTTGAAGGCCTATAAGGTGGTCCAGTCATGCTGAAGGATCTGTATGCATGTTGTTTGTTATTGTTATATGTATTGTGTGTTGGTACTTTGGGGGAAAACTCACAAAGCGTTGGCTTACAGTTTCGGGTTATGTTTCAGGTACCTCGGATGATTGTGGGAAGAAGGCGTGATCATGCACCTCCTCGTGTTTTGGACTTATGATTTTTGGGAGAACTCTGATATTAAACATGTTTGAAAACTATATTATAAACAATTATGATTTTGGGTTGGTTTTAAAAGTTTAAAATTTTCATGAATTTTATGTATGTTACAAGTTTTGGGTAATTAATTAGTTATGTTTTTAAATTTTGAGTAAATAGTTGCATGTTTGATGTGTTATGAAAATATCATTTTCTTTAATTATAAATGCATGAATAGTGACCAGTTAGACCATGGTTGTTTGTTTCTATGTGTGTGACTTGGTATATATATAATTTGCAGGTTATCAACCTGCCATTGCAATTTCTATACATGGTGTGGTATCTCAAGTTTAAAAGCCTAATATTCAATTGCCAACATCTTTTCATCGGTATGTCAATAAGACTAAATATTTATACTTTTTTTATAAATACTAACTTTTGTTTTTTAAGGTTGAGTTTATTCATTTTATTGAAAACTATAGGTATCGAATGACACTCACTAAAAAAGTGGAGTCATCGCTCATGTGGAACAACAAAATATCTCCATCCATCTCAAGACACATATCTACTAAATTTTTTGTGGAAGATTTGATTTCTTCGTTATTGCATATTTTATCACCTTCATCTTTAAAGCTGGTAATTTATTTCTATTTTCTACTACATTATTCCTTTTACCATGAAACATCCCAAAAATATGACCCAAAAATTTCATTTTGTATTTAAGTAGAAACAGTATTCCAAATCATTGTTCATACAACCCATATAAAATAAGTATGTCAAACATCATAAAAATCAGAGTGTGTCCAATAAACAAAATCCATATGGTGTGTGCAATGCAGTCGTCCCGAGCTCTTCCCCTTGACACTAGAAGTACCTGAAACATAAATTGAAAATTGTAAGCACAAAGCTTAGTGAGTTCCCCAAACTACCCCATACCATACATAATAAATCATATATTGGGCCCGCGCTCGGTATACATATCTGTTATTCTTAGGCCTCGCCTGTCACTGGGCCTCGCCTGATATACACATACAATCTATATCACATAATCATGTTAATACATATAATGATCACTAACACTAGCATATGTTCTAGTCCTCAGGCCTCGACTGGCATCGACCCCCGCTCGGTATACATAGCAGCACATAACACATGCAAGGGTCACACAGACTCCTAGCATCCTAACATAATCAATAAGAGCCGACATTAGTTCCTTAGACCCGCTAAACCCAGTGAGGAAACTCACCTTGAATGTTGAATCTCACTGAAAGAAATCCCTAGCTGCTGCCTTGACGACTCCCCGAGCTATCACTACAAAATAACACCCAATCAACACTTGGGTTCCAAACTATAACCAATATTCCATACTTGTGGTAAAATGACCATTTTACCCCTGGCCTAGCTTGATCCAAACTAAGGCCCAAATCCACAATCTAAAAGGACCAAAACCAAAAAGCCATTCATGGCCCACTTATGGCCCATATTTCTAAATTGGGCCCAACCCCTCATATGGGCCTTTCCCTAAAGCCCAATAACTTTCCTTAGCCCAAAAGCTTGATTTCAAAGGCCCAATAAGGCCCAAAGCAACCAAGTCCAAAGAAATGGCCCAACTGAGGCCCAATGATGCGAAGCTTAATCTGACTGAGTACGCAGGGCGTACTCAGCTATACACCGAGCGTACACGCTGCATGGCTTGTATGCTCAGTGTACTTCTTCATTAAGCCATTCTTCCATTAAGCTCTTAATGCTCATATCTAAAGGTCCAAAACACAAATTTGAGTCCCGAAGGATGTCTAGAACCATAAAGCCACTGACTTGGTGACTTTATATGCCCCAAATGAGCCCAAACTCGAATTATAACCTTCTACTTCCATAATATTGACCATATATCATGCATGGATGTGTCTAAGCTTCAAAGGTGACAACTTTATCAATCTAGGATCAAATAAACACTAAGTATGGCAACTCTAAGCTTCTGAAATGATATGA
This sequence comes from Lactuca serriola, assembly GCF_051521515.1. Lineage (NCBI taxonomy): Eukaryota > Viridiplantae > Streptophyta > Magnoliopsida > Asterales > Asteraceae > Lactuca > Lactuca serriola. The sequence continues at coordinate 55,409,818 of NC_136415.1, forward strand.
ACCACAAGATCTCATCTATGGGACCAAAAAGGGTCGAAAAGCTTAAACAAGGAGATCTAAGCTTCTAAAGATCAAGATCAAGACTTTATACCTTGCACAAGCTTGAAATGGAGCAGATAATTCGGATCTACAAGCTTCTCCTTGAACCACCACCTTGCTCCAACCTTCTCTTTCTTGAAAATGGGACAAAATACACCAAAATGCACTCAAAAGACCTTCCAAGCTCAAGAACACTCAACAACGGGGTTAGGATTTCATGGAGGCTGATTAGGAACAAGAGGGAGGCCGATAGAAAAGATCCTTGGGACATAATGTTCTTTAAATAGTGCGCAAACCCTAAATATTAGGGTTTTGGGGTCTGGACACGTACGCTGCGCGTACTTCCTTGTCCGCAGCACGTACGTGCATGGCATCCGCGTCCTTTTTACTCCATTATGCCCAACATACATAGGGTGGTACGCCCCGCATACGACACACCCTAAACCCAAAATGAAAAAGGTCCAATGACTTGAAGGCCCAAACTCTAAATAATTAAATAACCAAATTTAAATAAATACCTTAGAATATCGGGCGTTCCATACCACATTCTTTGCATTAAAGTTATTTTTTTCTTTTTCAGCTGGCTTTGCATTTATTATCAGAAAAATAAAAAAAATGGCTCATATGGTTAAAACCATGGGGTCATATGTCATAAATACAGGAACAAAAAAAATGCTCCTTTACCTAATAAACTAAAATTTGAAGTTGTTATAGACAAGGACACCTCAGTTTTCTCTTTTGATCCCCAATCACCGAATTTGTGAACTTTGAGGTTAGGGATTTAACTTTTGATTTTCATAATATAATCTAAACTGAAAATATAATTTATATTAATTACTAATTTACAATAATCCACTACATGGGTACAGTTGTAACTATTTCACACTTGGCTTAGATGTTAAGCAACTTCAATGTCATGAGGTAAGCAATACAAGTTGCAACACCATCCACTTGATTTGTATGTTAAAAAGACTAAATTTCCCCTAACATTGTGGTTAATGTATGTTGCTACTATAAATTAAAAAACAGAAGATACTACAAAGTAGCATCAACAAATCAATGGATGGAAACAATAAAAAAGAAATTGTGAAAGAGAAATTTAGTAAACCTAAACGTGTCATGTTTTTGGTGCCCGCAAGGTAAATATGTGCAACAAGTTGCGAAACACTTTCATTGATTGGTTTATTTTAAGCAAAATTTAAAGTGAAATGCTATAATCGAAATGTTTCAGGGAGCAGTGGATGGTAGAATTGTCATCCCTCACCGTGAAAAGAGGTTTGTTGGATTTAACAAGGATGGGAATCAACTTTCTAACACCCTATTCCAAATCGTTTCCTAATTCGGGGATGTGACCCGAAGATCGGTTATCATAAGGCTTAGGTCCTTTGGGAAAAGATATTTAGACCCATTTAGGTGTGGGTAATGTAATTTAGATGATCTGGGAGTTTAGTTATGTTTTGGAGCCAAGGGGTATATCAGTTGAGTGTTAGTTTGGGCTTTTTATGAATTTTGGATTTTAGTTCGGGAAGTTTTAAGGAAATGATGAGTTGATAGAAATGTAGATGTAACAACGTAAATTTTCAAAACAATTTTTCATTTTTAAAACATATTTTCAATCATCAAAATAGCATCAAACAAACTGTATCCAATGTCATCATAACAACAAATCCCATAATCTCAAAAGATCTCAAATACATAAATCCTCTCAGTGTGTACGGATCATGTCGGCGCCTTCCCACGGTCCTCGCTAGTACCTGAAACACACAACACAACAATTGTAAGCATAAATGCTTAGTGACTTCCCCAAAATACCACATACAACACATACGCCTTTCCAGGCCATAACTCTGTGGGACCTTCCGGTCCAAGTGTCTCAAGGGACTTCCGTCCCGAATCCCAGTAGACCTTCCGGTCCTACCCGTATCGACCTTCCGATCCGTAACCTCCTGACCTTCCGGTCCATGTCCTCTTGACTTTCCGGTCCATATCACAAATAGCATAAATAACACATACATATCACATATCAGCATATAGCACATACATCTCATAACATATAAGACCTTCCGGTCACACATAGGTACCCTTCCAGGTACAGTATATTGAGAAGACTCACCTCGAGTATCTCGGATAATCTCACACAGGAGAGCACTGATCTAGCCCCCGCCTAATCACCCTAATCACATAAACAATACTAATAAATAATGGCTCTCAAAGGCTAGCTTAAATCCATTCCTACAATCCCACAGAAGGGTAAAAGACCTTTTTACCCCTCCCTGACTCAAAAGTCCAAATGTTGACCAAAACCTTAAAAGTCAACAAAAGTCAACCCTCCGGGTTACGTTGCGCGTACTAAATCTGTACGTTGGGCGTACCCGACGACTTCACAGAATCGTGGAACGCGACCCCTTATGTTGCACGTATTGGGATTACGCCCTGTGTAACTCCCAGTTTCAGACTCCTTTTGATTTTGGGTCTTAAACGGTTAAGACACACGTCCAACTTTCTATCTGACTGTCCCTAAGCCTCTTAATCCATAAAGTCGCTGACTTTAAGCCTTTGCATGGCTGTAAAAGTCACCAACACCCATATCATTCCATTTCCAACACTTAAAAGCCCATAACTCAAGCATGACTCCGTAATAACGACCAAGTTGGGATTTTTATGGATCTACAACACATATAACACTGAAATGGGACAGATCTAGGGTCCCTTATGCTCATAAAGTCTCCACCTTTGGGACTTTAACCCTAAAAATGGAATATTCAACACCAAACCAAAATTAAGAGGAAAGTTCTGAGCTTTTTACCTCTAAGTAAAGCGCCACCTCCCCTTCTTCTTTACTAACACACAAAGGCACTTTTAGCTCAAAACACTCACACACAAGCTTTAGGACGAAGGAAATGCTCTCTTAGGTTTTCACTCTCTGATATGGTGGCTGAGGATAAGGCCTTAACATTGCTTTTATAGTGCACAAGCCACAATTAGGGTTTGCATTTGGGCCCACTACGCCCAGCGTACCTAGGCGAGTCCGCGTCCAACTTAAGCGCATGAGTACGTGCAGCGTACTCTCCAGTACGCCCAACATACTCATTTGCAACATTTTTCCACTCAAGGGATAAATTTGACAACTTGACAAAAAAGAAGGGTTAAATAGATGTATCTGAATTTTGGGATGTTACAATTCTCCCTCACTAGAACCAGACTTCGCCCTCGATGTCTCATGTTGAAAACAACTCCAGATGCTGCTCCCGCATCTCCAACTCAGACTCCGAAGTTAGCTCAAACCCTCTCCGATGTTGCCATTGGACCTGAACTAGGGGCACCTCCTTGTTCCTCAGAACCTTGATCTTCCGATCGAAGACCGCGATCGGTTTCTCAACATAATTCAGGCTCGCATACACCTGAATATCCTCCAGTGGCTCCACCGCCGACTCGTCGGCTATACACTTCCTCAGCTGAGACCCGTGGAAGGTATCATCTATCTGACTCAACTCTGCAGCTAGCTCCAACTGATATGCTACTCTGCCCACCCGCACGGTCACCATGAACGGCCCAATATACCGGGGCCCCAGCTTACCCCTCTTCCTGAATCGAATCACTCCTTTCCAAGGAGACACTCTCGGGAGTACGAAGTCTCTCACCTGGAACTCAAGCTCGGATCGTCGCCTATCCACATAACGCTTCTGGCGACTCCGAGCCGTCAACAACCGCTGTCTAACCTGATGTATCTGCTTTGTCGTCTGAAGCACTATCTCAGTGTTGCCCATCACTTGCTGCCCTACCTCTCCCCAACAGATGGGAGTCCGACACCTCCTCCCATACAACAATTCGAAGGGATGCATATCAATGCTCGAATGGTGACTGTTGTTATAGGAAAAATCAGCCAACGGAAAATACGTGTCCCAACTCCCTCCGAAGTCCAACACACATGCCCGAAGCATGTCCTCAAGCGTCTAAATCGTCCGCTCACTCTGTCCGTCCGTCTGTGGGTGGTAAGCGGTATTGAAATGCAGCCTCGTGCCCAACTCCTCGTGGAACTTCTTCCAGAACCTGGAAGTGAAACGTACATCCCGATCTAACACAATCGAGATCATCACTCCATGTCGCGATACCACCTCCCTGACATACATCTCTGCCAGCCTCTCTGCAGAAGAGCTCTCACTGATAGCAAGAAAGTGAGCGCCCTTCGTCAGTCGGACGACGATCACCCAAATTGCATCAACACCCCTCGCGGTCCTCGGCAATTTGGCGATGAAATCCATAAAAATCTATTCCTACTTTCATTGGGGAACCTCAAGTGGCTCCAACTTTCCATGCGGACACTGGTGCTCGGCCTTAACCCTACGACAAGTCAAGCACCTCTCAACAAACCATGCTACATCCCTCTTCATACAGGGCCACCAATGATCTTTCTTCAGATCCAAATACATCTTAGTGGCCCCGGGATGGATTGAGAACCTCGATCGATGTGCCTCATCCATCAAAGTGGTGCGTGCTCCGCCTGCATACGGCACCCAAATCCGACCCTGAAAGGTCATAAGCCCACGGCTATCGGTAGCGAACTCAAGTACCTTCCCAATCACCTGCTCTCTCTTGCGGTTCTTCGGCCTCACGGCCTCTGCCTGGGCCTCCCGAATGGTGTCCCACACTGGAGTCATCACTGTCAGTCGCATACAAATGTCTCGAATCGGGGAACTCTTCGCCCTACGGCTCATGGCATCAGCTACAACATTAGCTTTGCCCGGGTGGTGCAGGATCACACAATCGAAATCATTTACCACGTCCAACCATCTCCTTTGGCGCATATTCAGATTGGGCTGATCTATCAAATACTTCAAGCTATTGTTGTTCGTGTATATGGTACACCGAACCCCATACAAATAGTGACACCAGATCTTGAGGGCGAACACCACTACCCCCAACTCCAGATCGTGGGTGGGATACCTCGTCTCATGAGGCTTCAGCTGCCTCCATGCATACGTTATCACATGTCCCCTCTGCATGAGTATTGTACCCAACCCCGATATCGATGTGTCACAATACACCACAAAATCCTCCATCCCTTCCGGGAGAGCTAACACCGGGGCTTCGCATAATCTTTGGCGAAGTGTCTCAAACGAGGTCTGCTGCTTCGGACCCCATGAAAAAGAAACACCCTTCCGAGTCAACCTGTTGAGAGGCACAATGATCTTGGAGAAATCCCTAATAAATCTTTGATAATAGCCGGCCAATCCTAGAAAACTCCTGATCTCGGTGGGTGATCTCGGCACCTCCTATCTCATAACCGCCTCAATCTTGGCTAGATCGACCAATATCCCATTCTAGTTAACAAGGTGTCCCAAGAACTGGACCTCTCGTAACCAAAAATCACACTGGGAGAATTTGGTGAAAAGCCTCTCGACCTCAATACCTTGAGAATCTCTCTCAGATGCTCCTCGTTCTGCTCTCTAGATCTCGAATACACCAAAATATAATCAATGAACACGATCACTGACCGATCCAGCATCGGCCTGCACACCCTGTTCATGAGATCCATGAACGCTGCCAGTGCATTGGTGAGCTCAAAAGGCATCACCACGAACTCGTAATGCCCATAACGAGTTCTAAACGCCGTCTTCTGAATATCTTCATCCCGCACTCTCATTTAATGATATCCCGACCTCAAGTCTATCTTCGAGAACCAAGACGCTCCCTGCAACTGATCGAACAGATCGTCGATCCTCGGTAATGGATAACGGTTCTTGACCGTCAACTTGTTTAACTCCCGGTAATCAATGCACATCCAGAGTGAACCATCCTTTTTCTTGACAAAAAGGATCGGCGCTCCCCAAGGTGAGCTACTCGGTCTAATAAACCCCTTCCCCAGCAGCTCCTGAAGCTGTGAGGATAACGCCTGCATCTCCGGCGGTGCAAGGCGATAAGGCGCTGCCCCTGGAACCAAATCGATGTGGAACTCTACCTGCCTCTCAGGAGGCACACCTGACAACTCCTCGGGAAAAACATCCGGGAACTCGCGCACTATCAGAACCTCGCCAATCAAACTTGGCCTCCCAGCGGCCACCCGTGTGTCCATCACATAGGCTACAAACCCGCTGCAGCCCTGCTGTAAATTCTGTCTCGCTCTGGTAGCCGGACAAAACGCTGACCCACATCGGGTACCCTCGCCATACACCATAAGTACTACCGCACTAGGGTCTCGTATCGTCACCAACTGTCGCTCACAGTCTATAATAGCCCCAAATCAGCTCAACCAATTCATGCCCACTATGACATACACATCCCCCATAGCAATCGGGATCATATCTATCAGGAACTCCACACCGAAGATCTCGAGTACACATCCTCGAATCACATCCGTAGCATACACCGCTCGCTCGTCAGCTATAGAAACTCGCAGAGGTCGGCTAAACGCCTCTCGTCGGATATTGATGTGCTAACTAAACGCTAAGGAAAAAAATGACTGACTCACACCTGATTCAAATAACACCAAAGTAGGTACAGAATTCACAAGAAAAGTACCTATACATAACATAATATAAGCACAACACCTCAAACTCAACATAAATAAATGAAAGAATACATACCAGCCACGACATCGGGCGTTGCGCGGACCTCCTCCGCTGTCAACTAGAAGGCTCTCCCGCGAGCCTTCGGTGCCTCGGCCTTCACCGGCCGAGCCTCAGTAGCTTGTACGGCGGTAGGGGCAGATCCCTGTTGTGCTCCTTCTGCTGTCCCCCGCAGCTGCGGACACTCGGCCTTCCGATGGCCTATCTGGTTGCAATTAAAGCAAACTATGAATCCCTTGGGGCAATCCTTGGCTATATGCCCCTCCTTGCCACATTTGTAGCAAGCACCCGATCGACAAACCCCGTCATGTCCCTTTCCACACTTCCCGCAAGTGCGACCCTTCTGGCCTCCAGATCTCGAACTGTACCGGTCGTCGATCCATCCCCTGAGACTCAGCCTCCTCCCTGGCCTGAGTCTCCAACTCAATATCCCTCTTCCAGGCATTTGTCTGGAGTTCATAAAATGTCCGGTAAGTTGAGTTCGACACGAACTCCCAAATATCCCTCCTCAAAATGCCCAAATACCGGCTCATGTGTGCCTGCTCAGTAGACACCTGCTCAGGGCAGAACATCGCCCTCTCATGAAACTTCCTGGTAACCACAGTAACTGAATCAGTACCCTGCTTGAGGGTCAAGAACTCCTGAGCCAACCGCTCCCTCTCCACTGGGGGAACATACTTGTCTCTAAACATGGTGGTGAACCTCTCCCAGGTCACCTCTGAAATCTCTGCAAGAGTGAAGCTCGCCGTCACAAACTTCCACCAGTCCTTCGCTCCCAAGCGAAGCTGGTTCAGCGCAAACCGTACCCTCAGATGCTCCGGACATGAACACGTGTAGAAGCATCCCTCGATATCAGAAATCCATCTCATCACAGTGATCGGATCCTGCGTCCCATCAAACTCTAGTGGCTTCGTGTTGCTAAACTCCCGAAACAACAACGAGTCACCTCCCTGAGGCCTGGCAGCAGCCACAGCTGCAGTAGCTGCAGCAGCCGTAGCCTCAGTCACTGTTGCGTACCGCTCATCAAAAGTCTCAATCAATGTAGTCTTGATAGACCCAAACGTCTCTAGAATCTCGGCTCGAATCGCCGCTGCCACCTCATCGTGGATCATCTGACGAAGCTCCTTGTCACTCACGCCGCTTGTCTCAGGTCTGTGGCGCATCCTAACCATGATGTCTCTGAAATGCAACATAATAGTATCAGACTTTCTTAAGCATACTCGCACTTGATAACACAACCCTACTTGTTCCCTAGTACCCCTAGGGATTCTTACTTGGACTGCGCACTGATCCGGTGTTTTCAGTAGTACGGGCCCAATACTACCTTCCACACCGCATCAACATTCATTCCAAGTCCTCCTCCTAGGATCCCATACCACAAGTACTCTACATCTCACTAAGCATAGGCTACCTTTTGGTAGACTTCTCATAAGCTCCTCACTGCTACCTACTCACTCTCGAAGCATCTCATAGCAACAGTAAATCCCTAGGCTAAGGCATCACAAATCAGGCCACTCTAGTCCTAATATGAATACCTAGCCTACTCTAGCATGCATAACATATCATATCATATATCATAACACATAATGTAAGGGTATTTTGGGAAATCACCGTTCGGGCGTTGACTGATCGTACACACTGCTCCGTTCTGCCTTTCTCAAAATCTTTTACTCTCTTAGAAAAATTGTTTATTTTATGAAAAACTTTCTCAAATCCTTAGTTTGAGTTCAGATACATTCGAAAATGCACCTGAATCCCTCAAACCAAGGCTTTGATACCAACTTGTAACAACATAAATTTTCAAAACAATTTTTCATTTTTAAAACATATTTTCAATCATCAAAATAACATCAAACAAATTGTATCAAATGTCATCATAACAACAAATCCCAGAATCTCAAAAGATCTCAAATACAAAAATCCTCTCAATGTGTACGGATCATGCCGGCGCCTTCCCACGGTCCTCACTAGTACTTGAAACACACAACGCAACAACTGTAAGCATAAATGCTTAGTGACTTCCCCAAAATACCACATACAACACATACGCCTTTCCAAGCCATAACTCTGTGAGACCTTCCTGTCCAAGTGTCTCAGGGGACTTCCATCCCGAATCCCAGTAGACCTTCTGGTCCACCCGTATCGACCTTTCAATCAGTAACCTCCTGACCTTCCGGTCCATGTCCTCTTAACCTTTTGGTCCATATCACACATAGCATACATAACACATACATATCACATATTAGCATATAGCACATACATCTCATAGCATATAAGACCTTCCGGTCACACATAGGTACCCTTCCAGGTACAGTATAGTGAGAAGACTCACCTCGGGTATCTCGGATAATCTCACACACGAGAACACTGATCTAGCCCCCGCCTAATCACATAAACAATGCTAATAAATAATGGCTCTCAAAGGCTAGCTTAAATCCATTCCTACAATCCCACGGAAGGGTAAAAGACCTTTTTACCCCTCCCTGACTCAAAAGTCCAAATGTTGACCAAAGCCCTAAAAGTCAACAAAAGTCAACCCTCCGGGTTACGCTGGGCGTATCCGACGACTTCACAGAATCGGGGAACGCGACCCCTTACGTTGCGCGTATTGGGATTACGCCCTGCGTAACTCCCAGTTTCATACTCCTTTTGATTTTGGGTCTTAAACGGTTAAGACACACGTCTAACTTTCTATCTGACTGTCCCTAAGCCTCTTAATCCATAAAGTCGCTGACTTTAAGCCTTTGCATGGCTGTAAAAGTCACCAACACCCATATCATTCCATTTCCAACACTTAAAAGCCCATAACTCAAGCATGACTCCATAATAACGACCAAGTTGGGATTTTTATGGATCTACAACACATATAACACTGAAATGGGACAGATCTAGGGTCCCTTATGCTCATAAAGTCTCCACCTTTAGGACTTTAACCCTAAAAATGGACCATTCAACAGCAAACCAAAATTAAGAGGAAAGTTCTGAGCTTTTTACCTCTAAGTAAAGCTCCACCTCCCCTTCTTCTTTACTAACACACAAAGGCACTTTTAGCTCAAAACACTCACATACAAGCTTTAGGACGAAGGAAATGCTCTCTTAGGGTTTCACTCTCTGATATGGTGGCTGAGGATAAGGCCTTAACATTCCTTTTATAGTGCACAAGCCACAATTAGGGTTTGCATCTGGGCCCGTTACGCCCAGCGTAACCCTGGGTACGCCCAACGTACCTAGGCGAGTCCGCGTCCAACTTAAGCGCATGAGTACGCGCATCGTACTCTCCAGTACACCCAACGTACTCATTTGCAACATGTTCCACTCAAGGTCTAAATTTGATAACTTGACAAAAGAGAAGGGTTAAATAGCTGTACCTGAATTTCGGGATGTTATAGTAGAGCTTCTTCTTACCTTTCCGTGGATATAAGGGTCATCGAAATCAGACTAAGAATGAAGAAGTTATGGCCTCCGAAAGTTGGTGGTTTAAAAGGCTAAGCCTTGTACGCAGGGCGTACAAGGGAGCACGTTAGGCGTACTAGGCAGAAGGGATCACAAGTACTTTATGAAGTACGCTGGGCGTACTGGGAGTACGCGGGGCGTACTCCAGCCAGATGAAAACCCTAATTTTTAGGGTTTACACCCTATTTAAGCATCATTATATCATCTCTTGGACATTTTATACCAACCTCCATCTACCATTACCCTGAAATCGAAAACCTAGAGCATTTGGTGAGTTTTGAGCATAAAAGAGTATTTGTTGGTGGTGTGTGAGGAAGAAGAAGAAGAGGAACACTTGAAGGGATAGCTTGATCTTGTAGATCCAGGATTACCTTCTCATTTGCAATCATTTGGAGGTAAAAAGCTCTCACATTGATGGTCTTTGGTGTTAGATCTATTTTATGGTGTATTTTTTGCACTTTTTTGAGACTTTTGAGTTATAGGTGAGCTTTTGATATACTCCAGAAGCTATGGATGATAGATATTGGCTCCATTTAGTCCCCATGTTCATAAAAATGTCAACTTTATGGAAGATATTGGTCCACACAAGCATTAAAACCTATGTTAAGCTCTTTTTGAGCTTTTGAGTCCCTTTAAGCCATGCATGAGTGTAAAGTTGCCAACTTTACATGATAAGTTCCCCTTTAGGATCAAATCTGAGAGTTTGGATTGAGGTCTCAACCGATTAAGTGCTTATTGGAGTGAAAAGGTGGTATGGGGAGTACGCTAGGTGTACCTAGTTGGTACGATGTGCGTACTGACCCCGGACGGAGTACGCTTAGCGTATGAGCTGAGTACGCCCCATGTACTCAGCAGATGGACGTTTAGGCTTGGAATTCTCGGTTTAGGGCATTGTTTGGGTTTTCTAAATTTGGGCCTTGTTGGGACGTTAGATTTCTATTTTGGGCTTCTGGTTTGTATTTTTGGGCTCCTCTGGATTTAGTCCTATGATGGGTTTTAGGCACAATTTGGAAGATTGGGCTATATTGGGCTTTGGAATATCCTTTAGGATTTAGGACTTGGGAGTAGTTGAGTTGGGCCTTGGCTTTGGGCCAAATGAGACAGAGGGTAGAATGGTCTTTTACCCTGGTTATGGGCTAAGTACTTTAGACTATTGGTTATGGGTCGGAACCCAATTAATAATTGGATGTCATTTGATGATGATAGCGTGGGGATTCTCCGGACCAGCGGTTAGAGATTTATTCGAGTGTTTCAACAGGTAGAGGTGAGTCTCCTCACTGTACTCATGGGTCGAAGGCACTAATGTCGGCCCACTAGGTTATGCTATGTTATATGTTTTTGTGACTCTTGCATGGTATGTTGGGCTAGGCCTATTGTATGATGAGCTAGGCCCATTTGTATGTTGGGTTGGGCCCATGGTTTAGGAGGGCTAGGCCCATTGTATGTTATATAGGTGCTAACTATCTTTGTGACTTTTGCATTTGTATGATCGGGTTGGGCTTATTGGTTTGGCAGGGCTAGGCCCATTATGGTGGGTTGGGCTTAATATATGGATTGGGCCCAGTGTGAGGGCTAGTCCCAATGGTATGGTATGTGGTATTTTGGGGAACTCACTAAGCTTTGTGCTTACGGTTTTATAGTTATGTTTTCAGGTACTTTCGGTTTGAAAAGGGAAGGGCCCGACTTGATCGCAGCGCATCCATCTATGTTTCCGCATTATGATGATTTTAGGATTGTACTATGATAATTGTTTTCTTATAAAGTACTTTTGAATAACTAGAAAAGAATAATGGGTGTTTGACTAAAAGATAATTAGTGTTTTGGTTGAATTAAAAATAAAATTTTTACCTTACAATTTTGGGTCGTTACAAACTTGATGCTGATGTTCACCGCAAGTACATTTATGGGGGATATGTTGCTTCTTATGTGAAGGTATGCACTCTTTTTTATTCTGTTTAAAGTGATATGAATAGATATGAAATGAAATGAAGTGAATTATTTTATATGTTTTATTGATTGAATGCAGGATTTGATAGAAGACGAACCAGAGAATTATCAGACATATTTTTCTGAATAAATAAAGGTTGGAGTTGAAGCTGACAACATTGAAGAGGTTTACAAATATGTGCATGCTTTTCTGAATAAATAAAGGTTGGAGTTGAAGCAGACAACATTGAAGAGGTTTACAAATAGGTGCATGCAACTTTTCATGCTGATCTAACCCTAAAGAAATCTCATATGAACCTACAAAGGAGCAAGGTAACATTTATTTCTTTTTTGCTTATTTAGGGTTTTAGGGTTTATATGAAATTAGATAATTGAAAACATTTAGATTATCATCTTATTGGTTGTATGTATATTGTTTCCGATACAATCTGCCGGCGTTTGTTTGTCTATTAGTGCAAATCCATAAGTGAGGCCTCAAGTTCAAGCTCTCAAAATTTGAGTAGACAATCATACAACCCTTATCTCTAAAAAAAGATTGCAAATAAATGTTCATTTTTTAATATGCATGTATTATATTGAAAATTTTATACAAAAAAATAATTGTTGCTTTCTGACCCAGACAGAGCGTGGTTCACCACCTAATTGCGATAAAATGTGAGCAACATAAATTACATTGCTATAAAATGTGGGTTCACCCCTAATTGCTATAAAATGTGAGCAACATAAATTACATTGCTATGAAAAATTACTGTTTTACTAATTTGTTATAAACTAACCACTAAAATTAAGAAAATGCATGTATTACGAAAATCAAAAAAACTCATAAAAGGTCAAGTAAATTATTTAGAATTTCAATAAAATAATATGACATTAACAAATGCCTTTATTTTATTTTACCATCCCGAACGGACATCCAACACTAAAATAATAAAATCATTAACATTAACAAAACTAACACCAAAGGATTTTGATAATCATTACAAACTACAAAGTATGCCTCAGCCTTAAAAAAAAATAATAAAAACATAAATTTATAAAAGAGAATTGGAAATTATTCACTTGATTAGGATTGCTTGTGGAATGGTATTGGTAATGGTAGACCTTTTCGCTTTGATGCCTTGAAGCCGATAATAGCTTGACTGCCGAGGATGAAAGATGCAATGGAAGTATGGAACAAGTAACGATTGCTTGTTTTTACTTGCCGGCTGCCGAGTGCCGAAGAAGTAATACAAAAGACTCGTATTCTTTACCTTTTTAAGTATTTCTCGCCTCGGTCATTATTTTAATTTTTTAATTGGCCATTGCCGGCTTCATAATGGCCTAATTGGGAATTAAGGATATTAAGGAGCTCTTTGTTTTTTAGAGTGTGTTTTGGATTGTTTTTCTAATAATTTTTTGACTTTTAATTTTTTTTAAAGATCAAAACATTCAAAAAGATGTTTTAGGGATGAACAGTTTTTCCCAAATCTCGATCCCGTACCGGTACCGTTTCAGAATCGGTACCGAACCGTACTGAATTTAAAAATATAGGACGGTACTTGGTACTCCAAATACACAAAATTTGGGATTCGGTACTGCCGGTACCGGTACTAGTACCAATGACCGGTACCATTCCCGGTACCGGTACCGGTGATTTTAATTCGGTTCGGTATTCGGGATTAACTTTTGATCGAATTCGGTTTTCGGGAAATCGGGAACGGTACGTATTGGTACCGGTTCTGTCCCACGCTCATCCCTAAGATGTTTGAGAAATAAAAATCATTTTCAAAGTAGCTTTTTGCCAAGAAAAAAAAAAGGGGGGGTTTTCAAAACTAAGAAATTTGTGTTTTTTCTTTAAGAACTTTAACATTTTAAAAGGTAAAATTACATTCAAAAATTACGAAATACAACTCAAACACTTTAAAAATAATTTTTGGTTTTCGCCCCCAAAAGTTAAATTAAAAAAAAAACCTTTACAAAAAGAATTTTTAAACTTAAAAAGTAATCACAAACAAGTGGTAAAAAAATCTAGACCATATTCTTAGAAGAAAAAAAAGTTCATTTTAATATATATATATATATATATATATATATATATATATATATATATATATATATATATATATATACTTTTAAAAGTTTGCACTATGATAAAATAAATGGAGATTTAAAGTCTACATAATGCATTTTTCTCTCAAATAGTTTTTATATTTTTCTCTCAAAACAATCATACATTTTGCTAAATGTGACTTGAGTATTTTGAGTATTATGATGACACACTTGGATACGATGGCAAACTTGAATGTGATGACATACTTGGATATGATGATACACTTGAATGTGGTGGCACACTTAGATACGATGACAAGCTTGAATATGATGATATACTTGGATATGACGACACACTTGAATGTGATGGCACAGTTAGATATGATGACACATTTGGATATGATGGCACACTTGAATACAATGTCACTCCTCGAATATGATGCCACTCTTTGGGGTGGAGCATCTAAAAGAAGACGGGGGCATTAAAGGAGGTTCCACTCAATGGCAACTCGACAAGAGAATGACACCTCGAAGAAGTGTCATGCATAGGATGTGTCACTCAATAGCAACTCAAGACGTTCTATGCACAGGAGGCACTACTCGATGTCACATTGATGTGCCGCCATGGTACCTCGACGATATGTCATGCATTGGACGTGCAACAAAGTGATAGAATGTGTCACTAAGTATTAAGGTGTGTTATGCAATGACACCTGATGTGCCAGTGGTGGATTGTTGATGCCAATGTGATGTATCTCAAGGATGAAGGTTCTAGAAGCCGCTGCATGACGGATTGTGATTGGTTGACACCTTTCATGAGCCTATGAATTAATGGGCTTTGACCATTAGAGTTTTAAGTCTGATCAATAGTCTATAAATAGGGATGCATGTTAGTCATTTGAAAGTGTATTTTGTATCCTTAATGAGTAGGTTGAATATATGTTGGTCGTACGTGTAATCTTTGTTTGAGAACTCTATGAATAAGAATACACCCTCCTACTCGTGGACGTATGTCACTTTGACCGAACCACATAAATAATATGTTTTTTATTTGTGTATTTTTTTAGTTTTGTGTGTTATCCACATTTCTTCATGATAAGGGGTCATCAAAACTTGGCAAGTGACATCAAATATGTTCTGATTCTTGACAAGTATGTCTGATTCCCTAACATATTTATTTAAAATCTGCCAGAATGCATAAAAACTATCTTTTAAAAACTTTAAAAAATGTCTCAATAATAAAATACAATTGTATAGGATAATACAAAGAAAAAAAATACTATAAAATACATGATTAATTGAAGTTAAATAAACCAAATTTATATGACATGAAATGGAATATTAAAACATTAGCATGCATCCAAACATCATCACCTTTAATTTTGAATTGCCTAAATCCTCATGGAACTCGCTTACAGTTCCAGAAAAATAAAACAAATTCAATGGAAGGTAAAAAGTAAAAGGAGAAAAATATATATATGGTTTGTTTTATGTACTACTACACTGTGGCAAGAAATATAAGTAAAATCAAACAAAGAAGCAAAAGCATAAGAAATGTGGACACATTTAAGCTTTATCTTTTGTGAAAATGCATACGCGCAAACAATAAAGGAAAAGACAAAATAAATGGTGTATGCGTTTTTTTAACTTGAAGATGTCTTCAAAGTTGAGAAGAGATTTGCCCATCTCCTTCAAAAAAGAAGGTGCAAAGAACTTTTTAGTATATACTCTTCTAGCAAAACAGTTTGCGAGTTAAAACGTATATGCGTAATTTGTGTCTTAATAGTTAGGATGCTCTTTTAAAAAAAACAAGCAACATCTAAGTTAGTAATCAATTTAATATTCATTTTAAATATAGTTAATATATTATATATTAGGTGTAAGACCCATTATTAAATGGGTTTATTTAAAAGAAAAACTAAATACAAAATTCTAAATATTTGAGAAATTTGAATTTATAAGAAAAATGAGAAAATATCGAATTATAAAAATTAAAATTTTTGTTTTTCTCATTTAAATTTAAACAAATAATATAAAATAAATAAATAAAATTAATAAATCTTTAATTTAGTAATTTTGAAATTAAAAAGAAAGTTCATTAATAAAATTGATATGCATTTTTTAATGCATTTAAATAATATTTGGAATTTAATAAAATGAAAAAAACCATAAAATGACATGCGGAAGAAAAAATTAATTTTAAAAAACCACAAAATTACATGTGGCAAAATAAATGAAAATGTGACATGTGGCAAAAATATCTTTATTTATTAAGAAGGATAGTTATAATTATCTTTAAAAATCGATTCAGCTAGACTGGTTTTTCTATAAACCGAAACTTAACCATTATTTTTTGGTTATCGACAAACTGAAACCAAACAATTTGTTAAAAAATAATTATGTTATAATAGTTTGGTTACCATTAATTTAGTTTCTGTTTAGTTTTTCAGTTATTATATTTACCTCTATAAATCCACACAAAGCTATTCAATTCCCGACGTGAAAAGCCTATCGATCTTCTTGGTTGGAACATGAGGTCACCATTCCAGTCTAATCATGTTAATTAAGATGTTGAAATCAATTTTTATATATCTAATATTATGATTTCTAATAAAAAAAATATTCAGAAACAGAAAAAAACAAATAAATAGTTTAAATAGATATTTATATTTTATAGAGTATCGCCCCTTGAACCGGGTTTGGCAGTTGGCATTACTCTTCGTCACACTATTATTATATTTGTATAAAAAGAAGCCGGCAAGGATAATCCGTAACTTGTCTCTCTCACAAAAAGAATACCACCATTTTAAAAGTAAATACCTCCTAATTTACTACAATGCCCCCATACTTTATCGTAATTTCAAAATAGTTCCATCGGTTTTAATAAATTATTATTTTACCCACAACCTTCATACACTCGAAATTATATTTATATGAGATTAAATATCTTTTTATTTTTTGTTCTTATAAATTTTCCTACCCAATTAAATAATGACATGTGTCATATTTAATGTGATATTTTAATATATTATAATGATATATATCATTATTTAATTGAATATGAGAATTTATAAAAATAAAAATAAAAAAATATTTAATATCTCTATATATATTTAGAACGATCCAGCTAGGTTGAATACCACATACGGAGCTCTTTAGTTATTGTCGTGACCTAGGCCACCGCCACAACCATGCTCACAATCTTTTGTTTTTTGGTTTTATGCGATATGGAAATTTTTAATTTTGTATTGTTTTATGCCATATAATATTATCATCTTAAAAATCTAGTACTATTTCAATTAAAAAAGATAAAGAAAACATAAATATTTATGAAAAATTGAAAGTTTAATATATATTGACATACTTTATAATTAGTCTTTAACTTTTCGTTTCTAATCCTTTTCAATTTCGTGTTAATTATCATGAATCATATTCGCAAGTTTCATTTTAAATTTTGATAAATAATTATCTAGTTTTCATTTTTTTAATTCGTAATTTTATTTTTAATGTAACGATGGTAACTAGATTTATCTATTTTAATAATATAAAATAAAGTTTATATGTTTTTATTTGGTTTTATAAGTAAAAATATATAATTTAATTGTTTAAAGTTAAAACTATATGTTTTTAGTGTTTATAATAATTTTAAAAAGAATAAAATTAATCATAAATTATACTACTTATTTAGTAAAAAAATTGATTTTGGTTGTTTTGCTAAGGAGGATGAAAATTTGATAGAACTTACTTTTTTATAAAAAAAAATTATGTGAATGGTGTCGTTAAGAGTGAAGGGAGTCAAGTGGACAGAAAGCAGCTCCTATGTTGAGGCGGCACTTCTGTACCGACGGGTACACGATCCTTCCTTGATAAGTACTTGTAAACGGAAAAGGGTATATTGGTGGGTTCTTTGACCCGTTTGGCCTTGGACAAAAAAAAAAGTAAATGGTTATTTACATAAATGCTTTTAAGTTTTCAAGTTTTGTCTTTGTGATGATTTTTTGTGCGTTAATGACTTAATGTCTAATTTTTATGAATATTTGTTCATTGTTTCCCTTTAGTCGTTTTTTGCCTTCTACAGCAGGTCACCACCCCTTTGGTCGGTTA
The DNA here is from genome assembly GCF_051521515.1 of Lactuca serriola. Classification (NCBI taxonomy): domain Eukaryota; kingdom Viridiplantae; phylum Streptophyta; class Magnoliopsida; order Asterales; family Asteraceae; genus Lactuca; species Lactuca serriola. Next base: position 55,427,955 of record NC_136415.1, read on the forward strand.
CCTTCTTTCTTTCTACTCCTTTTCCCTTTTCTCACAAGAAACCGGTGCACCACCACCATCCTCCACTGTCAGAAAACCAAAAACACCTTTTTGGATCTACACACCGGTGAAACCATCTTCCCTTCGCCATCAAACCCCACCAAACATCCTTGTCTACCGACAACCTAGCTACCTACGCCACCCTCCTCCATGTGTCGAAAAAACCGAAAAGCCCTACCATTCTAGATATGTACACCGATGGAACCGCCTTTCCTGCGCCACCAAACCCTACCAACCACTATTGTCTTCCGATCACCACAACTACCTAGGCCATGCTCCTACCTTTCGTCGGATAATCAAAAACCCCCTTGTCTTTCCATTTTGATTCCACCCCAACACCTAGCCTTCGCCATCTTTACTTTGTCTTTTGGTTTTTTGAGTGTTGTAGTGGTGTTGGAGGTAGGTTTGTGTGTGTGATTTCTAGATTTATGGTGGTGACGGTGATTTACAGGTTTGTGGCAGATGGTCATGATTGCTTCTAAGGGTAAACCCGTGCGTGTTATGGTGGTGATGAAGGCAAAGGTGACATGTGAAGATTAAAAATGGTTAAAGGACAAAAAATGAATAATTTTTTACAAATATGCATAAAAAGGTTGGACTTCAAGAGTTTTTAAATTGTTCTATTTGACGAACAAAAATAAATTTATAAGCTAATTTTTTAATTAAACCGACCTTTTAACTTTTTTAAACCTCTACCAAATTTAACATTAAGTACTTATAAAAAAAAGAACTTAATTAAATATGCTTTACATTGATTATATATTTTAAATAATTTATCGGCTACATTATTAAACTAAACTGTCATGTTTTAATTTTTTTATTAGCTATGTCTGACAGCTAAATTTTCATAATCAGTTGTGTGTACTGTGTACATTTATATAATAATTTCCAACACGATTCTTGTTTAACTTTTAAAATAAATGAAAGAACTTTACAATATTCTAAGGAGTTAACCGGAAAATCGATCCCTGTCACTGGGCCGGCAAAGTTTCCGGCCGCCATGACAGATCCGACGAACCAAAACCTAGATCTGTATGATCAAACAACCCATCTAACGCCACGTATTCACCGTTGTTACTATAATTACTAACATTAACATCGTCATAACCAAATTCATACTCGAATGACCCATAGTTTGAGATCTGATCATCTAACCCCCATAACTCACTGAGTTCAACCGACTCAGCCAAAACTCTCATCTTTTCCGGTGCGGTTAGAGTTGTATCCGTATCCGTTTCGGTCGGTGGAAGACCGAGTTCGTCATCCGACGCCTCAAAAAGAAACCCAAGCTCCGGCCGGGATTCGGAATTTACTCCGGCGCCAAACTCCGGCACCGGAGAAATCTCATCTTGAAAGCTCTTCATGAACGAGTCAAGGTCGTGATTCACTGTGGACGCATCTGAATCGTCCAAAATGTCGAGGAGGATTCTTTTGGCCTCGACTGAGTCAAACCCCGACTCGTCTGAGTCAGAACGGACTCGTTTCTTGCAACTCAGAGATTCCATTTTAACAATAGAGAGAGAGAGAGAGAGAGAGAGAGAGAGAGAGAGAGAGAGGGGTAGGGGTAGTTTCGGGATAAAGATTTGTTGATGAGGGAGACAAAGGATGTTTGTGAAGTGGCAAAGGAGACGGAAGGGGTTTTATAGGGAGAGACAAAGTTTGATTTTATTTTGATTTTTTTATTATTATTTTGATTTTTTTATTAGTGTCGATGATGGGAGGAGAAGGACAGGGGCGCGTGGAGGCATTTACTTCGAACATCACGCATGTCTTAGGCTGTTTTTTTTTCTTCTTTATCAAACTTTTTTCCGCCAAAATGATCCTTCTAGTGCAAATCTTGCTCACACCGATGGTCATGAATATCCATTACAAACCATTTTTGACATTTTATAAAACTTTACTTGAGTAAATTTTACATAAGAATCATTTGTGAAACTTCATGTAATAATCATTTATTACTATTTTTTTTTTTTTTTTTATCTTTTTTCATATTTTTTATATTTTAGTTTTTTACTTTTTGTTTGATTTATCAACTATTGCAAATATATTTTATTTAATATATAAATACTTTTTGTTGCTAAACTTCAATAATTAAAATACAATACATTATTAAATATTTTTATTTTTAATTTTTTATCTAAAAATATTAAAAGTATAAAAACATCATTTTATTTATTTTTAACTTTTATGTGTTATTATTATTGAGATTCATTTTATTATTAGTTAATAGATGATTTTTAATTTTTCTTTGAAAAGCTTTTGTATTTATTAAGAAATATATTCAAAATGTGAGAAAACTAAAATTTTTTATTAAATTAAATATCAAAAGTTTATAACAAACCAATATAAAATTTACCGTATGCTATTCATATTATTGTTTTATCTAAAGCAATTAAACAAATTTAATTTTATTTTATTTGGTTCTATTTCAGTTAATATTTTAAAGCCCATACAATTAATTATTTGTTGGCCTTTATTTTTAATTGAAAATAACAAGATACTTACTTATATTATGAAATCAAAACAGAAACATATTTATACCTTTAAGTCAAAACAATCTATTTATAATTTTAAAACAAAATAACAATGAACTATTATTTTTTATATACATATTTGTTTATAATAATGCATAATATTTTCATAAAAATAAGTATATTTGTATAAGAAAAAGTAAAGATAAATGTCAAAAATAATATCACGTAAAAATTAAAAATAGATAAAAATGATGTTTTTATATTTTAAATATTTTTAGATAAAAAAATTAATGATGTATTGTAATTTAAATAATTTAGATAATATTTAGATAGCAAAAATTGTTTATATATTAATGAAGATATATTTGTAATACTAAATCAAATAAAAAGAAAAAAAAAACTAAAATATATAAATTGTAAAAAAGTTAAAAAAAAAAAAAAAAAAAAAAAAAAAAAAAAAACAAATGGTCATTAGGTGAAGTATCACAAATGATCCTTAGATAAAGTTTCATAAATGGTCGTTCGGTAATGTTTCAGGAATGGTCCTTATGCAAAGTTTCACAAAATATTAGAAACAATTATAATCCAAAATTTTCTCAATTCAACTAATCTATCTAACGGACATCCACCACAAACACCATGAGCGTGAAAGGTTTGCTTTAAAAAAAGGACCTTCCATGCAAAAGCAAAACATGTTTTATAAGGGATGTTTGTGGACAAAATCAAAACCATAAGGACCATTTGTGAAATTTTGTCTAAAAGTATTATATTATTAGACAACATTGCAAAAATGGTCCTTGTGGTATGCATTTTTGGGGGTTTTAGTTCAAACCACGATTTTTTTGGATTGGTGGTCTTTTTGAGCTAGTTTCGTTGCGTTTTTGGTCCCTCAGAAAACTGAAAAGACTAAAATGTTCTTCTGATACATTTTTTTTTATGGTTTTTGCTATTTAATTAAAAATTTTATTAATAAAAATTATGGGGCCCACCTCTCTCTCTCTCCCTCTTTTTTTTTTTCTCTCTCTCCCCCTCTTTTCAAAACACACACTTAACACTATCAAGAACACATACGCACAATCTCAAGAACACCTCCACCTCCATCTCTACCGTCCATCGCTGCTCACCGCCGCCACCATCCATTGCCAACCACTTCCATTTCCTCCACCCTAATCCCACATATCTCCTTGGTTGTTGTTCTTCAAAGAAGGGCTACATAATCTGTCCATCTTCATCTCTCAAGAAACTAGTAATTGAAACTGAACATCAACGCAATTGTCTCCAAACTCCGACCAATCCCATCTCAAATCCTTACATTTGTGCTTCACTGCCTCCCAAATCTGGCCCAGAATCCTCGCCGCTGGCACCTCAATGGTCGTCACCTATTTGATGTTTAACAACCGACAGTCTAAGGTTCTTTTTGGAACCGATATAGACACTCGTTACACCTACCCTTTGCTTTCTCAAGGTGTTTGCTTCGAGCCTTCAATCGATGGAGGATTCTATTAAACGGGTTCTTACAGGTGAAGAATTTTGAATGGGATTGAGTTTTAGTGCTTTAATTAGAGGTTGTGAGTGGGATTGAGTTTGAGCCTTCAACATCGGTGTCTTACTTTATCGATCTTAGTTAATCTTTATTGTCACCTCCAGAGAACAATCTTTAAAATCCATGACCAAGGTCCACTGAAAATGAAATCGAGTTTGTAGATCTGTATGTGAAAGAAATCGAGAGTGGGGGTTGGTTTCTTGCTGCTATGAAGATGGTGACAATGGTTGTATTGAGAAGATGGTGGGTCGATGTAGTTGTATGGAGAAGATGGTGGGTCGATGTAGGTGGGTTGATTACCACTGGTCCAGGTCGTAAAGGGGAAACAGGGGAACCCAGATTGAGTTCATGTAATTCGAGTTTGTTGGTATTGCCAACATCGAATGTAACTGATTTTTGGGCTATAGCGGTTGTTGTAGATGATAACTTGGTGGGGTAGATGTGGAATTTAGATTAAGAAGGAAGAGATGAAGAAGATGAAGTGTTCATCTTGGGTAAAAAGAAAAAGGAGAAGGATGTAGGGGTATGCGGTTGGAGAAAAAGAGAGAGAGAGAGAGAGAGAGAGAGAGAGAGAGAGAGAAAGAAAGAATATAGCTTCATTTGTAGACAAACATGTATTTTGTGATTATATAAACTCAATATTAGTCGATCATTTTAAAAACTTAAATGAGGGTATTATTGTCGTTTAACATATTTTTCGATTAATTCTTTTTCAAATTAATCTACTAATTTAGGTAATCAATAACTCCTCTCCTTATATATTGCATTTTCCGAGAGTTTGCTCTCACCATTGTTGAACACTATCTGTAACAATTGGCATTCATCTCTATTTACTACATGCCACCACCATCGAGCATATGAACTTACACCCGTCGCCCTCTCCTTTCAAGTCCTTATCGACAACTCCACCATCGACGTGAAAGATCTTGTATGCTCAAGAGTCATATTAGAATTATATTGCTAATTAATATATGATCTTAAAGGTCATACTAACAACGACTTGATATAATTAATTATTTATTAGAAATTAATTTTAATAAATATTCATAAACTCTTATAATAAATTGGAAAAATATGTATTTTATGGAAATAATTATTTTACAATAACAAGTAACATATTTTTTCATATCGTATGAATTAATAAGTTATGCACAACATTTTGGACTGGTTGAATCCTTTTGTCTTTTACCTAAAGACAGTTTATATTTTATAAACTTTGAGTTTATAAAATTTAAACATTTCTTCTTTTTTTCTACTGTATGGCTGAAAGTATGGAGGAAAAGAAGAGGCATGGGTTTTCAATTTGTTTAATCTAAAGGTCTTAACGGTTAAGGACCTTTAGACTAAGATTACACTTTAACTAGCAAAAGGCTTTCATTTTTTGCTTTATGTTTTGATTGTAATCGTCGAGATCTCTCTATCTTCTCTCCCTCTCTTCTCTTGTTTTGAATACTTGAAGATCTGTTACTTGCATTTACTCTTTTGGATCAAATACCTGGGTATTTGTTTCCAAGCTTAAGAGCTTACAAATAACTAGCATTCTACATCAAGTTGGTGCATTCTTGGTGTCTCAAAGGTTCAATTATCTTCATCAAAACTTAAGCCTCCCAAGAGGACTCAAGGGACAACAAAGGTTGTTATCATATTTTTCATTCTATGGTTGTGTTTTTATCTTTCCATTACTTACAAGATGATCCTTAGTATGTTGTAACAAGCTTATTATGTTCGAAATTTTAAGTCTTCCATTTGCAATTTTATGAGTTTTTTAAACTAATTTTGAATTAAAACCCAACAATTGGTATCAAGAGCCACCTTTCAAGTTTGGTTAGATTTTATGATTTTTGGAAATCTTAATTTTTGGAGAATATGGATAACTTGTTTGTGTATAAAAATAAGTTCATACATATTTTCTTTGACAACTTCTTGATGGTTATTTTATGTGATAAAAATTACATGCATTTTTTTCCACTTAAAGTTCTCTTAGAAAAACAAATGTTGTTTTATGTTTATATGTATTTTAGAGTACATAAACAAGCCTTGGACCATTTGTGTTGTTGTTTGTGTGATTTGGTTACAAATGGGTTGTAATATTCTTTCATTTATAAAGTATGTAATAAAAGAAGTTAGGTTTTATTCTTGTTATTTTTATGTAATAAATTAGTGTTAGACTAGTTTTATCTTATGAAAAATGTAACAAGATGAAGATGGAGACCATTTCTTGAAGAACCATGAAGACCCACAATTATATGAAGATTTTATAAAAGTTTATAACTTTCATAAAAAATTTATAAAATTGCAACAAAGTTGGTTGTCATTACAAGTGGGAGCTTGAAGATCACATGAAGAACAAGTTGTAATATTTGGCCCCTTAGGTAGGACATAACACTTTTGTGTTGGCTCACAAAAGTGTTATATAGATTAAGGTTTGTTTATGTCAAATGCATGCTTGTGTTGTTTATTTTTATGCAAATAATTTGTGTGACTGATAAATTAGATTTTCACAAGTTCAAACTATTTTTTGGACAAAATAAACATCACATGGAGTTTTTTTTTCAATTTGAAAAATGAGAACATTAGATGACAAAGTTATAACTTTCAAATAAAAACCGGTTTTATTAAATCATTAATAACGACAAATTTTGAAATTGTAAAATTATAAGTCTAAAATGGTGATTTTATAACTTATTCAAACTCCAATATATTAATAATAAAAGGAAATTAAGTGATAAATAAGGTTCTATATTGTTCAAACTCAAACTTAATATTGGATATTATCGTTAAAATTGAACCGCCTCAAAATATAAAAAAAAACAGGTTTTATATTTGAACCTTAAATGTGATTTCTTGGAAAATTGATACCATGATTAATTGGATGCATGCAATTGTCTTGATATAACATGTTTTAAAATAGAATAATAAAACATACAAATACCTTTTCAAAAGGCAAGTCTATGTCATCCAACTTTAGAAACAATTGCACACTATTTGTATAGTGCTTGTGGGATAAATGATACCTAACCACTTGTGTTATCTTTTGGTGGCCAAAGTATTTTTGCAATTTCTATAACCAAATTATAGGGCAATTATATAAGTTTATCTACTTGGATGACTTGCTTGGAAACCTCTTGTGATAAAGTGAAAGATCTAGTATGCTCAAAAATCATATTAAAATGAGATCGTAAGGGTCATACTAACAATAACTTGTGTAACGCCCTATTCCGAATCATTTCCTAATGAAGGGTGGTGACCCGAAGACCGAGTATCATCAGGCTTAGGGCCTTTGAGGAAAAGAAATTTAGACTAATTTGGGTGTAGGTAATGTAATTTGGATGATCTGGGAGTTCGGTTGTGTTTTGGAACCAAGGGGTATTTCGGTAAAGTGTCAGCTCGGGCTTTTATGAAAATTGGATTTTTGTTCAGGAAATTTTAAGGTAATCATGAGTTGATAGAAGTGTATAGATTCTCGTTACCTCTTCGTGGATATAAGAATCGTCGAAAACGGACTTATAATGCAGAAGTTATGGCCTTCGGAAGATTTGAGGTTTTAGGGTTAAATCGAGTACGCGGGGCGTACACAAGTGTACACATGGCGTACTAGTGATGCGTAAAATAATTATACACTAGTTTATCCTACTAATGAAACTAATTATTACCTAAGGCAGTGTACCTTGTTGAAAATAATATAGCTCAATAGACAGGTATTGAACACAGAGAACAGATTTAATTAACTATTTAATGACCCAAGCAAAACTACAATAAAATACTTTTAATTATAATAAAAATTATCATAAAAAATATAAAACTTTCATAGTCAACAAATAATACATGTTCCACCCATTCAAGTTCTCGGCAAAAAAAAAAAAAAAAAAAAAGTCTTGTGGCACACGATCATTTGCTTCTTTTCCCAAAAAGCCTTCACACAGAACGTATATGAGACATGCTCTAACTATATCATCGTCGGTAACTGCTAAGAAGTGCTGATTTAAAATATAACTTTTAAAATCACAGATTTTCACTGAACTGTTTGTGTGGTTCAGAAAAAGACGTTCCTGCAATAAACATCTTTTTTGACTACTAATTTTTTTTTTTCTTACACTTCTTTTTCCAATCATTTTTGGATAAACTCCAAATTCAACCCGATTATCAAACAAAACATTTCCGGACCATAAACCATTTTAGTAACCCCCAATTTAAAATACAACCGCTTTATGTCATCTATGGATACTACTGCATCCGACAGTAATAGATGAAGAAACATTTTATAAAACAACAATCCGTCCCCTTGTAATTGAGAGACGTCCAACAAGTAACCAAACACAGTGTTTCTAAAACCTTCCTGTTACATACCATGCAATACTTCAAATATTTTCCATATGTTACATGCCGATCCTTTTATGTTAACAACTTTAACATTTAGATTTCTATAATTATGCTGCAATACAACTTGTTAGAAAACATATGATTGTAACAAAAACTCAATAGCTTATAAACTATTATATTTAAAAAAAAATCAGCAATTTAAATCACAAAATAAACCAATATCTATTTATAACCAGGATAATTAATCTAATTATATATAAAAGATATTTCTATTTATAAACATTTTTATAACAATACCAATTAAATAAATATTTTTTTATAAACTATATGTATAATATCAATATGCAAATGTACAACATCATCAAGTAGCAATAATCATTATTATATGAAAAAGTCATATTATTAAACATATTAACAAAATGGTACAACCTCACAATGCACAATTTACTTATTATACACTTGTACAATCATACATCTACTTATTAAATACCATCAAAACTCAAGTCTACTAATAAAATCTACTAACTATCAAATATAACATATCGATCTAAAAAAATGAATAATAAAACACAATAAAGTTTTGTTTTGTTTTTTTTTTTCAAGTTTTTCGGAATAAATCGTAAATAAACAAGCCCTAATGTTGATAAATGATGATTAAAACATAAAAAAGTAAAGATCTTGCCATATTATTGAAGTTGTTCATGAAATCGTCCATAATGGCAGGTGGTCTAAGAAAATCCCTTCCTAGAGAGAGTTTTCAACAAAAAAGACAAAAAATGAAGCAAAAAAAATTGTTTTTATACTTGGCATTCTCGAAAATCGCAGATGGGTAATTATATTCGCAAATAGACTAGTTCATTTACGAATGTACAAGTCGCTAAAACACAGTTGTCCTTTAACAACTTGTACGTTTGCAGATAGCTTGCAAAAATCGCAGACGTGCTTAATCCATCTGCGATTTTAATGGCTAAAAATGTAATTTTGTTTTTTTAGCTATTTTCCACAAAGTAGTTAAGATATTCGTCTAAATTTACAATTTTCTAAAAAAAAAATCAATAAAGATGATGTATTAAATTAAGTTGGAGTGGAAATTTTCTCACATAGGTGATATATTTAAAACAAACTAAAAAAAAATGCTACGCTTTGCTTGCAAATATTTTAACCCGTAATTAACTTATAGTATCACCTTCAAAAAATAATAGTCTTGATATCGATTTGTTTAAATTATTTTGGATGCGCTTTTTGGAATAATAAATAAATTTACATTGGGTTTTTTAGTGATGATACTACATGCGTGTTCGGCAAAACTAGCTGGTAGCGGGTAGGTTGGAGCTTGTAGCGTTTTGTTAAACGCTACGTTAAGTAGCTTTTGGATTTGGAGGGTTTTGTTTAAACTAAACGCTAGAAGCTTGTATTGCCAAACAAAAATTTTCTGTTCCAAAATAGAGCGTTTTGTCAAACGCTAGAAATTAGAAGCTTTCAAACATTACAGGCCAAACACGCCTTACGTTATATCGATAAAAAAATAGCTTTACTTTTCTACCGTTAGGAACTTACTCCCTTCCTAGTATAACAATCTTGCAACTAATAGGGTAACAAACTTTTATTATTATTATTATTATTATTGCAACTAATAGGGTAACAAACTTTTTTTTTTTATTATTATTATTATTATTATTTATTTACTTTATTTATTTATTTATGTAATCATGTTTTTTCCCTTTATGTTTGACATGTTTAAAATATAGTAATATTACTGATAATTACCAGTGATATTACCTTATTATAAAATATCAAACAAGTTTACTGGTCAAACAGGTATAAAAAAAATGGTTTACTAAAATGTAGACAAAAAAACAAATTTCAGCACCCATTTTGGTAATATTTTAGTTCTTTATGCTAAGTGCAAACATTCATAATTCCCTCTTATGTGACATGGTATCGGGTCATCTGGTCTTGGTTGTGCTACCATATGCGATACTATCAAGTCGTGCTGCCAAGTGGTGTTTCTAAGCAGTGTTGTTTTATTATTTGGTTCATGTCAATGGATCTAACATCATCATCCACAAAAATACACTAACAACGTAATACATAAAGTACACATACCTCTGAAGCGCACTTATTCAATAATATTCCTTTGCATTACGAAGCTATGATTTCGCCCATTTGATTATAATTTGTACAACCAAAATACGTAAAAGTAACATGGCTCACGGTATCCTCAGCTAAGGGCGAATCCATTATTCGTCTCGTCAAATTTCTTTAGTTTTTTTTTCTTTTCAGACTTCAGTTTATATACGCTGGGGGGGGGGGGGGGGGGGGGGGGAGGGGATATGTCGAATCTAGACCAGGTCACTTGGAAGAGTATTGTCAAATAAATAGTTAGTTACTTAAACGCATGGCTGCACCGCCCGACAATATTGTTTGGCAGCACAAACATGATCCGTTGGCCTGATTCCATGTCACCCCTGTAGGTCTTATGACTACTTGCATTTTGCATAAAAACCCAATATTATCAAAATTGGTAACGAACTTTGGTTTTTGTTCACATTTACCTAACTATGTTTTTTTGTACACGTTTGACCAATAAACTTATTTAACATGTTCATAATAAAGTAATATTACCGATAGTTATGAGTTTATTGGTCAAAGTGTCAAACGTAAACGAAAAAACATGATTATGAAAATATAGACAAAAACAAAAATTCGTTAACTTCTTAGGTCATCAAACCTAATTTTTAAGGTCCAAAACTTTGCTGCATCATATTGTATTTTTTTTTGAATTGCCAACACTGAAAAACCGTTCAAGGTACATCATCTAGGAATAAATCATTTTAGTATTCTTAATATTTAGACGTGTCACATTTTAATATTGAATTTTTGTATATATATCTCAACAACTAGATTTTTATCATGAATATGAATCTTTAATTGTTCATAGATTGGTTCTATCTAACGTATTAAACTTTTTATTTTATTATTTTCCCTTCCTAACACCCTTTTTTCAGTTATTCCATGTGTTTGTTTTATATTTTATTGTTGGTATTTGTTTGATAATGTTATGCATGCAACCACTTTTTTTAATGTAGATGATGTTTTATGCAATTGCCATAATTATGATAAACGTCCACGATTAATTTGCTTTGTTAAACCACACATCACTGTCAAATTTCTCAGTTTTAATCTTTCAATCAAGTTATTATTTTTCTCAATTGACTTTAATTTCACCAAGAACATTAAATTTTTTTTTTTTTTTGCCTTGCCTTTGTTTACGATTTCAATTTTATTACTGGAAATTCAATCTGGTTTTGGTCTTATTGATTAGGATTATTTAAGGTTTATTTGAAATTCAATTTGTTTCGTTAAATTTATGTATTACCGAATTACTTCATTTAGAAGGAACTCAATGTGAATAAGTGATGTTTAGATGAAAATTGGGTTATGGATTTTGGCAAATAATAGCTTGTATTAGACAAAACGACAAAATTGGTCAATATCGTTTGTAAAAAACTATGGATATTGTTCAAAAAGTTTTCAACTTGTTTGAAGGTCCAAAATTAAAAATTTTCCATGGTTTTTTGATCAATTTTCGTCCGTGATAAATTTGAAATGACAATTTTACCTTTTAAATTCTTTTTTGTATTATTTTTTCATATTATCCTAAATACTTTATTAAAACAAAATTAAAAAAGAAAAGCATCAGGCATATCCACCCCATCCCACCGATGACCTCACCTCTCTCTCTCTCTCTCTCTCTCTCTCTCTCTCTCTCTCTCTCTCTCCACCTTGTTCATCCTCCCATCTTGTTGATCATTCCAATCTCAAAACTCTAAGTCGGTACCGAATCCTCCATCACTAGCACCGACTCACCCCTACTCTCCTTAAGACATCAACTCCATATTCTTTTATTCTCTCTCGCTCATCATCGCCAAACACAAATATGTTAATTGGAGGCTAAAAATCCACTTTAGAACCTCAACTACAACCATGGAACCTTAGCAAGAATCACTTCTCATCAAGAACAAACAATATGCTAAAGAGAAATAGAATAAATTTGGCGAAAATGCAAGAATCACATCTCATCGGAGCAGTGGCGCGATGGAACCTCATCCCCCACTTCATCTTCTCCGGTCATCGCTATGCAGTTCATGTTCATTAGTTCGGGTGGGTGTAGATTTTTTGGGTTCCATTCATTATCTCAAAGATTTTTTGGTCATTTATTTTTTCAATTTGGGGTTTTTATCATGTGAAATTAGGGAAGAAAGGGGATGGCGTGGACTAGATTTTTTGATGGTGGATGGAACTATCGACGAGGTCATGTGAGTTAGTGGAAGTCCTCAAAGCCACATGAATGTCCGATGGAAACACTTGGCATGGAACCTGGTTCCGACAGTCAAATATATAGATTTTCTTAGATTTTTTCATTTTTTTTTTATAAATTTGAGAAAGGAATTTGTAGGTGGGTGGATCAAAGTTTTGAGAAGTATATAGTGCGGTTTTTTAGTTTTGGTTTTCGTTTGTTGAAGTAATTAGTGCAATGGTAGGTTAAATGTTTAAGGGTTTGGTTTGCATGATCGAATTTAATTCGAGACAGAAGAGAAAAGGAATTGCAGAGAATATGAAGTATTAAAGATTGAAGGTTTATGGTCTCATGAGAAGTGCAGGAAGATTCATTATATCGTCTGCTTTCAAAACATTTGTATGTGTGCGTGTGAGAGAGCGAGATAGATAGATAGATAGATAGATAGATATAGAGAGAGTAGCGGGCCCATTATTTTCTTTTGTATTTTTTATAAATGAAAGACTAAAATAAATATGAAAAATACCAAAAAGAAATTAAAAGGGCATAATCATGCTTTCAACTTGTTTTGGACCAAAACTACGAAAATTTTTGATTTTGGACTGTAACAACCGTTTTCCATATTGGATCATTGTTGATCATAAAGGAGTCAAAAGAATGATTTTTAGGAAAAATCATGTGTCACGACGTGACCATAGTTTAGGTCACGACGTGACAAGCTAAATGGAAGAACACGTATCTAGAGGATTTGCCATGATGTGACATGTATTTGGTCATTACGTGACAAGTGCTGCAATCCACGCCCACAATATTTTAGGGTTTCCTTCGTATTTCAACACCCTAAACTAAGATTTAGGGTTCAGTTCTCAGCCTCCATCTCCCTGAAAACTCAGAAACCCTAAACCTAGTCCATCTTGGTGGCTTTGGCTTAATTTGGCTCATTTTGGGTGGTTTTAGATCTTTGTTGAAGAAGAAGGTCCCTTTGGTGCATTGTTTCAACAATCAAGCCTCCTCCTTACGATCTTGTGTTGTTTATGGACCTTTGTAAGTCCTCAAGTTCATGCCTTTCTCATGTAAGCTTGCTAGATCTAAGTTTTAACTACTTTTCTCCATGTACGAGTTGAGTTGAATGCATGGAATCCATAAAGTTAGCAATTTTATGGATCTTTGAGGTCATTTGATATGCATAAGTCTTAGATCTGAAGTTTGATGGTGGATTGGAATCCATGCATGAGTCATGGTCTCATTTCCTTTTATTTTGACCTAGTTAGTGTTGAAGTCACGCATTGGACATGCATGACTAAAAAGGTATGATTTTTATGGTCGTTTGGGTTGGGGAAAGCCTTTTGGAAGGTTTGAAGGTTTGGCTTAAAGGGATAAGAGCTTAATACTTTAAGTTGTCCAAATAGGGTCTCACGATGTGACATGATATGTCGTGACAATGAGTGATATCGCGACTATTTTGTCCGAACTATGTCACGACATGACTGATGGATGGTTACGACACGACAATCAACTGGGGATGACTTTGACCTTTGAATTTTGACCATGGTTAACTTTTGGTCAAAATAGGGCGTTAGGGTGTAGACTAAGAGGGTACTTTTTTATTGTTGTTAGGTGTCTTGTTGTACATGTCTACCCGGTGTGTGAGCGATTGTGTGTTACCTGCTATTCACGAGGTGAGTGTTCTCACTATACTTTCTTGTGTGGTAGTATATGTTGACCATTTGGGTCTTATTTGTTGATTACTACTCTATGTGAAATGAGTTGTTGATAACTCCAGGACTGTTGTGAGTCTATGGAACTACTGATAGCCCCCAGGGTTGCTAATAACCCGTGAGGTGTGTTGTTAATCCATAGGGCTTGTTGTTAGCCCATTGGGACCGTAGATAGTCCCTAGGGTTGATGTTAATCCATACTTGATTATATTAAGCTGTATGTGACATTCAAGACTGCTGATAGTTCTAGGGTTGCAGATAAAACATAGCTAATTATTATGTTGTGATGTATGAGATATTTTAAGGGACTCACTCAACTTTGTGCTTACCTATATGGACTAAATATTTTGCAGGTACTTATCAGATTGTAAAGGCGGGACTATACACACACATCAACAGATTTATGAAGTATTGTCTGCTTTAACACCGATTCCTGAATAATGGTTTATGAACAAATGGTTCGACTTGAATGTAATTTTATTAAAATAAAAGTTTAAATTACTCTAAAAATGAAAATTTTAGTCTTGGATTTTTGGATGATACAATTTGGTATTAGAGACCTGGTTTGAGGGATTTGGATAAACACTCATGGGATTCCAAACTTAAACTATGGATCTGAGAGTCTTTCTAAGCCTTTTTAGAAACGATTCATTTCAAGAGAAGAAAAGAGAAGATGTGATGTGTATAGTTATTTGGAGCATGAAAAAGTGATTTCCTAAAATATCCATACTTACTTTATATGTTGTATTTGAGTTGCTATTATATGTGTTATAGTATGATGTGCATGCTCTAAGTTAGGCTAAGTATCTACTCAGGGTATCATGCTAGAATGCCTGTTTAGGAGTGATACCCTTTGTATGTGATATATGGGCAATTATAGATGCATGGTAGTGTGTACACTAAGGATTCTCTAGAATTACATGTTAGAATTGTCTGATCCTTATGATACCTTTTTCCTATTGGTTTTGCTGCTCGAATGCTGCTTGCTTTGTGTTAGGTGAAACTTATATTGATGTAAGTTTACTATTAAGAGAATACGGTAAGTTACATGCCACAAGGATTAATTAGTTTTAGAATGCTAGATTTGGCCCTATTGTGCATCTCTTGTTTGAGTCCAACCACTGTAGTGCATGATCTTTCTGTTGAAGGACTCTTTTAATCCTTGATGCATGTATTTGTATTCATAAGATAGTTAGTTGGAATTGGTAAATGTTTCTTTCGCGGTTGTTAGCAGGCTGGGGGCGAGTATTCCTAATGACATTGGAGGAGTGCTATAGTGTGTTTGTGTGAGCACTAATGTATAAGGAAGTCTAGTGTAGGAATCTAGGTAGAGTATGGTGGCTTTTCTAAGCATATGGGTATCTTGATACATCTGGCAGTGGTGGAGTTACTAGAAAAGTGTTCTAGGGCGTGCTCATGAGTGAGTAGTGGCCTAGAAGGAGAGTCTAGGAAGAGTAGTAGTGTGTGCTTGTGGTGGCACGATTACCTGCGGTTAATAGTGGTCACGTGTAGTGACTTAGGGGCCTTGAGACAATTCTTGGGATGCAAACGGATATGTGTGGAAGGTAGTAAGTGATGGGATTTATAGGTAACAAAAATCATATTTTTGGCGGAAAAACCTAAAACCTTAAGTTCACATACACCCTAAAACATCTATGTTCTCACTATGATATGCAAACAACAATTTGAATTTAGAACCCTAAAGTACATTTCTATTTTCGATTTAGTAGAAGAGATAATAGAAAACATACCTATTAGTGTAACATTTCAAAATTAAAGACCAAAAATTTCGTTTTGATTAATCAAAAACCGCTTAATAAATTTTGCTCATGCATTTAACAACATTCTTAATATAACATTTATCAGAGTTTTAAATCCCAAAGATCATCTAGTGCGGAAAACATGGTGTGATGCGCTGCGATCACCTCGAGCTCCTTCCTTAGAAAAACACTAGTACCGGAAACAAATAGCTGAAAACCGTAAGCACGAAGCTTAGTGAGTTCCCCAGATACCACATACCATACATATCAATTGATCCATACATGCCATACATAACTATGAGCCATACATAACAAACGTATCCATAATCAAGTAAGGTGCTATGTGCTAAACATAGTCTTGCCAAGGTGCTATGTGCCAAGCATAGTCTTGCTGTTATGTCACGGGCCGCACGTGGTCTTCCTGGTCAAGCCTGGGGCCACTCCCTGGGTCTTATAGACAAGTACCGAGGGCCAACCCCTGGTCTTCCATGCAAGCATCACAAAGACAGCTATACATACTACTCTACAAGGCTACTCAGCATATAGTGTATCAGGAGCCACCTCCTGGTCTTTTATACATAATAGCATACAGTGCGCTAGGAGCCACCTCCTGGTCTTTCATACATGTTGCCTAGGGCTAACCCTCGGGTCTTCTTACCAGACATAATAACATACTGTGGGCCAGGAGCCGCGTCCTGGTATTTTATACATAATGCCTAGGGCTAATCCCTAGGTCTTCCTATCATACATAAACTAGATGGGACGACATTGTGGCCGTAGACCCATACAAACAGTGAGGAGACTCACCTCACACTACCGAAGATTCACTGAACACTTCTGACTGCTAACCGACACTTCTGAACTACTGACCCTTCGGCTTCCCGAACTATCAATACCCATAACAACATTTAGACCAAAATAATCCAAAAGCCAACCCTGGTCAAACTTGGTCAAAGTCAATGGTCAAAGTCAACATCCAGTTGACCTGACTCGCCGAGTTGGTCTACCAACTCATCGAGTTCATACTCCTCCGACCCTATACAACCCTGAATCCACTCGTCGAGTCTAGTAGTAACTCGACGGGTTCTCCTTCAACCACACAATCGGGACCAACTTCATCCGACTCACCGAGATCATCCTTGAACTTGTCGAGTTCATCATCCACATATGAATGTGTCTAGTCTATGACCTGCCGAGTTGGATGAACAACTCGTCGAGTCCATCTTCATAACTAAGGAGATTGCCTTAGACTCGTCGAGTTCTTCCTTGAACTTGTGTAGTACGATGAACTTCATGACCATTATGGACTCATACTGGCTGAGCCCCTTTCCAATCTCAACTCATACCCTTAATAGAAGGGTTTTTGGGGTAAGAACTGGTCTGACTCGCCGAGTCCCACAACTAACTCATCGAGTCTCTCTATTTCCAACACTATTCAGACGATTTCCAACTAGCTTAAGGCATCCAAGACCCAGATCTGGACTCCTAGGGTCGTGATATCACACAAAGCCACTACCTTTGCACCCATGCACGACCCTTTTTGCTCAAAAGGCCAAAACAACTCCTTAAACTTTGCATGGAGAGGTATAATGGCATAAAGCTTCCACCTTTATGCCTCTACTACTCTGAACACCTCTAAATCTTGAAGGATCTAGCTTGGGGACGTCCAAATCCCACAAGACATCCTTCTTGGACCATAAACTCCATAAAAAGGGACATAAAGAGATCTATCAAACTAGAAGTCAACGTGAGAACTTGATTACCAGAAAATGAAGATGATGAATCAAACTTCCTGGATCTACAACCCTTTCCTTGGACCTTCAATCTCCTTCTTCTTCTTCTAGACTTCAAGAACACTCTAAATCCTTCAATAAGGCTCACACACTCAAAGAGAACACTAGGGTTTCGTGGGACAAGTTCTGGACAATGGAGGCTAAAAATGAGGCTGATAGAATGAGAATAAGATGCTTAAATAGGGAACCAACTCCCGATTTAGGGTTTTCATAAAACCTGGCCAACTCGCCGAGTCAATCCCCTGACTTTTCGAGTAGGTCACTTATCCCGCAACCAAATTCGCGCTCCTACTCGTCGAGTCACCCATCTACTCGACGAGTCACTTCCTCATCTTGAGTTTTTCTTTCCTTTCTAGGTCTTTTGAATTCAGGGTGTTACAACTCTCCCCTACTTAAACTAGACTTCGTCCTCGAAGTCCCCCGCGGTCAACTACCTTACCATCCGATTACCACTTTACCACTAGCTACACACTCCACCCATCCGATCCAAACCTGGAAGATGTCATCTTCAGAATAACTCGATCATTACTACCTTCGAGTACAACACTTTTACCCAACCAGTAACCTTACCGATACTCCTGTTACACTTACCCTTGATATACAAGGGGTTTACCCTCTTACCCTGCACTATCACTGGCCTTTCCAAGGCACTTTCCACAAGCAACAAAACTTCCCAATATTCTTCAAGGACCAATCCTCTGCTGAAACCGCAATCCCGGCCACTCCTAGTGCCGACCATCATACCAATACTCACGGAATAAACCCAAATACAATGCTCCAATAATGAAAACTCCACCCAGTGTGAGAATTCAGACAATCCTTCGAGCAACATATCCCTCTATGCTATGTTTAAGGCTCAGACGAGGACAACATTACCGAGCCAAATCATTTACTCTGAGATCATTTGATTCCACGGTGAGCAACTCAACACCACCCGATCAGCTCACGGCTTCTTACACCAAATTCCTTACCATCGTTCCTGCCTGAAGTCCCGTTGACTCCCATCTGCCTACCGGATGAACCGAGATCGCCCTGGTCCCAACTGATCTACCATTACCCGAAATACCGGTCCCCCACTGGTTACCAAACGCAAGAGCATTCCCTCAGTCGCTCTCGACGACTTAAGAAGATACATCGACTACCTGAATTGCTCTACCAGCCCAGCCACCCTGGCTCTAAAAGATCTAGGATCCTCGATCCTCTACCTTACCCTAAGGTCTCTACCAGGTCTCACCTGTTGGTAAAATTACTCGGGCCTCGCCCACGGGTATCACCCATCTATACTTTGGTGCGGGCTCTCCCACAGGTCTCACCTATCCAGGGCTATGCAGACCCACTCCGCCTCTATCTCGACTAACTAAACTTTCCTGATTATTATCATGCTAACTCGGAGATACCCCCCCCCCCCCCGCCCATATTCCGCGAACTAGGATATACGGGCCCCCGCCCACACTCCGCGAACTAAGCTGCTAATGAATGCTACAGCTTACCCGCAGTATTACATCACTCCTAGTCTCCAATGACCTACCGCTTTCCGAATCCAATCATATTGTGGCCCACTCACATCCGGGCGGCTACCTCGCCCTATTTTAAACTATCTAAAAGACCCTGCCACCGAATCACACATCTGATACACTCGTACTGTCGAATAGGGACTGACGAATGCTACGGGCCACCCCGTAGTCTTACTATACTCCTTCTGCCAACTAGTGAATGCTACGGGCCACCCCCATAGTCCTACAACACTGCTGCACTACCCAGCCAATTAACGCTACGGGCCGCCCCGCAGTCTCACCACACTTCTACGCTATCTGCCGACTAATGCTACGAGTCACCCCATAGTCTTACTATACTAATGCTACGGGCCATACCACAGTCTAAATATACTCATATACGATTGATATGGCCCACACTGCAGTCTTACTATACTAATGCTACGGGCCATACCGCAGTCTAACTATACTCATATACGATTGCTACGGGCCACACCACAGTCTTACCACACTTCTCTTACTATCTGACCACTGGTGAATGCTACGGCTAACCCATAGTCGAGCATACAAGTACAATCTATTACCCCCAAGTTGTACTCATGTCCTAACTGAAACTCCCAACCGATTATTCTGCAATTTGCTATCAGACATCCCGAGATTGCGATCTCATAATTGGCAAGTTTTCCAAACTTCCAATTCACACTATCCTCAATTCATACAACCGTCTGGGTCGTCTTTCTCCCTGACAGGAGAGCAAAACTTATCCCAGTTTCAAAACCGCTTCTGCTCCCATAACATGATTGTTTCTCCGCCACTTAGCTTTGACTAAGTCTTTACAGCATGCGAAAATCTGAGGATTTCCATTGCTTCCTCCCTTACCCAAAAAGGCATGATAACTACCATCGCCTTAATGTTACTAGCGATCCGTCACTATCCCACTCCAAATACCGTATGATTATCGAATACTGGATGAACACTTCCTGCATCCCCGATACTGATAATCCCCTGAGCTCAGACTGACGTCCTTAAGGTCCGAATAACTAATGCTTAGAGCAACCTCTTCAGTGATAGAACATTTCCCTTGATGCTTCCCAAAAGCTATCCCAACCACCAAGACTAGAACCACCGAATCGTTATGATGGTGGATGACTAATCCCTGGACCCTTACCACCGACCTCCACGTAACGCTCCTAAACCGTTTTTGGTCGTAACCGAGATAATACCGGACACTTCGAACCCGAAGTGAGAGATGACCTTACACTAGCTACTAATAGCTCCCGGTATGCAATTGGCATATGATAATTATGAAAATACAATCCGAATACAAGAAGAGAGACAACTCATACATACTATCACCTGAGTCCGAGGGAAGAACAATCCTAATACATATAGAATCGAAAATAGCCATTGATACATACCTGCAACATTACCTGCTGTAATCCAGATCTCCCTCATCTGTCACTGCAAGGCCCTACCCTCTTACCCATCCATAATCCTCAAAGTTATCGGGACAGACACACTCCCTGCTCCTCCCCTCATCTTTGGGCAGTCGGCCTTCTTGTGGCCCACCTGATTGCGGTGAAAACATAATGGGCTTGCCCCCTATGGGCAGTCCCTGCTGACATGACCATCACTGCCACACTTGTAGCAGCCTGAACCCCTAGAATGACAAACTCCCTCATGTAGTTTCTCGCATGTGCTGCACTGACTTCGGCCATGCCGACCTACTAATCGCTGATCTGAAGTCTTGGGTCTCTTCATGGGACCCTCCAAAGTATACATCTGACCGACCTCCTCTTCGCAATGTGCTCCAAATCAATCTCCCTTTCCCGCGCCCTGGCAATCATAGAGTCCAGGGTCGGGCATGCCGAGAAGCTGATGTGACATCCCCAATTTCATGGCCAGAAAAGACCGATTTGTTTATGCTTTGTTTTTAAAATCAGAGTAATCTTTTAAAGAAAATGGTTGCGGAATTTGTTCCCAAAACAAGATATGATAATAAATTATCAAAAAATTTCTTAAAGAGAATGTATTTTCATTTAATAATAAAACCTCGGGATGTCATGTTCCGATACAAACACATAAGCATAAACAAAACATACATTCATTTACACTATTGATTTACATCTCCTTTAATCTCTCAGTGCAAAGCAGCATTCGTATGATACCTGTGATACAAAGTAAACTGAGTGGGTCAGGCTTGGGAGCCTGGTGAGCATATAGGGTTTTTCAACCCACAATAATACAATTATTATATTCAATCATTAAACAAACAACCCAATTACCCATCCCCATTATCTTCTTTACGCTTAAGGTTTTACCCTAAGAATCAACTATCCTTTATTCATTCATTCCTAAGGATTGACCTAAGGAATTGGCACGAAGTCCATTGCTACCAAAGTTTATCTATCAGGTACTAAATCCATAGTTATCAGACGCTAACTCCATAGTCGCCGGGGTTTACTCAAGCGGTGCTAACTCCATAGTCACCAAGGTTCACTTAACAGTCACGAAGTCACATCGTCACCAAGGTTTACTCAATAGGCTCTAACTCCATAGTCACCAAGGTTTATACAATAGGCGCTAACTCCATAGTCACCAAGGTTTATACAATAGGCGCTAACTCCATAGTCACCAAGGTTTATACAATAGGCACTACGTCGCATAGTCACCAAGGTTTACACAACGGGCACGAAGTCACATCGTCACCAAGGTTTATTAAATAGGCATGAAGTCACATCATCACCAAGGCTTACTCAATAGGCACAAAGTCTCATCGTCACCAAGGCTTACTTAATAGGCACGAAGTCACATCGTCACCAAGGTTTACTCGATAGGCACTAAGTTGCATAGTCGCCAGGGTTTACTTAATAGGCACGAAGTCACATCGTCACCAAGGTTTACTTGATAGGCACTAAGTCGCATAGTCGCCAACTATTCCATCTACCCATGTTCTACCCAAACTTTTGTAGATATAAAGACAAACGCAGTTTAAATCATTTAACACCCGTATAAAAACATCAATTCCAAGCCCATCTCAAATAGACAAATAATACATAACACATAGCACGTATTTCATAGCTAATACTTTATATTTATGTGTTAGAAGAAAGTAACTATACACTCACTTGATTAGAAGATGATCGGCCATCACTACGACTTGCGGAAGTAGTATTCTTCAGTAGATCTGGAAGATCTTCACAAAAACTGGGCTCCTCGCGGGCAGAGCTTCGGCTCGGGAATTGCACTTCTCGGGATCTTCAGGCTTCGAGACTTGCTTTGGGTGATGAGAATTGTTATCGAGATTTGAGAAAGCAAAGTTTGATTTTAGTAATTGAAGATTTAGAACACGAAGAGTAAATATTAATCAGATCTCATATTGATGAAGACTGATTACAACATAAGCAGAAAAGAGATATCAGTTCCGAAAAGTCTCTTCTACTTCTAACCTCAGTCCCTATTTATAGGGAACATGAGTGTACAAAAAATATACTAAGTCTAGACATTTCACTTCGCACAAAGATGACTTAGTAAAATAACATAAAATGCGAAACTATACAAAACACTATATTCGACTTTTACAATTTTACATCTACATTCTCCCCCTTTGTAAACAGTCGAAGCTATTCATCCCATAAGCTTTTGAACAGCTGAGTGGATTGTCTTTCGCACTTCTCCATACCAGGAGATCACCTTCTTGAGATCTTTCTTGTCTCCTTCATTGTTCTTCTTGCAATTGTTCATACGAACAATAAAGTGAGTATATTGCGAAGAATTATATCTTTCAATCTCTGAGACTTTAAACAAGAACTTCTTAGGTTTCCCTTTTGTATCTCTTCCAGAAAACACCATGCCGAACGGTTTCAGGCATATTTCCCCAACAACATATTTCAATAATGCTGATTGAGATAAAGTTTCTTCCCAAGGAACGTTCACTTCTCTTCCCAACACATTAGCCAGTTCTTCATCTGTAAGGGCCAAACAATCGAAGTAGTTGTCGATGAATGTCTTCACAT
The DNA here is from genome assembly GCF_051521515.1 of Lactuca serriola. Classification (NCBI taxonomy): domain Eukaryota; kingdom Viridiplantae; phylum Streptophyta; class Magnoliopsida; order Asterales; family Asteraceae; genus Lactuca; species Lactuca serriola. Next base: position 55,451,411 of record NC_136415.1, read on the forward strand.
GTGCGAAACCTATCTTGAACACTTCAGTCTCAGAGCCTTTGAGATTATTTTCTTCCATATGTTTCAAAATCAGAGCCACTTGAATTAAATCATTGCAGTTCATCAAAGGAAAATCAGCTACCGTGAAGTCATACTGCTTGTTGTCTGCTCGGATAACAAAATAACGAAAATTTTGAAGCATGTCTTCAAAAAATACATCTTTCTTGATTGTCAGCACCTTTTTGATCTTCATTAAAGACCAAACTTCATCTGGATTCTTCCCCAAGACAGCATGAAATCTGATTTTCATGTGTATATAATCATCAGGATTATCAAACTTCTCACTAATCTTGTACTGAGCAGTGATGAATAGCATTTCATTTATTGGAAAATCCAACTGACAATTGTCTGAATTCGCAATATCATAACTTCTCTTTGGCTTCTTCTCGAATTCGTACATTTCCCTCCCGACAACTTTTGACTCTATAGTTTCGTAAGAGTAAAGCTTCGCAGGATCTCCTTTGTTCATCGTGGGAGGATCACTTGCCCTCTGCCTCATAATGCTTTGTACTTGCCTCATCCTTTCCAACTCTACTTCATCCTCAGCTTTCTTCTCCTCCTTTGATTTTTCATATAAAATTCCTTTTCCTTTTCCCACCATATCTGTTTGAGGTTTTGAACTTGAACCTCCTTCTTTTTCTCCAATAACGATTCCTTTGGCAATCGTTTTTGTGGTTACTGTGGTTAAGGAAATTGGCTTCGTAAGTATGGGAAGAGTAGTTATAAGCTGAGTAGATATAACTTTTCCAACTGTCTTCGCATCCTCTTCTTTACTTAAGCTTTTCTCTCCCCCTTGCACCCCTGTGAAAGCAGGTGGGGCACTCCTTGGTAGTGAAGCAGTAAAATTGGCGAGTGGAGCAAGAGCTTTCTGAATTGCTTGTTCTAAAGTATTAATCTTTAGAGACAAGAACTCAGGAGTGAGAATTTGTGTAGTTGAAGATTGCGAAACCACCATTTTAAGCTCAGACACCAACTTGGTTAGCTGATTAAGCTTCTCCTTTGTTTCTTCGTTATGGGCTTCAAGAATAGGAACATCAACAAACTTTTGTACTCTTGAAGAAACCTCCGCAATCTGCTTTTGAACTTCAGCATTTTGAGTATGAATATCCTAAAGCTCCTTCGCAAGTTCAGATTTCAACTCTTGAAGCTTATAGTTGACATCTTCCTGAACTTTCTTCACATCTTGTACAAAAAGAACATGACGTTCTTTTGCAGCAGCTTTCAAAGCCTTGACCTCTGAAGAAAAATTGCTCCCTTGTGCTTGAATGCGAAGCTCATTATTCTTGTCGGATTGATCAACCTTCTCCATAATACGCTTCTCAGCACCTTTGATCATTACATCAATCTCCATTGCTGATATAGAAGACATCCTGCCGGAATCAGCTTGCGACTGAATAATAGCATTCAATTTCTGATTCAGGATTTTAAATTGTTTTCCTGTCATAAGCATATGATCAGGAATATCCTCCTCCTCTGAATCAAAATGAATGTCTTCAATTATCCCTCCAAAGGCACCTCCTTCAGCTTCATTATCAGATAAAGGTTGCGAAGGTTGAGGATTTTCAGGTGATTGAGATGGAAAAAGTGTTGTAAATGGGTTTTGAAGAGCATGATCAAAAATTGATGAAGTAGTGGATAAAGTTGTAAATGGAATTGAAACAATTGGTAAAGAAATAGGTAAGGAGATTGGGATTGTGGTTGTAACACTCAGGATAGGTGCCCCCGTATCAGATATGTTGACAACCGTATCAGAAAAAGGTACCTCCTTAGAAACTGATTTTGTAGTGACTATTTGGAGTGGTTTGGTGAGTGGTAAGGTGGTAGAGATTTGCGAAGTATGAATGATAGGTAATGAAACATTTAACGTAGGTGGCACTGGTGGAGTTTCTGGTACTATTTCTTTACCTTTGATCTTAGATGTGATATTAATGATTGACAATTGAGAACAATCAACCTCTTCTTCCTCTTCTATCCCACTGATTTCACTCATATTATCTGAATTGTCATCAATATCAGCATAATTGAATTGAGAGGCAAAAGTTGAAGTTTTTGTTTTCTTTAAGATTTTCACTTGTTCACTCTTTGTCAAACTTTCATTGACAATGTTAACCAACTCATCAGCATTCAGAAATTCATCAATTTTGACAATACCGTATGGATATCTATCATCAGGTATTTTGTCAAATTGAGAAATTGTACTTTCACAATCATAAGAAACAACATCAACTTTTTTCACGTTCATACTCAAGAATAGGTAAAAGTTTCCTATGTTGTTCTTTGCTAATGTCAGAAGAATGATGTAAAACAGTTAATTTTGCATACAATCGTTTGGCAGAATTACAATATATGTTCCTTTGTGCTAGTAACAACCTAACATCATTTGTAAGATTATTCCTATCACAATCTATATTTTTGATTTGCATTTCAAGTTTTTCTACTCTGCTCCTCTTTATTTCTAATTCTCTCAGTATCTCACCTAGTTGCATACTTAATTTTTGAGCTTCAGTACTAGCAGACACAATAACAGAATCAAAATAAGCCACAGTTTCATCAAATGAAACAATTTCAGCATCATAAGCAGATAAAGGAATATTAAAAGATTCAAGTATTGTACGTACCTTGGTTGTCATGGGTGATTTGTCTGTGGATTTGGATACGAAGCACCTTCCTGAAATTTCCTCTTCGCAATCTTTAAAACTTGCGAACATTGCTCCATGTGTGGGATGCCTCATTTCCTCGTCATCAGATCCTGAAGACTAGATCTGATACGTACCACTCTCTTCATCAGCAGATTCACCCTTCGCAACTAGAGACATTCCTTTTGTCTTAGCGCGCAACTCTTCAATCTTTTCAGAATAGTATGCTTCATCTTTAACTTTTTCTTTCTTCTCTTCTTTCTTTCGCAACATGCAATCGGCTGCGAAGTGATTCGCACCATTGCAGTAATGACAGTAAATTCCTGAATCACCTATTAATCAGATCTCATATTGATGAAGACTGATTACAACATAAGCAGAAAAGAGATATCAGTTACGAAAAGTCTCTTCTACTTCTAACCTCAGTCCCTATTTATAGGGAACATGAGTGTACAAAAAATATACTAAGTCTAGACATTTCACTTCGCACAAAGATGACTTAGTAAAATAACATAAAATGCGAAACTATACAAAACACTATATTCAACTTTTACAATTTTACATCTACATTGGGTCTCGGGATGATACCGTGGCTTCGAGGGTACTTCTTTGCACGTAAATCAAGGTAATATCGGTGAGAGATGAGAGAATGAGCAACCAAACTCGGCTGGCCCTTCAAATCTATTTATAGGGCAAAATTGGCCCTTGGCACGTCGTGGCACCTTCTTCCACGTCGTGGGCTTGGTCGTCACTGCATGCGTCATCGCAAGTTGCGTCTGGGGGACTCCCGGAAGTGTCAGAAGACTTGCCACGTCGTGGTATCTGACAGCTTTGGGGTTTCGCGCCCCGAACTTCAGAAATTCATAACTTTCGCATACGAACTCCGTTTTTGACGTTCTTTATATCGACGCGAAGGTGAGATTATGCTCTACAACTCAAGTTTAGATTCCATTGGCTAATTTTGACTTTATTTTTAATATATTATAATTATATTACTTATATATTATTTTTAGTAGGTCGGGACAGGAAAACTCCGTTATAAACTCATAACTCCTTCGTCTGACGTCCGTTTTCGTTCGTCTTTCCGTCGTTGCACTACTATCGATGAGATATTCAATTCTCATTTAGATTGTTTTGGATAAATATCGCTCTAATGTAAATTCAGTATTTACGTCGCGCTGTGTCGTGCCGGTTCTGTCGCAAAATTTCGACATGTCATAACTTCTTCGTTATAACTCGGATTTCGACGTTCTTTATATAGTTGGAAACCTCGTAACATAAACTAAATCTTAGTTAAGATTACTCCTTCTAAATAATATTTCCCAAAAAAATCATTTTTGACGCTTATCGTCTCTAAATTGAGTATCCCTGATCTACGGGCGTTACAGTTTACATGCTCCCGAATATCAGCTCTCAACATGTCATGATAGCGGGTCCTCTGCATCTCATCGTCCCCTGCATACTGAGGCACCAATAAGGCCCTCTCCGGAAACTTGGTGGTAATCTCCGCCACCGACTCCGTCGTCTGTCTCATGTCTAGGAACTCTCTGGCCAGCTGCTGAAGCTCCACCGCCGGCGCAAACTCAGCCCTAAACCTGGTCACAAAGTCGGAATAGGTCATAGCCTCAATGGCTGAGGCTCCCAAGGAATCACCAACTGACTCCCACCAGTCTTTAGCTCTGTCCCTCAAGCATCCTGCATCAAATCGAACCTTCGACCCCTCGGGACAGAAGCTCGTCAACTGTGCAGAATCAATGTCTACAATCCATCTCCTGGAAACAATGGGGTCCTTCACCCTATGGAAGTCTAGCACGCCACTCCCCCTGAAGCCCTTGAAGGACAATGTGCATGATTCTGACTGACTGGATGCCATATCACTTCGGAACGCTCTGAGGTGATCCTCCATCAGTTCAATAATCCCTTCCTTGATCGACTCAAAAATGACCGGGGTCGACTCAAGGATACTTCTCATGATCTCAGAAGAGATGAACTTGCATAGCCCATCATCAAGCTGCTCAGATCCTGCCCCCGAGCCTGGTCCTGATCCTGATCCTGACCTAGATCCTGATCCTCCTGCTCCATGTTGTGTGGTCACCATACTGAGAATAAACACATGAATGTCAGGATCGTACATACTCCTAAGAGGCCTCACACACCATCCAAGTTTCCTGGTTCCATCTCAGCCCTCCTTGACTCGAGTACAGATCCTCTACTTCCAATAGTACGGGCCCATACTACCTTCCACATCTATCCGTACTTTCCTCAAGGATTGCTTCAACTTCACCAAGCCCCTTTTCCAATACCCCTTTTCCACTAATATCATCCTAGACTTCCCTAGGGTACTCTCCGACCTACTCTCCACCATCAACTGCACTAGGAGTCCCTACTTCCTTTCCCTAACTAGCTTGCGAATACTACTACATATCCGCTCACTAGTTAGTTAAAGTTAGTCAGGACCCCTATAGCACAAAGCAAACAGTATTCGTGCATTGAGTAACCACATCAAGCATAACATAATCAGGCTATCCTACTGCTGACTAGACAGTCCTAGCATGTAGCTCACACAACAGGCATTCAAGGCATCCTCCTAGATCTTCAGCCCTAACCTAGCATGCAGTTCATATAATCATATCATGTCACATATCAAACATGTATTGGTATTTTGGGAACCACTTACTTGAGCTCGATCGAATGCACGCATCACACACCTTATTCTTTTCAAAGTTCTTTTCGCTTTTCAAATACCTTTCAAGTTCCTTTTGAAAATTTTCATATCAAGCCCTCAGTTTGAGTCCAGACACACCCGAGAGTGCGCCCAAATCCCTCAAACCAAGGCTTTGATACCAACTTGTAACATCCTAAAATTAAAGACCAAAAATTTCGTTTTGATTAATCAAAAACCGTTAATAAATTTTGCTCAAGCATTTAACAACATTCTTAACATAACAATTATCAGAGTTTTAAATCCCAAAGATCATCTAGTGTGGAAAACATGGTGTGATGCGTTGCGGTCGCCCTGAGCTCCTTCCTTGTAAAAGCATTAGTACCTGAAACAAATAGCTGAAAACCGTAAGCACGAAGCTTAGTGAGTTCCTCAGATACCACATACCATACATATCAACTGATCCATACATGTCATACATAACCTTGAGTCATACATAACAAACGTATCCATAATCAAGTAAGGTGCTATGTGTCAAACATAGTCTTGCCATGGTGCTATGTGCCAAACATAGTCTTGTTGTTATGCCATGGGCCACTCCCTGGGTCTTATAGACAAGTGCCGAGGGCCACCCATGGTCTTCCATGCAAGCATCACAAAGACAACTATACATACTACTCTACTAGGCTACTCAACATATAGTGTGCCAGGAGCCATCTCCTGGTCTTTCATACATAATAGCATACAGTGCACCAGGAGCCACCTTCTGGTCTTTCATACATGTTGCCTGGGGCTAATCCCCAGGTCTTCCTACCAGACATAATAACATACTGTGTGCCAGGAGCCGCCTCCTGGTCTTTCGTACATAATGCCTAGAGTTAACCCCCGGGTCTTCCTATCATACATAAACTAAATGGGATGGCATTGTGGCGGTAGACCCATACAAACAGTGAGGAGACTCATCTCACACTGCCGAAGATTCATTGAACACTTCTGACTGCTAACCGACACTTCTGAACTACTGACCCTTCGGCTCCCCGAACTATCAATACCCAAAACAACATTTAGACCATAATAATCCAAAAGTCAACCCTGGTCAAACTTGGTCAAAGTCAACGTCCAGTTGACCTGACTCGCCGAGTTTGTCTACCAACTCGTCGAGTCCATACTCCTCCGACCCCATACAACCTTGAATCCACTCGTTGAGTCTAGCAATAACTCGACGGGTTCTCCTTCAACCACACAATCGGGACCAACTTCATCCGACTCGCCGAGTTCATCCTTGAACTCGTCGAGTTCATCATCCACATATGAATGTGTCTAGTCTGTGACTTGCCGAGTTGGATGAACAACTCGTCGAGTCCATCTTCATAACTAAGGAGATTGCTTTAGACTCGTCGAGTTCTTCGTTGAACTTGTCGAGTACGATGAGCTTCATGACCATTATGGACTCATACTGGCTGAGCCCCTTTCCAATCTCAACTCATACCCTTAACAAAAGGGTTTTTGGGGTAAGAACTGGCCCGGCTCGTTGAGTCCCACAACTAAATCATCGAGTCTCTCTATTTCCAACACTATTCAGACGATTTCCAACTAGCTTAAGGCATCCAAGACCCAGATCTGGCCTCCTAGGGTCGTGATATCACACAAAGCCACTACCTTTGCACCCATGCACAACCCTTTTTGCTCAAAAGGCCAAAACAACTCCTTAAACTTTGCATGGAGAGGTATAATGGCATAAAGCTTCCACCTTTATGCCTCTACTACTCTAAACACCTCTAAATCTGGAAGGATCTAGCTTGGGGACGTCCAAATCCCACAAGACATCCTTATTAGACCATAAACTCCATAAAAAGGGACATAAAGAGATCTATCAAACTAGAAGTCAAGGTGAGAACTTGATTACCAGAAAATGAAGATGATGAAGCAAACTTCCTGGATCTACAACCCTTTCCTTGGACCTTCAATCTCCTTCTTCTTCTTCTTCTAGACTTCAAGAACACTTTAAATCCTTCAATAAGGCTCACACACTCAAAGAGAACACTAGGGTTTCGTGGGACAAGTTCTGGACAATGGAGGCTAAAAATGAGGCTGATAAAATGAGAATAAGATGATTAAATAGGGAACCAACTCCCGATTTAGGGTTTCCATAAAACCTGGCCAACTGGCCAAGTCAGTCCCCTGACTTTTCGAGTAGGTCACTTATGCCGCAACCAAATTCGCGCTCCTACTCGTCGAGTCACCCATCTACTCGACGAGTCACTTCCTCATCTTGAGTTTTTTTTTCCTTTCTAGGTCTTCTGAATTCTGGGTGTTACAATTAGCTTATTATTGTAAATAAACTAGAAATCCTTATTTGTAGAACTTTAGAAAGCCAACACCAGAAATCTTGTGCCTTTGATGGCTCACATCCAAACCCTAGTAATTGGAGGCTAAAGAGGAAAGAGAAGAGGGAAGAGAATTTTTAGAATCCCTTTTGGAAATATCATTGCCGAAAATATGAACCGCAATGAGGGTTTATATATGTGACTAGGAAGGTACTGGATAAGACATTTTTCCAAAGATAAGCCCTTATCCTTTTTCTTCCTCCCTAAGGTATCTAAGGCTCCTTAATGCCTTGGGAAACCCTAGAACCTCTTCTATAGTTCGTCCACCCTCTTGGGAGGTTCTAGAATTTGTCAATGATCAATCTTTTGAAGATTGTCTCCTTTAGTCCTTCCACTTTTAATTATTCCAATTTATCCCAAAATTAATTCCAATTAATTTCTGATTAATTTATAATTAAACAATACAATTTATAATTAATATATTATTCCCATAATACATTAATAAATTATTTATTTTGGTTTCTAATTAATTTATTAATAATATAATATATTTAATAGTCTCTCTCTCTCTATGCCTCTCTCTCTCTCTCTCTCTCCCCTCTCTCTTACTCTCCAAATAGTATTCTAGTCTTTTACTAGGTTTGAAGACAACCCAAAAGGACTTTGCTAATAATTTAAGTTTAAAATAATTTAGTTAAAGGGTTAAACACCTAATCCAATAGTATAGGATCGTACTACTGAAAGCATAGGATCCGTACAAGGATTAGGAAGAGTCGAAAAGGTTCTACGGAATTGGGGGATGATAGATAGTGTGGTATAACACTAGTGTTAGTTGTAGTCATCTCCGTCACTGTCAGCCGTGATTTTTCAGAATGAGGCTGGTAATTGATTGGGCCTTAGTTTTCGTGGCAGTTTGGGACTAACTGGTGCATACCTGTGTGATTTCGCTGATTTAGAGGTCTCGAGGACCTTACTCGAAGTAGTTCCAGTCTGAGTCGCGATACTCAAAATAGAAGTCGCTATGATGATCGACTCGAGGATTGCAGCCTGAGGCTGAGTGGTCAGCCGATGGCAAGGGATGTTACTTTCTGCATCGGGGTTGTGTTTTTCTGGTATCTTGTGCTCGAGGGAGGAGAGACTGGATGTGGTTCAGTCGATGGTTAGGATAGGAGATGGTGATTTCCTCACCGGTTCAGCTGTAAGAAAGTGAAGTTTGGTTCGGAATAAATCATCTCTGTGTCGCAGTGAAGGGATGTTTATAACTCGATTGTTCTTGTGGTTTGATTGCCAAGGAGAAGTCCATGTCGCAAGTGGAATACTAATAGCGGATTCGAGAAGATCGGGTGTAACCGACAAGACATCGAGTTATTCCTGTCTTAAGATAGAGGAGTTCTGCAGATATACTAAGCTTATCGGAGCTGTGTTTTGGTTCATTTTTTAGTGGTTTTAGCTCTTTGTTTAAGAAGAAGGTCCCTTTGGTGCATTTTTTCAACAATCAAGCCTCCTCCTCACCGTCTTGTGTTGTTTGTGGACCTTTGTAAGTCCTCTAGTTCATGCCTTTCTCATTTAAGCATGCTAGATCTAAGATTTACCCACTTTTATTCATGTATGGTTTGATTTGAATGCAATGAATCGATAAAGTTAGCAACTTTATGGATGTTTGAGGTTATTTGATAAGAATATGTCTCAGATATGAAGTTTGGTGGTGTATTGGACTCCAAGCATGAGTCTTGTTCTCATTTTCCCTTTATTTTGACCTAGTTAGTGTTCAATTCATGCATTGAACATGCATGGATAAAAAACTAAAATGTTTATGGTTATTTGGGTTGGGGAAAGCCTTCTGGAAGGTTTGACGGTTTGGCTTGAAGGATTAAGAGCTTAATGCTTTAAGCTATCCAGATAGGGTCTCACGACGTAACAGAATATGTGTCACATCGTGACGACGGGTGATATTGTGACTGTTTTGTCCATAATCTATCATGGCTTGACCAATGGGTGGTCACGACGTGGCAATCAGTTGGGGTTGACTTTGACCGTTGACTTTTGACAATGGTTGACTTTTGGTCAAAATAGGGCTTTAGGGAGTAGACTGAGAGGGTACTTCTTTGTTGTTGTTAGGTGTCTCGTTGTACATGTCTACCGGTTGTGTGAGTGGCTCTGTGTTGGCTGCTATTTGCGATTTGAGTCTTCTCACTATACTTTCCTGTGTGGTAGTATATGTTGACCAACTGGGCCTTATTTGTTGATTATTGCTATATGTGAACTGAGTTGCTGATAACTCCTTGACTGTTGTGAGTCTATGGGACTGCTGATAGTCCACAGGGTTGCTGATAACCCGTGAGGTGTGCTGTTAATCCATATGGCGTGTTGTTAGCCGACTAGGACTACAGATAGTCCCGAGGGTTGCTGTTAACCCATAGTTGATTATATTGTGTGTTATATGTGACATTCAGGACTGCTAATAGTTCTAGGGTTGCTGTTAAAACATATCTAATTATTATGTTGTGTTTGGGAGACTCACTAATCTTTGTGCTTACAGTTGTGAATTAAATATTTTGCAGGTACTTATCGAATTGCTAAGGCAGGACTATATACACATATCAACAAATTTATGAGTTGAGTTTCTGTATTGTCTTCTTTAACTCTGATTCTTGAACAACGGTTTATGAACAAATGGTTTGACTCGAATGTAATTTTATTAAAATGGAAGTTTAAATTACTCCAAAAATGAAAAATTTAGCATGAAATATTTGGATGTTACATGGACCTTCCATGCAAGTTATTTTTTTGGACACTATCCATAGTTTTTACGAAACTACATATACAAACTTTACAGTTTTTACGAAACCAAATGGATTTTGGTTCAGTTGATTCATATCAATTGAAGTCAATTGGATTTTGACAAATTTTGGTTAAAACTGAAAGTGAATTATCCAACTAGTATTTTCTCATATTGTAGATTTTGAAAATCGAATGTTTCAAATTATTGATTTGTATATTGTAATTGCAAGTTGGTGGAGTGAATATGGTAAGCTCTGCCAGCAAACCGACATATACCAACAACCTGAAAAGGGAAAAATAAATTTACAAATAAGTTGTTCTCTCTCTTTTTACACCATAGGATGTAAGTTTAGTATATTGCACATGGTTTCTGAAATGTCGAAGTTGACCCTGATTTTTACGTTACATAATCGTCATCTATAAAAACAGTATGTTCTATCATGGTGAAGCATTGATCTCTCTCCAGACTACTGCATCTAATATGATTTAGGGTTTTGTTGTTGTTTTGTTAACACAAATAGTTTTTTTAATTATATTAATTATAATGATTACGTTAAGTTAAGAATTACAATTCTATTAATAATATTCAATATTTAATATTATTTTCAACGCACTAATAAACTTTTTATGTGGCAATTTATTAAAATTGATACACATGTGTATGTATTTGCATCGACTAAGGTCTAATGTATTAATTAAAATGAAATAATGAATAAGGCATAAAATATTATAGTATTATCAAAGGACTGTATTATAAAATTTTATGTAAAACCAGGGTGCGGGAATAGAATTTTATCAATTTTGTGTTAATTACTTAATTGTGGAGCCAACTTGTAAGATGATGCTTGGTTCAAAGAGTATGGACCGCTTCTTGCAATAAATGTATGAATCTTCTTCTCATGAATTATGACGTTTTTTTTTTTTTTATGAACAGACAACTTCAAAGTAAACGTTTGGACCTGGAATCGGAGCACATAGTAGATGCTGAAAGTTTGTGGAGGTTCTTTTTAAAATAAAAAAAATAAAAATAATAAAAAATAAAAAAAAACTATGTGATTGTAGCGAAAAATCGGTGGTTATTTCATTGGAAATGCCATTAGCGACAAAATTTCGACGAAAACAGCAGTCCGTAGGAGAAAACGTGTGGGTAAATTTGTGACTGATTATTTATAGAAACTGTGGCAGTTTTTGTGATATTTCGTGAGGATTCTTACGGATTGTTTTTGATGGAATTTTTGTCTAAGTTCGCAACATAATTTCGTCAATAATCTATCAATAAAAATTGTGGTATTTAAAAAAAAATGGCTTAGTAAACCAAGGAATGATGATGCAGATGTTGTATTTTTGTATACTGTTTATAGATCTTCATGTTCGTAGGCTAAATATAAGACAAGAAATAATAATGTAGTTTTTTTAACTTTTCATATAGTATTATATTTTCATATATTCCAATTACAACAATGCAATATTAAATTATTCATATTGGATGAGGCCTTTTATATATATATATATATATATATATATATATATATATATATATATATATATATATATATATATATATATATATATATATATGTATATATTTAAATTTTTTGTCTTTTCAGAGGACTTGTTAATTAACGAATTACTATCGCATGGGGTTTCATCCATTTAAAAGTCTCACAAGAAAAACAAATTTAAAAAACTCTTCCAATTCGATAGATTGGAATGAATTTAGTAAACATTCTTTTCTTTTTCAATAGGTATAGCCTCTTTTGGAAAATTTATAGCTTTTTTTTTTATATAAACAAATTTATTTATCTTTTCAAAATTTGGAGATAAAATGAACTTCTTCATTTTATGGTTTTTTATTTAACTTTATTTATGAAAAACTCCAATAACAAGATTTTATATTATAAATGCTCATACAACATTGAAATGATGTGCTTTTTTCAAAATACAATATCATGAAATCATTTAGTAGAATATTATTTTAATAAGAAAATATAAAATAGAGTAAACAATAGTCTTGGTCCTTATGGTTTGCACGTAATAACAATTTTGGTCATACTATTGGAAAAGTAATACCATTGGTTCCTACAGGGGTTTTTCGTATCACCATGATCCCTAGGATCGTTACTGTTTAACAAACTTCTTTAAGTGTCGAAAATGCCTTTGTTTTTTGTTTTTTTTGTTTTTTTTGTTTTTTTTTTTTTTGTTTTTTTTGTTTTTTTTTGTCCTTTGACCAAATTTCCTAAAAAATAAAAAATTAGGGACCAAAACTGAAACCTAGTGTCTAAACCTACCGACGACCACATCACTTTCCCGACTGTCGATATCTTTCCCTTCCTTGTCCTCTCGTCTGCCTAATGCGATCTCTTCACCACCTGTATATATATAAACTGTTGGGTTATAAAAATGTCGCGTCAAAATGTATTGTACTAGAATAGTCTTATTTTAATGGGTTGGGCCTGTCCATCCGTGTTTATGCTTTGCTAGGGTTAAACTATTTAATGTGCATTCATGTATCCTTCTAGGGTTAACGATTGTATCACCCTACCTAGCTCTTACAGAGAAGTTCACGTTGAACTCTTCTAGAGCTTTGTTAATCTAAGCATTCAGCACTATTTTGATCTTCGCTCTTGTCTTTTATTTCTCGTTATTGTTTATAGAATCAAACCATCTTGTTTATTGTTTCTACAATTGGAATCAGAGTAGGAGATAGTGTAATTCATTCGCTATTCTTTTGTCGAGTTTTTAACTAAGGTTTATCGTTTCCTTTGGATCTATTGTTGGTCTCAAGTGCTTCAATAAGTTGTAGGCTCCGGATCTAGAGCTCTTGTTTTACCCTAGATCTCAATTTACGTTATTACACATCTGATTCTATATTCGCTTCTGTGAACTCTTGAGAAGATGAATCACGAAGATCCTCACACTCTATCTTTCAATCTCTCCAGTAGTATCAGATCTACTACAAGGATCCCAATCCTCTTCCCGCAGGATTATGAAGTTTGCGCCTCGCACTTCGAACATTATGTTCTAGGCATTGAAGAACACTGTACAACAATATGGCAAGCTATGACACAAGATACTTTCGCTCACACAGCTACTAGGAAGGTTATCAACACTCAAGCCGAATATAATGCTCTTCTTGTTGAAAATACTGCTATTCCTTAAGAAGAAAAGGATAAGCTATTGAGTAACATCAAGGCGATGAGAATAATAAGGTTTGCTCTTCTTCCACACACTTTTCGTCTGGTGAGTGCATGTGAGACAACAAAAGAGATATATGAAAGGTTAAAAGAGCTTTATTCAAGCGACGCCGATTTTGAACACTCTGTGCATACATTGCTTCTATCTGAGTTTGGAGCCTTTGTTCAAAAGTCTGATGAAAAACTGGATCAGACTTTCAACCGTTTTAATCATCTATTGAGCAGGATGCTTAAGCATAATCTCAGGCATGAAGTAATATAGCAAAAATTTACATTCATGAACGGATTGAGGTCTGAATGGAAAGCGGTTATGTCTATAATGAAAGCTCATGAACAGTTCAAAAGTTACTCTTTGGAAAAGCTTGTGGGAATTCTTAGATCCCATGACTATGAGGTTACGAAGGATGTGAAGCTTTTCTCTAGTATGGGATCATTGGCCTTGGTTGCGAAAGGCAAAATGGTAGCTGAAGAAGATTCCGAATCCGACTTTTTAGGCAGTGAACTTACCAAAGAGGAATATACTCTGATGGTATCTAATCCCAAAAAGTTCATTAAATATTTTTTGGTCGATTTAAGAACAGGAACAGGCAGGAAAACTTCAGTTCAGAAAATTCAAGAGAAGAGAGTTTCAAGAAATCTCAAAAGGAAGAGGATAAGCAAGAAAAAAAGTTGTTAGGTGATTCAGGCTACGACTGCAATTACTGTCATGGCAAGAACCATTTTTCCATAGAGTGTATGCTGAGAAGGATGAATGAAAAAAGAGAAACAGAGAAGGGCGAAGCTTACTATCTTCAAAAGATAGAGAAGCTTAGGAAGAAGAGTGTTGCGAACACGATGCCTGCTTTGATTGTGCAGGAAGGTAGTGACGAAGATGGACGTGTTGAAGTGTGGTCCACTAATTCAAAAGATGAGGAGGTTCGAAAACCCACACATGGTGGATGTTTTGTGGCAAAGTCCAAAGCGTAAGAGTATGATGGAAGATGTCTAATGATTCAGAGCGGGGTTCCGGAACAGAGGGGCTATGCGACTGATGGAGGCCAGGTCTCTGAAATTTGTTTTGCTGCGAAGCCAATTTCTGAGCAGGTGAAAGAATGTGTGAAGGTCATCAATAAGGTACACTCTATACTCCAATCTCTTAATTTTCCTGTTACTCGTTAGGAAACCGAACTAGACGATTTAGATTATATCGTTTCTATTTTTAGTGATAGTTTAAAGCAAACTCGTCTTAGTAATGCTAATTTAACTGATCAAATCAGCACGATAACATATAAAAGTGAAGATATAAGAATATGGATAGAGAAGTTGGAATTAGAGCTCACTAGGTCAAAGGATGATGTAATTTATCTTAAGAGAGACAATTTAGCACTTTTGAAACAAATGAATATTTTCTGTTTAATTCCTAAGCATTTATATTTCAATATTACTCAACTGCATCTCGATTGTGAAATAGGTAAAAGTGTACACAAAATGATTTTGCCCTTTCTTGAATTGAAAGGGGGTGAAATCGATGCAGAATGCTATAAGTGTGAATCTATTGTTTCTTCTGATGATGTTTTTGATTCGTACAAAATTGGGCTTGACAAAATAGAAGCATACATTCAATCCAAAGAACATAAGAATATGTTAAGACAAATGTTGGATGATAAGGATAAAGAACAAATTAAATCTAATATTGTGCAAAAATTTGACTCATTGTGCACAAAATTAAATTCAAAAAATACTTTTGATAATGAAAACGTTTCTGAATTTGATGAAAGTGACATGGGTGAAATTTCTGTAGAGGATGAGATAGATTGTTTTGTGTTTGTACAAAATGAGGCTGAACTAAAGAAAAACTTGATTTTTGAAAATTCAATTGAATTCGTTCGTGTTATTTAAAATAAAGGTTAAGGAGTTTTAAAAGCCAAAGCTGCAGTTTTTCCGAAAGTACAAACAGTTCCGAATCAAGTTTTCGTAAAAACAAGACTGAAGAAAATGACACTTCAGAACTAACGTCCCTAGTATTTAATGATAATGGAGAAGGGTGCAATGAATTCTTTTGGTCAGGTCCTATTAACAATGCAGATGAAACCAAAGGTCTTTCCGAAATGACCTCATGGAAAACGAAAGGGATATATGTTGCAGAACCACTGAATTGTGTTAACCCTTGTTACGATAAAGCTGGTCCGAGTGACACTAAAAATGTCCCAAGTGAAACGTCTTCTGAACAGACTAACACGCCAGTCAGAAAAGAGAAACCTAAAACTAACATTCATAAGTCAGCTGAGGAACTTATTGCTAAGAAACGACAACTAAATGCTAGATATAGGAAGAACCTGCTAGAAAGAAAATGTTTCTGGAAAAATAAGAATTCCAATCAAAATTCTGTTAATTCAGAAAGATCTTTAAATCTAAATACAAATTCTTCTCCTATTCAGAAACCGAAATCTTAACCTTTTTCCAAACTACTGGTTTCAAAACCACAAGTTTGTAAACCGATTGAAAAGCCTAAAACTAATTTTTCTCCAAAAACATTCATCTCAAAATCTGCCAACGCATCAAAAGATGTTAAAGGCAAAAGTAAAGTTGTTTCGGAACCAGAGATTTCTCTTCATGAATTCGAAGCGAACTTGAATAGGGAGGAAAAGGCATTTGCGACAAAGATGGCTCAAAAACACAAAGAATTTATTCAAAGAAAAACAATTTCTGTTGAGAATAATCTTTGTGATGATAAAATGGAGGTTTTCAAAATAATAAAAGGGAAGAATAGTGTAGTGACAAAAAGATCATTGTAGGTTGATAAGAATACGATTTTTCATGTTGTTAAGAAATCCTCACAAGGACTCAAGAAGATTTGGGTTCCTAAATCTCTTTGAATTTTGTAGGTAATGTGTGATGAACAATACGACTCTGAATGGTACGTTAACAGTGGTTGTTTGCGCCACATGACTGGAAGGAGAGAAGAAATGAGAGATTTCTGATCATTGAAGGATGGTGGCAGAGTAAAGTTTGGAAACAACGCCATAGGGGAAATTAAATGCTACGACATGATTACTAATGGATAATTCTCTATCTGAAATATAGCTTATGTAGAAGGTCTGCAACATAATCTAATAAGTATGTCTCAAATGGTTGTAGGTACCGGGTTAAAGGTGTCATTTGATGATGAGGGATTTGAGATTATAGAGAAGAAATCCAAGGTCGTGCTTCTGAAATCTGAATGAAAAGGCGAAATGTATCCTTTGAATTTGAAACCGATCAAAGGGAAGCCATCCATTTGTCTTCTTATGAAAGCATCTTCGGATGATAGTTGGCTATGGCACCGAAGGTTCTCCCATCTAAATTTCAAGGATACAAACAAACTTGTACTTAGCGATCTTGTACGTGGCTTACGTGAAGTTTGAGAAGGAACATCTATGTGATGCTTGTGAGTTAGGAAAGCAAACTCGTAAAAGTCACTCGACCATTATCAATACCAAAGTAATCGAGCCACTGGAACTGTTACACATTGATCTTTGTGGCCCATCTGCCATCACGAGCATTGGTGGTAATAAGTATATTTTGGTTATTGTTGATGATTTTTCAAGATTTACTTGGGTTTTCTTTCTTAGACATAAATTAGATGCCACTTCGAAACTAAATGATTTCATCAATTGCAAAACCCCGTTCGAAAAGTTCACAGTGATAACCGTTCCGAATTCAAAAACCAAGCGTTTGAAGAATTCTTGACTGAGAGAGGCGTGTTCACAACTTCTCTGCTCCCTACACTCCTCAACAGAACAATGTCGTTGAAAGACGAAACTGCTCTCTTTCTAAAGCTGCTAGGACAATGCTGTCATTTGCAAATCCTCCATTTTACTTATGGGCTGATGCTATCAGAACTGATTGTTTCACTTAGAACCGCTCCTTGATAAACAAAATATTCTTAGTCACACCTTATGTGATTCTGAATAATAGAAAACCTAACATTATGTTCTTTCATGTCTTTGGTTCCAGGTGTTTCATATTCAATTCCAAAGAGCAAAGGAACATATTTGATGTGAAAGGAGACGAAGGAATCTTTTTTGGGTACTCTCTTACTTCGAAGGCATGTAGGGTTCTGAAAAAAAAGTTAAAAAAGATCGTCGAAACCTATTATGTCACCTTTGACGATAATTCTCTGAAGAAGTATCAGAAAGTTGATTGTCCATCTGAGGAGATTTTTCCTTCGACAAATCCAATGACAATTCCTCTTTCAAATCTTTATGAGGAATTTATGAACTTGTTCGATGAGCCAGACAGATCCATTTCCTAAGAATCAAGGGCTAAATACAATCAAGAGGACAAATTGAAAACGATAGTTGATGAAGCTACTAACAACATTGAGTTTTCATAAGAATATCCAAATCCGAACGCTTCTGAATTTCCTACTCAGGAAGGACCTTCTAATTCCCCATCCTAGGGGGAGAGCTCCTCTTCAAGCTCCAATCTGATCTTCATTTCCAGGGGGAGAATCCTATTCTGAACGAAGGACCAAGTGCAAACTTCTAGGGGGAGAATGAAAATAATGATTCTGATGTGCAATCGGAATATGAGGAAGTTAATGTCGACGTCAATCCAACTTATGATCCACGTTATCATCCTTTGACTAAATGGACTAAAGATCAACCAAGAAATCAAGTGATTGGAGATGTATCCTCAGGAGTTCTGAAAAGGGAACAAAAAAAGCGAAACAAACTGCATTATTTTCTAAAATGGAATTTTGCATGCTTAATTTGTTCATCTCCAATATTGAGCCTAAAATGGTGAAGATTGTTCTTGATCATGCTGATTGGGTTCAGGCTATGCAGGAAGAAGTCAATGAATTTGAACATAATAAACTCTAGAGATTAGTTCCTACTCCAAAATATGCTTCAATCATTGGAATGAAATGGGTGTTTCAGAATAAGTTAGACAAGGAAGGAAATGTGATCCGGAACAAAGCACGTCTAGTTGTGAAAGGATAATGTCAGGTGGAAGGTATAGACTATGAGGAGACATTCGCACCGGTTGCAAGGCTGGAATCTATTCGTATTTTCCTCACATACGCCGCTCCTAAAAAATTTGAAGTCTATCAAATGGATGTGAAGTGTGCATTCTCAAATGATGAACTCGAGGAAATAGTCTATGTGGAATAACCACCAGGTTTCGTAAACGAGGAATTTCCAAACCATGTTATACTTTTGGATAAGGCGGTGTACGGCTTAAAACAAGCTTCTCATGCATGGTATGAAACTCTAACTCGGTTTTTGAAACAATCAAAATTTAAACAAGGTTCGGTTGACCCAACCTTCTTTCGCAAGAAAGATGGTGACCATTTAGATCATTCAAATTTATGTTGATGATATCATTTTCGAATACACTAATCCTAAATTAACAGCTGAATTCTGAAAACTGATGGAGACTAAATTCGAAATGAGCTCAATGGGTCCTATTAAAATTTTCCTTGGTTTAAACATAAGAAAGAGTTCAGAGGGAATTTTTATCAATCAAGAAGCCTAAACGAAGACCTTGCTTGCGAAATTTAGAATGATGGGCGATTAAAAGGTCAAGGTTCCAATGGTATTCGGAACGAAGCTTACACCATCCTTGGACAAGACAGCAACTGATATGACTCTATATCGAAAAATGATTGGATCTTTAATGTATCTAACATCTAGTCATCCAAATATTATGTTTGCTGTTTGTTATTGTGCCAGGTTTCAGGTGAATCCTCGTGAACCACATATGATTGATGTGAAAAACATCTTCCGATACCTCAAAAGAACCACCTCTCTAGGAATTTGGTACCCTTCCAACTCTAGTTTCTTTGTGCAAACATACTCCGATGTTGATCTTGGTGGATGTGGTCTCGATCGTAAAAGCACTTCTAGGGGATGTCAGTTTCTAGATGGCAAACTTTTCAGTTGGCAATCCAAGAAGCAGACGTATGTATCTCTATCTACTGTAGAAGCTGAATATATCACAGCTGCATCATGCACCTCCCAAGTTGTATGGATTCAAAATCAGCTAAGGGACTATGGGATCCACATGAAGAGAATTCCTCTATATCGTGATTCATAAAGCACAATTTGGATATGCCATAATCCAGTGCAACACTCTAAGACGAAACATATTGAACCGAGATATCATTTTATAAAGGATCACGTTGAGGATGGAAACATTGAAGTACACTTTGTTATATCCTCTGATCAGTTGGCTGATATCTTCACAAAGGCCTTACTAGAAACAACGTTCAATCGTATTTTACAAGGTCTCAGAATGATAAAAGCTGAATCAGTTCCGAAATTCCCCTCGTAATCGGATTTTACTGTTCACGTTCCGAGCTTTGGAATGGTTCAGATTCTACTATTCATCAGTGTTTCGGAACGCTTTTGTATACTTTGTACATTAACTGTCTTCCGATTGATTCCGAGCATCGGAATGCTTCGTAAGTCACTGTTAATTTATGCTTTTGAATTTATTTTCTCTTATTTGTTTTCAAAAAATTTAAAAATCAGAAATATTTTCTTTATTTTTGTTTTTTTTTTTCAGAAGAACCAAAAATAACAAACATATTTTCTTCATTTCTGTTTTATCTTTTTCAGAAAAATCAAAAATCACAAAAACATTTTCTTTACTTCTATTTTTCTTTTTTTCAGAAAACCAAAAATACCAAAAATATTTTACCATTGAGCAACTTTCAGGTACATATTCTAATGATCTCAATTCAAAGTGATGGGGCAGGTATATAATTCCTAATATTTGTACTAGCTAAGTGTCCTTAGAAGCATGTTGTTGTATGTTGACCTAAGTCTCTGAGACTCTATGTTTGAAGCCTTAATGAAACTTTCTCTCCGATCGTTTCTTCCCAATCAGGCTGATATTCACATACGTCATTGAGCTACTTTACTCTTCTTAAATGAGTTAATAGTTGACTGCTTTGTCACTAATTTATAACAAAGGTACCCTTTCTCCTTCGGAACCAACCTCATATTTCTCCATCACCTTCACATTCATTAACGTAACCCTTGAGACTCTCAGCATAACCACTAAGGTTTATGGTTACACAACATATGTGTTCATGATCTTTAACACCACGATTTAAGTGAAACCCAAAATTTGAAACACTATTTCTCAATTGACAGTGATCAATTAATATGTTCTAGATTTTTCACCAAGGAATTGATGCATATAGCCTTTTGGTTGGTACCTTAAAAGTTTGAAATCTCATTTGTTTTAGTTTTTGATTGATCTTTATGAAAAGCTCTAACCCAAAACTTTTCTTCCCAAAAGATCTAGTTTTTATTTTTATTTTTTTTTTATTTTTTGTTGAGATTTTAAGAAATATCTTGTCACTTAAAATACATCCAAACCTTACTTGTTATTATGGCTACACTGGTCAGACAGGTACTTCTTCCAGACTTTCAGACTTATATTGAGTTTCAGAATTTGGTTGAAGCCAAAGCCACCGTTGAAGCCTACTAGAAAACAAGCCTTTCACTATATCTTAATATATAGATGATCATAATTCAACGAGAAACCACACAAGCACTTCAGAGTCTCTGTTGACTTATAAGGAAGAGATCGTTGTCCGGGATCAATATGAATTTCATGTCATTTTTATTTGACATCACAAAATCCCATAAATTTATTTTTCTTTATTTCTTTTTCTTTGGCACACTCTTGCACAAAAATATTTATGATTTTCCCAATTCTTGTACTAATTCATGTGGATTACTGGTATTCTGAAGACAGGTTATGGTGGAGTGGAATATTATTTCGAATGAGTCGAAACTAAAACAACAGTTTTCTTGGGTGATAAGGATTCAAATTAGGCGTGTCCTTTTTCAATGCCTAACATCATACGTGTCAGCTACTATGTCCCCTGGCACATATAAATGTCGCGTATTTCTAGGCCACTTTACCGGGATATGGGAATGTCAAACGGCGGATTTTTCTCTCTCCACTTATCACGAACGTATAAAAGCGTTTTGACGGTTTGGTTTCTCTCACCGCTCACAAAGTATTTGAACTCTCAAAGAAAATAACTCTTTTTCTCTCTACTGTTCATCGTTGTCCTCATTTCTACCATGGCTGCTCGTCGGACGCTACTTCTTTTACTGATCAATCAACCTCTGTCCTTTTGTTGAACGTGAAGTCGGGTTAAAATCTGATTCTAGATCTCACTGACCATGCTACAATGAAGCCCTGAGTCCAATGATTGAATGTATGCGTTTCTCACCACTAGCTCAAGCTTTGACCATGGCAGAATCCGTTCCTCTCATCCATCTTTCAAAGGCGTATTCCTCTGCGTCTTATGTTCTATAGGATGATGCGATTAACTTTGAAGTTGATTCTCGAAAGACCTCTATCTCCAAGTCTCGGTTCTGCAGAATTCAAGGGTTTGATTCGACTAAAGGGCTTGTTCATCCCGACTCGATTTTCTCCACAAATCTTATTCACATGTTCTATCAGATGGGTTACCTTGGGGATATCACATTTCTATCCAAGTTCAGGAAGACCAATCTTCTTACTATGTGGAATGGTTTATTTACACTGCTGTTTAAGAGCCTTTCAAAACACGTTGTCGGCTCTGACAGTGCAAAGCACATCTTCATCTACTCACAACACTGAAATTTCTTGTGCTTGTTTTTGGTCGTTAATCGTCAATAGAGCCTTAGTACACTTCAAGATTCCTTTTAAGGATGATGCTGTGGTTGCTGCGATTCCTATTCTACAAACATCGTCATTCATGATGTCGGATCCGACTAAGTTTACTTTTGTTGGATCAGTTTCGGAGTAGATACTCACAGAGGTGCCTCAAGATAATGTCATATTCAATGAATATTGGAAGTTACCTCCTTCAGGTCCTCGCCCTATGTCAAAAGATTTACGAAAGGCGATTGAGGAGGCCAACAAACCAAAAAGGGAAGCAAAGCTGGTCATTCATAAATAGTTAAAACTCCAAAAACGAAAGTTAAGAAGGTCTCTAAGAAACCAAGGTCACCATCCCCAGTGGTACAGGAGGCTTCGAAGTCCAGAACTCAAACTGATTTTCATGAGGGTGAGCCAGTTCAGAACGAAGTGGAAGATACTGCAGCTACTTCAGAACCACCTACTTCCACTCCAATTCCGAAGGTATATACACTACCTACCTCTTCTACACATGTTTCTGATTTCTTTCACATGCCCACTCCTCCATCTTCTCCAATCACCACTTGATCTCCAATCATTACAACTATACCAATCACCATTGCTCCAATACCAAAGATATATGTAGGTGTTTCTCAACCACAAATTTCTGTTCCACTATCCACTAAATTCTATACCGACTCAACATCAACCACAACAACCACAGTTAGTACTCCGTTGTCTACTATCAATGTATCTGATATGGGGGCACATGTCGATTTCGGTGTTACTATGGGTCCTAGCGCATGAACAGCTTCATCATTACGAGAAGATGATCCGGATGTTATGTTTGGGGATGATCAAGACGATTTTCAAAATTTTGTTTTTATCCCCTTCACTGTCCATCAACCAAGCGATGATGATGAAGCCCCTATGACGAAAGGGCAATTTAAACAGCTCAACACTAAGTTGGATTCGCTTTTGGAGTCATCTGTTGCCTCATATAACTATGAGTTTTTGTTAAATTCCCATCGTGAAATGGTTGAGATGCTCATAAAAGTCAATGAAAAAGTCCATGAAGACTAAACCAAGGCAATCCAGGCATCTTAGAAAACCATTACTGATACAACTGAAAAATTCGAAAAACTACATGCTGAAGTCACCAAGTTTATGGCTGATTTCCAAAGTTCTGCTGACCCGAACACTAAAGCAACAAATAAAGTAATTACGAGTCTCAAAATAACTTTACAGACCGAGAGAGACACCCTTTCTCGTGTTCGTGGTGAACTCAAGGCTGACAACTACGAAATGAATACTTCTATTGTTTCAAAGATAGAGCAATTTCAAAAGGATCTTTCTGCTGAGAACGCTATCATGGATAAATTGGCTGCGAACACTGAAAAAGCCAAGGTTCTTTCCCTCAAGATCAATTATGCAAATAAACACCTAGATGATTTGGAGACTGAGAAAGCAGTCATCAAAAGCTGCATTATGGAAATTAATTAGTACTTGTAACGTCTTGTGGAAACCCATGATTTTATGCTTATTATTTTGGTTCGCCAACACCTCTCTGAAAAACTCATGCCAGTCTTTGCGATGTTAAACCGCATTGAAGGTGTTTTGGAAGATTATGCTCTTCCTCAAAAAGGAGGAGGAAAATGTAAAGAAAAAGAAGAACCTCAACCCTAGGTTAAGAAGGCCACTGATGAACATCATGAGGAAAAACCAAAAATAGGTCCAAAGGTTAGTGAAGCTTCTGGATCTAAAGGGAAAGAAAAGATAATCGACGATGATGAAGAAGAAAAAGTTCTTTAGGAAGTTGAAAAACTTGTTAGGAAGAAAAGAGACTGTGAACTTGACAATTTGCTGTGTCTTCGGAAAGAGCTAGAAGAAAAGGAGGAAGAAGCTAGAATTGCTAAGATTACTCTTGAAACACAGATGTCACTGTTTCCTCCTTGGTCATTAGAAAGAATTCAGGAGGAAGCGATCGATGATTTGAGTATTCACTAGTTGAAGCCTTCGGTATCTTTCGAACTAAACAATACCGCTGACTCTAAGCTCGACTTCCTACTCACTCTGAAAGCCTTTCTGTTCCGATATTTCTCTTATTTTGAGACAACTCCACTTTTAGACTACGATGTTAACAAAATGCCTTTCTATTTTTATCTCAAGCATGGATAGCCTCAGTTCAAGACATGGAGCTTAAAGAAGATTGTTTCTGGGAAGTTTTATGCTCCTTTTCGAACCGAACACTTCACAAACGTTAAATTCAAGGGATTCCAAGGAGCAAGTTGATGAGAATAAAACTTTAATCTATGAAGATCGATTAGATCTCAAACAGGTAAATAATTATAAAAACAGCAAGAACACGAAAATAAGAATAAGGCACGAGTGAATCAATCGTGTCGAATGATTAAAACAAAATCCTCAGAAGAGCTCGATTAAGAACATCAACTGTAGAGGATTGGTAGGTTACAAGAACGATTAAAGAAATCTGGAAATACTATCGTTATACTCTAGATCAATCGTTAAAATCATTAACCTAATATGCATGCAAGCATATACTTATATAATAAACATAATGGGCTCTCAGTTGGACAGGCCCAAACCGGAATACAAACTAAATAAACAAACAGCCGAGCCCAAATGACGCAACCTTCAACTAAATCTTCAGCCCAACAATCTCCCCCTTTGCGTTAATTGGAGCGAGATCTTTACTTGTTACTTGGGCCAGCAGCTGAAGCAGGTACCTTCTTCTTCACGGTGTTAAACAGACATTTGGTGAGAGCGAGTATTGTCTGTCTAAACCTGGTGTACCATTGGATCATGTCGTTGAAGTACTTTACATCATCAGCTGAATTCTCTTTACACCTTTTGATGATCGATAACACATGCTCCAGACAAGCAGTGGTGTAAAGATGTTTGTCAGCTAAAGCAAAGAGACATTTTTGTCCTTCTGCTCTAGTGAACATAACCGAGTTGCGTCTCGGGTCGATCTTGCCCATTTGCATTTGGTTGAGATCATTGGCCGATCCCACAGGAGCTATCTTCGGTTTCTTTTTGAAGACTGTGGCAACCTCCTGATCCATAAGGGCAACCTCCATGATGTAGCAGACTAACATCCTTTTGATATGGTCTATAATGGGACCATATTCAGCTTCATCAGTCAAAAGGGTATTATGCAAGACAATCCAATCATGAGGATTTAAGTTCGGTAGATCTGCCAGGGAGATATGATGTGCAGTTCTTGCAGATCCTCGAATCACCTTGAACCGAACGTTTATGAACCTTCCTTCGGTGTAAGGCTTCAGTACCCGAACATTCACTATCTTTTGGGCGCTCCAAGTTAGATACTGAGGACGAGCAGCCTTCAGATAGAAGTCGATGAGCTCCCTATCAAGTTCAGCATTTGGATGAGGGACTTCAAAGATATTTGAGAAGGCGTGGAAGATAAACGCCTTTCGAGTCAGCGGCATGTCGAACTGCGAGTCGACAGAGTTGTAGCAGTCGAACGAGATCACCGGCTCGAGCCATAAGATGCTGGGAGTTTCTATGGCCTCTTTAATCAAGCGCTCCCGAGTCCAGGCAGGGAAGAGAGTCTTCCTGCTCTCAAGGAGATCGTGGGCTTCCTTCTGCTTGCGTTCGGCTTCTTCAGCCTCTCGCGCCACACGATTAACATCATCATCCACATTGCGACTGTTCTTTCGTTTCAACATGTCATCAATGGTTTCATCATCTTCATCTTCATCTTCTTCCTCAGCTATGTTTTTCCCTTTGTCCTTCACACCCGAACCCGAAGCTTGACCAGTTGGAGGTGGTTCGGTTGTGTGAGTAGCTTTGGAGGAAGGAGGTGGTTTCGATCCGGTCTTCTTCTCTTCTCCCCCTTGTTTCGGAATAGACACGAAACTCGGTAAGCCTTCTATTTTGCTGAGAAGGTCCATGGCAGGAGAAAGCTTTTCAGCAAGGGTTCGCCTCACCGAATGGTTAAGAATTGGATCGTGTGCTTCTAGGATGTTTGACAAGGCAGCGTGTACATCCGAAACACAAGTTTTGATGACCTCCCTTTCGGATCGAAGAGCTTCAAGTTGTTGTTGTGAGTTTGAAAGCTACGTGCTCTTGATCTTGAGGGCGGTTGTTTTGCTCGCCAGAACGTCCATCAATGAATTTTCAGCTGCGAGATCCTCCTGAAGCTTAGTGAGGCGCTCATCGATGGAGGCACGAAGGGCCGAGTTGTCGTCGCTTAGGGATTGGCGAAGTGTAGCAAACGAGGTCAACTTCGTAGAAACAAACTTTGCCAATTGCTGAACAATCGGTTCCAAAGTTGTCTTTGTGGCGTCGGCGCTTTCCTGTAAGGACTGCAACAGGATAGAAGCGTCGGAGAATAGTTTATCGACTTTTTCGGTCGCAGCCGCACAGGCTTTGGTTAAGGCGTCTATGGCGGCAGTGGCTGAGGCTACCGAATCATGTTGAGCCCTGGAGAAGGCATCAACAATCTTCTGAAGTGCAGCTTCGGAGAGAGAGGACTGTTGGTTGGAAGATGAGAAGAGAAGTAGGTCAACCTTCTCGTTGAGCTCCTTAAGATGCTTCTTTGTCACTGGAGCATCATCCTCTTCATCACTTTGAACCTGAAACGGACTATAGTAGACCGAATCGAAGTTCATGTTATCACCGCCAAGAAACGGGTTATCTCCATCAGAGGCATTATCTGGAGATTGTGGAGGTGGTGAAGCTGGGGGTGTGGTTGTTTTGGTCGGTTCAGGTTGAGTGGGTGTGGGGTTAGTTTCGGGTGGTGGTTGAGTTTGGGTAGGTTCGGTTGTATGTTGGGTTTCGGTTTGAGGTGGTTCGGTTACTGGTGGTGTTTCGGTTGCAGTTGTGAAAATGGGTGGTGGTATAGGGAAAGATGTTTGAGGAATAGTGGTAGTGGGGATTATGGTCGGAATGGAAGTAGGAATGGTTGGAGGAGGTGAAGGAACTGGTGAAGTATGAGGTTCCATCTCTGGGGTAGGTGATCGAGGTGGTGTGTTGCCTTGTTGAGGGGTTTCGCCTCCTTGAGAGCCGTCCGAACCCGAACCCTCGTTCTCTGATTCACTCGAAGAAAAGGGAATAACAAGCTTTCGCTTCGGTTGAGTCTTCCTCCTCTTCGGTTGTGGGGACTGTGCAGCTTTAGGCCGTTTCCTCTTCTTGGGAGAAGGACCCGTAGGAGCTTTTGTCGCTTGCTTTCCTTTGTCCGCCTTTTTGCCCCTTGGAACCGGTTTGTCAGCATCATGGATTGACTTTAGCATTTCCGGTGTAAGTTCCCTAGGACCAGTTGCCCTGAATTCTTTGATCGTCCGGATTAGTCTGCTGTCAGAGGGAACGTCGCCATACATTGTCTCCGGAATAGAGCCAATGAATGAGAATTTAGATGCATCCGAGACGATAATCTTCTTGGTATGAAACGTACCGATTGAAGACATCGATGCATCTGCAGCAGTGGGAATGTCGAACTTGTCCATCGCCCACTTTGTGATTAAAATCCAGAACCGGGCCAGCGACACCTCAGAGTGTCGTGATGATGAAGAAAGGCTCTGGATGAGCTGTTGCCAGAGGACCAACCCAAAATCCAAGTTGACCCCGTTGTAGACTGCATACATGATCGACAAGAAATGTCGACTAGCACCGTCGGATCCTGAGCTCCGTTCCGACAAGCCCTTGAAGAGGACTGTGAACATGTCGTTCCACTGTGGCGGCAAGCACGATTTTTTGAATTTTGCGACGGAGGTGAGAACCTCCGTGTACCCCATATTGTAAAACATGTTATACAGATACCCAACCGTAATCGTCTCCGGATTTATTCTCGATGGGTCAACAGCCAACCCTAGCATTGTGCAGAAACGTTGTCGAGAAACAGAGGTCTTGTGTTCAGCAATTTCGAAAAACACCCGCTTGACTGCTTTGTCGTTATAGGCAGTCGCATAAACCTGCGAGAGGGCCACCATGGGCACAGACTCGATCCTGGAGAGAGCTGTAGCGATTTGGGAGTACTTCAGGCACTCGATGATCGGCGACATGTAGGAGTCGTACGCCAAAGGGTTGAGATCGATCACCAGGCATTGTTGCGGACGAATAGGAAGGATTTGTGAGGTAGCATGGACTGAGGATGATTCCGCCATTGTTGAAGGTAGTAGAAGAAGAAGATGAACAGTGAAGCTTTTGGGAGTTTTTGCTCTCTAGAAAATCCGGAAGCAGTAAAAAGATAAATGAGAGTGTAGACTGCCTTTTATAGTGAGGGATTGGAGAGAGAAAAATCGTTTCAAATCTTCTATACGATGATCACGTAGGAGAGAGAGTGTCATATTCCTAGGATCACGCCACCCAACAAGCGCCGTTTCAGAAGAAAACCGGTTCAAATCCTCACGCGCCTTTAAATGCCAGAGGGATGTCTCTTGGATTTCGCACACGCGTCCATAATGTCAGTAAAAGTATGGGCGTTTCAAATTCACATGCGCCCCCTTTTTACCGTCGTTTGAATTTCAATCCGTTTAACTCCCGCCGAGTCAGCAACCTTTCGTCTTATCTTTTTAAATGGCATCGTTTGAATTGAATACCCACGTGGATTATTTTTAACCACAACTTCATAATGATCCACCAAAGTAATAATATAGCCTGCAATAATTAGTAACGAAGTTTTGGAAAATCAAAGATTTTCGTGCAAAGAGTGTAAAAGGAAAAGAAATAAAGCAACTCTTTTAATGATTTTCTGTGATGTCAATAATGACATGAAACTGATAATCCCGGGCACGAATCTCTTCCTTCAAGGTCAAGAGAGACCTTAAAGTGTTAGTGTGGATTCCCGTTGAATTACGATCAAACACTTATTAATAAATGTTGAAAGGCTTCTTTTAATTAGGCTAAATAAGGGTGGCTTTCGCTTTGATTCAGCTATTCTAATCTTGAAATATGAAAGAAAGTGAACAAAGTACTTGTGAGACCGGTGTAGCCTGTCGAACAAGTAGGTAGAAATTTATTTTAAATTGGCTTGGAAAAATATAAAATCTCAGATAAAAAATTTAAAAATTGGATCCCAAGGGAAGAAATGTTATGGTGTGTAACAATTTCATAGGAATCATACAAAATAAAATTTGAGATTTCATGAAGGTACATTCGTCAATTCTTTGGTGAAAACTTGAGCAAATTGATTGTTCACCGTCAATGCAGATTTGGTGTTGAATATTGGGTTTCACTCAGCTCGTAGTGGCACGAAACTAAGATCATAAACACAGATGTTGTGTAACCATAAACCTCAGTGGTAATTTCTGAGAGTCTCAAGGGTTACGTTGATGAAACGAATGTAATGGAGAAGTGTAATGGAGATGGTGTAAGAAGATAAAGTACCTCTGCTGCGAAATAAAGGACCAAGCAGAAAAATCTTATCTCATGTGAGAAGAGAGTGAGGTAGCTCACGATTAGAATAAATGTGGTAGCCTTATTGGGAAGACAAGGTTTGTTTATACCAGGTCATGAAGGCTATTATTCAAAATCTTATGAGGCTTGGGACACATACAGCAGCATGCTTCTAGAGACACTTAAGTAATTCATCAATTATATCCCCATAAACGAATGAACACACAACAAGAAAAAAATAAAATAAAAAAATATTTTTGGAGTTTTTGAGATTTATTAAAGAAGAAAAAAAATAAATTAAAAAATAAAAATAAGTAAGAAAAAAAATAAGAGTTAAAAAAAACTTGGAAAAAAAGTTTTAAAAACCGAACCCGAACGTTCGGTTGGTTTCGGTTGGGAAAAAGTTGAAAAACCGAACCCGAGCGTTCGGTTGGTTTCGGTTTCAGAAAATTTTGAAAAACCGAACCCGAGCGTTCGGTTGGTTTCGGTTCAACAAAATTTTGAAAAACCGAACCCGAACCTTCGGTAGGTTTCAGTTTTGGAAAATTTTAAGAAATCAAGGAATTTAGACATGCAATTGGAAAATACTTTTAACACTAAAAAATTTTTGTACAAGAAATATACAACTAAGAAAAACTACCTTTGAAGTGATGAGCGAGTTAGATGGTTTAACCGAACCCGAACGTTCGGTTGGTTTCGCTTCTTACGTTTGAGGTTGAGAGGTAGTGTGAGGTACTGAATCTGATTCCATCATACCTAGCCCTTGCAGTATTCTGTTGAATGATGCTTCAGGAAGAGCTTTGGTAAAGACGTCAGCCAGTTGTTCAGTGGTTCTTACGAAGTGAACTTTGACGTTTCCATCTTCCACGTGATCTTTGATGAAGTGATACCTCAATGCTATGTGTTTGGTTTTAGAGTGTTGCACTGGGTTATGACAGATCCTAATTGCACTTTCAGAGTCACAATATAGTGGGATCTTCTTCATATTGAGTCCATAGTCTCGAAGTTGACTCTGGATCCAAATCACTTGGGATGTGCAGGATGCAGCGGCAATGTATTCCGCTTCGGCAGTAGACAACGACACACACATTTGTTTCTTGGATTGCCAGCTGACCAACTTTCCGTCAAGGAATTGACAGCCACCAGTTGTGCTTTTTCTGTCGAGTCCACATCCTCCAAGGTCAGCGTCAGAATAGGCTTGAACGAAGAAGCCTGAGTTGGAAGGATACCATAGACCTAAGGAGGTGGTTCGCTTGAGATAGCGTAAGATGTTCTTCACTGCAAGCATGTGAGGTTCGCGTGGGTTCGCCTGAAATCGAGCACAATAACACACAGAAAACATGATGTCAGGCCTGCTAGCAGTAAGATACATTAGTGAGCCTATCATTTGACGATAGAGCGTGATATCGACGGCCTGTTTGTCAAGGGATGGAGTTAACTTGGTGCCGAATGCCATTGGGACTTTGACTTTTGAGTCTCCCATCATGCCAAACTTTGCTAGGAGAGTCTTCGTGTAAGCTTCCTGATTGATAAAGATGCCTTCGAGTCCCTGTCTAATATTTAAACCAAGGAAAAAGTTAATAGGACCCATTGAGCTCATTTCAAATTTAGTCTCCATCAACTTTCTGAATTCAGCTGTTAAGCTGGGATTCGTAGAGCCAAAGATGATGTCATCGACATAAATTTGAACAATCATAAGGTGGTTACCTTCCTTTTTGCGAAAGAAGGTTGGGTCAACCGAACCTTGTTTGAATTTAGAAATCTTTAAAAATTTTGTTAGCGTTTCATACCAGGCTCTCGGAGCTTGTTTAAGGCCATACACAGCTTTATCCAGAATGTAGTAATGATTTGGATATTTTTCGTTCACGAACCCAGGAGGTTGCTCCACATACACGGTTTCTTCAAGTTCTCCATTAAGAAATGCACACTTGACGTCCATTTGGAAAACTTCAAAGTTTTTGTGAGCAGCATAAGCCAGAAATATTCTAACAGATTCTAGCCTAGCTACTGGAGCAAAAGTCTCTTCATAATCAATCCCTTCCTCCTGACAATAACCCTTTACCACTAGACGAGCCTTGTTCCTTATAACATTCCCTTCCTTGTCCATTTTATTCCTAAAGACCCATTTGAGACCAACAACCGAGGCATCTTGAGGAGTTGGAATTAGGCGCCAGACTTTGTTCCTTTCAAATTCGTTCAGTTCGTCTTGCATTGCTTGAACCCAATCGGAGTGATCGAGAGCAGTGTTAACTGTCTTCGGTTCAACTTTTGATACGAATGAGTTGAACATACAAAACTCAACCTTTGAAAATAAGGATGTCTGCTTTGCCTTGAGTTGTGATCGGGTCAGTACCTTTTCAGAGACATCACCAACCACTTGAGAGATAGGATGATCTCTGGTCCATTTGACAAGAGGAGGGTAGTTTGGATCAAAGGTGGGATCTAGTTCAGCGTGGATCGTTTCTTCTGGCTCGGATTGGCTTTCATAGTCGAGAGTCATATCAACTTGCTCCCCCTCGATAGATGAGCTTTCTGGAATGATTGGAGAAACTTGAGGTTCAGAGGTTTCTTGTGGTGCTTGGGATTCAGGCGTTGATGCACCTTCGGTTGGTAAAGCACTTTCGGTTGAAGAAGTACTTTCGGTTGTAGTTGTAGAGCATGGTTCCCCCTCAGCATATGAGCTTGGCTCCCCCTCAACTGAAGCATCGTTGGATGGAGGTTCATCAGAATTCGATCCTCCTTCGTTCATTCTCCTAGCAGCTTCTTCGACAATTTGTTTCATATGGTCTACCTGGTTGTCTGCTGCTCCTGCTTCTGAAAGAGTAGCTTTCTCTGGTTCGTCAAATAGCTCCACAAACTTCTCGAATAGATTAGCGATCGAGATTGTGACCTGGCCAGTTTGAGGAAAGATTTCCCCGGCGGTATCTTCTTTGGTTTGTAGCTTTTTGACATAGCTATCGTCAAAGGTCACGTAATATGTTTCTTCGATTTTTCTCGAACTCTTGTTGAGGACTCTGTATGCTTTGGAAGTGAGAGAGTAGCCCAGAAAGATTCCCTCGTCGGCTTTGACATCAAACTTGTTGCGGTGCTCTTTAGAGTTAAAGATGAAACACCGTGAGCCGAACACATGGAAAAATTTCACATTGGGCTTCCTGTTGTTGAGAATCTCATAAGGTGTGAGCGTGAATCGCTTGTTGAGATAGGACCTGTTCTGTGTAAAACAAGCAGCAGAAACAACATCAGCCCAAAAATAAAGAGGTAAGGAAGCGAAACTTAGCATAGTTCGGGCGGCTTCACACAAAGATCGGTTTCGTCTTTCGACAATTCCGTTCTGTTGTGGTGTGTAGGGAGCTGAGAAGTTGTGACTTATTCCCTTTTCTGCAAGAAATTCTTCAAACTCCCTGTTCTTGAATTCCAGACCATTGTCGCTTCTGATATTTCGAACGACCTTCTTGAGCTGTACTTCAATCTGCTTGATGAACACTTTTAGCTTATGAGTCGCTTCAGATTTGAGCTTTAGAAAGAACACCCATGTAAATCATGAAAAGTCATCAACAATAACAAAAATATACTTGCTACCACCGATGCTTTCGATAGATGAAGGACCACACAAATCGATATGAAGTAATTCGAGTGGTTCAACAACTTTAGTGTTAAATACAGATGGGTGAATTTGACGACTCTGCTTCCCCATTTCGCATGCAGCACACAAATGATCTCTGTCGAACTTGAGCAATGGAAGACCCCTGACATGACCTCTAGTGACAAGTCGGTTGATATCTTTAAAGTTGAGATGAGAGAGTCTTCGGTGCCACAACCAGCTTTCGTCAGATTGAGCTTTTGATAACAGACATATAGCTGGGTTTCCTTTGATGGGTTTCAGATTTAAAGGAAACATTTCACCCTTTCGCTCCGACTTGAGAATTACCTTCTTTGTCTTTTTCTCAATAATTTCAGAACCTTCATCATCGAATGAGACTTTGAGACCTGTACCTCCAACAAGCTGAGATACACTGATGAGGTTGTGTTGGAGTCCTTCCACATAAGCCACCTTCCTTATAGTAAAGTCACCATTTGTTATCATCCCGTATCCCTTTATGGTGCCGAAAGAATTATTTCCAAACTTGACATTGCCACCATTTGCAAGAGACCTGTATTCCCTTAGCTCCTCTTTCCTCCCTGTCATGTGACGTGAGCAGCCACTGTCGATGTACCATTCTTCGTCGAACTGCTCGTCACTCATAACCTGCAAAAATTAAGCAGATTTAGGAACCCAAAGTTTCTTGGGTCCACGTGAGTTTTTCATGGGAACAGGAACAGTAAGAGAGATGTCAACAAGATATGTTCGTTTTATAAGTGTTGTTTCATCTTTCTTTTTAATGGTAAAAACTTTTATTTTATTAGGATTGGGTGCGTTCAGTTTAGACTCTGGTGTGGATTCATTAACATTCTGTTTGCCCTTTTGTTCAGACGACGAATGAGATTTTTGAGAATGAACAGAATGAGCTTTAGAGCAAAATGGAGATGAATTTGTGGAAGTAGAGGAATTAGATGAACTAGAAGGAGTGGGTTTAGATTGAGAGGACTTCTTGGCAGGAGTCTCTAAGTGACCCTTTTGCTTTTGATCATTGGAGGGACTGACCTTAGAGTTTTGATCTCTTTTTACTTCAGAACCGAACCTTTGCTTTCGGTTGGAATCGTTCTCTGAACCGAACCTTTGCTTTCGGTTGAAGTCATTCTCAGAACCGAACCTTTGCTTTCGGTTGAAGTCATTCTCAGAACTGAACTTTTGCTTTCGGTTGGTATTATCTTGTGAACCGAACCTTGGCTTTCGGTTATTGTGACTCTCAGGTTTTCTGACAGGATTGTTTT
Organism: Lactuca serriola; assembly: GCF_051521515.1. NCBI lineage: Eukaryota > Viridiplantae > Streptophyta > Magnoliopsida > Asterales > Asteraceae > Lactuca > Lactuca serriola. Next base: position 55,485,915 of record NC_136415.1, read on the forward strand.
CATACTTCAGATTCTTGTCTTGATGTGAGAAGTATGCATTCTGGGATTGCCAGAATTGTCTCCTTTCAGAGAGATTTTTCCTGTATCTTTGGTTCCTTTCTCGTTTCTTATTCCTCATCTGCTTTGGTTGATGATGAACATTAGCTTTCGTTTTCGGTTTCTCCTTGGCTGGTTCATTTTGAACTGTTGGAGTTTCATTTAGCACTGGGGAAGTAGAGGGAACGTGTTCTGTTGCCAAACTTTCATTCTCCTGAGGAATGTCTTTTGTACCGCTGGTGCTTGGCTCATCGAAATTATCTGGCTTATTTAAGGGTTCAGGTATGTATCTACCTTTACTCATCCAAGAGGTTCTTTCTGATAAGCCCACCGTTTCGTTTGCATTATCTATTGGTGCTGACCAGAAGTACTCATCGCAGCCATCAACATTGTCTTCGTTTACAATAGCTGTGAGTTCAGCTGTCTGATGTTCGGTTACTCCAGTGACCTTGTATACTTGATTCGGAGTGGTCCTGACCTTTTGATACACAACTGCTTTCTCTGCTAAGATCGGGGACTTTTGTTGGGACAATCGAGTGAACTCCACTGAATTTTCAGAAATTAGATTCTTGTGGTTTTCAGGTTCGCTTTTTACAAATTCTGAGCAGTCAACCTTGTCCTCTACAGAAATTTCACTCATGTTGTCGTCCTCGTTAAGCTCAGATGCATTTTCAACATCAATTTTGTTTTCTGAGCTTACGTTGGCGTTCAAAGAGTCAAATTTTTGTATGGTTTCGGTTCTTAGTTTAAGTCTATCATTTTCATCCAAAAGGTTTTTAAGCATATTCTTGTGGTCCTTGGATTTAATGAAAGATTCAATTTTGTCCAGTCCATACATGTAGGTCGGATTGACATCATCTGATGATATCACACTCTCACAGTTATAAGCTTCGACATCAATTTCATCCTCCTTAAACTCCAAGAAGGGCAAAATCATGCGATGGATCTTTTGGCCTATTTCACAGTCTAAGTGAAGTTGAGTAGTATTAGAATAAAGACGTTTTGCAATTAAACAAAAAACATTCCGCTGTTTTAACAACTTTAAACTGTCTCTTTGTAAATAAATGTTTTCGTCTTTAATTTTAACTAATTCAGACTCCTTCAACTTGATCCACATGCACCGCTCCTCACTCTTCGACGACACCCTGCTTAATTGATCAGTTAGGTTAGAATTGGTGACTCGAGTTTGAGTTAAGCTACTATCTAGATGAGAAATTCTTGTATTAACATTTTTTTAGTTCTTTCTCATATGAGGATTGTGGTACTTTAAATGAAAGAAAAACCGATTGTACCTTCTTTATCAGTTCATCAAGCTCATTGAACTGCTGGCTGAGTGGCTTGGCCGTAAAGCACATGTCCTCCTACACCTTCGGTTCATTGCTTCCACTATCGGTGTTGTATCCCCTCATCTGAGATACATCAGACACCATGAAGCATCTTCCTCCACTGCTCTCCTCCTTTGCCACATAAGCCTTTCCATGAGTAGGCTTCCTCACTTCATCGTCTTCTGAGTCAGTAGACCAAACTTCCACTCTACCGAACTCGTCATCAGCAACCGAACCCTGCACAATAAGAGCATTCATAGAAGGGTTAGCGGTAGACTTCTTCTTTCTCATCTCATCGAGCCTTTTCTGCAGCACAGCTTCCTCATCCTTTTCATCATCCTTTTCAGCCATCTTCTTAAGGACACAATCTTTAGCATAGTGGTTTTTCCCACCACAGTAGTAACAGCTTACTCCAGAATCACCATCAGCCTTCGGTTCCTTCTTGAGCTCTTCAACCTTCGGTTCATTGCTAACTTTTTCTGAACTATAACTCCCCTGCCAGTTTCGGTTTTTATTGCTAGGGAATTTCTTCTTTATGAACCTCTTGGGGTTAGATACCATCATAGCATAATCCTCAGACGTGAGGTCATACTCCTCCAAGTTAAGGTCTTCATCCTCCACGGCAACTTTACTTTTTGACAGGAGGGCCAACGAACCAAGGCTTGAAACAACGTTTTTCTCCTGTAGTACAATCTTCTCCTGGGATTTGAGAATACCCACCAGTTTCGCCAGAGAATATGATTTAAACTGCTCATGGGCTTTGACTGTAGACACCACAGCTCTCCATTCTGACCTCAGACCATTTAAGAATGTAACCTTCTGCTCGATAAGCTTCCTTTCGATGTCATGCTTGATCATCCTGCTGAGAAGATGATTGAAGCGATCGAACGTCTGGGTCACTGTTTCTTCGGCTCCTTGCCTGAATTCTCCAAACTCAGATAAGAGCAAGGTTTGGATAGAATGTTCAAGATCCTCGTCTGTAGAGTACAGTTCACGAAGTCTATCCCAAACTTCCTTTGCCGTTGTGCATGAGCTGACCAACCTGAAAGTGTCGGACTGAAGGGCAAATCTTATCAATCTTAACGCCTTGATATTGCACTGGAATTTATCCTTTTCATCTTGTGCAATATCTTTAACATCCTTCAGCAGATCATTGTACTCCTTTTGAGTTTTGATAATCCTGGACGTTGCAGAATGAGAAAAAGGTCCATTAATGATAGCTTCCCATATGAGGTATCCATTATCCTCAGATCCTATCACGTAGTCTTCGAAGTGATGCGCCCAGACTTCATAGTCATGGGTATATAGGATTGGAATCTTTGTCGTCGAACCGATGCTGTTGGAAATATTGATAGGATTTGATTGCGATTCGTCCATTATGATAAAAAAAAAACCTGTTAAAAGATCAGACTTGTAATTACTCAGATTAGGGCAAAACAATAAATATCAAGATACGTCAATAATGAGATGACGGCTCAATAAATATCAGTAATTGCGGAAAAACCCTAATTGAAACCTTTTCACAGAAAAGATGTGTATCGATTACACAGCCTCCTGCTCTGATACCAATTGATGAGAATAAAACTTTAATCTATGAAGATCGATTAGATCTCAAACAGGTAAATAATTATAAAAACAGCAAGAACACGAAAATAAGAATAAGGCAAGAGTGAATCAATCGTGTCGAATGATTAAAACAAAGTCCTCAGAAGAGCTCGATTAAGAACATCAACTGTAGAGGATTGGTAGGTTACAAGAACGATTAAAGAAATCTGGAAATACTATCGTTATACTCTAGATCAATCGTTAAAATCATTAACCTAATATGCATGCAAGCATATACTTATATAATAAACATAATGGGCTCTCGGTTGGACAGGCCCAAACCAGAATACAAACTAAATAAACAAACAACCGAGCCCAAATGACGCAACCTTCAACTAAATCTTCAGCCCAACACAAGTCACAATGAAGATGACTTCACACTGGTTGATCTACCATGCATGAATCCGAATGATTGGATTTCCTTGTTTTTGATTTTTCGAAAGATGAAAAGAAGTTTGAGCCAATCGTTGCTCATCTGAAAAGTATGTTGATTTGCTACATTCATGAAGTTGCAAAAATGGATGTGGAAATAGCTTTTGTGTTAAAGAAAAGGCCAATTGTGAAACCTGTAGAAGAACCTAAGGACTTCCAAAATACGAAGCTAGATAAGATTAAGAAAGAAAATTGGAGCGCAGTGTATCAAAGAAAAGATGGTGAAAAAGTTCAGAAAAGTTTGTTCTTTTTATTAGACAAACATTTATCCTCTACTGCTGCACTGAACAACATCATGGGCTTAACTGCAGCGGCAAAGCAAACAATGATGCGGATCTGAAATGCTTCAATGACATGATCAAGTGGTATCTTGTGATCAAAAATACCTTTTTGAGTTTGATGACCAAGCTGTTCAAGGCTCAGAAGAAATAATAATGAATAATCTTCTTCGCAATTTAAAACAAAGAGGGAGATTGTTGGGTAATAAAAGTGTTGTGTCAAAATGTATTGTACTAGAATAGTCTTATTTTAACGGGTTGGTCTTGTCCATCCGTGTTTATGCCTTGCTAGGGTTACACTATTTAATGTGCATGCATGTATCCTTCTAGGGTTAACGATTGTATCTCCCTACCTAGCTCTTACAGAGAAGTTCAAATTAAACTCTTCTAGAGCTTTGTTAATCTAAGCATTCGACACTATTTTGATATTCGTTCTTGTCTTTTATTTCTTGTTATTGTTTATAGAATTGAATAATCTTGTTTATTGTTTCTACATAAACCGACCCCTAACCATGGAACACACACCTATGAAACTTCTCCTGTAACACCCATTATCCTCACCACAACTACACCATGAATGCCAAGGAAATCGAATATGTCCTCTATGCCTTCATTGACATAGAACACCAGATGAAAGAAACTGTATAAAAAACTCCAATATGAAGGAATAAATGACGAAATAACTCACGTCCAACCCCCTTTCGTTCCAAAAATCCTCCTCATTTCTTCTCGCAGATTAGATGTGGAGCTCATGAGAACCATACGAACGGCTATGTAAACCATGTTGCATACAATCACCACTTATGAAGGAGTGATGGAATATGTTTGTGACGAATGAAGCACCCCTGTTGACGGCTATATGAAGCATTTGGAAATATCTTTTGCATAGAATGTTAACTTAGCCAATATAAGTTATTTCCTATTTCTCTTCCTTCTTTCATAGAACGCCAATGAAAAATCAAGCCTTTTGGTTGTACTAATCCACATGGATGAAGGATATAATGAAAAAACTAATGCAGTATGAACCAATTTGTCCAATCTGTGTGTTCGTTTATGATTGATGATTTTGGGCGTTGGTGGGCATATGTAGGAGTTAACAAAAGCTAGCTCTTGGATATTGGGTGACAAAGATAACATGCAAACCATGAATGATATCATGGATGTGCAATGGAGTTATGATGATGTTAGGGACACGACTTCTATCAAACGTGTGATTTTGTCATCAAATAACTTTGTCTTGTTTTATGTTATTACCATGAGTATCTACTTTCATACAAAATCTATATTGATATATTTTTTATGATAATTGTATTAGGTCCAAGGACGTTTGAATCAATTGTTGTGTAGTTGTTATCCAGAGTGAAGTGAAGTGGCATGTGGTGTAATGGTGATTGGTAATTGTCACACCCCAAAACCAAGAATGGCGGAAATGTTCTGGGGTGGAGGACGTCATGTACAGTATCACAAAAGTGTAAAATAGTAAACAAGCAAAAACATTATCCATTGCATTAATAGTATAATTTTAATACAAGTGTGTTATTTCATAGAATAAGACATGAAAATAAGTAATAAAAATAAAAGACGAGTCTTGACTGCTCCGTCTTCTCAAAACCTGGTCATCGTACCTGTCTACTGGTGAGCTGAAAATACAAGTTATTTTGAAAGCGTAGATCAGCATTTAAGCTGGTGAATTCATAAGTATTTTAATGTCATTGATTTGTAAAACTTGTAAAGAAAAGACTTGTAAATGTTTGATGAATAATTTTGTATATGTATGAAAACCCTAGAAAATTCCATATTTCCTACTAGTATAAAATGTAGTCTTCTACCAAGACTCAACTGTTTTGTAGTTTTGCTTCTCTGTATAAATGAAGGTTCCCCCCGTACAACTATTATAATTAAATTATAGCCTACCTCATCGTTTATGTGAATATGTCACAAGCTAAAAGTAATAGGAAAATATATAATCATTTAAAATCATATCCTTTTTGTCTTAGGATAAAAACGACGTGGTAACTCGCCGGACAGTACAACCGAAGACATCCGTCGATGTGTAGTTTCCCACTATAGCTAACAGCCGGGTGTAGAATGGTTAGTCCCGTATCGTATGTAGTAGTATCTATTCATATAGTACGTAACAGTATCTCTTCATATAGTATGTATTAGTATCTCTTCATATTGTATGTAATAGTATCTCTTCATATAGTATGTATTAGTATCTCTTCATATTGTATGTAATAGTATCTCTTCATATAGTATGTATTAGTATCTCTTCATATAGTATGTATTATATTTTTATAGACTCATGAATGAACTGACTCTTGTGTGATTTCTTGCACTAGGAATAGTAATTAGTATCTCCTAACTATACCTATTATAGTTACTAGTAATGTACGTATATAACTGAAAGTATGCCTTTGCTACCCAAAAGTACTGAATTGAATGATATAACTTTTATGTCTATATATGTATACATAATATATAACTAATATTTAGACGACATTTGGACAATTAACCGATACCCTAAGGCCACATCCAAACAAGGAAAAGGAATTAAAGCGAGCTAGCAGTCCTAAGTCCTTTAAACATTACTTATATAACTATACATATATAGGCATGCATTTAACCAAATAAAAGTTTAAAAGAAGTTTTGTAAAACATTTGAAAAATTTAATAATAAGAATTGATGACTTGATGTCAAATTATAAAATGATTTAAAAGCAGTTTGTTTGATATAAACAGTTTAAAGTATACGAAATCTTTTGTTTGAAACACAGTTGTAACATAGTTTGAAAGGAAAGATACAGTATGTAAGACAGTTTGATAAAGAGTTTAACATGTAAAAACGTTTGACAAAGTCATTTAGAAGTAGTATGCTTGGTAAAACGGCTAAAAGCGTAGTAAATTCATTTGTGTACTAGTTATTAATCAAATGCGATTGCTATAATAACTAGTATGATTCAACTTGTATTCCCCCCTATAAAAGCATTTAAAGACATTTAAAAGGTTAATTAAGGGGTATGAACTCACCTGTAGTGAGTGGTTTGGATGAACGGATGGTATAGGATGCTAAGTGTCAAGTGAAGACTTGAACACACACACGGATCCTAATTAACATATAATAACACATATATGCATCTAGTTAGTCAATTAACAACTAATTTATCAAATGAAGACACTCTAAAACACGGATAACACTTTGATTCAAGTGCTAGGAGTACATTAGGGTTGCATCTAAAGGTTGTATGGCATTACTTTTGAGTTTATGGCCCAAGGACCACTCCTTAAGGAGTTTATGGACTGAGGTCATTTCCCCCATGAGTTTACGGCTGTAAACTCATGGTGATTGGTACCATTTTGTTTTTTGAGGTCTTAGAAGTCATAAAGAAGCATCCTTACTTCAAGTCTAAGCCTTAGGAAGTCATTAGTGGCTTAATATCACCCCTTTATGGAATTTACGGCCCATGGACCATTCATCATGGGTTTAAAGCTCTAAACTCTATGGGTTTATGGTCTTTTTGATGTTTAAGGTCCTTAGTTCAATGGTGGTTGGTTCTAGGCTAAGTTCTAGGCATAAGGAAGGAAATTAGGGCAACATTGCACCCTTATATGGAGTTTACGGCCTTGGGAGATCCTTGGCCGTAAACTCTTTTCCAATTCATGATTCTCGATGTTTCTAAGGCCTAAAAAAGTTCAATCTAGCACATAACAAGCTAGGACAAGAGTACTTACGATATAGGATCTTGAAAGGGTCGGTTTTGGCCAAGAACACTAGTGTGTGTTCTTGGTGAAACTTGAAGATCTATGAAAACATGATTTTTATGGATGGAATCATGAGAGAATGCTAGATTAAGAGCTGTAACAACAAGTCAAGGAAGAATACTTACTAGTTTTGAAGATCTAAGGTGAAGATCGGGCAGATAGTTGAGAGAGAATGAGGGGAAATCGGCCAAAGAAGGAAAGAAATGGAACAAATGGCCAACACTTGATCATATAAGGTGAGTTTAAGGCCCACATGGAGTTTATGGTCGTAAACTCTAGTTTGGTGGCGATGAACTCCTGGTCCTGGTGATTTAGGTTTGATCTTTGTACTATAGCTTCAACAGATAAACCCCAACACTTATCCCTTAGGTGTACTAGGCTCAGAACGCTCAAACAGACTCTAAACGAGCTAAAAGCTAGTAGAAATGAGTTTGACTTTCAATGAAGTGTTTGACTGTATAGGATAGAAAATATCGGGTTGTCACAGTAATAGTGATAATGGTGTTATGGTGGTTGGCGGTGGTGATTAGTGATGATGATGATGTGTCCCCTCTATTATCAGAATTACGAGGGATGATCAATTTGTTTGTTGGAAAGAAAACGAAATGGTTTTTATAATTGTTTGGTTTGCCATGGTGGAAGAAAAGAAAAAGACATAGAAATAGAATCTCCCCTAAAATCATGTCTATAAGTGGTGGTAGGTATGATGGTGGCAGGCGGGTGGTGGTGGTGGAAGAAGGGTATTTTCATTCTTTCTAAATATTTAACAACCCTTTGGTATGTCTGTTAGAGTGGAGGACCACCAATGTTACGAAAATGCTCTATAAGTAGCAATGTTGTTACTTTTACCATGACTATAATTTACTCTATAAATACATTACTATTTCTTAAATTTTTACCATGACATTTGACATTTGAGCATGTAATTGTTATATATATATATATATATATATATATATATATATATATATATATATATATATATATATATTATTTTACAAATTAAATTTAGAATTTTTGTATGATAAAAGAAATAAATATCATGGTTAATTTTAAGTAGAGGATGAGTTATTATGAATTTGTTTCTTGCTAATCACTTCTTCTTCTTATTACACATTAGGGAATTATGTAATCTAACAAATTTTTGGTGTTTTTTTTAAAATAACTACCAATAATTTTATTTTGAAAATGACCATTTGGTCCGATATGTCCGTTTGGACCCGAATTCCGAAATAAGTAAACGGGTAAAATCATCCAACCGATATTATGCCCCCTATATATATATATATATATATATATATATATATATATATATATATATATATATATATAACATTTCAAACTCACTTTCATTGCAGACAACATCATTTCAGATAACATCAAACTCAAAAGTTGTCTTCTTCTAGCAACAAAGAATTTCGTTTTTGTGGGTATGTGTCGATTCTTTTTGTAATTATATGTTTATATTTGTGCACATATGTTTAAACATAAATGTTTTCATTTGCTTGGTATGAATTGATATGATTACATAAGTATTAATTATTTTTCCTTCGAATTTGAGTAGTTTTTAGGATATTTTAGGATTATATGTGGGTATATGTGTGCACTAAAAACACTAATCTTTAAAAAACCATAATTCTAAAGTTGTACGGAACGACTCCAAAATACGAAAATCATGTCCATAATCTATAGAACAACTTTGTGATGCGTTGAAGTATTCCAACATGGTATTCTAGAATGCTTTTGTTTGGAACACAACAATTGTATTTCAAAATGTTTTTCCGTATTGTTGTATTGAACATATTTATCTTACTTTGGAACATGAAATAAATGCCTAATTATATATCCTTTCATTTTATCATAACAATACATATGAAGCAGTTTTCACAACTTGTAGACCCAAAATCATCTGAGAAATCATCGCCTATTTACACACAACAAAACATGCGACCATGTTTAAGGTATCTTGTTTTAGTGCTTATGTTAACATATCAATGGGTGTCAAATGTCACCTTTTACTATGTAATCATCTTATGTGCAAGGAAGTTACTACTTATCATCGGGTTAACATGGAGGAGCTTCTATTTTGGTACACGTCTGTCGAGTTTTCTTTGATATGAGAGCTTTCTACCTTGTTACCGACTTGTGGTTCGGGGAGTATTTCTCAACTACTTCATCTTCGACACAATCCATGTTGGAAATAGTGTTCATGGTCATTAACTATTTTGGTAATATTTCTAATAATAGTAGGGCCCTTTTGGGTTGGCCTCCTAACCCAAATAACAATAAGAAAATGGGGAAAAATAAGTTATTAATTTATTAAGTAATAAATAAATTAATTGGAAAGTATTTTGGTAATTAATTAAATAGTTTTAATTAATTAAAGAGCTTGAATATTAGTTAATTCCTAGAAATTAATTGGAATATTCCAGAAGCTCCTAAAGGCCTGATATGGATTGTTCTGAGAAGCCATGGATTGGTATATCGCAAGTTTTGAATCCGATAAGAATTATCCTAAAGAGTTTGAATATGTAAAGGATTTATCTATGGCCTATAAATAGATTGCTAGGGGTCAAACCCTAATTGTTGCTTTGGTCAAAGATCAATCAAACGAATATCAACCAAAGTGTATGAGAGGATATGGTGTTGTAGTTAATATAAGTATCGAATTGAGATCAAAATGACACACTTGGTTTACAAGGAAAGCCATTGATCCTTGATAGGATCTACGACATAAAACCTCAGGAGGTCATAATGATCACCTGCCTTATTTGATGTTAATGATTTGAATGCAAATTATAGAGATGATGATAAAAAAGCGAGTACAAGTTTTTTGAATAGCTCTTGGTGTGTTTGTAGTGTGAGTTATATATGTGTATTTTTTGTCCAATCTGAGTATCTAGAAGTATGATATTTTTGAGATCCTCTTGAGTAAGTATTCGCGTGTTGGTTTGACTTGGTATTTCCGGGTATGAAGCTTGAGTGCAATGATTCTTCGGACTTTAAGAGTTTTGAGATGACTATTTTTGCATACATAAAGAATAAACAAGAAATATAGGCATTAATCTTGTTAGGAAATAATGATAATGATCAGGATCCTAGTGTATGTTTTGGAATCCTAAGATTCCTTTAAGATTTGGGGTCCTAGATAGGGCTAAGGATCTTCACCCATAACAGGTACCATCAACTTTGCAACATCCTGTTTTGAGAAGTTCTTATTTCATAAATTTATTCTTGGGCTACCACGACATGGTGGGGCTTCACCACGATGTGGCATTATTTTCTTGATCGTGGGTTTAATTGACTCGCCATGGCGTGACAATGGGTGTCATGGCGTGGCAGCCGATTTTGGAGAAACCCAAATTCCTCGGCTTTGGGCCCTATATAAAGGACCTAATAGCTAGGGTTTTAGCCTCCATTGCCCTCTGAAGATCTGAAATTATAACTCAAGCCTCCCTTGTGTTATATTGAGCTTTTTTGGTGTTTGGTTGCATTTTGAAGGAAGGAGAAGAAGGTGCTAGCACAAGACCAACCAACAAATCCTCATTATCCTTGGAATCATTTAGACCATTTTTAAGTCCTTAAGTCTCTCTCTCTCTTTTTTTTTTTTTTTTTTTTTTTTATGATTCTATGGTTGTAGATCTAGATTTATTAGCTTATTTTGGTCACATTTTTTGCTTAATTTTACCTAAAATGGAATCTAGACTTGCATTGGACATGTATGTCTATAAAGCACCTAACTTTATGCTAGATCTAGTATTTGAAACCCTTCTAGAGTTGTTTTAGCTATGGACTTTTAGGAAAAGTACTTAATGGTTAACCATGTCATGAGTTTTGCCCTTATTAGAACATGCTCTGGAGATGTCGTATTATTGAAGTATCGTAATGGGTAAAGTTGGAAACTTTATCCATTCACGCATTGATAACAAGTGGATCTAGATTTTTGAGCCATTGATTTTGACTTAAAAGAAGCTTAACTCGATTAATCTAATCAGACTGCTCACCACGATGTGGCATTAGGCCACCACAACGTGGCAAGAAATGGGCCAGTCGATTGTTTTGTCATCTTATTCTCACGTTGTGGCCAAGGAAGACCACGATGTGGAGGCTAGCTGCGTTTGATTCCGACTTTGATTTGGGCTGACTTTTGGCCAACCCCCTTTAGCTTTGGAAGGTAGACTAAGATTTACCTTGTATGACTATCTAGGTGTGGTGTAGCACTTGCCTTGGCTAGTAGTGAGAGCAACAATATTTGATTATTCTCTAAGAGGTGAGTTCCTTCACTGTACTCGTGGGTCAAAGGAACCAATTCCTGCCCACATGATTATGTTTGTAGGATGATAGTTGTCTTTGTGACACTTACTCTTATGCATGTATGTTCTTGTTGTTTTTGTGACTCTTGCTGATATGATTGTATGCTTAGCTGTAGGGGTGAAATAGACCCAATATCGGTTGAAAGGGGCCAAGGGGGGGGTACTAGACCCAATACCAGTCGAAAGAGATTGAAAGGGGTTGAAATAGACCCAGTACTGATTGAAAGAGATCGAAGGGGATGTTGAGAAAAAAACTTGAGACACACTTGAACAAACGTTAGAAAAAGTATTGTTACGGAATTAGTTAATCTCAAAGGATCTAAAAGCTCAACAATAATAAGTTAATGAGTTAGATAGTTAGATAGTTAGTTGCAGAAATGTAAGGAAACATAAATGACAACAGGATAAATATCAAGTAAACACTTAAGTTGATTCATAACATGGAATGCATTCAGACCAAGTTAGTGAGTGAGATCAATCTTAGTGATAAATTCACGAATGACTTGCTCCGAAGAGAAGTATTAATCAGTTATATTCGAGAGGATTTATAGAGTAAGAAAGATATGAGATGCGTAAAGAAAACTTGAAGATAATTCAGATTTAGAGATGAGTAAAGAGAGATGTGTATTGACTGATAAAATATGAGCTCTATTTATCGAGAATCAAGAAATACAAATGATTCACTCTCTAAGAGTAGCCATGCAAGGCATACTGGACAATAGAGAGTATTACAGAAAGATAGATAAAAATAAACTAAGTAAAGAAAGAATACTGCGGTTGACTAGATGACTTCGGATGAGATTGCTGATGGAAGCTTGACTGCGGATGCTTTGGGGTTGCGGTAGTCTAAATTAAGAGGGTCACTTCATGTATCAACAGGGGGGGGGGGTGAAATAGACCCAGTACCAGTTGAAAGAGACCGAAGGGGGTGAAATAGACCCAATACTGGTTGAAAGAGACCGAAGGGGGTGAAATAAAACCAATTATGTTTTTATTGTTATGTATGTATAGTGTGGGGTATTTTGGGGAAACTCACTAAGCTTTGTGCTTACAGGTTTATGTTTATCGTTTCAGGTGCTTCCAGTTCGAAATGGAAGGGCCCGACATGATCACACCGCATCTATTAGCGTCCTGCCTTTTATGACATGATTTGTACTCTAATACCTATTTTAAACATTATTATGTTTTGATGGGTTTTGAAATGAATGAATGATGTTTCTGTTGTTTTTAAAAATGGAATTTTTACTCGGTAATTTTGAGAACGTTACATGTAGGTATTAGAGCCTTGGTTTGATGGATTCATGCACACTCTCGCGGGTGTCTGAACTCAAACTGAGGATTTCTAAAATCTTTTAAAAGAAACTGAATTTCTAAAAAGGTTTTTTAAAAAAAGGGGTGCAATGCGTGCAATCAGCCGAGCTCAAACAACTTTTTCCAAAATAGCTATACATGTGATATTCTTATTGTTTTGGTATGAATATGTGAGAATTGCATGCTAGATTTGTGCTAAGGATATTCTTAGGATTTTCATGATAGAATTCTAGGAGAGGTGCCTTTATATGCCTGTTGATTGAGCTTTTGGAACTACATGCTAGTATGGATTTAATATTGTTTGATAGAAAGGCCTGATTTAGGTGAGGCACTAGTTTAGATTACTCGATGCTTGAATACTGGTTGATTTTTTCTTTTAGGGACATCTAATAATATTGGATAACTATTAAGAGAATACGTTAGGTTACATGTTGCGGGGATTAGATAATTTTGGAAGGTTAGGTTTAACTCTATTGCGTAGCTCTTGTTTGAGTCTAACCGTTGTAGTATGAGACCTTATAGTCGAAGGATTTTGTAGTGCCTATGGTATGTAATTATATTCGTGAGATAGTTATAAGGTATTAGTGGGAGTCTCATATACAGTTGATTGCGAAGATTGGTATTAAGGGAACCTTTGGAAAGCCTAGGAAGAATGTTAGAATGTCCTTGTGTGAGCATTTTTGAGAAAGAGATTCTATATGGAGAATCTAGTAAGATTAGAAATGTTGGTAGAAGTTCCTCACATCATAGAAGCAAGTTGGTTGGAGGAGGCCTTTTATGTTTTGTGGCCTATAGAATGTTTCTGCCTTAGAGCATCTTTCTTTGTGCTTTGTGGGATCCATATTGAGGTGAGCTAACTATTAAATGAATATGTTAAGTTACATGTTGTAAAGTTTAAATAACTCTAAATGATTGATTTGGCGATATTGCGTAGCTCTCGTTTGAGTCTAACCATTGTATGGTTAGATCTTTTAGTCAAAAGATTATTTAAGTATTGTTGCATGTAATTGTGTTCATGAAGTAGTTAGCTAATATTCGAAGGGTTTCTTCCACAACTGATGGTAGGGTGAGGTGGGAAACCTATGAGAGTCTAGGTAGCGCTTTATAGGAATTGGTGTGTTGTTTAGTGGTGTATATTCGTTTGAGAGAGAGTATATGTGATTGGATCAGGTGGTAGTGGACATTAGTAGTTACTTAGAGGATCCATAACGATTTTTGAGGAAAGTATGAATATGTGTGGAAGGTAGTATTGGGCCTGTACTACTGAAAATGCACGATCTTACTCGAGTTAAGAATTTTTTTTGGGGATTCTAAGGAGCTGATTGAGGGTATATTGTATTGTTCGACACCCTGATTCATTGCAATGTGTTTCCATCTTGTTCTGTTTATCGATTATAGTTGTTCACGATAAGGAAGGGCATGGGGATTACATGGGTCTTACTGGCCATCTTAGTTTGGTTACGAATAATGAAAACCTAGATGATTTAGTTGATTTTGAGTTCTCGAGGGCCTCACTTAGGGTAGTGCCAGTTAAATTGCGGGACTCAAGAAGAATGCGATTTTCATGATTGGCTCGAGGATTTTAGCTGAAGGTTGAGTGATTGGCAGATGGATTGGGATGTTACTATCCATGATGGGGATTAAGTTCTTCCAGCTTTTTGTGTTCGAAGGAAAGAGAGAGAGAGCAGACATGGTATTTCCAGAGTTGGGATGTTGACCCAACATGGGGCTAGATAGCTGCAATTTTTGGCGGTAAGTTTACAATATGGGAATGTACAAGAGAATTCTTGTGGTATGGTTGCCTTGAGATGAGATCAAGGGTCTGCTTTTTTGAATTTAGTTAGGTCAGGTGCTAGTTGATTGTTTAAGGTGATCATGGAGGTGAATTGGGAACGACAACTTTTGTAGTCTCTGATGTATAGTGACTAATGGAATGATGCTTCTTACAATTATTAGTAATGATCACGATGAAATGTTTTTTTGGGGATCTATAGGCGAGGAGCGTGGTTATGATGTTGGAGGTGGTTATGATTAGGAGGTTTTCGAGGCCTCTAACATCATAACCACCTTTAACATCAAGAATCCCTTGCAGATGCACAAGCAAATTTTGGTCATGAGGTAGTCTATGTGGACTGAGTGTGATGGAATGAGAGCACTTGATTTGGATTATTGGCATGGTTCTTATTTGGTTTATTACTTTTGAATTGGAACAAGAGTACGATCGCCTATCTCATTCTTTAGTTGTGTCCAACAAGGTTCCGTTTGATTTTGCATTGGTAACAATCTATACTGCGAAAGGAATTATGCGTGATAAAAGGGTATGGTCTGTGTTGTGTTTAGTTAGTGTTGAGGGGGATGTTGATTAGGATCCTACAATTCGGTGAATTGGTGGTTGAGTATCTTTAGACCCATGTCGTTCTGGTCGTGATTCTTCAGGACACTGATGGAATAGTGGTGATATTCATGTAGTACCGTGACCTTATTATTCTAGTGGCTAGAGGGTGCCACGATGTATCGTGGACCAGTGGCTGTATGATTCATATTGGTCGAACTTGGTATTCATTTTATTGAGACTCTTAGGTCTCAGATCGTTAGTCTTATTAGCATGTTTAGGTGTAAGTGCATTGTTGGGAGTTGCAAGACTTAGTGACTAGTTGGTTTGGATCATGTGGATAGTAAAAGGTTGCTTGGAGTATTAATTGTGCATCAGAAGTCTCTTGCTGAATATTTGCATTATGAAACCTTTTTGTTTTTGGGTTATTCGTTAGGCGTTTGGTTACCGATGTTAGGTATCGGTTCTGAAATATCGAGTCATGGGGTTCGTTGTAACTGTCTCAAGTGATTTTTTTTCTGGTGGATGTACATGTGAGATAATGAGGGACTTGGATGAAATGTGAGATTCTTGGATTGACCATGATTATTCTCATGGGAGCACTGGGTTCGTGATGGCGTTTTAGGAAGTCAAGTGTATATGTAAGGTTTTTGGGCACAACTTTTGGTTTTGTATTGGTTAAAGTTCACGATCGACATGTTTTGTGAATTTTTCTGCATGATTTGGTGGTATTCCTGGTTAGGGTACTAGCAGTACGTATGAAGAATGGATGATCATCAGACTTAGGGTATAGTTTCTGAAATTTAGGCTGATGGGTTTTCGTCTCGGGGACTATATTATTGGATTTGGTTTGTAGTTGTAGTTATAAGAGTTCCTGATTGGAGTGGTTTTCTATAGACGTGGGGTCTTGCAGTTAGGGAGAGAAGGATTTTTTTTGGTTGAGTATTTTCAAGTTATTGGGTCGTTGGTTGACAACTGTGGCTTCCAGAGTGTTCTCTCAAGTTTCTTTATAATACGCCTTGGTGTTAATATGGTTATAGAGAGTTTATGGAAATGTTGGCGTTGCTTCGTATATCTTAACCAAAACGGATTTCGAGGATGAAATCCAGTTGAAGTGAGGGGAAATTGTTATATCTTGTTTCCAGAAGTTCTTATTTCAAAAAATTATTCTTGGGATGCATTGGCATGGTGGGGCTTCACCACAACGTGGCCTTATTTTCTTGACCGCAAGTTTAATTGACTCACCACGGCGTCGCAACAAATTTTTGAGAGTCCCTAATCCATGGCATTTGTGAAGGGTTTTGAGCATTCTAACACTCCTATGGTGTACATGCATCCCTAGATGCTTTGGATCTATGTTTTCTCTAATTATACATGCAATATTGTTTCCAAAGCATTAAGCCTACAACTAGCATACAAATGACATAAACATCATAGAAATGAGTTATAGAGTTACCTATTTGTTGTAGTTTGTAGTTTTGGCATTTATGAACTTAGCACCAATAGTATGAATGCCTCAAATGGAATCACAACACACCATTGGACAAAAGGATGAATTTTTAGAGAATATCCTCACACCAAAAGCAGCTCAATGATCTTTCAAGAACTAGTGCACCATTTTGGAGGCTAAGGGGATTCTTATATAGTGTGGCTTAATTAGGGTTAGACCATGCAAATCCTAATGTGCATGACTTTCCACATTCATTAGGCTCCATGGGTTTTAACCTCCATGGAGTATCCATGGTTCACTACATGGGTTTAGCCCAACATCAAGAACTATGGATCACAAGCCCACTTTATAAGAATGAGTGATTTACCAAATCAGTCCCCATTTATTTAATTAGTCTCTTGTGATCACAAAATGAATTCCAAACTAATTCTTGATCAATACTAATTAAATAATATGATTTCATATTAATATATTAGAACTTATAACATATTAACAAATCATAAATAACCACTTCTCAAAAGGCCATCCTATCAAATTGTCCTGGTGATATGCAACCCAAATGGACCATGCTACTCTCGGGTCAAGTACATACTAATTATAGTTATGGAATTAGACACCAATCCAATAATTTGGGCCCTATACAAAGGACTTAATGGCTAGGGTTTTAGCCTCCACCACCCTCTCCAGACCTTAAATCATAACCTTTGCCTCCCTTGTGTGATGTTGAGCATTTTGTGTTATTTGGTTGCATTTTGAAGGAAGGAGAAGAAGGTGTTATCCCAAAACCAACCACCAAATCCTCCCTATCCTTGGAATCACTCTTTGGATAATTCATAAGTTCTCAAGTCTCTGTTGAAACATAGAAGTGACCCACTTAAACTTAATAGTAACCGTAACTTCTCCCTTATCCGCAACCACTCTCTCATCCGCAGTCAAGTAGCGCAACCGCAGTCATCGTCATCAACAATTAGTCTTAGTCTTTTGTCTGTTTTTCTTAATGTACTCTCTTTTATCCAATGTGCCATGCATGGCAACTTAAACAGATAGGACTTTTGTAATCTTTGAGACTCTATAAAAAGGAGCTCTCTATTTCAGGTTTAATATACATCTGTGCATCTTGAATCTCATATCTATTGAAATCCATAACTCATTCTCTCATCTACTTGTTAATATCTAAACTCTCCTAAACTAAATATGAATTATAAACCTCTCTTTCGGAGAAAGTCAGTCTTGACTTAATCACTAAGTTTGATCTCACTTACTAACTTGGTCTGATTGCATTCCTTGTTAAGAATCTACATATGTGTATACTTGATATAATACTTGTCGTCATTTATCTTTCCTTATATTTCCTCATCGAACCATCTAACTATCTAAATCTAACTTTTATTATTGTTGAGCTTTATGATCCTATGAGTTAAACTTTAATTTCCGCAATACAAACTTGTTCTAACGTTTGTTCAAGTGTGTTCCTCATGTTTTTCACTCAACAATTGGTATCATAGCCAAAGTGGTTGCCTTTTGAAACAAAAATATGATTTTCAAAAAGCCTTTTATACCAATGAAGCTCATTTCTTAAAAAAAACAAAATATTTTCAAAACAAGGAAATATGGCACAAGCATTACCTCTCAATGTTTCCAAGAGTGTTGGTGGTTCGAATAGAGACCCAATATTGGTGGCAAACGAATATCATCACTGGTCTCAGAGAATGGAAAGATACTTAAGGAGACTTGGAGGAGATGTATGATGATCTGTAGAAGAAGAGCCACATGTCCCTGTTCTTACACCTATTCAAACCGATGGCGCCACAACCAGACTAGGAGGAGGTCAACCAGCCCTGAATCGTGCCACCATAGATGATCTCGAGAAAATGGAAAATGACGCTTTTGCTTTTTATGAAATTTCATGTGAAGTTTCTCCCGACAACTTCGACATTATCATAAACTGCAAATCAGCAAAAGAGATCTGGGATGTTCTCAAGAACCTATATGAAGGTACAAAACAAGCCCAAGATAAGAAGCTCACCACTACACTCAATGAGTTCAACAATTTCATAGCTCATGCGAGTGAAAGTTTGGAAGACTCCTTCAAAAGGTTCAATCTGATTGTCACTAAGTTATCAAATGTTGGTACGGTTCGATGCAACCATGAGACAAATCTTCAATTTCTCAATGGTTTGGGAAGACACTGGACAACTGCTAAAATGATAGTCCAAGGAGATAGAAAGATCCATTCTTTATCTCTTTACAAGATCTATGGTGAATTGCAAGCACAAGGATCTACAGTACTCAAGGATTGTGCTAACTTCGGAGGACCACTTGCTCTTATAGCACAAGCACTACATACTCAATCTTACTCTCCCTCATATAACAATCCTCCGCAGTCATATGATGCTAACTCAGAGTATGATGATGAAGAAGATTTTCAGAATGCAATTGCTTTTGTTAGCTAGGAGTTCAACCGGCTACCACCCTCTTCCTTTCGGAAAAATCAACATTTCAATAAACCTCCCTTCAACCGCAACTTCAATCCTCAAAAAAATCATTCCCGTTTCTCTAGAAACACTCACCCACCACCGCAACCTCAGACCACTCAACCCAAAGAGGCACCAAAGCCCATCAATTCAACTGACTCCGGTACCTCCTCAGAAGATAAAAATGATGTTGTAATCTGTCACAAGTGCAACAAGGAGAATCACTTTTCCAAAGACTGCAAAGCTAATGTGGTGAAAGATAGATCATTCTATCTTAGAATGGCTCACAAATTGGAGGAAAAAGAAAAAAGCAAGGGCATATGTAGCCCATGTGAAAAGGGACCATCAAGTTTGGTCATTCGGAGATGAGGAAGAAGACATCAACAATGTCAAGGGTAAAGGCAAGATTTGTATGCTGGCAACTGCGGACAAGGATGGGTCTACAAAGCTGGAAAAGAACTACTGCTACATGGAAAAGGATGGGACTCTAAGCATCATCGAACAGGTAAAACTCATGATTCAAACTCTAAATTATAACATGCATGACTGTCAACCCTTCATAGACAATCTTAATGAAACACGTGTTGCCGTCCTTTCAGACTATAACAAAGCTCTAGATGAGAAGAACATAGCATCCCAAGAGATGTTTCACGTAAGAGGACGACTAGATAACAAAAGACTCAAAGTAGCTATGTTAGAAAAGGACTAAGTATTAGAGAAAACTGCAAGAATGTTGAGTGAAACACAGTTAGAGATAGCTTTGAATCAAAGAGATTTAGCTTAAAGTGAAATTGTATGTAAATATTTTAATAGAATAATTGTTTAATGAAAGTGAAGCTATTGAAAATCTTGTGAATAATGGAACCGTAGATAACGCCTATAATTGGGGTTGGTCCAATGGATATCTTACCGCAAAGGATACCTCGCCCCGTTTTAACAAGGTTCAACTTTATGTCCCTCCTAACCAAGAGTTCCATTTCCCTGTCAATGACAAAACCTTTCCCGAAGACATCAGAGCCCACTTCGGTGGACTTCATGATCTGAATAACAATTGTGTCATTGAGGAAATTATGCCTGAATTTTCGGGTCACTCGAGTGATCAAACTCCTATCTGTGGCACAATCTATCCTAATTCTCAGACATCATCAGTTGTCAATGAGGAGATTGTTGTAGACAAACCCGAAGTCTTAATGGATTTTCCATCTCTGCCCTTAGTCCGCAGTATCTCTCACTGCAGTCATGAACCGCAGTCTGTCCATCTACCTATCATCAAGTATCCCACAAAAGCCTCTACTCAAACTTACTTTGCGGTAGTTCAATCTTCCCTACCACAGACCATACTCAAGAGCACTGTGACCATACAACCAATTGATCATGAATTACCCATTGAAAACTTGAAAGTGGGCCAGTGCTCTCAAAACCCTGAGCCCTCTAGTTCTGATGAATCAAGTCCTCGCTTTCAAAAATTATCAAAGGTTTCCAGGAAACCGCAGCTGAACCTCAATGACTGCGGTTCTCCAAAAACCGAGGCACAAAAGGCTTTCAAAGAGGAATTTCGATCCCATGGCAAAAACCGGGAAATCTTTTCAAAAAACAAAAAACAAGTCAAAATTCCAAAATCTAAGAGTCCAGAAAAACTTATTTTCTCAAATTATTTTTCAAAAAACTCTTCAGTCAAGAAAACAAAAAAGGGAATGTACAGTTCCTAAAACCATTTCAAAAACATCTGACACAAACCAAAAGAGAGTAAAGTCTTTTCGAAGCAATGGTTTTTAAATCTATTCCTCAGATGACGCAAAATGGATGGGGATTTTATCAATTCCAACACTTTTAAAATCACATGAAAGTGTTAAGAAACCACTTTCCAAGAGATCTACACATGCTCCTACTCCTGCAAAATGCACTTTTTCAAATCCCAACAACACCATGGTCAGATATCACTTCTCTCAGACTGGTCACAAGCCAACTCCTTCACCCAGACCACTGACCAAGCAAAGTGTCAGCATAAATGACAGAACTTCTGCATGTCAATGTAGTTGTCAAAAAGGCTCATCTCATGTCAAATCTCGTTCTTTTCAAAAGACTCGTATCTTTTCTAAATCTCACAACACTCCAACAAGTCACAAATACCCAGGACTAGGCCTAAAAGTTGACAAGAAACTTGTCCCTACAACCTCGACTCATGAATCAATTAGAAATTCATTCATTGTCCCGGGCTCCAAACTCGTTTGGATGCCCAAACTAACCGTGTAATTCTCAGGCTATGTGCAAGGGGGAACAAGAGGAAAAATGGTTAATCGACAGTTCTTGCTCCTTGCACATGACCGAAAGGTTGGAATACCTTTGGGATTTCAGGCCAATTTGCAATGGTAGAAAAGTCACTTTCGGAAACAATGCGAATGGGATAATCCGAGTTTATGGTGCTCTTACCACTGGGAATTTCTCTATCCAAAAGGTCACTTATGTGGAAGGTCTTAAACACAATCTCATCAGGTCCACTCTCCCTCCGAGTCTACAGTATGACTGGTCCGCCCGCACCGGCCTTCCGTCCGTCTGGTCCACTCTTCGAGCCTCGGCACGTCTGGTCCACTCTCTTGGGGCCTTCAGCCTATCTGGACCGCTCGCCGGGCCTTCGATCTAACCGGTCCGTCCTGGGTATATTGGCCTACAGCACAAAGCAGGACCCGCCTCAACCCAACCCCACTCCAAACAACCATGTGTACATAAACATACAATCATATAACAATTCACAACTAATCATAACGATCTAGCATATCACATATCATAACAACATCCTAACCAGGATACCGACCTAACCGGTCACTAACATAGCATCATCTTATATACCGGGATACCGACCTTAACCAGGTCTCTAACATATACCATCCTGTCTACCAGGATACAGACATAGCAAAGCAATAACATAAAGGGCCAGCCTTAACAATCAACTACCCGGATTACCATCCGATAAAGGGCCGGCCTTGGTGCTTTAGACCCTGTCGATATAGTGAAGATAACTCACCTGTAACTGCCTACTGAAGAAAATAAGATCACGCTGCTCCGACTACCGGCACGAACTCCACCACTGATCATAACCAAATAACCATATCCAATAATTACAAATAATTACCAAAATACCCCTGGAAGTCAACTGGTCAACCCTTGGTCCAAGTCAAAGTCCTCAGTCAAAGTCAACCTTCCTGGTTGACCCTACTCACCGAGTCAACCCGTTGACTCGTCGAGTCCCTATACTTTGAAACTCCCAATCACGACTCAACTCGCCGAGTCACCCCAAGACTCGTCGAGTTCAACAATCATCGAGTCCCGTCCTGCTCAACTCACCGAGTCGTCCCTCGACTCATCGATTTACGACTTAACCAGAAAAGGTTGGGGTTCCACGACCAGACTTGCCGAGTCTAAGAACAGACTCGTCGAGTCCAAGAAAATCTTCAACAGACTCGCTGAGTTGTTCTTCCAACTCGTTGAGTCGATGCACATATTCATACAACTCGTCGAGTCCTCCAATGTGACTCGCCGAGTCTCTTCAGTTCTCAACCCATACAAAGGCTTTTCGAGCCATGCAGGGACTCCAATCCATAGATCCATTCTCCTACATCCCAACCCCCACATAAAGGTGCAAACTTTACGTGAAACCAAGGAGATATAAGCCCAAAACACTCTAGGGCTAAGGTTTGGGATAAAGGGGCTTCATCAATAACTCTTGGACAACAACTTTATGACATTTTGGACCAACACAAGCCTAGATCTGAAGTAGCAACTTTAGATCTATGCCTCTAATTCGAAATAGTTCCCAAATCAATCACCATACATGAATCCATGAAGAAATAGCTTAAGGAAATGGTTCATTACCCCTGAAACGAGCCCGAACAACTGCAAATTTCCAATCTCCCCAAGCTTCTTGATACAAGACTTCAAACCTTCAAGCTTCAAACACCAAAGACTCTCCTCAAAGCTCTAATCTACTCAACAATGGGGGTTTTCTCACGAGTTAGGGTTTCTAGATCTCAAATGGGTAGCAAAGAAGATGAGGGGAAAACATAAGGTTCTTTAAATAGGGCGCAAACCCAGATAAATAGGGTTTCTTATTCTAGCACCGACTCGCCGAGTCGGTCACTTATCACGTGAACAAATCGCAACTCGACTCTCCAAGTCTATCCATCGACTCACCGAGTCGACCTTCCTTATTTACACTAAAATTCCTAAACTTGTACTTCTGAACTCGGGGTGTTACATGGTTAGAGAAAGCTTATGGAAATGTTGGCGTTGCTTTAGAGATCTTAACTAAAACGGATTTCGAGGATGAAATCTAGTTTAAGTGGGAGATAATTGTAACATCCTGCTTTGAGAAGTTCTTATTTCATAAATTTATTCTCTGGCTGCCACAGCTTGCAGGGGCTTCACCATGATGTGTCATTATTTTCTTGACCGCGGGTGTAATTGACTCGCCACGAGGTGGCATCCGATTTTAGAGAAACGCTAATCCCTGGGAACTGGGCCTTATATATAGGACTTAATGGCTAGGGTTTCAGCCTCCATCACCCTCTCAAGACCTTAAATCGTAACCCTAGCCTCCCTTGTGTGATAATGAGGTTTTTGTGGTGTTTGGTTGCATTTTGAATGTAGGAGAAGAAGGTGCTAGCCCCAGACTGACCAATAACTCATCCCTATCCTTGGAATCACTCTCTGGAGCATTCTTAAGTCCTCAAGTCTCCATTTTGATGATTCCATGGATGTATATCTAGCTTTATTAGCTTATTTTGGTCCATAAGTGATGTTTGGTTGATTTGATGTGATAATGGTTGCAACATTTTGAATCTCCTGAGTCCCATGAGCAATATATCTTGTGGATCTTGATTTTGGTTGAGATATTTAGCCTTCAATGAGTTTTGGTCACCCTTTTACTCATTTTGACCTAAAATGGAATCTAGAAATGCAATGGACATGCATGTCTACAAAGCGCCTAAACTTATGCTAGATCTAATATTTTAAACTCTACTTGAGTTGGTTTGGCTATGGACTTTGAGGAAAAGTGCTTAATGATTAACAATGTCATGAGTTTTGCTCTTATTAGACCTTGGTTTGTAGATCTTGTCTTATTGCAGTGTCTTAGTGGGTAAAGTTTGAAACCTTACCCATTGAGAGGTTGAGAAGTAGTGGATCTAGATTTTTGAGACTTTGATTTTGAGTTAAAAGAAGCTTAAATGGATTAAGCTAATTAGACTTCTCACCACAGCGTGGCACTAGGCCACCACAGCATGGCAAGTAAGAGGCCACTCGATTGTTTTGTCATCTTATGCCCATGTTATGGCCAAGGATGACCACAACGTGGAGGCGAACTGTGTTTGATATCAAGTTTGATTTGGGTTGAAATTTTGCCGACCCCCCTTATCTTTGGAAGGTAGACTATGAGTTACCTCGTATTAATATCTAGGTGTGGTGTAGCAATTGCCTTGGCTAGCAATGAGAGCAGCAACAGTTGATTATCATCTGAGAGGCGAGTTCCTTCACTGTACTCGTGGGTCGAAGGCACCAATGCCGGCCCGAAGGATTATGTTTGTAGGAGGATGGTTGTCTTTGTAACACTTCCTGTTATGCCTATATGTACTTGTTGTCTTTATGACTTGTGCTTATATGATTGTATGCGTAGCTGTAGGCGTGAAATAGACCCAATATCGGTTGAAAGAGGCCGAAGGAGGTGAAATAGACGCAATACCTATTGAAAGAGACCGTAGGGGGTGAAGTAGACCCAATACCAGTTGAAAGAAATCGAAGGGGGTGAAATAGACCAAATACCGGTTGAAGGAGATCGAATGGGGGAGAAATAGACCCAATACCTGTTGAAAGAGACCAAAGGGGGGGGGGGTGAAATAGACACAATTATGTTTTGACTATTATGTATGTATGGTATGGGGTATTTTAGGGAAACTCACTATGCTTGGTGTTTATAGCTTTATGTTTATGGTTTCAGGTGCTTCCAGTTCAAAAGGGAAGGGCCTAACATGATCGCACCGCATCCACCAGCATCCTACATTTTATCACATGATTTGTACCCTGATAATTATTTTAAACATTATCATGTTTTTATGGGTTTTGAAATGAATGAATGATGTTTCTGTTGTTTTTAAAAATGAAATTTTTACTTGGTAATTTTTGGGACTTTACAAACTGATACTTGCAAAATATTTTGTATTAATTTTGAATATTTGAAAAAGTATAATTTTTCGTAGAATTAAACTAAAATAATGATTCCGAAATTCAAAATCTAATCGATAGAATTCTAGCCGTTAACTTAGGCCTGATTATCTGTCAAATCACTTCTCTCTCCTCTGTGATATTCGAATAAATAGGGCGCATGGGTTCCCGATTCTTCTTAACTTCTTCTAGCTGCCTTTTAGACGTTACTGGTTATCTTGAAGGTAAACCTCTTGCTCCTTTCTTCTTATTTTTTGTATTCGTAGATCATGGGAAAAAAGGCACTACTTTCTCGCGCTAGCATCATCGCCCCTTTTGACGAGGATTTCATTGACGAAAAGATCTTGTGTTTCGAAGAGATTTGCTCTTTTGACAATGAAGAGATCAAACCGTTGAAAGAAAATGAGGCTTTTCCTTCTGGTACTCTCTTTAAGTATTTTGATGCTCTGGTTCAACCAAATTTCATCTCCCCTTCTTGGCTTTCCTTTCCTGAGTATCATTTTTCTCTTGGTTTGACTTACCCTATTCTGGTGTCGTTTCCAAATTGTTTGAGGTCACCCAAATTTCCTACATCCAGGCTATGCCAATGATCTGGAGGATTCTCTTTTGGATTGATCGACAAAATCATTCCATGGATCTTGACATTGGCTTATCAAAGTTACTCCATATCTATGATCTTTCAACCTTTAGATTCTCTCATTTCCTGTTTAAGGTCAAAACAAACAAAACGTTTCTCATTTTGGAATCAAAGTAAAATGACGGTTCTTGGAAAGAAAAATATGTCTTTGTGAGTTGTGATTCTATTCCCAATGCACATCTCCTGCCAAAAACCGGGGTTAAAAAGGGTTGGGTTTTATTTTACTTTATTAAGGATCCTAAAATTTACACTTCCTTGTTTTTCTGTTATGATGCAACTTTTAAGTTCGAGGACGTTGCTCTAGCTACTGAAGAAACTCAGGAGAAGGTTCAAAGCTTTCTCACTTTGCTCGAGGCTGAAAGATTCTTTAGACTCGAACAACCAAGCTTCCAAGAGATATTATGTGCTACTGTCCCAATGTCGACGTGTAAAGATTCTTTTTCTGTCTGTATTATTTTATTTGAAGGATCCTGAACTTATTGAGATCCTTTGTTATATAAAGGATCCAAGGTCGCACACTCTAGTGCTTGGTTCACCCTTGCTGATATGGACTCTGCCATATCCAGTGTCCAACTTGTGGTCAAGAAGGAAAAGGTGTCATCTTCTTTTCCTTCGAAGAGAGCTTTAACATATTTGACCATCAAGACTTCCGGATCTAGGAAAAAGAAGTCGGTTAAGGCCATGGATCTTAATAAAATTGATCATTAAGAAGCTATTGCATCATATGCAAGGGGCACACGATACCCTGGTAAGACATCAACACCATATTTATTAATTATATCGTAATATGATAGAGTGAAACATCAAATACAAGGGTCACACGACACCCTGGTAAGAGAGAAAAACCATCTAGATTTATTAATAAAATACAATAAAAAGAAACACTGACTACAAGGGGCATACGACACCCCGGAAAGGGGTAAACACCATCTTGATTTAATGTATACAAATATGATAAAAAGAAAAACCAACTACAAGGGACACACGACACCTTGGTAAGTCGAAAACACCGTATTTATTTATCATATCTAAATATGATAGAAAGCCAAATTTAATGCATGGAGAATATGATACCCCGGTAAGATCGCGACACCATCTTGCGTTATCATATCTAAATACGAAAAAGCAGCACATAATAGAAAGGGAAAAAGATACCCTCGATAAGGTCACAACAACAAGTCGACAAGACCACATCTATATGAAAAACGGTGATATACAACATGTAGGATGGATAATTTCCCAAAAAAGGTTAAAATATGACCTTAATAGGAAGAACTGGCTAAAAAGCATACTCATAGAGATATTATCTTATTCAAGTAGTTTGTGAATTGGACATAGACAGGACAACATGCTTAAGGGGTAAAGGAGAGGACATTAGTATGCATAAGGATCAAGATACCATAAAGAGCAATAAATATAAAGAAAAAAGCAATCCAACAAATACATAAACCTCAATAAAGCACAAGAAATAACAAGTCACAAAACTAGTTACACTTATAAGCGATCTCTATAGAAACGCATGCTTAGAAACAAAATAAGCATAACCAAATCGTAAGAAGATCCCTATGAAAACTTACTGAGAAGTTTGTTGGATTAGGTTTCTAAGCCCATAAGTATAATTGGTATGTACTTGACCCGATAGTAGCATGGTCCATTTTGGGTTGCATTCACTAGAACAATTTGATAGGACGGATATTTGAGAAAGAGGTTATTTGTGAGTTATTAATATATTATAAGTATAATATATTAACTGAGAAATCATATTATTTAATTAGTATTGATCAAGAATTAATTTACTGATCAAAAGAGACTGATTAAATTAACGGGGACTGATTATGTAAATCAGTGATACATGTGGTTTGGGCTAATGACCCATGATTGATTTGTGATGGACTAATTAGTCAAAATCAATTGTTGGATCATAAGCCTAAGTGTAAGAATTAGGGTTTACAAGTGACTCTTGGAATTCTACACTATATATGTAACCTCTAAGCCCCTAAAATCGGACCAAGAGTATTCTAAAAGGGTATACCCTATTTTGGTGCTCCGAGCTCTCTCTCATTGTCATCCAATTGTTGGTGGTGTTTTGTGAAAAATTTGAGGCATCACACTTGACGTGCTAAGCTCTTGAAGGCCAACTTCTACAAGCTACAACGAGAGGTAATCATCTTACTAGTTTTTTATGATTCAAATAGCAAATTTTATGCTAGTTAGGCTTCATGCTTTGGAAAAATAATATTGCATGTATGACTAGTGAAAACTGAGATCCAAAGCATTAGGATTGTATGTGCACCATAGGGATGTTATAGTGCTCAAAACCCATCAGTGGTATCAGAGAATAACCTATTTTCTGTTATATTGATGCATGGCTAATTGTTCAAAGTTGAAGCAAAAATGAAAACTGTTTTATGCCAGAATGAACTCGACGTCTCCCATGAGGAACTCGACAAGTTCATGATGAACTTGACATGTCATTGCTTGACTTGACGAGTTGGACAGTTTGTTGGCAGTTTTTCGGGTTTTTTGGTCTAAATTTGATTAGGATCATTACCACAAACTGTTTTGTATCATAAAATCTATTTTTTATATGGTAGTGATTATCCTCATCAAATGAATAGATAATTGTCAAAATTTTAAGATAATTATTAGTTTATATGATAAGCTAGTCATTTGTATCTTTTGATTTGAAATGATCTTGCTTTATGAGTTAAATTAGGTAAATTTGGTAAATAATAAATTATATGGTAATTTTATTAGTTAAATTTGATCTGAATATTTCTTGAAGAGTTTCATAACTTGTCCTCAAGTTATGGAATATAAAAAGTCTCATTCATGAAACATTAACTCTTTAGGTTATGGAATTCAAGAGGTTTTGAAGAGTTTCAAAACTTGCCCTCAATTTTTGGAATTTGAAAAGTCTCATTTATGAAACATTAAAATTTCAAACCCTAGA
Organism: Lactuca serriola; assembly: GCF_051521515.1. Classification (NCBI taxonomy): domain Eukaryota; kingdom Viridiplantae; phylum Streptophyta; class Magnoliopsida; order Asterales; family Asteraceae; genus Lactuca; species Lactuca serriola. The sequence goes on from NC_136415.1 coordinate 55,515,036, forward strand.
GTTTTAAAAGTTTAAAATTCAACCCTTATACTATTATAATATTAAAAGTTTAATACTTACATATATGTATAAGACAAGTCAGTCTTACCGTTAGTAGGCCTCATTCATGAAGCCGGTCTATAAGGGGGTATAAGAAACTGCCTATAAAATGGTGGTTGAATGGGTGTCCACTTTCACCCACCGCTTCCTTGATTGGTGGCGGTTCGTTAGCCGAACTTGTAGGATAAGACATTAATTTTCATTAAAAAGTATAATGGTAATTATAAAGTAACTAAATGTTTTATAAATTCCCAATATTAGTTACTTTAGGAAAAATGTGAAATCGATGTTATTCCACGTAATTGCACTTTGCATCTTGCCAAGTCGTATGTAGAGCGTGTGTGGTTAACCGACACACTAACTTGGACTAGCAAGGGTGCCAAAGGGTAGCTTGATGATTATCATAGATCAATGGAGCGTGTGTGGTTTACCGGCACATTGATTAGGTAATAAATGACATTGAGAGTACCAAGCACATTTGTATGGTTGTTCACACCTTGTTTGTGATCCTCGGTATCCCAATCACAAACTTGAAGGGCATAATCGAGATTTAAACATGTCATTGAAAAGTTTAATGTATCTCAAAAGAGTCTAGGAATTTCAATTCATTTAAAACATAATATTCTTTTCGTTTTTCATGGTGGAAATTGGTAAAGCATCATTTACCTACGTTCTAATATTTTGCAATTAGATTACGACATCCCTCTTCCGAATTGTGAAATATTGTGTTGGGTCCTAGCCTTAATATCTCATTTGGGTGTTATGTTAAGGATTCTTATCTAATCTAAACTTTGTCTTTCTTTTCAGATTTCTTCCAACACTACTTCTGGCTAAAACGCTTCTGGGTCTTTCTCCCTCATGAACTTGTGTGGGAGGGTCATTTTCGATGGATCAAATTTCAATGACTCGATTCGAAACATTCGGATGGTTACTCATTACAAGGACAAGGAATATGTCCTTGATAAATAGCGTAAGGAGGTGGATGAAGCTACTGCTACTCCTGAAGAGGTTGCTTAATATAGGGCTTATGAGAAGGACGCGACAAAGGTGTCGTGTATCATGCTTGCCACTATGACAGCTGAACTCCAAAAGTCCTATGAGGACTTTTATCCTTTTGAGATACACCAAGACTTGATGGAAAGGTACCATCAAAGTGCTCGACAGGAATGGTATGAAATCATTGCCTCTATGATAAAAACAAAAGGAAGGATGGAGAGTCCATCACAGCCCACTTGAAAAAGATGCAAAGGTTTATGGACCACTTGCTGAAGTTGAATGTCAACTTCGATGAAGAGTTGGCCATTGACATTATCTTACACTCTTTATCTCCATGTTATGATCAGTTTAGAATGACTTATCATATGAAAAAGGAGGAGGTCACTCTAAGAAAGCTTCAAGGCCTACTGAGAACTGCTGAAAAGAGTTTGAAAGGAAAATCTGTTGTTCCTACTCCTAATGTTGTTGCCCTAGTCCTGGAAATTGGACATGGTAAAGGAAAGAAAAGAAAAGCTCCTACAAAGAATCACAAGGGAAAGTCTCGTGATGGATCCACGTCTAGTGGATCCAAAGGGGGTTTCGCTACTACCTCTTCCAGTCCAAAAGAAGTAGAGTGCTTCTACTGTCATGAAAAAGGGCATTGGAAGCGAAGCTGCCCCAAATACTTCAAGACATCAAGGATGGGCAGATAAAGCCCACCCATGCAGCTATTTACACTATTCTGTCTAACAAATCATCACATGCTAATTCTTGGGTCCTTGATACAAGATGTAGTTTTCGCATTTGTTCTGATTCGCAGGGACTAAAAAGAAGTAGGGATGTGGAGCACGGGAAGATGAAGTTGATCATGGGGCATGGAAAGTGTCGTCTGTCACCAAGATTGGAGTTTATTATTTATTGCTTAGTAGTGGGTTAGAATTAGATTTGAATAATTGTTGCTACTCGTCCGATATGGCTAGAAACATTATCTTCTTTCGGGTTTGTATAAACAAGGTTTTAGTTTTTCATTTAATAATGAAATTGGTTCTATTAATTCTTTTTATAATGGTAAATTTCATTTTGAAGCATTTCATTGTAATGGTGTATATGAAACTGTGATGGTTGTAGACAACTTAGGAAATAATGTATTGCATATTGATTCATCCAAAGGTTTAGACAAGGCATGCTTGTGGCATTGTCATCTGGGACATGTCAACAAGAAGCGCATAGCCCAACTCCAAAAGGATTGAGTGATGAAGTCATTTGACTTAAAGTCAGATGACACATGCGAATCTTGTCTGCTTGGAAAGATGACCAAGTCACCCTTCACTGGTACTTGTGTAAGAGGATAGGGTTTGTTGGATCTCATACACATTGATGTGTGTGGACCCTTCAGATCCGCCACAAGGGATGCTAACCGATTCAATGTGACTTTTACCGATGATTACAACAGATATGGATATATCTACCTAATCAAGTAGAAGTCAGAAACCTTTGAAAATTTCAAAGAGTTTAAACAAGAAGTGGAGAATCTGTTGGGCAAGAAGATAAAGATGCTCCGATCTAATCGAGGTGGAGAGTATCTTAGTATCGAGTTCCACGACTATCTTAAGGAATGTGGAATTGTTTCACAATTGACGCCACCTAGGACACCACAACTTAATGGTATGGCTGAGAGGCGCAATCGAACCTTGTTGGACATGGTTGTTTCAATGATAAGTCAATCTTTGTTACCTATCTCATTCTGGGGGTATGCCTTAGAGACTGCCGCCCATATCCTTAATCTAGTCCTAACTAAGAAGGTTGCCAAAACACCTCACGAAACGTGGACAGGGAAGGTTCGATCGTTGGCACATATCAAGGTTTGGGGTTGCGAGGCTTTATTAAGATGAGAGACTCATGACAAGCTCGAACCTCGTAGTGAGCGTTGTATTTTCATCGGCTACCCATAGAAATCCTTTGGATATCTCTTCTATAGACCGAGTGATAATGTTGTCTTCATTGCGAGGATAGGAGTTTTACATGAAAGTGAGCTCATATGCCAAGAGGACAGTGGGAGGTAAATTGACCATGAAGAGAATCAAGAGTTAAGTGATGACGGAACCTCAAACACTAGCGCTCAACCCGAGGAGGAAACTCTCGTTGAACTAGTTGTCGGGTCCTTACCTCTGAGACTTTCCAGTAGAGTTAGAATGGCACCAGAGTTTTATGGTTTTCATATTACTACGGAAGGTGATACGTTTATCAGTGATAGTACACTGGTAAATTTGGATGAGCCTAATAATTACAAGGAAGCCATGGTGGGACCTGAGTCTGCTAAGTGGAAAGAGGCTATGGACAATGAGATTCAGTCCATGTATGACAATCAAGTTTGGATCTTGGTTGACAATGTACCTGGTCTTAAGACGGTCGGGTACAAATGGATCTTCAAGAAGAAGATCGACATGGATGGGAAAGTACACACATATAAGGTGCGATTGATTTTGAAGGACTTTACTCAAACTCTTGGAGTTGACTATGACGAGACCATATCACTTGTGGCCAAAATCAAGTCTATAAGGGTTATGCTAGCTGTAGCTGCATTTCATGATTATGAAATATGGCAAATCGATGTCAAAAGCGCTTTCCTAAACGGGAAGTTGGCTGAAGATGTTTACATGAGTCAGCCAGAGGGTTTTTTCGATGCGAAGAACCCTAATATAGTGTGTAAGCTTGAGAAATCCATTTACGGATTGAAACAAGCATCTCGCAGATGGAATCTATGATTCGATGAGAAAGTAAAAAAATTTGGATTTTCGAGAAGTGAGGATGAGTCATGTGTGTATGTCAAGGCTAGTGGGAGTATAGTTAGTTTTCTGGTATTGTATGTGGATGACATACTGCTCATAGGAAATGTCACACCCCGAAACCGATGGCGGAAACGTTACGGGGCGGAGGACGTCATGTAAAGTATCACAACCAATGTACATAACAAGCATAGTAAACATAACCATTACATTACATTGGAATATTTACATTTGTTTAAAATCAAAGTAATACATGTTTTATATAGACATCAGTATAACAAAAGTAAAGACGAGACTTCTATACGCTCCATCTTCTCTAAAAGAAAGCGGGATACCTGTCTAACGAGAACCTGAGAATTCAAGCAGCTTTAGAAATATCAGCATAAAGCTGGTGAGTTCATAAGCGGTTTGTTTCTGGTAAAAGAATAAGTTTCCTTTGGTTTTATGAAAAGGTTGTTATCCAAGAAAATCCCATATTTTCTTATAAAAGAAGTTTAGTTATTCATATGTTAAACAACCTATTTAAGAAAAGTTACGTTATCCCAGGAAAAACCCTTATTTTCCTTAAAAGTTGGTGGTTGGTTATCGATTCGGAAAGAAGTGTACAAGTATCTACCATACTTGTATCATTAAGTGAAGTTTCCTGAAAGTCTGGTTATCCTTGAAAAGTACATTAGTTTTAACACGTATATAAAACTAATAAGTAGGTTGTGAACTAATACCTAAGGGTATTACTAATACCCTCTAGTAATCAAACAATTATTACTTTAAGGTCAGTTCACTAAGTTCATTATTACGTAAGGGTAAATCTCCATTATCTAAGTTTGCGAGTTCTATAACCATACGATAAACAAGATATGGCAATAAGAAGTCCAATATCACTTTATGACTTTTGTCACCCGTAGACCTGTCGGTCCCACTGTAGCTAGCAGCAATGTGCGGGGTAGTCTGCCCCGTATAGATCTATACACTCAAGTCACATTCTCCCTCCAGGAGATTCTGGTTACTCGAGCGGTCCTCCACTCGCGTATCTTCGTGGAGCGTTACTGAGGAAGTGTCTCCAATCTTAAGAATAACGAATTTACAAGTAATAATATGGAAAAATCCTGTTTTATGAATGACATGAAATCCTTTGTGAAATATAAACTATATCATTTTATAATGAGTTTCACAAGTTCCTTAGTTTTAGTTTCGAAAACAAACTCTACAAGTTAAACGGTTGGTAATACTGTTTCTTGTGTTAAAAGCATGCTGAACATGTAAATATTTCATACGAAATAAAAGGATTTTGAGTACAAGTTCTCTTGTACTTTTTTTTGTTTTCCCCCTGAAAACATGAAAAACACGGAAAAAGGTGTAGGGGTATGAACTCACCAGACGAGAATGTGCCGGGTAGGATGCTAAGTGTCAGTTTATGGCTTGAACACGCACGAGGATCCTATGTAACATGATGAGATACATAATTGTATCTAACTAGACTTTAAACCACTGATTAAGTAAGGTAATACATTCTGAGGCGCGAAAACACTTTATCTCAAGTGTTAGGAATGATACGGGTTGCATCTAAGGAGTGTATGGCCTTGATAAGGAGTTTACTTTCCAAGAGTAGGCCCTTAGGGTTGTTTACGGCCCAAAGACCATATCCCCCATGACTTTACGGCCGTAAACTCATGGGTGGGGTGTTTTTGGGTGTCCAATGGTCTTATAATGCACAAGGGAAGGTTCTAGGGTTGAACCAAAGGCTTAGGAAGTGATGGGGACTTGAAATGACTTTGGAAAAGGGGTTTACGGTTCTTGAAGGACCCTTGGTGAGTTTACTGCCGTAAACACATGGGTTTACGGACGTAAACTCATGTGTGGCTCATTTTTGCATGATTTGATGCATTACATGAAGGGATACAAGGTTCTAGACATTAATCCAAGCTATAGGAGGAAGTTAGGGCACCATTTGACCTCCTTAAGGTATTTTACGGTCTATGAAGGGGTGTTTACGGTCCAGGAATGTTCTTGGGCCGTAAACTAACTAATGTTTACTCCCCAAATGACAAGATTTTGGTGTTCTAAGCTCGTACATGCAAGTCCTTAAGTCATAGCGAAGCACTAGAAAGGATTTGGAAGGGTTTTGGGGCTTCAAAACCCACTTATGGGAGTTTACGGTTTTGGGAGATGTTCCCCAACCGTAAACACAAGTTGTTGAGAGTTTTGGATGATTTAAACACAAATTTGAATGCTTAACAAGTTAAACAATAAGCTAGGATAAATCACTTATGATTTTGGAGCTTGAAAGGGGCGTTTTTGGATCAAAATCTCGAGTTGTAGAGAGAGAGAGTAGAGAGAGAAAGTGGTATGAGTGGGAAAAAGCTTTAAATGAAGGTCCACTCACCCTTATATAGGGTTTGAGTTTGTGGCCAGGTGGGGATTTACCCAATACCGACGTTAAATGGAGTTTATGGTTGAACCCGATTAAATGGTCGTAACTAAAATTTTCCAAATGAATTCGAGGGTGTTTCACGTGATTTTATTTCATTTCGACATTTAAGAAATCATAATAGAAATCTTAATTGATTTGCTTAACCCAAAAGTTAACGGAAAAATTTAAATAAAAATAATTTTATTAATGGAAACGGGTTACAGCGACGGAATAAATTTCAGGTTATCACATCATCCCCCCGTTAGAGGAAATTTCGTCCCGAAATTTAGTATTAAGATACAAATCATGGATTTGGAAAGAAATGCGGATACTTCTGTTTGATTGAGTCTTCGCGCTCCCAAGTGAATTCGTGTCCCCACTTGGCATTCTAGCGAACCTTCATTATCGGGATGCAGCTCTGTTTCGTACGTTTGATCTCTCGATCCATGATTTCGATTAGTTCTTCCACAAAGTTCAGAATTTCGTTGATCTCGATCTCATCAAGAGGGATTATGAGGGTTTCATCGAATAGACACTTTTTGAGATTAGAGACGTGGAATACAGGATGTACGTTGTCAAGTTCTTGAGGTAGTCGGAGTTTATAGGCTACAGGACCGATCCTAGCGAGGATCTCGAAAGGTCCTATGTACCTCGGGTTAAGTTTTCCGCGCTTTCCGAAGTGTATCATGCCTTTCCAGGGCGAGACCTTAAATAGGACACGATCTCCAACCTGGAATTCCAAGGGTTTTCGTCGTTTATCGGCATAACTCTTTTGTCTTTCTCGGGAGGCTTTCAGTCGTCCTCGAATTTGGATGATCTTTTCGGTGGTTTCGCAGATGATTTCAGGACCAGTGAGAGCATTGTCGGGGACTCGACCCTTAGCTAGCTGTGTTTCCCTTACCTCGGCCCAACACAGAGGGGATCTGCACTTGCGACCATAGAGGGCTACGAACGGGGAATCTTTGATACTGGTGTGGTAGCTATTGTTATACGAGAACTTAATCAAGGGTAAATGCGTGTCCCACGAATTTCCGAAATCGATGACACATGCTCTCAACATGTCTTCCACGGTCTGGATAGTTCTCTCACTCTGTCCATCTGTCTGAGGATGATAAGTTGTACTCATATCCAACTTAGTTCCAAGAGCTTTCTGAAGGGACTGCCAAAATCTCGAGGTAAACCTGCTATCTTGATCGGAGATAATGGACGTAGGCACACCGTGCAGTCGGACTATCTCTTGAATGTAGATTCGTGTGAGTCTTTCCATCTTGAATGTTTCTTGGATTGGAAGGAAGTGAGCGGAATTTGTCAATCGGTCGATAATTACCCAAATGGTATCATACCCACTCATACATCTGGGTAACTTGGTGATGAAGTCCATAGTAATCATCTCCCATTTCCAATCAGGTATCTCGGGCTGCTGGAGCAGTCTCGAGGGTTTCTGATATTCGACCTTCACCTTGGCGCAAGTCAGACACTTGCCAACGAAGGTAGCGATTTCGGCCTTCATGTTTGGCCACCAGTATAGCTTCTTGATATCCAGGTACATCTTATCCGAACCTGGGTGAATGGAGTATCTGGTCTTATGATCTTCATTCATGACAACCTCCCTGAACCCTCCGAACCTTGGGGTCCAGATTCGATCCATGAAACAATAGACTCTGTCACCTCTGATCTCAAGATTTTTATCCATTCCCCTCAGAGCTTCATTCGCCATGATTTCTGGTTTTAGGGCTTCCAACTGAGCTTCTCTGATTTTCACGTATAAGTGGGAATGGATGGGCATTGTCAGTGTCTTCACTTTGCGGCTTGAACTTTCCTTTCGACTAAGGGCATCTACCACCACATTGGCTTTGCCGGGATGGTAGCGGATTTCGAACTCGTAGTCACTGAGTAGCTCTACCCATCGCCGTTGTCTCATGTTTAAGTCTTTCTGATCGAAGATATGTTGTAGGCTTTTATGGTCAGTGAAGATCGTGCACTTGGTTCCGTAAAGATAATGTCTCCAAATCTTTAGTGCGAAGACCACTGCTCCTAACTCCAGGTCATGAGTTATATAGTTGACTTCGTGTGCCTTCAGCTGTCTCGAGGCATAAGCGATGACTTTTCCTCTCTGCATAAGCACACAGCCTAAACCCTGATTGGACGCATCGCAATAGACAACGAAATCCTCTGTCCCTTCGGGCAGGGACAGGATAGGTGCGCTGCACAAGGCTCGCTTCAACGTTTGGAATGCAGTGTCTTGCTTTTCACTCCAACAAAAGGGTACACCTTTCTGTGTCAGAGTGGTCAAGGGTTTGACAATTCTGGAAAAATTCTGAATAAATCTACGATAATAGCCGGCGAGACCCAACAATTGACGGATTTCTGTGGGTGTCTTCGGTGCTGACCAATTCTCTATCGCCTTGATTTTAAACGGCTCCATGTGTATACCCTCCTCGCTTACTACATGACCAAGGAAAGTTACCTTCCGAATCTAGAATTCGCACTTGGAGAATTTCGCGTATAGCTTCTCCGTTCTAAGTGTTTCCAACACTAACCTCAAGTGTTGTTTGTGATCTTCTATGCTTCTAGAATAGAAAAGTATGTCATCAATGAATACGATAACGAACTTGTCCATAAAGGGATGACACACCCGGTTCATCAGATCCATGACACCGCTGGTGCCTTGGTTAGACCAAAGCGCATCACTACAAACTCGTAGTGTCCATATCGAGTCCTGAATGTTGTCTTGGAAACATCACTCTCATGAACTCGCAGCTGATGGAACCCTGATCTAAGGTCTATTTTCGAGAAGTAACTGGCTCCCTGAAGTTGATCGAAGAGGTCATCTATTCGAGGAAGGGGGTAACGGTTTTTGACGGTTAGCTTGTTCAATTCGCGGTAATCTATACACATCCGAAAGGATCCATCTTTCTTCTTCACAAATAATACCGGGGCTCCCCAGGGTGAGGAACTCGGTCTGATGAACCCTTTACTAAGTAGCTCGTTAAGCTGACTAGATAACTCCTGCATTTCTGCTGGTGCTAAGCGATACAGAGACTTGGCTACAGGGGTAGCTCCAGGAATCAGGTCGATCCGAAACTCAACTTGACGCTTGGGAGGAATTCCTAGAAGCTCTTCGAGAAAGACATCAGGAAAGTTGCAGACTTCGGGGATGCTCTCGAGGTCTTTAACTTCCTGTTTCTCGTTTATCACATGGGCTAGGAATGCATGGCACTCCTTTCGCAGAAGCTTTTGGGCTTTGATGCATGAAATGATGCGAAGATTAGAACTAAGCTTATCGCCGTAGATCATGAGGATTTGACCAGAAGGAAGATTGAGGCGGATAACTTTTTCATAAAAAAGGATATCAGCATGATTGGGGCTCAACCAATCCATGCCAATGATAACATCAAAGCTCTTTATGGAGACTGGCATAAGGTCGATGGGAAAAGAATGATCGTTCAGGGTAAGGGTACAGCCTATGAATATATCATTAGCGTTCTCTTTCTCTCCATTAGCCATCTCGACGGTAAATGTTTCGGTTAATGGTTGGGGATTATGCTTAAGAAGACGTTTGAATGAATGGCTAACAAAACTTCGTTCAACACCAGAATCGAAAAGGATGCAAGCATAAGAGTTGTCGAGAAGGAACGTACCCATGACAACGGTGGGATCGGCGATTGCCTCCTCTTGCCCTATCGTTAAAACTCTCCCGGTGTTGCCAGTTGTTGCTGCCTTGGGGCAGTTTCGCTTGAAATGCCCGACTTCACCGCAACCGTAGCAGCCCTGACCGACACCTGCTCCAGAAGCTTGATTGGTTGGTTGGGCTAGAGTTTTGAAAAATCGAATCGTATGCCCCTTTTTACCACACTTGGAGCATGACAGTTCACGGCATGGGCCGGAAGTGAGATGATGGTAGTTGCACTTGTCGCACCGAGGGAGGGTACCAGCATATCTACTGGTAGGTGCTTGAGTGGCTGGAGTAGCAACATGGGTAGTAGCAGCGTGGAGTGCCACAGTTTGCTGCTTCTTTGAGGGCTCCTGAGAAGACTGACCCTTCTTCTGTTTCCAGAATTTTCTTTTCTCACCACTCCTTTTTGCCGGTTTAGGAGCGGTGGCCACTTCATCAAGATCATCTCCATGGTCGATCAGAGTTTGCGCCAGGCATTTAGCGCTGTCGAAGGTGTTTGGCTTCACAGCCAAAACATTTCCCTTACTTGGCTGGGTCAGCCCCCAGATGAATCTTTCAATCTTTTTGCTCTTCGGGGTAACCATTCCCGGACAGAGGAGCGTCAGGTCTTCAAACCTAGATGTGTAGGCGGAAACATCGGAATCCTTCATCTTTAGGTTCCAAAGTTCCTGCTCCAGTTTCTGCAATTCGCCCCGAGGGCAGTACTCAGCAAGTAGGAGCTCCTTCAAACTCTCACAACCCATAGTGTTTGCCACTGGTAGGGTTAGAGATTTGAACCGACCATTCCACCAGTTCAGTTCCCTGTTGGTGAAAGTGCAAGCGGCGAATTTTACTTTGTTGGCTTCGGAACAGGAACATATTTCGAAAGTGGACTCAATTTTCTCAATCCATTGAGTTAGAGCGATAACACCTCCAGTGCCGTCGAAGGATGTAGGTTTTGCGTTCATGAAGTCCTTATAGGAACACTCCTTCTGGTGTCCCTGACCACCTTCCTGGTTTTGGGGCTGAGTACCACCTCCTGGCCCGCCTGAACCACCGAGGTTCATTTGTGACATAGCAGCAGCCACAACAGCGGTAACGGCTGCTTGGAACATGGCAGGATCAAATGGAGAGGGAGGTGGTGGTGGAGGAGGATTTTTGTTCTTTGATCTGGGTCTTTTCTTTGGAGGCATCTTGATCTAAAATGATCAGGAAAGAGAGGATGGTAAGTCCTCTGGATAGAATCAAGAGATATGAAACAAGAGATATCTCATTATGGCAGTTAGGGTGTTCTACTAAGCGATAAAACAAGAAAGAGTTACCGAAGCAAGTAAACTATCGCTAAGGAAAGAATGAGTAGCAACCTTGGAATGAATTTCTACAACGTATTCGGCTTTGGCTAAAATACTCCTATAGTATTTTATGGTTTGTTGCGATGATGACTATTTGTTTGGATATTAGGTAAGTTTTAGGCCTGTTGCACACCACAGTCACTCCCAAGCACATGTTGGCCGTGTCTCGAATGAATAAAGTTGATCAGGCTATATTGACCCTAGACACGACTACATAACTGCCCAGGTTTAACCGCAGTGTACAACACCCAATTACTTATGTTTTGTTCTACTCGTGGTTACGGTTTCTGGCGTTTAGATATTCTTGTATACTTTTGAAAAATACTTATATTTTAAAGTATACTTTTAGTTCAGAGCACTTCGGTCCCTTAGTGTTTTTAGTTATATACCATGTAAGGTTCGGAATACTTAGTTCACTATAAACAAGGGCTCTGATACCAATCTTTCACACACCGAAGCCGATGGCGGAAACGTTCCGGGGCGGAGGACGTCATGTAATGTATCACAACTAATGTACATAGCAACCATAGTAAACATAACCATTACATCACATAGGAATATTTACATTTGTTTAAAAGCAAAGTAATACATGTTTTATATATACATCAGTATAAAAAAAGTAAAGACGAGACTTCTATACGCTCCATCTTCTCCAAAAGAAAGCGGGATACCTGTCTAACGAGAACCTAAGAATACAAGCAGTTTTAGAAATATTAGCATAAAGTTGGTGAGTTCATAAGCGGTTTGTTTCTGGTAAAAGAATAAGTTTCCTTTGGTTTTATGAAAAGGTTGTTATCCAAGAAAATCCCATATTTTCTTATAAAAGAAGTTTAGTTATTCATATGTTAAACAACCTATTTAAGAAAAGTTACGTTATCCCAGGAAAAACCCTTATTTTCCTTAAAAGTTGGTGGTTGGTTATCGATTCGGAAAGAAGTGTACAAGTATCTACCATACTTGTATCGTTAAGTGAAGTTTCCTGAAAGCCTGGTTATCCTTGAAAAGTACATTAGTTTTAACACGTATATAAAACTAATAAGTAGGTTGTGAACTAATACCTAAGGGTATTACTAATACCCTCCAGTAATCAAACAGTTATTACTTTGAGGTTAGTTCACTAAGTTCATTATTACTTAAGGGTAAATCTCCATTATCTAAGTTTGCGAGTTCTATAACCATATGATAAACTAGATATGGAAATAAGAAGTCCAGTATCACTTTATGACTTTTGTCACCCGTAGACCTGCCGGTCCCACTGTAGCTAGCAGCAAGGTGCGGGGTAGTCAGCCCCATATAGATCTATACACTCAATTCACGTTCTCCCTCCAGGAGATTCTGGTTACAGGGGCGGTCCTCCACTTGCATATCTTCGTGGAGCGTTACTGAGGACGTGTCTCCAATCTTAAGAATAACGAATTTACAAGTAATAATACGAAAAAATCCTGTTTTATAAATGACATGAAATCCTTTGTGAAATATAAAATATATCATTTTATAATGAGTTTCACAAGTTCCTTAGTTTTAGTTTCGAAAACAAACTCTACAAGTTAAACGGTTGGTAATACTGTTTCTTGTGTTAAAAGCATGCTGAACATGTAAATATTTCATACGAAATAAAAGGATATTGAGTACAAGTTCTCTTGTACTTTTTTTTGTTTTCCCCCCTGAAAACATGAAAAACACGGAAAAAGGTGTAGGGGTATGAACTCACCAGACGAGAATGTGCCGGGTAGGATGCTAAGTGTCAGTTTATGGCTTGAACACGCGCGAGGATCCTGTGTAACATGATGAGATACATAATTGTATCTAATTAGACTTTAAACCACTAATTAAGTAAGATAATACATTTTGAGGCGCGAAAACACTTTATCTCAAGTGTTAGGAATGATACGGGTTGCATCTAAGGAGTGTATGGCCTTGATAAGGAGTTTACTTTCCAAGAGTAGGCCCTTAGGGTTGTTTACGGCCCAAAGACCATATCCCCCATGACTTTACGGCCTTAAACTCATGGGTGGGGTGTTTTTGGGTGTCCAATGGTCTTATAATGCACAAGGGAAGGTTCTAGGGTTGAATCAAAGGCTTAGGAAGTTATGGGGACTTGAAATGACCTTGGAAAAGGGGTTTACGATTCTTGAAGGACCCTTGGTGAGTTTACTGTCGTAAACACATGGGTTTACGGATGTAAACTCATGCGTGGCTCATTTTTGCATGATTTGATGCATTACATGAAGGGATACAAGGTTCTAGACATTAATCCATGCTATAGGACGAAGTTAGGGCACCATTTGACTTCCTTTAGGGATTTTAAAGTCTATGAAGGGGTGTTTACGGTCCAAGAATGTTCTTGGGCCGTAAAATCATGTTTACTCCCCAAATGACAAGATTTTGGTGTTCTAAGCTCGTACATGCAATTCCTTAACTCATAGCGAAGCACAAGAAAGGATTTGGAAGGTTTTGGGGCTTCAAAACCCACTTATGGGAGTTTACGGTTTTGGGAGATGTTCCCCAACCATAAACACAAGTTTTTGAGAGTTTTGGATGATTTAAACACAGATTTGCATGCTTAACAAGTTAAACAATAAGGTAGGATAGATCACTTACGATTTTGGAGCTCGAAAGGGGCGTTTTTGGATCAAAATCTCGAGTTGTAGAGAGAGAGACTAGAGAGAGAAAGTGTTATGAGTGGGAAAAAGCTTCAAATGAAGGTCCACTCACCCTTATATAGGTTTTGAGTTTGTGGCCAGGTGGGGATTTACCCAATACCGACGTTAAACAGAGTTTATGGTTGTACCCGATTAAATGGTCGTAACTAAAATTTTCCAAATGAATTCGAGGGTGTTTCACGTGATTTTATTTCATTTCGACATTTAAGAAATCATAATAAAAATCTTAATTGATTTGCGTAACCCAAAAGTTAACGGAAAAATTTTAATAAATATAATTTTATTAACGGAAATGGGTTACAACGACGGAATAAATTTCAGGTTGTTATAGGAAACGACGTCCCAACCTTGCAAGAGGTTAAGTCCTGGCTTGGGAAGTATTTCGCTATGAAGGACCTCGTGGAAGATTCTTACATTCTAGGGATAAGGATATTGAGAAACAGGAGTAAAAGACTAATACGACTTAGTCAAAGTACCTACTTGGACAAGGTTTTGAAATGTTTCAGCATGGAGAATTTCAAAAAAGGAGAATTGCCTATCCAGAGCAATACCAAACTGAGTAAGAATCAGAGTCCGAGTACCGGGGTCGAGATAGCATAGATATGTTGAGTACCATATGCTTTTGACGTTGGCTTGACCATGTTTGATATGACATGTACTTGCCCTAATGTGGCTTTTGCTTTGAGCGTGGTCAACAAATATCAGGGGAATCCTGGTAGAGCTCACTAGACTGCGATAAAGAACATTCTTAAGTAAATGCGGAGGACTAAGGACTAGGTCCTTACCCTCGTTGGGAGTGATGACTTGAGAGTGACATGGTAGAGTGATGCCAACTTTTAGACCGACTGAGATAATTTCCGCTCTCAGTCGGACTGAGTATTTGCCCTAAATGGAGGATCAATAACGTGTAAAAGTTCCAAATAGGAGACTGTAGCTGAGTCAACGTGCGAATCAGAGTACATTGTAGCAAGTGAAGCGTCGAAGGAGGTGATATTGCTAAATAACTTCATCGGAGACCTTGGAGTTGTACCAGCTGTAATGGAGCCTATGGATATTTTCTGTGATAGCGAGAGTGTGGTTGCCTTAACCAAGGAACCAAGGGATCATGGTAGATCCAGGCACATTGACAAAAAATATCACTTCATAAGACATCAGATAGAAGAAGGACTCTTCATAGTAAAGAGGGTATCGTTAGAGGAAAACCCAACAGATCTTCTTACGAAGGGATTGAGTAGGGTTAAGCACTTGTTGCATGCTAGGAGTATTGGGCTGAAGGACAATATTAGTTTTAGTGATTAGATCGTAGTTTCGAAACTTGTAATTAATAAAATGCAATTGACATTTGATGCTTGAATAAAAGGAGTTATATTTATGAGTAAATTTACTATCTTGTGTAAATTGTTTTCTATTGTTTCATTTTGCATGTTTTGACTTCCAGAATAATAAGATTATTCAAATTTTCCATAGTCGATCATACTTTGGAAGTAGGAACTGAGGCATGACTGTCATGAATTGACTTGTAGATTGTCTAAAGCATTTAGATATAGCAAACATTTACTACAAATTTCATGAGTGCTTCTTAAATAAGATTTGAGTATTGGATTAAACTCACGCTCACATGAATCACTTCATGGAATTTATCATGAGTGATTGTGAGACAATAATATCATATAGTCTTTAAACCAAGATATATGAGTTGTTGATTACGAGTTGGTTGTGCATTGATAGTACGAAAATGCATCAGTAACTTGATGTTATAAAATGTGTTGTTGTGTATAATTTAACAAGTAGT
Source organism: Lactuca serriola (assembly GCF_051521515.1). Taxonomy (NCBI): domain Eukaryota; kingdom Viridiplantae; phylum Streptophyta; class Magnoliopsida; order Asterales; family Asteraceae; genus Lactuca; species Lactuca serriola. The sequence goes on from NC_136415.1 coordinate 55,530,708, forward strand.
ACAAGCATATAAGTCGAAGTTTATCTGTTCCTTTTATCCTAGGAGGATTAAAAGCGATATCTTGGGCCCCTCGATGATTTGTTTTGACTTATGTGTCGGGCCCGGTCAGGAATAAATTGATGTGTTCAATTAAGTTCTATGTCAAACATATCGGAAATCGGGAAACAAACTGTTGGACAATAAGTATGACTATGTTCCATGTATTTGTCCACACGATATCTTGAAGTATAGAGGATTATATGATCCCTTATCTAAAGGATGCGTCAGAATTCGACATCGGCTTTTGAGAGATACGATTGCTAATCGGATTTTGAATTTGCATTAGCAGTTATTGTTATTAGACTTATCTAAGTTGGATTAGGTGTCTAAGCCCATAACTATAATTGGTATGTACTTAACCCGATAGCAGCATGATCCATTTTGGGTTGCATTCACCGGAACAATTTGATAGGATCGATATTTGAGAAAGAGGTTATTTGTGATTTATTAATATATTATAAGTATAATATATTAATTGAGAAATCATATTATTTGATTAGTATTGAGCAAGAATCAATTTAGAATTAATTTAGTGATCAAAAGAGATTGATTAAATTAACGGAGACCGATTATGTAAATCAGTGATACATATGGTTTGGTCTAATGGTCCATGATTGATTTGTGATGGACTAAGCTTATGAGATAGTCCATAAAGTGTTAGTCCAAATCAATTGTTGGATCATAAGCCTAAGTGTAAGAATTAGGGTTTACAACTGACTCTTGGAATTCTACACTATATATGTAACCTCTAAGCCCCTAAAATGGGACCAAGAGTATTCTAAGAGGATATAGCCGATTTTTGGTGCTCCAAGATCTCTCTCATTGTTATCCAATTGTTGGTGGTGCTTTGTGAAACATTTGAGGCATCACACTTGAGGTTCTAAGCTCTTGAAAGGCCAACATCTACAAGCTACAACAAGAGGTAATCATCTAACTAGTTTTTTATGATTCAAATATCAAGTTTGTATGCTAGTTAGGATTCATGCTTTGGAAAAAGAATATTGCATGTACAACTAGTGAAGACTTAGATCCAAAGCATTAGGGTTGTATGTGCACCATAAGGATGTTATAGTGCTCAGAACCCATCAAAGTTAATCACATAAAATCTGGTTTTCAAGAAAACGAGACACATAATCCTCTTCAAGAAAAGAACATTGATTCTATAGTACAACCAGCCTATCAGATGCAATATGAAACTGCTCCTCCACAACAACATGCCGCTTCTTGACATCAGAGAACACGTTCTTCCCATCCAACTTCATACCCTGAATGATCTCAAATTAACTTCAGCCAAAATATACCTATCCCACAAAAACAATAAAACCTCATACAATACTAACTATTTCCCATTCACAATAGACAATATATTTTTGTTGGATTAGTGTCTGAGCCCGTAACTATATTTGGTAAGTATTTGACCAGGTTATGCATAGACCTTTTGGGTTGCTTTCATCAAAGCAACTAGATAGGATGAATTATGAATAAAGATGTTGCTTATGCTTTACTAATATATTATATGAATAATATATTAATAGAGAAATCATAGAGTTTAATGAATATTGGACAAGAATTAATTAAGAAATTAATTATGTGGCTAAAAGAGATTAATTAGACTTGGGGACTAATATTGTAATTATAAGATAATTGCATTGTGGGCTATAGATTCCTAAAAGGAAGGGAGTTGGACGAAATCTATGGGAAGCCCATATGATTTTCGTCCAAGGGCCTTCTAGTAAGGTTCCATGGGTTGCTTAAGGCCTAATTAGAGAATTAGGGTTTCTCCTGAAACCCTAGCAGCCCACACATGTATAAATAGACCCCTAGGGATCCCAAAAACGTGGCTAAGTCTTCTGGTAGAGATCTTGGATGATTTTGTGCTCCTCTCCTCTTTCAATATAAACCTTTTGCTTATGGTGTTTGTAAACCATTAGAGGGGTGCTATTTGTGACTCTAAGCTCCAAGGACATGAGATTCAAGCCATTATATAAGAGGTATTCATCTAGATCTGTTCTTACATGTTAATTTCGATATACATAAGCTAGATCTAGGGTTTATGGCTTTGGATGATTATTGCATGTTCATTAGACAAACTAGATCCAAAGCTTTAGGGTTTGCATGTATACCGTAGGAATGATGTAGTGCTCAATAACCATCAGTGGTATCAGAGCCTAGGCTGTTTGTATAATAAATTGATGCAATTGTGAATGGTAAAAGATCAGGAAATCGAAATTTTTTGTTGTCTGGAGCATGAACTCGACGAGTTGGGTGAACTCGACGAGTTCAGAAGCGCAACTCGACAAGTTTTCAGTTCTGTTGCCGGGATTTTCGTTTTTTCTGCCAGATTTTGTTGAGGATAATTGTCAAAACTCGTTTTTCTTGCCTAAATCCAATTTTTTAAGTTTGGAATGATTATCTTCATCAAAATTGAAGGATTTGGTTAAATATGGATAATATAGGATTTTTATAAGTCAAATATTTAACCTAGTTACATTGAAAAGTTTCAATTTACACCCTTAAGTTTTATAGTTTAAATTTGATCTTAATATTTTCAGTATTGAAATTTAAATAGTTAAACCTAATTGTTTTGAAAGGTTTCAAAACATGCCCTCAAGTTTTGGAATTTAAATTTTAATTAAAAGTTTAATTTTAAAATGTTGAATTCTAAAACCCTAATTTTTGAAAAGTTCAAATTACACCCTTATGGTTTTATTAAATTAATTAAGTGTATAATTAAAAGAGAGTTAATAAATCCATAGTGATATGGATTACATTTAATTAAATTAAAAGTTTAATTTATTAAATTAGACCACGTAGTATTTTAAAAGTTTAAAATATACCCTGATACTATAAATAAAATTAAAAGGTCTAATATTATATATGTATAACTTAAATGCTAGTCTTACCGTTAGTAGGCCTCATTCACTAAGCCAATCTATGAGGGGGTAGAAGTTTATGCCCTATAAAATGGCCGTTTACTGGGTGTCCACTCTCACCCACCGCTTCCTTGATTGGTGGAGGGTAGTTTTCCAAATGGGTAGGATAGGGCAAACCCTTTCCATTAAAAGTATAATGAATTATAAAGTAGCTAAATGTTTTTACAAAATTCCCAATCTTAGTTACTTTAGGCAAAAGTGAATTTGATGCAATTCCATGAAATTACACTTTGTACCCTTGCTAAGACGTTAGTGGAGCGTGTGTGGTTAACCGACACATCGAATAGGTGACTGTAACATTGGGGGCACCATGTAAGTTTGCATGGTTATTCACACCCTGTTTTGTGATCCTCGGCATCCCAGTAACAAATCGATGGGCATATCGAGATTTAAACATGCCATTGAAAAGTTCAATGAATCTCAAAGGATCTAAGAGTTTTCAATACATTTAAAACTTAATCTCTATTTCTTTTTCATGGTGGAAAATTAGTGAATCGTCATTCACTTACCTTCAAATGTTCTACAATTTGGATTACGGCATCCCTCTTCCAAGTTGTAGAATATTGTGTTGGGTCCTAGCCTTAATATCTCATTTGGGTGTTTTATTAAGGACTCAATCGATCAACTAATTTGAATTTTCTCCCGTTTTGTAGATGTCAAAGTATGACAACTGTTGTCTTCCCAAATCCCTTGGAACAAGCTTTCCACATGAAGATGCTATTCCACGATTCGATCAAGGAACAAGAGATCATGCTTCACTTCCTCCACCTCCTCCTATTGTTCTCCCTAACCCACAAGTTAAAAGTCTTGAAATGTTCAAGCTCACTCAAGCCCTTTTGGCGGGTAAACATGAAGAAGGAAAGTCAGTGTGTGCACACGTCTTAGAGATGAAGTCAAACATTGATAAGTTAAGAATGTTGGGAATCATTGCTTCCTGAATCATATAGTGAGTTCGTAAAAGAGTACTATATGATAGACCATGACGTGACCCTCATCGATCTCACCTATTTGCTTGTTGCTGCTGAATCAGTAATGATTTGCTGCACTGGAGAAGCAAAGTTTATTGGTGGATCTGCCTTCGAAACCTCCATGGACATAGGCAATGGCAACGAAAGGCATGCCATGGTCGAAAATTTTGATCTTAAGAGAAAGGAAAAGTCTAAAGTAGTTCCGTGTGCTGTTCCAAAAGAGTTAATTTTCTTTTATTGCCAAGAGAAGGGGCATTGGAGACGAAGCTGTCCTGTCTACCTGAGAGATCTAAGAGATGGGAGAGTCAATACGTATTGCTCTACTTCAGGTAAAATCCATTAACTAAGTATATAAGTTCCTATTTTTGATTCTTGATACATTATGTGATATGATTACATTTTTTGAAGGATCGAAGAAAAGAGAGGAAGCTTAAAGGAATAAGCATGCTGAATCTGATCGTGAAGAAATGGATTTCGATCGCATGGATTTGAAGATTGGATTTTTTGAGCTGCTTCTTTAGAGTAGATTGCTAAGAAATGTAATAGCATAGTTTTTCATTCGATTTGCGTTGTAAGGACAAATTTTTCTGCAATCAAATAAATTTTGATTTCGTCTTATTTATTTATCCTTGCAATGACATGTATGAAAAATTGATGTTTGTGTATTTCTATTATTAGCAATGTTGAAATGGATGTGATTCTTAGTTATGTTATTTATGGTAGTGTCATAAGTTTATAAGTAAGTAAAGATTCCCATCGCCCAAGTTTCAATTGGACAGAAACTTGGAATCATACAACTTGTATTTTTTGATGTATGGAAATCTTGGTACTTCAGTAAGTAAGACTAATTCCTTTTTCACATAAGTATGTGAGTCAAGTGATGAACTAAAGGAACTAGTACACAATCTTGTGCACTAGTCGAGTCCACGATAAATAATAATAACATTATTCGTCATGATTTACTAAAAGTGTAGTAAATGTGGTTATACTTAAAAGATTAAGTGTAATTCTGACTCATTGAAAAGTTTCAATGAATGGCAGAACGAATAAGTAGAATCAATGAAGGAAGAAAGATTAAAAGTTTCTCCAATCTAAGAAGAAGGGTGAGTACTTTTGTATCGTGTTTTATGATCGTCTTGGTAATCGTAGGAACCATATTACAAATCATCCTCTAAGGACACCTTAGTGCACTAGTTTGGCTAAGAAGAGGAATGGAGAATTGTTGTAGTGGTTAAGTCAATAAGATGTATCATACTTCATTCGAAAATCAAGTCTTATAGTCATACTCCAAGATTGTGACTTGAGTGACATAATCTTAAGTAGTAATGTTCTTACACTTGCACATTTTGGTAAGTTGTGATGTCTTAAATAAGACAAAGACCAACTAGTATCAAATTGCGTGTAGGTTTTGTCTTGATATAGACACACACTAACTCTTGGATATTTGTTTTGTCAAGAAATGTTTCTTGATAAGAGAATCTAATATGTCAAGAGGTCAGTGGGAGTCTAAAGATCTTGAAAAGTTTCAAGAACAAATCAAGAAGTAAAACTATTAAACACTAGCACACGACTTGAGGTTTGTAACCTAGCATGTTGACAAAATTTTATTTCTATGCCATTCCATTAAAGTTACTTATGCATATGAGTTCTACGAGTTCTCAATTGACTGCATAAGGGAAAACACCTTGTTCAATGAAAGTACATTGACTGGCATAGGTGAGCTGCTAAATAACTTGGAAGCAATGATGGGACCCTTGATGGTAAGAAATTAAGAATGAACAAGTTCTGTCCATAAGAGTTTGGATTTGTCACAAACATTATCTTATGATTATGGTTATGACAAATTCGCATGGATAGGAACACATGCACCGTCAAATCTAAGTATCATCAGGTTTCTTTCATTCATGAAAATGATTATGAGGAAACGCTTTCACTAAGAGAGATTTTAAGGATATAGCGATTATGTAAATTGCATTCTCAAATTCGATTATGATTACGACATCCCTCTTCATAGTTCGAATTGTGGAATTTGGCGATTTGTCTGAACATTTGGGACTTAATGATATAAGTTCTGAATTAGTCTAGACACACATGTGAGCTATCTAAGGAAAGGTGTATGAGTTTGAGAAGCTTATATAAACGCTTATCGAAGCACATCGTATTGGAAATATGAACTTTGGATGTCAATAAGTATTGTCTTCTAGAAGTCCGACTGTTTTCTGATACGTGTCAAATCCAGTGAGAGCATAAATGTTATGCTAGAATGGATATAATCATCATGTTAGTGGGAGCATGAGTATTATTTTAGTGCGAGCAAGTTGGTAATATTAATATATAGAAAAACAAAAGTTTCACTTCGCAAAGTTGCAGGGGTTGAAAAGTTATTTTTGCCAAGGATTGGTCGCTTGCGGACAATTGGAAGTATAGTAATGGATGGACCATATTGTCATTATTGTGAATAGATAAGATTCTATTTAGAATGATTTTTCATTTGGCAAATATGGAAATGTTTCTTTATTGGGAGTTGGATGATAAGAATCTATGTCTAGATTAGAAACTTCTATGCAAGAAGGATGTTCAAAGGAATGTACTTTGAATGTGAGACTTCATGACTATGGAATTGTCTTGTAACAATCTCCAATAGAGCACTTTGTAATCTCATTGGCAAAGTCTTGGTGACTTTGGCGCTGTGATATTACAAAAGGACCATCACATAAAATGTTAGAATCTAACATATTCCATTAGTGGTGAGAATTTTGTATTCTTACACTAATTGATTAGGATTAGGAATTGTGAAATGAGCATCATTGGAAATGTGTTCATTTGATCTATTTCACAAAGTAAAGACCATAGATAAATATAGTGCGCATGCTTAGTGCATGGGACAACTGTTGTTGTAATTCAAGCAAGAAGTTGATGAACCGAAACAAAAAAAAATGAGTAATCAATATGGTGATTAAATAAAAGGTGTTTTATTTATACTAAAAAATTTAGAACCATATAGGATTAGTAGTATTCTTGTGTTTCACTTTGCTTGTTTTGACTTCCCGAATAAAAGGATTATTCAAACCCTCCACAGTCCCTTATACTTTGAAAGTAGGTATGAATGAAGACTGTCATGAATCCGTCTGTAGATTGTCTAAAGTGTTTAGACATGGCACAAGTTTGCTGCAGAGTTCATGAGTGCAGCTATAAGATTATAGTACTGGATTAAACATATGCTCACTTAGATCGCTTCATGGATTTTATCACGAGTGATTGGTGAGACGGTAATATATTATATTCTTAAAACCGAGATGTGTGAGTTGTATTCTTCAAGTTGGTTGCTCATTGATAATATGTAAACGCACCAGTAACTTGGTGTTATAAAACGTATTGTTGTGTGTGATTCAGTGAGTGAGTACAAGCGAGCATTGAGTCGAAGTTTATCCGTTCCTTTTAACCAAAGTGGGATAAAAGCGATATTTGTGGGCCCCTCGATGATTTAGTGATGACACCATAAGCGCTTGGCCAAGCCGGGACTAAGTTGATGTGTTCAACTATAGTTTGTTGTTAGTTGTCATAAATCAGAAATTGGGAAACAACATGTGAACAGAGAGTATGATTTAAATCCATGTCTTAATTCATACGATATCTAGAATTGAGGAATATATGATCCCTTATCTAAAGGACAGGTTACTGATAAGATCAGAGTTCGACAGCGTCTTTGAGAGCTACGATTGCAAATCGGATAATACTTGCATTTATAGTTACTAGACTTATCCAAGTGGGAGACTGTTGGATTAGTGTCTAAGCCCATAACTATATTTGGTAAGTATTTGACCTAGTTGTGCATGGTCCTTTTGGGTTGCCTTCATCAAAGCAATTGGATAGGATGATTTATGAAGAAAGATGTTGCTTATGGTATATTAATATAATATATGAATAATATATTAATAGAGAAATCATAGAGTTTAATTAATATTCGACAAGAATTAATTAAGAAATTAATTATGTGGCTAAAAGAGATTAATTAGACTTGGGGACTAGTATTGTAATTAGAAGATAATTGCATTGTAGGCTATAGATTCCTAAAGGGAAGGGAGTTGGACGAAATCTATGGGAAGCCCATATGATTTTCGTCCAAGGGCCTTCTAGAAAGGTTCCATAGGTTGCTTAAGGCCTAAGCAAAGAATTAGGATTTCTCCTGAAACCCTAGCAGCCCACACAAGTATAAATAGACCCCTAAGGATCCCAAAAACGTGGCTAAGTCTTCTGGTAGTGATCTTGGATGGTTTTGTGCTCCTCTCCTCTTTCAATGTCATCATCTTGCTTATGGTGTTTGTAAATCATTAGAGGAGTGACATTTGTGACTCTAAGCTCCAAGGACACGAGATTCAAGCCATTCTATAAGAGGTATTCATCTAGATCTGTTCTTACATGTTAATTTTGATATACATATGCTAGATGTAAGGTTTATGGCTTTGGATGATTATTGCATGTTCATTAGACAAACTAGATCCAAAGCTTTAGGGTTTACATGTACACCATAGGAATGATGTAGTGCTCAATTCCCATCAATTTTGTGTTGGACCAATAATATGACACGTTTCATGCAATTCCTCCTTCAACATCTTACAACAAATGCAAGATCCTATGGAAAAGGTATATGGTCAAAAGAAAAAAAAATAAACTGTTGTCACAGAAATATATGAAAATAAGTGAATCATACCACAAGAAGCAACCAAAAAGCTCCTAAGATAAGGCCAAATCATCTGTTTTCAACGAGTACGAGCACTCACCAACGACATCATGAAAAAACCCATCAAATTTGTTCATAGAAGATGACCATTTGTGTTTAGCAAGGAAAACACAAAGAAGATTGTCACCTAGAGAACTAACTTATAGGACATGTATTTCATCACGAGCTTTCCAGACGGGGCTCATGCCACAAATGGCAAGTATGACCTTAGGAATTTGACAAGTTTTGACATAGTAATGGATAAAAGGAGATATTAACTTATATAGACCAGGAGCTAATGAAGGATCTTCATTAATGTTTTATAAAGACCCAAGAACGGGGAGAAGACAAATAGTAGAAGAATCTACCCAATAAAAATTCCTTTTCCACTCCCCATTGGTACCTAGGAGATCAACAACTATAGGAATACGATGACTACTAAAAGAGAAACAATCGCCATATTTTTTCATATGAAACAAATATTGTTAAAGAGGCACATGTAATGGAATATGAAGAACGACACAAAACACTTCAAAAGAAATGACTTTTGATACAACGTTAGGACACAACTGTATCAGATGCAAGCCATAAGAACAAAGAACTTCAAGAAAGAAAGAATCTGCAGGAAGTCTCAACCCATAATCCAGATGCCTCATGTAAAATCCTACCTTATAGATTAGAGGCTCAAGGATAAAAAAAAAAGATGGGGATAGGAAACCCTATACATCAGGCAAATGGTAGTTAGAAACATCTCATTCAGAGATGTTCTTATCCACGTCAGAATGAACTGATGATATATCATTAGCCATGGTGGAAAAAAAAGAATAATAAAAGAAAGTACAAGGTAAAGAATTTTCTAAACTGGTAACATCCATAATATAAAGGAAGTGACTGCTTAAGCATTAATTAAGAAGTATAATCAATAAATGGATGTGAAAAACCGAAGGCGGGCAATATTTAATGCAAATCCAATCACTATATGGATGATGCTTCAACTTCTGGCAGTGATCTTAGTCTAAATGGCAAAAATTTGTACCAGATTTATCTTTTAGACTGGGGGACTTAATATTGTTCCCTGGTCAACACAATAGCAGATATCGATCCGTGTAACCAAATTCAATAATAAGAACCATCTTTTCCCCAACCAATAATTATATACCAGATACACAACAATATACATCAGACAATAAATCCAAGTAGTCATATCACAGGAAAAAGTTAAAGGTATAGATACTCGAAGTAAATAAAATACGAGTTGTATAAGTGGACAACTTATTTTACTCAGACCTTGCAAGATACCAGGTAATGTCTTATCCCATTTGTTCCTTAAGATCCTATAGAAGAAAGTCATTAAAAAAGAAGAATTGTTAGACTCACTCTTTTCTAGAAAAATGATCGATAATATACAACATATGCAACATGCAACTCATAGAAAACTTGAGCATCAGAGAGAAATACCGAGGAGGAACCCCGTTATAGCTCATGATGTCTTTTATATTAATATACATATTATGTAAGGCAAGGATCATCATTTACGATCCAAAAAGAGGCATAACATCAGGTGTGATTTTGTGGCCAGTTACATACCTTAAGATGAGGCATTTATTGGTTGGTTATTATGCACGTATTCTTGATGTTACGAATGTATTTATCTTTGTATCCCTTTTAATCGATAACTTTATGTGAGAATATGAAATCAAATTAACCTTTATATATTATTTTATGCAGCTTCCTCCAACGAGATGTTGCAGCCTAATCCGCATGAGCGTGCTGCTTTGTGGTGGTCTGAGAGTTGTCCATTGACAGAGATCGAATTTTGAGTTATGATGTTGTCTTATGTATGTTTTAAAAAATTTCCTTTTGATGATGCAACAAAAACAATTTTATTGAACCGAACACGAATTTATAGAAATTTGGTACAAACATGACTAAGAGTAATTTTTAAAATTTTCTACGTTGGTAAAACACATGACTATGGGTAGTTTAGATCAATAGAATCATATGCTTGACTAGTTTTGGCATTAGATATACTCTTAGAATAACCCTTACTTTTGACAGTTGACTTACTACAACTTGAAGACTCAGATTTATTGAATTTATGAGAAATTGAGTGTCATAGATTCTGCATAGGTGACTGGTCCTCAGGCAAAACCTGCATTCTTCACCTTGGGATGGGATACAACTATAGGTTCGTGGACGTCCAACTATTTTTTGTCCATAAATGATGGTAATAACAACCATGACATCATCTGGTTGTTCGTATTAATCTATAACTGGTATAGGAAACACAACCTCAGTGTATGTTTGTTGATATGTTTCCATTATGCAGTATAGTGATAGCCATTTATAGCATTATTGATATCTTAATTCCTTGAGTACATCTATAGCATGAGAACAAGGTATACTAAATAATTTCCATTTCCCACATGTACAAAAATACGAGTCAAATTAAAGTACACCGTTTTTCATTTGGTTGGTCACTTCATATATTCTATGATCAATACGGTAAACCAAAAAACCGAAGGATTTGTTGATCCTCCTTTTAATAACCTTCTGAACATACTCAGTAACATCTTTTTCAGTTTGATCTATACAAAAGTTACAAACATCAAGTCACACATAATAAATTATACTGAAATAGCCAGGAAAGTACTATAATTTAAATAATTACCTCCAACATTATGACGTTGACACCGCATTGTTGGATTGTTACTCGAAATAAGTAAAAAAATTGTTATTGGTAGTTTTCGTGCATCTTTTGATAAAGCTTTGATGGACTTAGCAATTCTGTCTATCTATGTATGCCGGTCATCAGATAGTACACGTCATAACCTAGCCAAATTTTCTTTGAAATTAGACTTTCAGTAAGCTTTTTTAACCTCCCAAATAATTTTTTGATTCTTTCTTATTTCTAGATATTTGCTTGCATATTAATGAAAGAATAATGAAATCAGAGTCCGTGATACGTGTTCGGGGAACACGGATTGAATGGGCATTCCATGGAATTGGCTCTATCAAATATGATAGCCAAAGAGGTCATGTCCTAATACATTCTTTGAGTCATGATAAAAAAAACCATATCTATGAATCTCCATTTTCTATTTTTATAACACCACATGCTATTAGGAGTACTTGGTTATTACTGTCCATGTTTACTGCTATGAATATCGTGTCCAAGTATTTCCCTTGAAGATGTGCTCTATCAATGATAATAATCGGAAACAAACATGTTTGACACACTCGAACCTACATACTAATTTAATAGATTAGTCATTAAATCAAATACACGTGTAACAAGAACTCAAATAACTCATTATATAAGAAATATTAACACATAAACGATAGACATGAAAAAGTATTCAAATTGATTGTCGTAACTTGTCTTTATATGTGTAACAGTCTCTAGATTTTTCCTCTCAAAATTGTAACAATATAAATGAATTCTTTGAAAGCTTTTTCTAAGGGTCACTCTCAACATATTTAGAGCATACACACGCTTTCCATTATGAAATATGCACACTAAGACGACCATTTAAAGTTCGTTGGATCTGTTTTCCACACAAAATATTACGTGCAATATCAACTAATATACCCTTTAAGAAGTAACCCAATACATTTTTGTTGGCTTGGCAATGATCCGGAAGGATTTGAACGTTTGATAAAGTGTGACGATCTAATAGCTTAACCACTTGAAACGAGTTAATATCTTTATCATTTGTAGCCCGTAACTGCCATTTACAAAATTTCACTATGGAAACGGTTTCATACATGAGTTTTGTAGATTTGCTCACTCTAATTTGAAATCAATGAACTACAACACCTTTATGTTTTTGTTGATCTAATTTTGGTAATAGTAAAGGTTCATGCATCCCCTAATAAGTGATTTGTGTTTCTTCATAGTTAAAAAAAATAATAAAGAATATTTTCCTCTTGGGTTTTTGAAGTTTTAAGGGCTCACTTCCATCTTCTTGAAATTTAGTCTCATCCCCAGCAAACTCAATAAAACTTTGTAAATTTTCAACTAGCTCTCTATGTTGAATTATATTCTCATCATCAACCAACAACATGAGTTTTTCCTGATCATTTATAGATTCATTAACATCAAATGATGGAGCATCATCTACTTTAGCCTTGCCTTTATATCTAAAATCATACCCTTTTACAAGCTGGATGTAAGAAGGAACATGATTGGTTGTTATAGTTAATAAATTAAAAATTTGGTCATTTCCAATACCGAAAGACCTATTGCCATTAGAAATATTTTCTCTAGGAAATCAATGAATACCATTTTCCATTACATTGGCAAGAACAAACAATTATTCTATGTTAGGATGCATACTACTAACAAAACAAGGAAAATAGTTGACATCACTATCTTCAAGAATCTGCACAACTATATTTGATCTAGGACACTAAAAAGATAGACACATTTGATTAGTGTGTAATTCGGACTTGGAAGCAACCAATGTAATTAACCCACCAAATTTGATATCACCACTTATATCTACACCAAAGCATGTGTATTTTGGAGAAATATATTGCATAAATCCCTCGATACGCTGTCGCTGCCCTCTACTATAAACTAACACTTGAAAAAAAAATCATTATACACACTCATTTTATTAGTATACGAAAACTATCAAAATGGGGTTTCAACAACTGAGGAATAAAGTCAAATAAATATAGTTCTTATAAAAGAACTGAGAATCGTCCCTGAAATCGTCCCCATGGTTTGGTCAAAATTTCACGTTTGGTCCCTAACTCTTTTTTTTTGCACTCGGATCGTCCCTGTGGTTTGATTTTGTTGCATTTTTCGTCCCTTACATACATAAAGTTAGGGACCAAACATGCAATTTTTACCAAACCATAGGGACGAAAAAAGCAACAAAATCAAAACCACGGTGACGATCCGAGTGCAAAAGAAAGTTAGGGACCAAACGTGCAATTTTGACCAAACCACATGGACGATTTCAGTAATTTACTCTTACGGGTATTATTGTTGAGTAGTACAATTTATGTTGTGATGAAGTCCAAAGTTGAAGGGTGTTCCATAGATTAGGTTAGGATTTTCTATACTGAATTGTGCTTATAACTCTTAGATATTAGATCCTTGTTTTGTAACCTTTGTTCGAATCAATCAAAGAGCTAAAGCATAGTTACTACGTCATTGTTCATTTCATTCCAAATTTTAATTTTTAATTGAATTCTTGACTCGTCATTTATGTTAGGTTGTACAATGTTTTGAGAAAAAAAATATGTAATAGGGCACCACTCTATCTTGCATTCTACTAATGAACCTCCTTGTTATTGTGTTTTTATTGGAATATAAGAATCCCCCTAGAGTTTGTATTGCATAAATTATGATATAAATTGGACAACATATTACATGATGAACCTTGAAATATATACAATGATACGAAAAAGAGAAACTATACACTATAATTTAACATAAGACTTGACTTTGAGAAGAATGTTCAGGAATACTCAAACTATGTTTGAAGTAAAAAACTATGAAGGTAGTCCTTTTGTAAAAATGTATGAAAACTGATAAGTTGAACGGGCATGTAAAACCTGCAGATATTTAATAGCAAAAGGCTCTTTAACAAAGTATAAGTATATTTCCACATGACTTGTTCCTTGGTGTTGAGTTGATTTATAAGCTAAATAAATGAAACTAACATTGTAATTATAAATATAATACGATAGAGAGGGCATGACAACCTGAATTTAAAATTTTGAATCATTGCAACTTCAACTACAATATTTGATAACCCATGTACTCAGCTTCAACACCAGAATGGGATACAACATGTCATTGTTTAGAATGTCATGAAATAAGGTTATCACCAATAAAGATACATACCCCAAAAGTGGAGCAGTGAGTTTTAGGATGACCAACCTAGTCAACAACGAAGTAAGAAACCAAATGATCAAAAAAGAAGTATGGAGATGAAAGCCATGAATGAGAGAATCATGTAGATAGTGAATGACACACTTTAGGGAAAGAAAGTAAGGTTCATGAATATCATGCATATATAGACAAATCTGTTAAACCACATAACAATATACGGATGAGTGAATGTTAGATATTTCAGGGACCCAACAATAATCAAATATATTGTTGGATTATCAACATACTTTTTGTGGTAGATGAGTTTAGGCTTAGTGTTTGTTGGTGTGCTTAAATGATTGTACATGAACATGTAAGCATGAGAGATGAGTTTTTTTTTTGTTTTTGTAAAAATTCTTTATGACAAGGAAAAGGCTTGGTAAGTCCACGAGAAAAAACGCAAAGGAAGTATAAAAAAGAACCTAAGTCAGTAATAATAAATTCAATCGAAAAGCGACCGATGATTCTAGTGATAAGAAAGAACCTAATTCGGTCTTAGATCAGTATGAATCATGGTGATTTAATGTGTCATTGAAATCCAAGATCGACGGCAAAGAGAAACCCTAAGGAACAAGTTAACTTATATATCAATTAAGTATTCAATGACCGTTAAAGTTTGTAATGGTAAAGCCAATGAAATCCAACAATGTTGGAATGAAGCGGGTGCTCAAAAAGATCTCGTATGTGGTTTCCATATAGTTAGGACCACATAATGTTTGTGTAGTGGAATAATGTATATGTGAAATAGAGGGTAATATGGATAGGTTGAAAAGCCATTTGTGATTTAAGGAACCAATTCGAGACCTAGTGGGCGTATGGTGACCAAAGGATTTGCCAAACCAGTAGAGGTCGAAAGTTGAGGAAAATCTTGTATAGTGGTAAAACCGTCAGAAATCAAGGGGGTTACGGTACCGATAGTTTTGAACTAGTTTAAATATAACCATGACCTTTTTAAAAATATAAAAAACATCAAATTTAACACATGAGGGAAATGGTCACAAGAAATGTGAAAAATCATCCCAAAACCAAATATAATAATTAAATTCACTTGTACTTAAAACATGTGAGTTTCATAAATCAGAATGTACTAATTCAAAGTTCAAACACATAGTAGTTTTTGTAGTAAACGAAACAAAAGGTAGTCATTATGCTTATCAAGTTGACATGCATGCCAAGTTGACAGTTTATTTAATTATAATGGAAATAAAATAACAAAAATTGAAAAAACAAAGGATAGACGAGCAAGGCCGTCCTAGGCGATAGTGCTAAGTAGGGAATCACATGAGGTTTGGGTAGTGGTTAAGAGAGAGAAAGAAATATTTTCGATGACGAGAGAAGCGATTATAAATAAATAATGTTGGTGCAACATTGGATAAAGGTAAATGCTTTAAGATTATTAAGAGAGAAACCAAAATGATCAAATTCAACAAAAAAAAGAATTGTCGGTAGTAAATTGACGAACATACACTAATTGTTTTACCTTTTGTTTTGAAATAAGAACGATTATTTTAAATCGACAGTTTTGTGAAAAAGTGAAAAAAGTAGAGACGGTGTGGTTAATCAGAAGCAAAGCACCATCACCAACCACTATGGATTAAGAATCGTCACATAATGTAAAATAATGCTTATTACTTTGATCGAATAACATGTGCCACCTTGCACCATATTCCAAATAGTAGTTGTCTTGATTATTGAAGGGTTGCTATTAGGTAATGGTATATTGATATTAGCCCATACATAAAAGAAATACGCTAGTATTAAGAAATGTCTAACCAACACAGTAAGACCACAACTTACCAGGTAGATTCCCTCTAGCATCCCAAATAAACTAAGCAATAGGCAAAACAATATTTTATAACAAGAAAATCATCTATGAAAATACACATGCAACATCCCAGAAAACACAAAAAAAAACAATAGTATTATATCGAAGGATATCACCCTCGCAACCTTTAGATAAAGACACAACCCAATCAATGAAGCAAGAACCCAGACTCTTTTGTTTTATATATGAAGACCAAAACACGCACTAGTAAAGGCAAAAAATTCTCTTAAAAAGCAATTTTGCAACACTTTCAATTGACATCTAACTTGGACGTCGGAGAGTAATACCTAGGTTTATCCAGCGATATAGCTTTCTAACTTAAAATTTGTCTACTTTTGCAGCATGCCTTCCTATTTGTACATTAGTATAAGAGGCGACCCTATTATTACAAGACATCCATCAAACTATGTAGCAAAATATGACAGATCGCCGTGGACTGATGTTGGACTTTTTGTGCTACATGGTAGGTTGGAAAATAGAGGCAACATCGAGACCAAATGTTGTGCAAGAAGTCAGGGTTGCCAGGTGTGGCCAAGAAGTCTCATGCGCTATAATAGTTGCTAAAAAATGTTTAACCGCTCCGCAAAATTCATGTATTTTGAGACTAATTTGGTGTCTGATGTCCTACAAAATGGTTAGTAGGAGTGGAAGTACTAACAAACTCATCCAAGCACCCCGAAAATGTGAAAATGATTAATTTTTTTTAATATGTTAAAAAATAAAGGTAATAGGATATTATAAAATTTGACTAAATAAATATAATATTCTGATATTTAAAATAGACATATATCAAATAGACATATATGGAATCATTCTTCAAAATAAACATAAATAAATAATTATAGGTCAATTATTTAATAGAAATACAAAACCAAAGTTATATTGATCTTAATCAACAATTGCTGCCGATAAAGACTGAAATTTCATGATAGTTTAATTCGGACTGCTAATAAGTATCGAGTCTTTAAACGCTTCATCAATTGTTTTTTAAATGGAGTATGAATACTTCAATGCTATAGTCCAAACAAAGCCAACTGTTTTGTTTGACAAGTATAACTGAGTGATGGTCCTTTATTTTTATTTTTATTTTTTAGTAAAATATTTGCACCCAAAAATATATATTAAAAAATCAATATATATATATATATATATATATATATATATATATATATATATATATATATATATATATATATATATATATATATATGTTTAGGTTCATCTAAAACCATGTTAATTTTGTGAGACCGTGAGACGCAAACTAAAAATAGATTTAAAAATGAAAAAAAAAAGAAAAAGAAAAATCCTTTTTTTAATTATTATTTTCGTCATTTTCTTTACTTAAAAAAGTAAATAAATAAATAAATAAAAATACTTTTTTTAAATACGTGAAATATTATAATAGAATATTTCAGTATAATATTCCAATGTGATTTTTAGAATGTTTATATATTCTAGTATTTTACTAGATTTGTCATATATGTAAAATATTCTAATATTCTACTAGAATATTTCACGGATATTAAAAAAACAGAAAATTTTTTAATTATTATTATTATTTTTTTGTTTTTTTGGTTAAAAAAAGTGACGAAAATAATATTTAAAATTTTTTGAAACTTTTCTATTACTTTTGATACTTTACTATTATTTTGAATTTTTTTTACTATTTTTTCGACTTCAGCCATATATTTCTCATTTACCGCTCCAACGCTCTGGTATATCGGTACGACGGGAGAGTTATAATCATAAATGATTACTCGGCATCACTTGTTCCTTCCCTACCCCCCCCCCCCCCCCCCGCAAACTTCCCTACTACCACAACCGCTATCGTCACCAACACTACCACAATCTCTGTCACCAACAAACCACACAGCTGCCACCTCCGTTACATATACAATCGGCACCTCTATCACCTTCATCTTTTATGTTACCAACCACTATAATCATATATAATTAGTCAATTTGTGAACAGATGTATATGTATAATCATTTAAGATTATAGACATATGTGTAAACATGTATAATCATATAAGATTATACCTGCCATATAATCATTTATCATGTTGATTCTTAAAATTTCTATTTTTTTTTTAGAATTTCAAGTGAAATATATATATATATATATATATATATATATATATATATATATATATATATATATATATATATATCATACATACTTATAAAGCTAGCATTTTTTCTTGAATCTCATGCATTTGAAACCCCATAAAAATTTATCAACACCTCATGCGTTTGAAACTCCCACACCCTTTCACCTTCAAAGTAATTAATCACACATAATCTCATTCCAAGAAAATCACATACTCTATAAGTTCAACACCTAATGCATTTCAAACCCCCACACCCTTTTACCTTCATTATATATGTAGTCATATTAGTACATTTTTCTTACAAAAAGTCGTCATTTGGTTGAAGATATTACGATTCAAAAGTTTTCATATAGTTGAAGCATTGACGATCCAAATATGATGATTTGAAGAAATGGGTTATGTCGCATCGATGGTAATTGTAATATGATTTTTTTTTCAACCAAAACAAATGAAGCTTTTCTATTCTTTCTTTATATTCAATTTTTCATTTGACATTTATATGTGATTTGTATGTATTACTAAATCTTGAATGTAAATCTCCAAAGTAGACGAATGTTAGTTTTTTCTTTTGATTTAAATGTATATTTATGTAACATTTTTATTTACATATTCAACCACCCAATGTTCTTATTTATTTGATTGTAGTGTTTTTATTTTAATTATGTTTCTTTTCTATTATTTTTTTTGTTGGTTATCCTACACAACATATTTACAAGACAATATTTAAAAGATAACATAATTTTTAACATTTGATATGTAATTATGATGACTTATCATGAAATTAATTATCTGTATGTTTAATAATTGAAGGGATTAAAATGATGCATCAAAACCAATTATTTAGACGAATATAATAAAAATAATAATAATAATAATAATAATAATAATAATAATAATAATAATAATAAATACACATTTCCAAGTACTGTATTCATTTGAAACTTACACTACAATTCAAGAGTTTTCTAATTTATGTATATTTATTAGTTACAACTCAAGAGTTTTTAACTTATGCTTATTAAGTGGTAATCACTAATAACTCTTTATTTTCCTTTCTTTTATAAGGTTGTAAAGTTTTGCTCATTAAAAACATTAATGTATTTGAAGAGATTTGTGATTTAAATATGAAAAGTTAATATAAATGTTATAATAAATGTTTTAGTGTTTTTATGTTATTAAAAGTTGTAGTGTTTATTTTTCATATTTTTTTCTATTATTCTTTGTATATATATATATATATATATATATATATATATATATATATATATATATATATTTAATACAAATGTTATAATAGATGTTTTTGTATTTTTATGTTAATAAAAGTTGTAGTTAATATTTTTGTTTATACATTTTGTTACCCGTTATATATAGATTATCATACGTTTGATATATAATTTACACAATTTTATCAAATAATTGTATATATCACAATGACTTAAAAATTAAAACTATAATCATCATACTATATTATAAAGGAAATATTTTTTTTTCACCACATTCATTTGAAACTCTCAATTTTTCATATTTTCATACAATATACTTAATTTATTAACTTAAATATGCTTTTAGTTGTAAACATTATCATAAATGAAAGAATTTATGACTTATCAATATGATATACTTAATTTGTTAACTTCAATATATAGTGAAATAAATAACCTACGTTAATATATTAATAAGCTTAAAAATTTAGTGTAAAATTTAAAACTTAAAGTAAAATATCAAATAATGTTTAAAAAAATCAATATATATTTTTAACATAGTTAAAAGGAAAAATTAAATATAATAATAATAAAAAAACCTAAATTGATAAATTGAATTAACTTAAAGGTGTCTAAAAACTATATTCTAACATTTTTAACCTGCGTCGCGCCACGCGCGAGAATTCGTCTAGTATATATATAAAGAGAGAAAAAATAAAATTGGTGTTCGTCGTATATTGGATTAGTTTTATTTTAAATATGTTATTCTATATGTACCTTCTTTTTTACTAACTATAAATTATATTTAATTTTTTTGTTTTTTTAGGATGGTACTATAGTACATCAATTAATAATTTTACTCTTCAAACCATTAATTAACCACTAATTACCCTATAATATCAATCACATAGAAACGGTTTTGATTTTTTTAATTTTTTTTGTATTATTATTATTATTATTATTATTATTATTATTATTATTATTATTATTATTATTGTTAATTTTTTTCCAATATTTTTTATGTTGCAAAATATAATTTTTTTTTTCCAGATTAATTCAGATTAATTGTTAATTAATTCTGACCATGTCTAGCATATGAATCAACCTAGAATTACTTATTTGGTTCAACTATGGAATAATTACAATTCATCAACTGCACCTTTAATTAATATAAATTCTTAATTAATTTCAGATTAATTTTAATTAATAGTTAATTTATTCTGACTATGTCAAATTAATTCAAAATTAATTATTAAAAACATCCAATTGGTATATTAATCATACATATTAACAATCATTTTATGTCTCTCTTAAAGTCATACCAGTTATTTCTAACTTTTAAAGGTAACCAAAAATGACTTTATTTTTATTACATAAATTTATATGAATGTAGTCATGACCTTGACCAATTTTGTTATGACTTTAGACACTTATTTCAATAGTCTCTCACTTCAACAAGTCATCAATTATAAATGCAAGTATATACTTTGAATAACTAGTAAGGAGTGCTTTCCACTACCATTGCCAAACCCTGATAAAATAAATCGTTGGCGCTTAGATAAGCAATCAACTATCCCTTCGTTCTAAAAGTTATCATATGGACATGAGACATGGATATAAATCAATCTCATGTTTCAAGATTTTGTTTCTAGATTTTTGACTTATGATGACTGTATTAGACTACTAATTAAACACATCAACTTATTTCGGGTTAGGGCTAGCACATGAATGTCAACATCAAATCATCGAGGGGCCCAATGATATCATTTTTCCTATTAAGGAAAAAGAAACGAATAAAGATTAACTATATAATAATACCTTTTACTTATCATATAATACATAGAATTACACTTTATGACATCCAGTTACGGATGTGTTGATGTAAACCAATGTACAACATACTTGCAAACTATGACTTATATATTTCTTTAGAGAATAAAAAATATTATCATCTTAGAATTACTCGTGATTGAATCCATGAAGTAATCTCTAAGCATAAGTTTAATAAATAATTAAAATCCCTATTTTCCAAGTATTCATGAATATTGCAGTAATCCCCATGCAATGGCCAATCACCATGGACAATCTACAAATATTCCTTGATAGTCTTAGATCAGTACCTACTTCTAAAAGTATGACTAACTGTGGTATTTCGAATAAATTAATATTTAGGTAGTAACACGTAAAATGAAACACAATAATAAACTAATTATCTATGGTATCATACTCCTGAATATACATATTTTCCAATTATTTAATCATCATACAATTATAGATTTATTGATTGTATAATTGTAATAATTCCCAAGTTTTTGCACTTTGCAATATTGTGATCAACATGCAATACGAGGAAGACAGTGACACTACACCCACTAGTTTTAATATGTACTTAAGACTAACTTGGACTTCTGGAAAGACAATACTCTTTGACCCTTCTCACGAAAGTACAAATTCTTGCTATGCGATGCTTTTTTAACTCTACGAATAGACTTCTAAAGCTTACACACCTTGTTTGGATACTTGGTATATTTAAATCCTTTCAATGTGTATCATACATCCTTCAAAAGTTTCCTATGAAGGAAAAGTCATTTAAACACCCATTTGACCATGTACACCTGAGTCATGGATAAACTACTAAGTTTTATTCCAGAAAATTTTGTCCTTTGTCATTAAACACCTTTGTATACTCCTTTGATTCTTCATAGACCTGTTCGACTACAACTCTAGGAATAGGTGTTGCATTCGAAACATCATCCTCATCACTCACATAGTCTTCTACCACAACATGATCTAGAAGATCACAGACTTTGGACGAAGAAGGTTGATCACTTTTAACCTTCGTCAATGAATCATAACATATTTCTTTCCCTTTTGCCATCAAATTGACATTAATAATAGATAATTAAGAACAAACGCCACTTTCCTCAACCTCAATTTCACTGATATTATCAGAATCATCTTCGATATCAGCAAAATTTTGTTGAGAATCAGATGTCGACTTTTTAGTCATGTTCAAAATTTTAACTTCTTCATTTTTAGAGAGAGTTTCATTAACAATATGCACAAGATCATTAGCATTTAAGCATTCATCAATCTTCACTATTCCATATGCATAAAAATCATTAGGTAATTTATCATAGTCTGATATTTTCTATTCACAACCATATGAAGTTTCATCTACATTTTCTCTCTTATAAGCTAAGAAAGGAAGCAACTCAGTTATCAGTTCTAACAGAATCTCTATCTACTGTAACATTCCTTAATTGAAGCTCTAAACTCTATATAACACTCTTCTTAACTTCCAATTTGTTCCGAACATCATATAGTAATGCTTTCTATTGTTGAGCTTCTCTACTCATGGAAATCAACATATCATTAAGATAAAAAAGAGTATCATCAAAATTTGTTAAAACTACATGATAAGTATTTGAAGGAATATTAAAAGATTCAAAAAGATTGCATACCATCGACATCATTGGAGATTTCTCAGCACCTGTTGAGACAAAGCATCTTCCTGAGATCTTGTCATCATTGGAACCAGCTTCTTTAAACTGAGCATACATAGCTCCATGTGTGGGATTGTTCATCTCCTCATCATCATACCTTAAAGACTAGATCTTATACGTCCCATCATTCTCATCTCCTCCTTTATCCATTAGAGAGATTCTTTTGGTTCGAGCCTTTAACTCCATAATCTTTCCTGCATAGTACGCTTCATCTTTCACTCTCTTCTTCTTCTCCTCCTTCTTTCTCAACATACAGTCCTTTGCCAAGTAATTTTGACCCATTGCAACAATTACAATCATAACCTGAATCACCTTTAAGCTTCATTCGACTCTTCTGAACAATGTTCTTAACTTCCTTCTTTTCCTCTGTTGACTCGATCTTTACACATTTTCTAGTTAATCTATTCCCCTTGAACTCATTGTTGTTCTTGTACATCAGATTCAACGATTTTTGAAGAACCTTTTTACTCTGTTATTCGAATAATAAGCTACCACTTCATCTTCAGAATTAAGCATAAATCCTTGTTCTTCAAGGTTATCATGTTCAACAAATTCAACTTAACAGTCCTTGGCAGTCACTTTCAACATCAGAGTCAAAGGTCCTTCTAAGATCAACTTTCCTTCTTGAGCAATTTCATTTATCTAACTTTCATGGGCCTTTAGAACATTATACAAATCAACCAATGAATAACCATCGAAACTCTGTTGAGTTTTAATCAGCAGGCTAATGTTCCTCCATTCTTCTCTCAATCCCATCAGAAGAGTCAAATTTTATTCCATAGTCGAATGAGCAACACCATAACAAGTACATTTGAATATCAATTCATTCAAACGATCATATTATAACTCTATTGATTCATTATCTTTCTGCTTGAACTCATCCATTTCCAACAAACATTGCTTCATATAGCTTTTCTTTGTCTTTTCATTGCTATGATATTTTTCTTTCAACGTGTCCCAAATCTCCTTTGTTGTTTTGCAACGTCGGTCATAGTTGTAAACTACTGGTAGAATAGCACCATGTTGTTCATGATGGCATTTCTTGTCATTTGCTTCATGTTTATCCCTTCGTATAGAAACATCAGCAGAAGAACCAACAGTTCCAACTTGTTCAAGCATACTGGGGTGATAATTTCCACTTGTGATACATCTCCAAATATATTCATCTATTCCGTTAAGATAGTTCTCCATTTTGTTGGCCCACTGCTCATAGTATTCAAGAATAAGCATTGGAATCTTCGTAGATGATCCACGCAAGTGCGAGAAACTCGACATCGTGCTTATGTTAAAGTTCGCAATTGTTGTCCCAACAACTGAGATTTTTTATTTAAAAAGAGATCTGAAAGGAAAATAGAAATTGATTAGTAATCACTCAATCTGAAAAATAGAGTGAAGGATCGAAGAAAAACAATCAATTGAAACAAGATGTTTGATTAAATATTGTGGAAAACTTTGAATTGGAAAGAGCGATTGAAAAAATATGAAAACACGAGAAAACTAAAACTGATTGAATGAATCATGCTCTCATAATAATTGATGTGAGTTCTAATCGAGTAATGAATACGTAATCAATCAATGAAAACAGAAAGAGCTCATCAAGTAAATAAGATCTTATTGGCTCATATTTCGTCTATAAAGAGTATAAGAGTTTGAGAGAGTTTACAAACTTAATGAACATAAAAGTTACTCTCGACCCAAATACTTACCCTATTTATATCATGTTACATCCACAATAGAAAAATACAAGGACTAAATATTCTAGATCGAATTAGACATGTTCCTTGTAAATACATATAGATTCGAAATCATTTTGATTTCGAACCCTTACAGACCCAAAGTATTTCGACTCCTCACTAGTTACATTTTGACCCCTACAGACTCTTGTTCCAAAGCCTTAAGGGAAGACTATCATTGGCACTCTCTGGGTTTTCAGGAACAAAATGGATGAGGATGTGATTGAGATAAGAAACAAATTTGGACTTATGGATCAAGGTTTCTGTCAGCTTGAAGGGTTAGACTATGATGAATGTTGCTAGACTTAAAGCAATTCGCTTCTTTCTTGCGTTTGTTTCTTTTTCAAGAACTTGAAAGTCTATGAGATGGACATAAAGACCGCCTTTTTACATTGATATCTTCAAAAAGAAGTGTTTCTAAAGCAACCTACAGGCTTCGAAAGTGAAGAGTTTCCAAATCATGTGTATCGTCCTGATAAAGTTGCCAAGTAGATACAAATGAGGAAAGACTGACAACACTTTGTTCATAAAGCATTCAGGATCTCATATCATTATTGCTCAAGTGTATGTGGATGATATCATCTTCGAATCCACTGATGAAAACATAAGTTCAGAATTCGTAGAGATCATGGCCAAAAAGTTCGAGATGAGCGTGATGGGTGAACTACTGTGACAACCCAAAAATTTCCGTTAGTTTTAACGTCGAAATTAAGTACGTCAAAAATTAGCCAAATATATCCCAAAAATATTTTTGACCAGATTTAAACCCGTTGGAATATTTTAAATAATATTCGTTAAGCGAACCGAAATTAAGGAGGTAGAGTTTATGGTCTTGGGAGCATCCCAAAACCTCAAGAACTAGAGTTTATGGTCTTGGGAGCATCCCAAAACCGTAAACACCTTGAAAGAGGGTTTTGGTGCCCAAAAAACCCTTCCAAACCACTTCTAATGCTTAGCAATGACTTAGAGGCTTACATGAAAGGACTTAGAAAACCAAAATCTTAGCAAATTGGAATTAAAAATGAGTTTACGGTCTAAGAGCATCCTTAGACCGTAAACCCATCTTCAAGGACCATAAACACCTTTTTGGGTGTTAAACTACCCCTCAAACACCTCCAAAAGCTTCCATGAGTGTCTAGAGCCTTGTACTCCTTCATTTGATTCACCAAAACACATGATTCATGAACTAACATGAGTTTACTACCGTAAAATCATGTGTTTAAGGTAGTAAACTCCCCAAGAACACCTTCATAGACCGTAAACACCTTTCCAAAGTGTTTAAGTGCCTTTAACACCCTCTATGCTCATATAATTGACTAGAACCTTGCGTGCATGAGTTAGAACCTCCAAACAACAAAAGAAATGGACAAACATGAGTTTACGACCATAAACTCATGTTTTTACGGCCGTAAACTCCTAAAGGAGTGGTCAATGAATCGTAAACTCCCTATTGTGTCTATTTTTGAGCCCCAATCACTTCCTTAGCCCTTGATTCGACTCTAGCATGATTCTATGAGTGAGATAAGACCTTGAAGCATCCAAGAACACACCACCCATGAGTTTACGGCTGTAAACTCTATAAAGAGTTTACTCTTGAAGAGTAAACTCCCTATCTAGGCCATATTCTCCCCTATTTGCAACCCAATAGCCCCCTAGCACTTGACCAAAGTATTTTCCGCACATTAGGATACATTTACATGTTTAATTAGCATTATAATTACTAATTTTATGTAAACATATGTCATCATATGTTAATAGGTCACTAAGTGTGTTCAAGTCTTCACTTGACACCGAGCACCCAACCGGCACCTCTGCCCGATCCACTTACAACAGGTGAGTTCTTACCCCTGAATTAACCTTTTACATGTTTTTACATGCTTTTATGGGGGCGGATACAAGTTAAAACATGCTAGTTATCATATCAATCATATGTGATTGATAACCCGCATGCAAAAGGATTTATCACACTTTCAGCTATTTTACCAAGTATAATACTATAGGTGGTTTTCCAAAACATTTTTACTTGTTTAAATCTTTTCTCAAATTGTCTCTCGCGCTGTATGTTTCACTTCAAAACCAGTTACAGCAGTATTTTAAACAAAGGTTTTCTTTACTTATATTGTTTTATCAAAATTTTATTCAAAACTTGTTTATGAAAGGTTTTCAAAGGATTTCCAAAGGTCTTCAAACTTAGTTTACAAAAGGATATCAAGTCACAATTTTCTTAAGTGTAAAGGTTTTCCAAAGTTTTCTTCAAAGTTTTCTTCTATGCTTCTATGCTTCTACTTCATCAAATTCATGCTTGTACTTGTATAGTTATATAAATAATGTTTAAAGGAGTTAGGAAGACTAGTTCACCCTATTTCCTTTTCCTCGTTGGGATGTGGTCTGGTGGGTATTGGATATCTGTCCGAAGGTCGTTTAAACATTAATTATATATCATGTATACATGTATAGACATAAAGGTTTACATCGGCTAGTTCATTTCCCTTGGGTAGCAAGGCCATCCTTCCATTCATCATTCATAGATCAGAGACACTAGTAACTATTATAGGAATAGTTAGGAACCTCTATTTACTCTTTCTAGTACGAGAATTCCACAGGGGTCAGTTCATACGTGAGCCTATATCATTTCTCCAGCGCCTCTAACAAAATTCACAATACGAGATGGATCTTCAAGACACGGATCTCCCCGTTGTCGAGTTGGTAACCAGAGTCTCCTGTAGGGAGAGCGGGCATTGTGTGTATAGATCTATATGGGACTGACACTCCCGCACCCTGACTGCTAACTACATTCCACGACCTACCAAGCCAAGGGGTGACAAATGTCATATTTATTCTGACGCTTGCAGGGCGTCAAGTACTCTAGTGTCAATCAGTATGGTTACGAGTATCTCCGTGTTTACCTTATAATTCATGGCCTTAAGGTAACGAGAATTTAACACTGTATTCTTGAAACAACCGACTTAGGATATCTATTTGTTTTAGATCTTGCTAGCTGTATCGTTCATTTAATACTGTCTGGGGTCTGTGTTTCTTTGTTTTAGACCTTGCTAGACGTATCGTAAATTTGATACCGTCTGGGGTATGTGTTTCCTTTTGTTTGACTGAGTCAGGCGTATCATTCATTCGATACTCTCCTGGAGTCTATGATTTCTTTTGCCTTAGTCAGCAGTGTTTTCTGCTGAGGCATATGTTATTTTCCCCTAGTATTTTACTAGTGATATTCTCCTACTTTCTTTAAAGTCAAATACCGTATTTTGGGTAATGATAGTATTTCAGGGAAAATTTCTCTTTAAAACATAACACTGTCGAGTCTTGGTAGAAGACTGCTTTTAATTAGAAAATATAGGATTTTCTGGAAAGGACGCTAATACACTGTAGATTCTAAACTACTACTTTTTATAAAGTTATTTTGAATAAAAGGCTTCCTTACACAAATGACACTAAATACTTATGAACTCACCAGCATTTATAAAAATGCTGATACTCGCTTTCAAAATAACTTGTATTCTCAGGTCAGCGATAGACAGGTACATTCCGGGAGCTTTTGTGAAGCCAGCCTAGAACCGAGCTGCATCTATACTAGTTTCTGTATTAATTTGATGTCTCTATAAAATGTAACTTATGTAAAACTATTACTATTAATGCAATGGTTGTTGTACTTTGATTACTATACTGCATATGTTGTGATACTTGACATGGCGTCATCCACCCCAGAACGTTTCCGCCGTTCCGGTTTTGGGGTGTGACAGATCGGTATCAGAGCATTGTTTATAGTGTGCTAACTATATCAATTCATAAAAGATATATAGCCTAAAAATACATAGGTATAAAACACTCTGACCAAAAATTATACTTTAAAATATAACCATATTTTACCAAAGTATAAGAACATCCAGAATCTAAACACTCGAACACAAGTATCACAAGAAGAACAAGAATAAAAGTATTCGGATGTTGGGCATTACCGTCAAACCTGGGAAGTTATGTAATCTTAAGCTGGAATAAATGTAACCTGGTCAACTACATTTATTCGAGATGCGATGAACGTGTGCTTGGGAGTGATAGTGGTGTTGCAACGAGTTTGAAACTTACCAACTAGGAATGTTAGAGCCAAACATAAAGTTTAAAAATATTATGGGAGTATTTTTGAATACTAAAAGACTTACATTAATCCCAGAATCATATTCAGAAGATAAGAAACATACACGAAATTAAAATACCATAGGGGGATTTTAGGATCCATAGATAACCTTGTGTGAAAAACTAAAAAGATCCCTTATTGATATACCTATGATTATAAAGGGTACACTTCCAATGTTATCTATAATAAGGATCCCATACACTGAGAATGTGTGGTTTCGCTCTATTTCCTTTTTCTCGTTGGGATGTGGATATAGAGTAGTATCACATATTCGAAGGCGTATCGGATCTAAGCTATATATGATTTGTGTACCCTATGTAATTTTAGCAGGACTCAATATGGATCACTCAGTGAAATGTTAATAATCTCTTAGGATTCTTTAGACATTTCCATTCTCGCACGAACCCTGTAGAAAACCCTATCCACTTCAGTATTCGACAGAAGATTTGGTTCAGACCCAGAAGAGGTTCATTGAGAAGATTTCTAGTTCGGAAATAAATGAACTAGGTCGAGACTATTGAAACCACCAAGTGCCTATACCTTTTAGGGACACCGGTGGGAAATTCGCCTAAACTTCCGAGATTCCCAGTCATCCATCATGAAGTGATGACACCCAGAGTCAGTATCGGAAGTAAGACGGAGTAGAAATTCAATATGTCTATATGAGAAGAGAGCCCTAGGTAACTATCCGAAGAAAACCAACGTCGGTCCCAGTCAAAGATACGAGGTAGACAGAGGGAGCCAGTACATGGAACACGAGGAGTGTCTTTTCCTCGTGTTCGTCATGCTAATACACCCATAAAATAATACAATTTAGTGAGTTAGTGATTACATTACTCACACTATGTGTTAGGAAAATCGTCGTTTCCCGTTGCAAGTAATACAATTAGAGCGGATCCCAACACCTCTATTGAGAGTGTTTAGCCATAAGTCTTCATGAGCCTTTCTTCCTGCGGTCTTCGTTCCAAACTGATCTCAATTCTTTCCAAGCCGGAGAGTGAACCTTTCACAGTATAAAGGTAACTTAGTAGGAACGACTCCCATCTTATGGCTTTTCCGATACTCATATCCCTATCGTGAATACCCGAACTACATCATAGGGATGTAGGTCGACACTCAGACAACCAATATCCGAGGTGCGGGAAAAATTTATGCCTAATATAATAAGGATAGATACATCTAAGGGTTAACCATCGTCTCTCACCAGCTGTGTTCCTTTCCGTGTAGGAAAACCATGCCTCCGAAGAAGCGTAACCAATCCACTGGCAAGAAACCGACTCTCCTACTCGATGAAGCTACGTTCCAAGCTGCAGTCTCAGTAGTCGTAGCAGCTGTCATGGCTCAACTGAATGCTAACAACGCCAATGTTAGCAAGAGCCCTATCGGGAATTCCAATCCTAGTAATGGACAACAGCAACCAACACCTGCATACCCAGCCACCCAAGAACCTCAACCAACTCCACCAAAGAGAAAGTTTAAGAACGAGGAAGGAAATACCTCGGCTCAAGGGCCTTTCGTAGGGCAACGAGCTGAGACAGTCAATACCCCTACCAACCCTTCCATCCTGACACCTACAAGACCATACCTAGGAAGTCAATGAATGGCAACAGTTACGGACATGCAAAGTTGTAAAACAGAGAGAAGGAAACGAAAACGTCAAGCTCGGAAGGAGCGCCAACGACTCCACAGACTTGCCGCGCAACAGCAGCAAGTGGAAACCCCCACCCCTTCAGCGCCAGCACGACCCATTTCACAAGTCCCTGGCATCGGGACCAACCCTACACACAAAGGTGATGATAAAGTCAGACTCTTTAAAGGGAAATTTTCAAAGTGGAGGGACGAGGAGGGCACCCGTATCCACGTAACTCTGACTAAGCACCTTAATCCACCACCACCAATACCAGTACGAACCAGTCATGTCATTAGTGCGGTGAGATGGGACACCTCAAAAGGGACTGTCCAATAATAAAGAACTCCGGCGCAGACGGGAAGATACTAAGGATCACTGTTGCAGGAGAAACGACGGGGGCACAGGAAGAGTCTAACTCTAATGCTTAGGGAGAAGCATCAAGGAACCCAATAGATTTTGGTATGTCTCTCAATCCTAAATAACTAACCGAAAAAATTAAAAGGCTAATTCTAAATGTAATTATTTCCCTGTTAAGGCGAAAGTCGCAGCACTATTAAAAAAAAAATTAAAATTTCATCAGGTAGAGCTGTAATGGCTCGACATATACATTAAAGCCATGTATAATTAAGATGGACAGACCTAGAGTGAGTGATGCTGCCTCATTTCATGTTCCTCGTTTGGTTGTGGATTTAAGGCGGAGTCGCTCAGTCAACAGTCCTCCCCACCTTAAATTATACATGACTAGTATATGTTAGGCGATTATAGAAAGGCCTCGTGAGAATCCTTTCATGAAAGGTACCCTATTCCGAAACACTCGGGACCCTCTATAGTTCCGCGTCGACTCTATCAGTCCAAGTATCCGCGATAGGGATACACGGGATGAAACCCGAGACGCCTAGAACTTGTGTGCCCGTTCGGCACATGGCCCTATCGGCCCTCATTCTATATCATGTCGATGTATGCCAACTTCGACTCCTCTATCAATCATGTTTTGACTTAGTGCAACCATGTGTAAATCGCTAGTGCTGTGTAAAAAGAACTTTCACCATAGCCATTTCGGCAAATAAAGATTCTTCCGAACCTAAAAATAATAAAACCTAATGCGATCCGTCAGTAATCCCTCTTATCTCAAACCTTCCGAAATACCCAGGAGAAGGGTACCGCGCGCTGTTAACCAACCCTTCTTAGACATATAGAAACCGAAGTGAAAGACACTGCAGGCATTCCAGAAGACGATAACCACCCGAAGCAGACTCCGTAGAAACCCAGAAAGACCCTTCACATATCACAGTCGGGTTCATGAATCAAGAGGATAGAACTCATGGGACTGACTACTATAATTGAGTATATGAATAAGGGTGGTATATAATTGAGATCAAAAAGATTTAAGATGTGTGCTTCCTCCCTACTCCCTATTCCTCGTTGGGTTGTGGGTCTGGGGTGGAGTCGCACAACTGAATATCCTGCCGACCTCAATTATATATGGCTTGCATACACCAAGTATTAGTGGTTAAGCCAAGTATGAGCTCTACCACGAACCTCATAGTAAAACCCTTCATCCTATTCCATAGAATAGGAGCTAGAGTCAAGAGAACCACAGAGGGTTGAGCTACTATAATGACCATAAATCCGAAATTTGTTGTCATCCCGGTTAAGCCAACATAGTAGCTAACACCCTCGGTTGGTAAAGAAATCTGAGTCGTAAGAGTCAAGGACATTGACTACGACCATCCATTCACACTTAATTCCCCGAATTAAGCATCTCAATGGATATCCTGGAACCCTGGAAGCTTCAATAAGTTTAACTCTAAGAAGAGTGGATGAGGAGATTAAAGTTCCGAGTGATGGAACCGTATACTCACTAGATTTGACCTAGATCGAGAAAACTCAGAACCTTTGGAAGAGTAATTGTTGAAGATGTTCGCACTACTCAGGCACTTCGTCCACCCCGTTACCGACGATTAGTGCCTAGGACACTCCGCCCCCTTACGTGGGAGAAGTCACCGTCGCCCTGTAGACGATAGACTGCATTCTCCAAAGTGAACACTAGAATGCTATGAACCCCAGGATACCCTCCGCAGCCAAGAATACTTGATTTAAGTGCGAAAGTAGGTTGCGTTAAGCCTTATAACCCAGATCCCGAAGAGATTATAGACTTGACACCAGTCTAGGTGTTAGTCGATGGGTTGTACAGGAGCACGCGCTTTCTGCAACTGAAATCCAACACATTAGAGAATAGGGTATGTCTTAGAGATTCACTGGACTAATAGGTGTTCCAAGAATACTATCTCACATAGAAATAGTAGAACCACCTCCCAAGATAGTCCAACATTTCGGAAAATCTCTAAGGATTGAGTTAGCCCGGAGCAGAGCCTGTTGTTCATGAAACAACAAGGCAAGTAAGAGCATGATCCTATCCCGTTAAGGATCATATTGTGAAAGCGCTAACTAGACGATAATGTAAAGTTTAAAAACTTTCTAAGCACTCGTCTGGTGAAACCCTATCTCCCCGACCATGAGAGTTTCCGATAGAAACGTCTCAAGAACCAGAAGTGCAGATTTGTTTCGCACTAGGTTGAGATAGACCCCTGCAGCAAGCAGTTACCCATAGACATGCAATCCATCCGATGATCTAGAAAACCTCTGAAAGCCAATTGACAGGAAACACGAATCCAAGGACAACCCGAGCCTTCTAAGAACCAACCTGAAGGACTACACTCCCAGTATGAGAGAACGTTTGGAACTTCAGAATGGCGATCACGCCAGTGATGATCTCGCCATGGAAGTACACTATGTTCTAAGTACCGAAAAGCCCTACCCTTCAGAGAGCTTAAGACCATCCGAGATTCTTCACAAAAATTGGTCCAACCCTTGTCAGACCGCTACTACTTTCGGAAATTCCACAAGTTTCACCCCAAATCAATCCACTTCTTAGACTTCATAAGTGTTTGCCTGACGTCACTTCTTATATCCCACTCATCTTGATAGAAACCATTGGGAACCCTAACTTCGTAGAAGAACCTGTAGGAATCGATAACGGCACGAGACGGAATCCGCATCCCGTAAGTGAAGGTTGTTAGAACCCCAAGCAAAGGCCGGAGTTCACTTGGGAGTGCGAGGAATATTCGAATAGGAAGTGCCCTCATCTCATTACTCGATCATTCATACCTACTTCCATGCCTAAACTCTAATTTCGGGACGAAATTCCCTCTAACGGCGGATGATGTGACAACCCCAAAATTTCCGTTAGTTTTAACGTCGAAATTAAGTACGTCAAAAATTAGCCAAATATATCCCAAAAATATTTTTGACCAGATTTAAACCCGTTGGAATATTTTAAATAATATTCGTTAAGCGAACCAAAATTAAGGAGGTATAAATTTTAAAATTTGTCGTGTTAACGGTAGTCGTGAAAAACCCCGTTCGCGGTTGGTGTCGGGTGAACCCCCAACCAGGCCATAAATTCCACCCTATATAAGGGTTGAGTGGGTTTCATCCCACCCTTTTCCCCACCTTAGACACTTTCTCTCTCTACTTTCTCTCTCTACAAATAGGGTTTTGGTCAAAAATCGCCCCTTCGAGCTTTAAATCGGTAAGTTAACCTTCTTAGCTTGTTGTTTAGCTCTTTTAGCTTGCAAATTCATGGATTAAGCATCCAAAAACCCCAAGAACAAGAGTTTACGGTCTTGGGAGCATCCCAAAACCGTAAACACCTTGAAAGAGGGTTTTGGTGCCCAAAAACCCTTCCAAACCACTTCTAATGCTTTGCAATGACTTAGAGGCTTACATGAAAGGACTTAGAACCCCAAAATCTTAGCAAAAGGGGGTAAACAAGATTTTACGGTCTAATAACATCCTTAGACCGTAAACCCATCTTCAAGGACCATAAACACCTTTTTAGGTGTTAAACTACCCCTCAAACACCTCCAAAAGCTTCCATGAGTGCCTAGAGCCTTGTAATCCTTCATTTGATGCACCAAAACACATGATTCATGAACTAACATGAGTTTACTACCGTAAAATCATGTATTTAAGGTAGTAAACTCCCCAAGAACACCTTCATAGACCGTAAACACCTTTCCAAAGTGTTTAAGTGCCTTTAA
Source organism: Lactuca serriola (assembly GCF_051521515.1). Classification (NCBI taxonomy): domain Eukaryota; kingdom Viridiplantae; phylum Streptophyta; class Magnoliopsida; order Asterales; family Asteraceae; genus Lactuca; species Lactuca serriola. Next base: position 55,565,518 of record NC_136415.1, read on the forward strand.
CACCCTCTATGCTCATATAATTGACTAGAACCTTGCGTGCATGAGTTAGAACCACCAAACAACAAAAGAAATGGACAAACATGAGTTTACGACCGTAAACTCATGTGTTTACGGCTGTAAACTCCTCAAGGAGTGGTCAATGAACCGTAAACTCCCTATTGTGTCTATTTTTGAGCCCCAATCACTTCCTTAGCCCTTGATTCGACTCTAGCATGATTCTATGAGTGAGATAAGACCTTGAAGCATCCAAGAACACACCACCCATGAGTTTACAGCCGTAAACTCATGGGGATATGGTCTTAGGGCCGTAAACTCTATAAAGAGTTTACTCTTGAAGAGTAAACTCCCTATCTAGGCCATACACTCCCCTATTTGCAACCCAATAGCTCCCTAGCACTTGACCAAAGTGTTTTCCGCACATTAGGATGCATTTACGTGTTTAATTAGTATTATAATTACTAATTGTATGTAAAAATATTTCATCATATGTTAATAGGTCACTAAGTGTGTTCAAGTCTTCACTTGAAGGCGAGCACCCAATCGGCACCTCCGCCCGATCCACTTACAACAGGTGAGTTCATACCCCTGAATTAACCTTTTAAATGTTTTTACATGCTTTTATGGGAGGGGAATACAAGTTAAAACATGCTAGTTATCATATCAATCATATGTGATTGATAACCCGCATGTAAAAGGATTTATCACACTTTCAGCTATTTTACCAAGTATAATACTATAGGTGGTTTTCCAAAACATTTTTACTTGTTCAAATCTTTTCTCAAATTGTCTCTCGCACTGTACGTTTCACTTCAAAACCAGTTACAGCAGTATTTTAAACAAAGGTTTTCTTTACTTATATTGTTTTATCAAAATTTTATTCAAAACTTGTTTATGAAAGGTTTTCAAAGGATTTCCAAAGGTCTTCAAACTTAGTTTACAAAAGGATATCAAGTCACAATTTTCTTAAGTGTAAAGGTTTTCCAAAGTTTTCGTCAAAGTTTTCTTCTATGCTTCTATGCTTCTACTTCATCAAATGCATGCTTGTACTTGTATAGTTATATAAATAATGTTTAAAGGACTTAAGAAGGCTATTTCGCCCTATTTCCTATTCCTCGTTGGGATGTGGTGTGGTGGATATCGGATATCCATCCGAAGGTCATTTAAACATTAATTATATATCATGTATACATGTATAGACATAAGGGTTTACATTGGCCAGTTCATTTCCCTTGGGTAGCAAGGGCATCCTTCCATTCATCATTCATAGATTAGAGACACTAGTAACCATTATAGGAATAGTTAGGAGCCTCTAGTTACTCTTTCTAGTACGAGAATTCCATAGGGGTCAGTTCATACGCGAGCCTATATCATTTCTCCAGCGCCTCTAACAAAATTCAGAATACGAGAGCCATCTTCAGTACACGGATCTCCCCGTTGTCGAGTTGGTAACCAGAGTCTCCTTTAGGGAGAGCGGGCATTGTGTGTATAGATCTATACAGAACTGACACTCCCGCACCCTGATTGCTAGCTACAGTCCACGGCCTACCAAGCCAAGGGGTGACAAATGTAATATTTATTCCGACGCTTGCAGGGCGTCAAGTACTCTAGTGTCAATCAGTATGGTTACGAGTATCTCCATGTTTACCTTATAATTCATGGCCTTAAGGTAACGAGAATTTAACACTGTATTCTTGAAACAACCGACTTAGGATATCTATTTGTTTTAGACCTTGCTAGCTGTATCGTTCATTTAATACTGTCTGGGGTCTGTGTTTCTTTGTTTTAGACCTTGCTAGACGTATCGTAAATTTGATACCGTCTGGGGTATGTGTTTCCTTTTGTTTGACTGAGTCAGGCGTATCATTCATTCGATACTCTCCTGGAATCTATGATTTCTTTTGCCTTAGTCAGCAGTGTTTTCTGCTGAGGCATATGTTATTTTCCCCTAGTATTTTACTAGTGATATTCTCCTACTTTCTTTAAAGTCAAATACCGTATTTTGGGTAATGATAGTATTTCAGGGAAAATTTCTCTTTAAAACATAACACTGTCGAGTCTTGGTAGAAGACTGCTTTTAATTAGAAAATATAGGATTTTCTGGGAAGGACGCTAATACACTGTAGATTCTAAACTACTACTTTTTATAAAGTTATTTTGAATAAAAGGATTCCTTACACAAATGACACTAAATACTTATGAACTCACCAGCATTTATAAAAATGCTGATACCCGCTTTCAAAATAACTTGTATTCTCAGGTCAGCGATAGACAGGTACATTCCGGGTGCTTTTGTGAAGCCAACCTAGAACCGAGCTGCATCTGTACTAGTTTCTGTATTACTTTGATGTCTCTATAAAATGTAACTTATGTAAAACTATTACTATTAATGCAATGGTTGTTGTACTTTGATTACTATACTACATATAATGTGATACTTGACATGACGCCATCCACCCCAGAACGTTTCCGCCGTTCCGGTTTTGGGGTGTGACAACTACCTTTCTTTTTGGGTTTCCAGGTTAAATAACTAACTGATGGGATTTTTGTTTACCAAGCTAAATATATTGCATATATGTTGAAGAAGTTTGGACTCTCTGATTGCAATCCGGAAAAGACTCTGACGTCCTCATCAATGTCTATTGGCGATGATCCAAATGATGTTGATGTGAATACAACCCTGTTTCAAGGAATGATAGGCTATCTACTTTATCTTACTGCCAGTTGCCCTAAGATTATGTTTGCTACTATACTGTGTACTCATTCTCAAGCCAATCCTAAGGAATCTCATCTTCTCCATGTGAAAATGATCTTTTGTTACCTAAAGCATGCACCCAATCTTGGGTTATGATAACCTCGGGTTTCTGAGTTCAAGCTTGTAGGATACACTAACTCCGATCATGGTGGATGTGGAATCGATCGCAAAATCACTTCAGGAGGAGATCAAATGCTTAGAGATAGATCGGTAAGCTGGTCTAAAAAAAGCAGACATTAGTGTCTTGTTCTACCGCTGAAGCTGAATATGTTGCCGCTAGAAGGTGTTGTACACAGATCCTACGGATTCAGAATCAGCTCCTAGACTATTGTTTAAATTTCTTGAAGACTCTCATTTTTTATATCAACACCAGTGCCATTCAGATGATAAATAATTTAGTGCAGTATTCAATGACCAAGCACATCGACATTCGTCATCATTTCACCAGGGACATACTTCAAAAGGGAAAAGTGGAGTTGTTCTACATTCCATCCACAGATTAGTTGGCTGACATTTTTACTAAGGCGTTGGACGAAGATACTTTAAACAAATTGATCACACATCTTGGTATGCTTTTAGTGATTTAAATGCTTTCTAACTCTTTTGATTGCTTTTGATTTCTTTCTAAAAAAACACAAAAAGAAAAAAAATGCTAAATTTATTATGTTTACATATTTGTACATAATCTGTTTCGGCTTCGCTTATAGTATTTACAAGTATTCTATTTTCTCTCTTAAAAATCTTTCAGGCCTATCTAAGATTTATATACATCTCCCTTCTTCAGAGTTTCTAAGAGCTGAAAGATCTCAATGCTCTTGGTGCTGAGAAAAAGAGTGGCAACATGTCTTCTTCTTCTTGAGAATACCATCTTTCTCCTACACTCACTTTCATGGATGCAAAGAGCAACCATCGAAGTCTTGTTTTCATTTACTTACTCAAAATCTCGTAAAACCTCGAATTCCTACGTGTTGATCTTAAGGACACGATGGTTTTATGGATTCAAGTTAGTTAACTCAGTGGTTACAAAGACTAATCTCTACTCCTCTTTTGCTCTTGATAAATATGAAGCTTGGAATCCATATGCAATATTTCAATGGTAAATGGCTTCATCACTTTTGATTTATAGTGAAATGTATTGTGTTTTGTTGTGTTTATCTTTACTTGTGCTTTCTTTTATAGTCGGACTCGAAGAGTAGATATCTTGGAGAAAGGAAATTTATTAATGAGTGATTAATTCAAAATATCAATCTTTTACGATTCTATGCAAAAGATTTTTTGAAAAAGCTATACATATAGAGTCTTTGAAAAATGTTGTATATTCTTTTTCTTTGTTTGACTAACTCTTTTGTTGTATTGTTATACTATTTGTTATTTTATCATGTACCATATTAAATGAATTGATGGTGAACTGTATAGTTCTAGACTGCTGCTTAACTCTATGTTATGGAAGTTTAAACCACTTTTTCTTGATGGTTAACATGGTCTATAATTCATGATGATTACACCTCAGCGTGATTGAGACAATCCGTTCATTCCTTCAAATTCTTCTCAATAAAACTTAATGCTTCACTTTGATATACCACACATTCATAATAGTTTGAAATGTTGTGTCAATGGTTAGTCTGTGTATTGTAGGCTATCACATGTACGAACCCATTCTTTCTCTTATATTCTTCTTTAAAGCTTTATGATTCAACATAATGCACAATACACTGATGGGAGCTTGACAAATGCATGTCGATGGTTAAGCTAAAACACCATATCTTATCACGCGCATCAAACCATTCTTTCCATAAATTCTTCTTTAGAATTTCATGATTCCATGTATGATACCAGACGCTGATGAGAATTAGCAAAATCTATATCGATGGGTATATCATTGTCTGTGATATATTACACACACCTACCGGCTCTTTCCCAACTACTCTTTTATTACGAAGTTAATGATTTGTTGTATTAGCCATACACTGATAAAACATCGACACTCTTTGTCAATGGGTACATTCCATACTGAAATGTATTACACGCAACATACTACTCTTTCCCTTTTTCTTCTAATAAAAGTGATTAATGAGTCAGGGTGTGAAACGACACACAGATGACATCTCGTAATACTATGTTAACGATTGGTAGTTGAAACCAATACTATCAGGAGACATCAAAATCCTATACTAGACTACAAAGCTGCATCTCTGATACTCTCCTTCAGTTCCATTATCCTGTTGATGTCAAAAGAGGAGAGAATAATCTTTCCAAAGCTAAAGAAACCACTGGATGTTCAGTTGAGCACAATCTAAGGAGGTGTCAAGCTAACATCAATGCTATCTGTAGTCCGTTGCTTAGTCATCATGGGAAGTCATTTATCTTCTCAAGGGGAGCAGTCGTTAAAGTTGAAGAGTTAAAACTTTATTCTTATTCTCATGGGATAGCATGAGCTAAAGAATTCATTGAAGATTAGTTTTGACATCATCAGATAAGGGAGATTGTAAGGTAACACCATATGATCTAACGAGTCAAACACTCCACACATTTGTCAGTGTCAAAGTATAAAATACCAACATCGCCAGCGTATCAAGCCTATCAACGTCAACGCTTAGTATAGTTATTCTATTGTATTCTTTTGTATATTAGGTAATGATATAGATAACTATAGATTAAAAATCAAATCTGATAACCATGTGATAAGGATTAGTTCTTAGTATAGATTAGATGCAATCCTTTTAATCAAGGTATATACTTGTATAGATTACTATATAATCAACATTAGGGTAAACCTTAATGTGGAGTTCGTCTTGGTGACCGTCTTTGTGACAACCCTTGTTCTTGGTGAAGACAAAACCCTTTCTTAGTGAAAGACAATTTGGAGAACTGATTGTGTTATTTAATTTTCGTTCTTTATTTTCTTAGATTAAGTTTTACTTTTGCCTTTATACTTGAAGTGTATCCGATCGATATAAACCATCAATACTTCCAAAAATCTAAGAAAATTTTGTCCAAAAAGGAAGGAAATAACTCAGAGAGAAAGGTCTGAAGATGTGCAAAATGATCATAATCTCACAGCTATTTATAGGAGAATTGGGCCGCCACATCATTGTGTTTATTAGAAGACCAGTCACATCTTTTCCACGTGGTGCACTCTCAGACCACCACGTCATATAGTCAAGTATTTTCCTAAAATCTTTGAAAGGCAATAACTTTTGCATATAAGCTACACTTCCGATGTTATTTATATCCACACATAGGTACTTCCGAGTACTACAACTTTCCTTTAGACCTCAACAAACAGTTATCTATCTATTTTAAATTCACTTTTTTATAAATATTATACTATTAAAGTCCAAGCAAAAATCATAAATCCTTCATACAAACTCTATTATCGACAATCTCTATACCGATGGGTTCGTATTTACGAAATCTTCAACTTTCGTTTACATTGCTTTCACGAACAATAAGCTGATCTAAATATCGATTAACGTGTCGAACGTGACTCTACTGTGTCGCATCGAAGCTTCAAAAAATCATAACTTCGTCAAATAAAGTCATATTTTAATGTTCTTTATATGAATGCTTTCACTTTTATGATTAGTACAAATTATTTTTAGATTACTTATGCTAATAAGCAACCTATCTCCGATTCAGTTTTTACAACACACTTTGCTATATAGGGTTGAACTTGAAACTTCAAAGAATCATAACTTCTTTATACGAAGTTAGATTTAACCGTTCTTTATATCTACGGAAATCGTATGGACGTCTACCATATGTTTATGATGATTATTTTGGATGAAAAATTAGTATATTTCTAGTTCAAATTTTATAAACAAACGGTTTATGTTGAACTCTATTGTACAGTAAAAATAGGGTGTTATAACTCTCCCCCACTTACAAAGATTTTGTACCCGAAATCCTACTCTTAGTGCACCTTAAGATAACTCCTACAAGTCATCTTATCAGAGTTATCAAGATCTACTCATGATCTACCCAATTTTTCTGCATCGACATTCCCTATGTAACTTCGTATTCTACCTTTGACGTACTACCGAACTCCTCACAATGTCTTCCAAAAATCAAAAACTCGTCGCTATGGACTTCCATAATTTTTACTCTATAACAGACGATCGCCTACACACGTAAAATTTTGATTTGTTCATTTGACTAGGAACAATATTGACTAGTTATGCAGTGAGTAACTAGGTAAATTTATCTACAACATCCTAACGTAATACTGCTTTTGAAACATGCCCCTATAAAGGTATATATGGTATATCGTTCTAAATTTGTGTCCTATGAAAACTTTCTATGGTACACCCTTAAAACATACACGCACTTAGATTTCAAGAAGTTTTCTCTACCTAGTACATATGTTCCAACATCTTGAAACTTAACCAAAGCTACTGTAATATGTTTACTGGTTCGAAAACAATGGATCCAATACTCTATTCCTGATCACAAACTCATTATAAGTCTTGCCACTTGCTCATCTTCCAACCTACTAGATTATAATGAATATTAGGTCATTGACATCCTATTTTCAGGGCTCTAACTACGTTACCTATATCAATGTACAACTACGATTCGAACAATTCGTTCTTATGCCTTCTTGCAATAGGTTGTGATATTATCGAACTATTAGGATTACAATGACCTACCGCTCTTGTCATCATCTACAATCGGGCCTGAAGAGTTGTGATCAGCCCCTCATTTGTCTTAAAGACTCACAACTATTATCTGACTGTTCTAAAAAACCAGTTTTCATCCTTCCTTGATAACTTTTAATCACAACATACCTCTGCTACTTAAACTTCTAAGGCTACAACTAATATGAGGTCCTTAATCTACACCGTATGGATGCTAAAGTCTAACTGTAATCCTATGTCAACTTACGAATGTTAAAATTCGATCCTAGTTTTATATTAAATCTTATGATTATCGACAAATGGAATAACTAAACCAAACATGTTGCTTACCCTAAAGACCTATAAAAACAATGATGCATTATCAAATGATTACAAGGTCATACGGATTCTAAAATCTAATTATCGTCTAATATTAACTTACGAAGGTTATAGATCAAATATAGTCCTAGTTTAAGTTACATGCACACCTATAAGAAATTAGATGCATATCCATCTGCACTAGTGTTAGGGATCAAGATCCTAAAGCCTATTTAGGATTTCAGATCTTAAAAGAGTCTCAGAATCCCGAAACATACATCAGGGTCCTGACCATCACCATTATTCGTCTTTCCTAACAATATTAACGGATATATTTCTTGTTTATTTTTCACGTGTGCACAGTTAGTCAACAAAAGACTCATCAACTCTGAAGAATCATTCCAATCTGGCTTAAGACCTAGAAATACCAATTCAATAAAATGTGCAAATACTAGTTGAATAGGATCCCGTGAATATCAGACACACACAACTTAGGCTACTTAGACTTACTAATACATTTGTACCCCTAATCTCAAGCTTACTTCTGTAATTTTCTTTTCTATTAATAAAATCAAACAGGGCAGGTGATCATTATCACCTCCCAAGGTTTTATGTCGGAGATCCTAACAAGGATCAAGGGATTTCATTGTAAATCACTCGTGTCATTTTGATCTCAATTCCATATTCATCTTAATCACAACACCACCAGCTCTCATATAAATTTTTTGATATCTCTTAATTGATTTTTGACCAAAACAATTTGGTGCCCATTATGGGCCCGTTATGTTCATAATTCTCAAAAATCATGTCTACACAACCAACCTTATCCTCTTCCTCTATTCCTACCATTTATTCAAGGAATCTTCAACCACCTCCAAGTGGACCTCCTGGCCAGAAGAAAACTTACGATGCTTCTAATAGATACACTTCTCCGATCACTAGCCATGGGAATCCAAGATCCCTAGGGTCTAAAGATCTTCTTGTTTAGATCTCCAACAACGAACTCTTCATAGTGATGAAGATGTTAACGCAACAATTGATTCAAAAATAAGAGGACAATAGGACATTGCTCAAGGAGGTGGAAATAATTCGAGCACAAATACGCAAACCCCATGAAGAGACACCTTCGATCTTGCAACCCAAAATCTTGAATTTCGATAGCATATGATCCTTAGGGAAATGCTCAGAGACTATAGGCCCGACATCCGTTGCTACTCAAACTAGGGGTGTAATCCCCAAATACCAAACTCCTTTGATCCATGATCTTGACGAAACTTTCACTACCCCTAGCAACATAGATGTTAGTAACTTCTTCGAAAGTTATACTTTTAATACAAACTATGTGAATCTTGATACATGAATATGTCTAGTCAAGGGTAAGGAACTTCAACAACTAAGATGATCTCAAGCATGCTAGGAGTGGTTCAACCTATATACAAACGATTTATATTGAATTCTAATGTAGATTAAAAGTGGGGTGTTACAACTGTCCCAACTTACAAATATTTCTTACCCGAAATCATACTCTTAGCACATCTCAAGATAATTCCTACAAGTCATATTATTGGAGTTATCGATAATAACTCGTGATCTAGCCGATGTTTCCGTATCGACATTCCTTATAGAACTTCATTTTCTACCTTAGATGTACTCCCGAACTCGTCGCGAAGTCTTCCCAAATTGGTAACTTATCGATATGGAATTCCAAAATTAATACTCTACAACTGACGATCGCCTTCAAACGAAAAATTTCGATGTGTTCCTTTGACTAGTACCATTGTCAACTCGTTATGAAGCGACTAACTAGGGAAATTTATCTTTGACATCCTAATAGAATAATACTTTCGAAAAGTGCCCCTATAAAAAGGCTTTATGGTATATCGTTCTAACTTTTGTCTTACGACAACTTTCTATGGTATAGCCTTAAAACACACACGAACCTAGATTGCAAGCAGTTTCCCATACCAAGTTCATGTGTTCCAACATTCTGAAACTTAACCAAAGCTATTGTAATGGATTTATTGGTTCAGAAACTATGGATCCAATACTCCATTCCTGACGACAGAATCATTATAAGGCATGCTCATCTTTCATCCTACATAATTATAATGAATACTAGGTCCCCAATAGTCTTTTTCAAGCCTCTAACTACTTTACCTATGTCAATGTACAACTGCTTCTCGAGAAAAATTTTCATATGCCTTCTCATGACACGTCGTGATACTATCCAACTATTAGAACTACAATGCCAGACCACTTTTGTCATCATCCACAATCAGGTCTGAAGGCACATGATCAACCACTTAGTGGTCTTGAAGAATCGCAACTATTATCTGACTGTCCTGAAGAAACGTAATCATCATCATTCCCTGATATCTATTTATCACAACATACCTCTTCTACTTAAACTTATGAGGCTACAACTGATCTGAGGTACTTAATCTACACCGTACGGATGCTAAAGTCTAACTCTCATCCTATGTCAACCTATGAATGTAAAAATCCTAGTTTTATATCGACTCTTACACTTATGGAGAAAAAGAATAAGTAAACCAAACATGTTGCTTACCCCGAAGACCTATGATAACAATGATGCATTATCAGATGCTTACATGTTGGTACGAATTTTAAACTCTAATTATCGTCTTATATTAACTTACGAATGTTATAGATCTTATACAATCCTAGGTTAACTTATATGTACTCCTAGAAGAAAATACTAAACAAAATACATAGTTTTCCTAGAGTCTAAAATTTCATTGATGCATCATTAGATCTGTACACACCCGCACTCGTGTTAGGGGTCAAGATCCTTAAACCTATTTAGGATTTCAGATCTTATAAGACTCTCAAGATCCTAAAACATACATCAGGATCCTAACCATCACCATTATTCTTCTTTCATAACAAAATTAATGAATACATTTCTTACTTATTCTTCAGATCTGCACAATTAGTCAACAAAGGACTCATCAACTCGAAAGAATTGTTTCAATCAGGATTAAGACCCAGAAATGCCAAGCCAAGGACATGTGCAAATACTAGTTCAATAGGATCCCAAGAATATTAGACTTTTAGTTATTTGACATAGGCTATATATAGACATGCAGCATTAATACAATACACACACTTTATTGGCAACTTAGACTCACTAATACTCTTGTACTTGCACTTTCAATCTCATTCTTGTAAATTGATTTTCAATCAATAAAATTTAACAAGGCAGTTGATCATTATCAATTCCTGAGGTTTTCTGTCGGAGATGTCAACAAGGATCAAGGGCTTTATGGAGATTGTTGATACATGAAAAGTGATCCTTTAGAAATTTGAAGTGAAGCTAATTCCTAAGTGAGAAGTGTTCCAAGATGATGCCAGTTCCAAAGTGAAGACAAGTTCGAGATGCATCTTTTGTTACTTTCTATTTGAGTCTGTAGTGTAAATTAAATGTTCCTACTAATACTTTGTCCTTTAGTCGTATTTTATTATACGGTACATGGGAAAAAATTAACAGAAGCGGATTTGTTAGTCTGTTTATCTCCAGTTGTCTTTTAGTTCATGCACTTTAGCAGATTTGTCTTTTTGTCATTCCTTGTCTATTTAGGGAATTGTAACCTTAGTGTTAAGCACACATGAGTGTAACATTCTCATTGATATATATACAAAGAATCATTCAATCAAATCATTCTCTCTAATATTCTTATTGTTCTTAAAATCACTTTACATTGTTCATACTTACTTTTACTTATTTGAGCACTTTGTTGAACATCTAATTTTGAGAAAAGACTGGTTTACCAGACTTGATTGGATCTCCATTAATAATAGACATTGATCTTATGTTAATTCAAGGTTTGAGTTCTCAAAGCTTGTCCGCTCATATCATTTTGCTTTCACACAAATTTGATGAGACATTCTCTTCGATCTTCAGTCACAACAAAGTTGTGCTTCTTACAGAACTGAACTCTCTGATTTGCATCAGTGAGTTAGGAGACACTTATCAGGTTGTGTTTGAGATATGCCACATATGCTACATTTTTGTAACGTCACACTTTATGATCTGATGAGTCATACACATAACATGCTATCCACCAGCGCTAGTGCCAACAACAACATCATCAGCGACGATGTGATCCTCATGATCTTAGTGAGCAATTATATATTAGGTAAATATAATCTGTAATTGTAGAATATGTATATTATCACAACCCAAAATCGGAACGGCAGAAATGTTTGGGGGTGTAGGATGTCATGTTTAGTATCACAAGACATGCATCATAGTAATCAAAGTAATGAAAAACCATTTCATTAGAAAGAAAGTGTTTAGAATGTGTGTTCACAAAACATAGAATACATAAGCAAATAACAAAACAAGACTTGAAGCTATTATGCTCCATCTTCTGAATTTCCAGTGCAAGTACCTGTCTTCTAGTTTCCTGAGAATACAAGTTATTTTGAAAGAGTTGATCAGCAATTAAGCTGGTGAGTTCATAAGATTTTAGTGATGTAAGTATGTTGTAGAAAGTTGTAGTAAAATGTAGTAAGTTATAAGTTCTGTTTATAAAAATTCGCCTGTTCCTCCAGAAAATCCTATATTTCCTGCTTTAATGAAAGATAAGTAAAAATAACTCTACAATCCTTTCTATGAGTACTAAATGGATACAAGTTATATACAACTCAGAGTAAACAAACAATCGATTGTGCGTATCTGCCCTAAGCCCAAAACCAAATAAGGAACAGGAAGTAAGGCGGAAAGCACACATCCCATTGTTTGTTAGATCATTGTTGTATATAACCCTGGCGTATTCACTTGTTACTCATGGAGTTAGTTGTAATAGTTCCTTTATATTTAACGAAAATATTCTTTAAGAAAACCCTTATTTCTTATAATAAAACGGTGACCACAGTGGTTACTTCTATAATCAATTAGTAATTTATACTAGTTATATATAATCTAATATCGAATAGATAGTTAATTGTATGAGTATTCCCTAAGCCCACAACCAAACAAGGAACATGAAGTAAGGCGACAAGCACACATCCAACTACCTGTTGGGTATTAATGATATATAACCATGACGTATAAACTAAGGTATTATAGAGTTAACCACCTAAGGTCCTTTAAGTTTATACTGGTTTAATAAAACGGATTAAACCCTTTACTGATAAGTTTCTCTTTTTGTATACCAAAAGTTCTATTTGAAAAGTATGCTTTGTACTAGAAAATTGTGCTTGAATTAGTGTCCTATGACGTGACCCATACATGGTACCCCTTATGATGACTTAATGTATACAGAACATATATATCACCAAGATTGAATGGATAATAGACTGTGTGAATCCACTCTAAACCCACAACCAAACAAGGAATAGGGAATGAAGCGGAAAACACACATCCTATTACATGTTGGATCCCATTGATATATATCCCTTGATGTATACATTAAGGAATCATAAGTTTAGCATTATGGTCCTTTTCTACTGAATGTACTAGAATCGACTGTTCTGTTTGTCGTTTGTAAAATGTAATTTTTCCCTAGTTTATAACTATCTTGACTCGAAAATAGTTTGCATTAACCTTCAAGTGGTACTGTCACAATATGAAAGTAACGGGAAAATGTAAGTACTGTAGTATTGTATATATAGTAACTACTGCTGTACTAACTACCTTAAACCAATTTTTATTTAAGGTATAATGTGATATGATTGCACCATACTAACGACTAATAACATGACGATGAAAGACGTCGGAAGAAATGACATTTGGCACCCGTAGACTTGCAAGTCCTACTGTAGCGAAGAACAAGGTGTAGGATAGTCAATCTAGTATAGATCTATACACAAATTCACGCTCTCCCTCCAGGAGACTCTGGATACAAGTCGAGCCATGGCAGTGATGCCATGCCCCGAAACAGGTTCAGATTTATGTTATTGTATTCTTGTATATGTATTGTATGTACTAGAGTATTGTATGTTCTCTCTGTCTAGTATGTAGTATGTTCTGTTCGTTTCTCAAATAGTATGTTCTGTTTCTCATATAGTATGTTCTCTAGTCTAGTATGAACTGAACCCCTAAACTATACCCCTTATAGTTTACTAATGTTTCACTTGAACTGTTATTGAAAAGACTCTTTTATCTACTAAGCTATGCTTGTACTTTAAAAACAGAGTTTTGTTAAACTATAAAGTAACATAACTATAAAAGAGTTTTTGAAATGTTTTGATCATTTATAAAAGACATAAAAAAAATCTTTTGAAAGATGTTTATAACAAACATTTACACAATTATCATTGTGTTCTACTTGTATCCCCCCCCCCCCCTTAAAAGCATTTAAAACAGTTTAAAAGATCGATTACGCGGTATGAACTCACCTGATGTGGGTGATTCAAACGAATATGTGTGTAAGGATGAGAAGCTCCACGAATGAAGTCTCGAGACTTAACGACTCCTAAATGACATATAATGGCATACATTGACTTAAATATAGCGTTTAGAGGCAACCAAATGCAAGGAAACACCTCACGGGACTAGGAAACACTTTGACCAAGTGTTGGAATCACATGTCATTCATGTAAGGGATATTTAAGGCCAAGAAAAGGTGTTTACGGCCATGGTGTAAACTCATGGCCGTAAACACATAGTAATGTGTATAAGAGGGTGCTTGAATGTTAGGGAAACTTGAGGGATCATTGCTCTTCACAAGGATAAGCAAAACCAATGTTTTGGAGGGTGTTGAGGTGTTTACGGCCACACCATAAACTCTATGGTCGTAAACTCTCGAAATGGTCTCATCTTGGGTCTTAAAGGCAAGGAGTTTCAAAGGTTCAACTGTTGCAAAGGTTAACAAGGGTATTGAAGTGTTTAAAGCTCAAAACACTACACTTTCAAGGGTTTACGGACAGGGTGTAAAGTCATGGCCGTAAACTCTCTTTGATGATGAGTTTGATGATGATTCCTGGCCATAATCTAGTGTTTAACATGCACTACTAGATGATGGATGGAATACTCACACTTTGGAGTGCCTTTGAGGAGTTTTCGGCCACCAAGAACAAGTGTGTGTTCTTGGTGTTCTTGGTGAAACTTGAAGATCTAACAAATGGAATGATTTCATGGATGGAATCATGGAATGATACTAGATAATGAGATGTATCAAAAAATCAAAGGAAGAACACTTATAACTTTTGATGATCTAGGATGAAAATTGGGATGATAGTTGAGAGACAAATGGAGTGTTCTTGAGGTTGGAATGTAAGAAATGGTTAGAAATGATCAAGAGCCATATATATGGACTTGAGTTTATGGCCACATGAGTTTACGACCAGGGTGTAAACTCATGGACATTGTGGCCGTGAATTCCTTAGGATGAGGTTAAGGCTTGATTTGTTGAACAGTGTCTCCAGAAGGTACATTCTAACACTCATTCCTTAAGTGTACCAGGCTTAAAACTCCTTAGAATGACCTTTAACTAGTCTAGAACTCATTACTAATGAGCTTGACACTAAGTTCAGTTGACTGACTGAGCTTTCAGAGCAAAAAAAATTCGGTTGTCACATATATGATCTGTTATCTTAGTGATTAGGATCAGACCTTACATAGATTAGAATATATCCCCAAAATAGTGGGATCCCCGTTTTTGTAATCGTATATAATATACTATTATGGATAAACCCTAATACAACTTTGTGTCTCACTTTGTGTGATTGTTCTCTTTGTCAGAACCTTTTCTCAGTGAACATATCTTTGTGATCATCCTTCTTTTTATGTTCTTGTTTACTCTTTGTTTGTATGAAAGCGGGTTTAAGATATATTCAAGTTAGCATGTCTTCCTCCTATAATCCAAAGTCGTCTTCTATTAACAAGATCCCTCCTTTCGCTCAACATAACTTTGGAATGTGGAAATCAAAGGCTATGATTGTTCTTTGAAACCATGGACTTTGATATGCTCAAAATATTTGATAACGGTCCATAAGTTCCCATGTATCAACCTACGGTTAACAACACTCCTGCTGATCCCATGAAACAACATCCAATGACTAAATATGACTATTAGGACCAAGATCCTTACAACATCTAGGATCCTCAAATATCTTGCTTCCTCAGCAACATTAGGATCCCGACTAATTACCGTTATTATTATTAATACTTATAACGGTCCTATTTTGTCTATAACTAACACGTGTGCAAAAGTAGTCAAGGGAAGACCAATTCTCAATGAAGAATCTTCTCAACTACGCAAAAGACCAGTAATACTTGGTCAAATAACGTTCATGTAGCTGATCATAGAGGTTCCTGAGAATATCGAACATCTTGTTGGCTAAATTAGACTATAAATTGACACTTGTAATCTGCACACGACACACTGTCTTTAGGTCAAGCTTACTCAACAAAATTCTCTACTCATTCTAACTAAGAACTCATTGTAATCTTTACTTTATATCAATAAAATCATCATGGCAGGTGATCATTATAACCTCCCAAGGTTTTATGTCGGAGATCCTAGCACGAATCAAGGGCTTTCCTTGTAAACCATCGTGTCACTTTTCTTTTACTATTTGCTATTATAGAATCCGAACATCACAGCCTTTCATTCAGTTTGGTTGATTAGTACTTGTGTAATTTTTGACCAAAACAATTTGGCGCCCACTGTGGGGTCGTAGTGTTCAAAATCCTCAAAAAAATCATGTCTACACAACCGATCCTCTCTTCGTCCTTTGCTCCTTCCATTCCAACCAAAAACCTACCACCGCCTCTGAGTGGACCCCCCACTCAGAGGAAAACGCCTGACACTTCCAAGAAAAGCACCCCCACAATCGCTAATCCATGAAGTTTGGGATCCTCAGGGCTCCAGGATCCGACTGCCTCAGTCACTACTTTATAACTTTTCGCTATGATGAGGAAAATAACGCAACAGGTGACGCAACAACAGGAGGAAAATAGAGCACAACTCAAAGGATTGGAGAGAATGAAGGCAGAATTTCATAAATCCCAGGAAACTATGCCCACAATTGTGCAACCAAGGATCATGGACTTAAATTATGCAGGATCTTCATAAAATCTTCAAAAGGACACAATTCCTACCACTGTGGCGTCACTCTGGGGGCAACAATGGACAACCAAGCATCCACGATTAATGAGCCTTTCAACACTCCTAGAAACCTCGACTCTAATAAATTCTTAAACAACAATACCGTTGGAGCATGAAAATGCTCTACAATGTTGAGTGTTTATTAGGTTATAATATTCCATTGTATGAAAAACATATTCCCTCCACTAGTATATAAAGTGGAGGTGATGGTCATTTTATTGTAAGTGTTCGCTATGTAGACTTTGTAGTTTAGAGAGAGTGTGGTGGGATTTATCCCACCAAGGGAGAGTTATCTCTCCCAACCCATGAGAGTTATTATATTACTTTTTATCTCTCTATCTATCTACTACAGTTTTACTCACATAGTATGTTCTTCATGCTCATACACGATTATCTTCTTTGTAATATCTTCTGCACTGATCCAATCGATAAAATGGGTACCTACAAATACTATCAATACTAACTACACTAATGTTGATGCATGAATAAATCCGAATATGGCTAGGGAACTTCAATAAGTAAGACAAATGATCTCCTGTGTACCAGAAGCATCCCTACAAGCCACAAGATCTCAATATTTACTCTTGCGATAGCCGATACCGATTTTCCTAAACGCTTCCAAACTCCCAACATGAAGCTATACGATGGGACTACAAATCCCAAAGAGCACATAACCTAATACAGAGAAAGGATGGAGATCATTCCCATCCCAGGTCACTTGAAGGAAGCTTGCCTATGCAAAGGCTTTGGTTCGACTCTCAAACGATCAACCCTCAAATGGCTACTAAACGTTCCCCCATACTCTATTACTTCATTTGCACACTTAGTTAATAACTTTAATAACCAATTTTCTTGCAGCACAACCTTGGAGAAGATCACTAGTGATATTTACCCGGTGGTTCAGGATCCTAAGGAAAAACTTAGGGACATTGTTAACAGGTTTGGCAGGGAAGTTCTGAGCATCCCCAACATTGACATGGCCACTGCAATGGAAGCTTTCAAAATGGGATTAAGAAAGGATTCACCCTTCTACGAAGACCTTGTTGTGACCCCATACAAAAGATTGGATGAAGTTAGGTGTTAGGCATTAAGGTTCATAAGGCTCGAAGAGGATAGAGAGATCTAGAAGAGAAGCAACCCTTCATATCATTATGAAAACCCTAATAGGAAGGCCAAATTCTCAACTCAAAGATCCTAAAAAATGAAGCCTTATTCCAAACCGGATCATCACAGGGTTAATGCCCTTGAAGATGGAGAAAAAGAAGAAGAGCTTCCTAAAATCACTGACTATTGTTTTTCTATGGATGTTTCAGGGGTAATTCATATTATGCAAGATCTCAGAGATAAAGCAAGATGGTCAAAGAGAGATAACAAGTTCACTGCTTGGAAAGAAAAGTCCAAATTGTGTGCTTACCATGAAGACTTTGGCCACATGACCATGGATCCATGAGATGAAATCAGTTCCATCAACATACCGTCAATGTGTGAAGATGCCCACTCCATGGATCAACAAGAATCAAAAGAATGCTATAAAACCTCTATGATATCTATGGTGAAACCCCAACAAGCATAACAATTAAGGCAGGGGGCACGACATGTTCTAGAGACAAAGGAACAAGAAATAAAGGAAGTGCCCTGGGAATCGAGGATCCTGGAGCTAAAATCCTCATAGGATCCTCAATGCCATAGCAGATCGAACAGGATCTACTGAATTTCTTAAGAACCAGAAGTAAGACATTCACATGGAAACATGAGGATATGACAAGTATAGACAAGAATATTATTACTCATAAACTTAATATTGATCTTCTTTCAGGCCAATACACCAAAAAATGTGGTTACTGTTCATCGATAAATTGGTTCCTGATTGAAATCCAATCGACTTAAAACCTTTCAATCTCATTCTTGTTCATGATACTGCGTAATTTTTTTCTTAACCAGAATTCATTGTACATCATTTATTGTTTTCATGATCGATTGGAATCTATTTGATATCTCATGAAAATTTCGATTGATAATCTTCTGTGAAGAGCTTGAAGATGAACACTCAATAACAGTTGAAAAACATATGAATAACAGATGAAAATTGTTTGGTATTCAATGTTTGATCTGAAAATTGATTTGAGAAAATTGTGTTTGGTGTTTGCCAGCAATTGAAATTGATAAGTCAAACACAAAAAGTCAAAATTGGATTTTCAAAAGTCAATTCAATGGTTTGAAAGTTGAAACTGGTTGATAAGAGGGCTAGTCGAAATCAAATGTATGAATGGAATCGATTTTGGAGTCGAATAACGAAGGTTTGGGTTGATATCGATGCAAGTTTTTTGTAATGACTTTGAAAGATAGATATCGATGGTGTTGGGTATCGATGTTGATTTTGGTTGATGCCGAGTATTGGATTCAAGGGTCCATTGATGATTCGAAATTGATGGCTTTCCTGATATTTATGGTAATCATATAAGTTGGTAACAAAATCAATTTTATGAAGAAGTTTAATGTGCGACTAGCAATTTCGAAGTGTGTTGGTCGATGTCGATTTCAAATTGGTTATTGATCAGAAGCTAATTTCAAAGGACTGAAGGTTTAGGAAGTGAATAGGAAATTGATAATCGATATTTCGATGGTTTGGAATTGATGGTATAATCACAACTTCGAAATTGAGTTGAATTGAGGATTAGTTATTGATGGTTAATAGATTGAGAACGAAAGGTTGTTATCAATTGGGTTGAAATCGGTTTGATTTTGGAGTTGATGTTTAGATGTCGATGCCTGATTGTTAAAAGCGAAGCCTTGACTTAGATTTTGATATTGATGGGTATACGTTTGTTTTTGAAGTGTTGGTATTAGTATTTTATATCTATGACTGGGAAGGTTGAACAAATTTCGAAATTGGTTCATTGACTGGGATTTCGAAGGCTGGGCATCAAGATTTTGAAATAGGGTTACGGTTTGTTGTTTCGAAAATGGGTGGATGGATTGAAAAGGGATTGGTTTTGAAAGCTTGGTTGTGAGGATCAATTAGGTATCGACATGGTCACGATGGTATCTGGTTTCGAAGTAGAGAAGAAACAAAAACTGACAATTTAAATCCTTTAACTTTAAAAGAAGTGACAGAAAAGGTCCACATTCGAAATGGGGATAAAAGTTTGTGTTAAATGCAGACTTTTCGTTACGAATCCCTGATGTTTCGAAATATTGGCAAAATTTACCCAATTTTGAAATTGGGCTAGCAATTCTGAGAAGTGGAGGATGTTTTGAAACAGACCCCCCCCCCCCCCCCCCCCAGTTAATGCGATTTTACAATTTATGCCCAGTTTTGCAAATGGGGTAGTGTTTCGCATTTTTGACTGTTTTGGGCGCACCGGGTAATTGCATAATTTCAAAATTGACAAGTTCTACCCAAATTTGTGTAATTTTGTCAAAGGCGGTCCGTGAATGAATACAAAAATTGAAGATTTTTTGGATTTTCCATATTTTAGCAAAATGTTTATGCCATGTGTTAAGGGGGAGATTTGGATAGAAAAATTCCGATTTCGAGCGCTTTCTCATTCTTTTTTGGTTTTATAATCATTTTTCAATTATAAAAAGGGCGAGAGATTTACATATGGAAATTCGAAAATTGAATTTTTTGTATTACAGGTACTTGAAGACCGAAGTAACCTTGAGCACTTGAAGTTTATGAAATGATTTGATTGGAGATTTAGAGGTGATTTGGGTTTTCTGGTTCAAGATGGGTTTGGATTTATTGAAGATATTTAGGGTATGATTTTCTGCTTAACTTTTGGGTAATCTTTTGGGATTTGGATACTCCTAATTACCCTTTGATGCTCAGTTTGTATGGTCTCACACTCTAGAACCTGGATTGTAAAATCATTGAAGAATTAAAGATTTGAAGTTCATTTCTACATGTGTCATGCTTGAGGCTTAGTTCGTGAAGTTGCTCGATTTTGGAAGATTTGAAGCAGGTCATCCATTCCTAACTTTGAGGGGGAGAATGTTGGGGAGCATAGTTATCCATGTATGACTTTGTTGATGGTTTGACTTTTATAGACCCACGTGCATGTAGTAGAGTAGCCTTTACACATGATATATATATATATATATATATAGAAAGAGAAAGAGAGAGAGAGAGAGAAATATAAACACCTCTATATAAGGTGGGTTCATACCACTTATAGAGGTGTGCTTGAGAGATGTAGTGCATAGTGATTGTTGAGTGAGGTATTTATGGAGTTATAGATCCAGTACCTTTTTTGTACTCATTTACTATGATCGAATACACCTTCAGCACCGAAATCACCATGTTCTATGTGTTCTTTGATTCCGCATGCCAAATCAAATACTTGTAAACCTTAGATCTGAAAGAATGATCATTCGGTACGTTCTAATCCCCAACATCCACCCAACCAAGTCTAAAAAGATAAACTCTAACCCAAGAAGAGATCTAAGCAACTAATAAGCAAGGTGAGAACTTGATACCTCAAAAACTTGGCAAACAAGACAGATTATGGATCCAAGAGTTCTTCTTCAAGCCAAGCAACCCCTAATTCCTTAGCTCCTTCAACAAGCATGAAAAATTAACTCTCAAGGCTCTCCCCAAGCTCTCACACTCAGCAATTGAAGATAAGGCTTGGTTTTAGGGTTTCTAGACAGAGGAGTCTGGTAAGGAGGCCAACCAAAGAACTTAAGGCCTTTAAATAAGGTGCAATATCCTAAAAATTAGGGTTTCTCAATCAGCATCCAACCCGCCGAGTTCCCTTCACCAACTCGCCAATTTGGTTCATAAAAACATGCATCTCAAAAGCCTCCAACACGTCGATTTTCCCACCATCAACTCGCTGTGTTGGTCCCTAGGAAAGGGAATTTATTTCCACAATTAATCTTATAGATTTCGGGTGTTACTACTCTCCCCGACTTAAATTAGATTTCATCCTTGAAATTCGTCCTTAGAAACAATCAGATCATATCAACATCTCGAGGAACGCTACCGCAAATTTTGCACATAAAACGACCTTCCCCAAAACAATCAAACCCAAACAGAAACTGCCAACCTGAAGAAGAACAACCCATAATCATATGCAAAGACCAAACCTTATATATCCGAACTTGGGTATCAAATTGGTCTGACTCCCTGAAAAACCTCCCAAACTAAACCGATTGCCAAAACCATGACACTTATACATCGAACAATCTATTCAGCCTTTGATGATAACAATTCCATAAACACACAAAAGATAAAAAATACAGAATTCCTCGACTGTCAGGCCGATACATTGAGGCTAAGAGCCTGAAACCTCATCACATGCCCTTCGTTCATAAGATGGAGCCATCCTGGAGCGCAAACACATAAGCTAAATTCTGAACCCTCCAACTAATGCCTTTGAAATACAGATTTCTTAACCCCCTCTGCTCTGGATACGGACCTTGTACGGACCCACTCATGATTCCCAACATGAGTTCCCAACAAAATCCTGCTCGAAAATGACTACCCATGATACCTCCTGGCGGAACCTTCACTAAAACTGATGAATATCCATTTGAATTTACCCCCATTCCCTAACTAGGGCACTACTGGAACCATGAAGAATGATCCTCAAAACACACCGACCGCTAACTTAACCCAAAACTGAACCATATGATAAACCCAAAATCTTAATAACCCTTGACTCTTTGCTTTGCTAGTACCAACCACTTCTTTGACGAGCAACAACGATCAAACCATGAACTTCTACGATACATCTAACACTTACTGGCTCTATTGCACCGCCACCTAAGCATCCACTTGATATAATTGTTGGATTAGGTGTCTAATCCCATAACTAAATTTGGTATGTACTTGACTCGGTTATCTCATTGTCCTTTTGGGTTGCCTTCACCAGAGCAACTTGACTGAATGAATAATGGAGAAAGACGTTATTATGGTTTATTAATATATTATTTGAATAATATATTAAAAGAGAAATCATATTATTTAATTAACATTGGTCAAGAATTAATTTAGAATTAATTTCGTGGTCAAAAGAGATTAATTGAATTAAGGGGACTAAACTTGTAATTATAAGATAATTACATTTTGGGCTGAGGAACCCTTTGGAAAGGGGTTTGACGAAATCTTATGGGAGCCCATAAGGATTTCGACCAAGGGCTAGGTTTTGGAAGATTCTTGTGGGCTGCTTAGAGCCTAAGCAACCGGATGAGGTCTTTGACTGAAACTCTAATTCATTACCTATATAAAGCGCCCCTATGCTTCACAAATCCAGTTACCACTTGAACCCTAGAGATCATAGAGCCGATTTTGAGCCTCCCCCCCTCTCCAAGATCGTCCATTTGCTTTGGTGTTTGTGATTCATTAGAGGCATCGCATTTAAGGTGCTAGGTTCTCAAAAGCTCAAGATCTTCAAACTACACTCAAAGGTAACATTCTTACTAGTTTATTTATGTTGATTTCGTTTTTTGATATGTTAGATCTAGGTTTTGAGAGCTTTCGATGATTATTGCATGTACAAATAGAAAAACCTAGATCCAAAGCTTTAGGGTTTCCATATACACCATAGGATTGATGTTTTGCTCATAACGCAGCAGTGGTATCAGAGACTAGGCCGTTTTTCTTTTGTGTTTAATGCATTGTTGAATTATTCAAAGCTGAAAAATCAAAAAATCTTGCCTCTGCCTAATGAACTCGTCGTGTCACCTGATGAAATCAACGAGTCAAGGCAACATGACGAGTCCATTCTGTGACTCAGCGAGTCGGGTAGTTTGGTGGCTGATTTTTCAGGTTTTTGACTGAAATTGAATTAGGATAATTACCAAGAACGTTTTTGGCTGTTAAAATCTGATTTTTTTTGTTCAATAAAGTATGGGTTATCCTAATGCAATTCAAAGATAATAGTCATAAATAAGATAATTACTTGTTTTATGTGATAAAGATTAATTATTTGTATTTTCATTTGAATTATCTTGTCAATAAAATAGATTAGGTCAAATTATGTGATAATATTAATAATATGATTAATTAATTATTTTTCAAATTTGATCTAAAAGATGTTTTGAAAAGTTTCAAAATTTGCCCTCGGGTTTTAGGATTTAAATTTTGATTAAAAGTTTTAATTTTGAAATACTTAAATCCTAAATCCTAGAATTTTACAAGTTTAAAATTCAACCCTTATACTATTATATTATTATAAGATTAATAATTATATATATATATATATATATATATATATATATATATATATATATATATATATTTATATATTGTTGGGTTGAAGATTCACTAGAGGATTGTGTCATTGGGCTCGGCTTTAGTCCAATTATTTTGTACTCCGGTTTGGGCCTGTCCAACCGAGAGCCTGTTATGTTTATTATATAAGTATATGCTTGCATGCATAATTAGGTTAACGATTAAGAGTATTATGATAGAATTACAGATTTCTTTGATCGTTCTTGTAAACCTACTAATCCTCTACAGTTGATGTTCTTAATCGAGCTCTTCTGAGGGTTTTGTTTTAATCATTCGACTCGTTTGATTCATTCTTGACTTGTTCTTTATTTTCTTGTTCATGCTATTTTGTATTTATTTACCTGTTTAAGATCTAATCGATCTTAAAGATTAAGTTTTAATCGCATCAATTGGTATCAGAGCAGGAGGCTGTGTAATCGATACACATTTTTTCTGTGAAAAGGTTTCAATTAGGGTTTTTCCGCAATTAATGATATTTATTGAGCCGTCATATCATTATGACGTATCTTGATATTTATTGTTTTGCCCTAATTTGATTTATTACAAGTCTGATCTTTAAACAGGTTATTCGATCATTATGGATGAGTCGCAATCGAATCCCATCAATATTTCCAATAGCATCGGTTCAACCACGATGATTTCCATCCTATATACCCATGATTATGAAGTCTGGGCGCATCACTTCGAAGACTACGTTATAGGATCTGAGGATAATGGATACCTCATATGGGAAGCAATCATTAATGGACCGTTTTCTCACTCTGCAACATCGAGGATTGTCAAAACTCAAAAGGAGTACAATGATCTGCTGAAGGATGTTAAAGATATTGCACAAGATGAAAAGGATAAATTCCAGTGCAATATCAAGGCGTTAAGATTGATCAGATTCGCCCTTCAGTCCGATACTTTCAGGTTGGTAAGCTCATGCACGACGGCAAAGGAAGTTTGGGATAGACTTCGCGAACTGTACTCTACAGACGAGGATTTTGAACATTCTATCCAAACCTTGCTCTTATATGAGTTTAGAGAATTCAGGCAAGGAGCCGAAGAAACTGTGACCCAGACGTTCGATCGCTTTAATCATCTTCTCAGCAGGATGATCAAGCATGACATCGAAAGGAAGCTTATCGAGCAGAAGGTTACGTTCTTGAGTGGTCTAAGGTCAGAATGGAGAGCTGTGGTGTCAACAGTTAAAGCCCATGAGCAGTTCAAATCATACTCTTTGGCGAAACTGGTGGGTATTCTCAAGTCCCAGGAAAAGATTGTGCTGCAGGAAAAGAACGTTGTTTCAAGCCTAGGTTCGCTGGCCCTCCTGTCAAAAAGTAAAGCTGTGATGGAGGATGAAGACCTCAACTTGGTGGAGTATGATCTCACGTCTGAGGATTATGCTATGATGGTGTCTAACCCCAAGAGGTTCATTAGGAAGAGATTCCCCAGCAACAAAAACCGAAACTGGCAGGGGAGTTATAGTTCAGAAAAGGTTAACAATGAACCAAAGGTTGAAGAGCCCAAGAAGGAACCAAAGGCAGATGGTGATTCTGGAGTAAGCTGTTACTACTGTGGTGGGAAAAACCACTATGCTAAGGATTGTGTCCTCAAAAAGATGGCTGAAAAGGACGAGGAAAAGGATGAGGAAGCCTTGTTGCAGAAAAGGCTTGATGATATGAGAAAGAAGAAATCTACCGCTAACCCTTCCATGAATGCTCTAATTGTGCAGGGTTCGGTTGTTGATGACGAGTTCGGTAGCGTGGAAGTTTGGTCAACCGACTCTGAAGACGATGAAGTGAGGAAGCCTACTCATGGAAAGGCTTATGTGGCAAAGGAGGAGAGCAGTGGAGGAAGGTGCTTCATGGTGTCCGATGTATCTCAGATGAGGGGATACAACACTGATGGAGGAAGCGAGGAACCGAAGGAGCAGCAGGACATGTGCTTTACGGCCAAACCACTCAGCCAGCAGTTCAATGAGCTCGATGAACTGATCAAGAAGGTACAATCGGTTTTTGTTTCATTTAAAGTACCACCATCCTCATATGAGAGAGAACTAAAAAATGTTAATACAAGAATTTCACATCTAGATAGTAGCTTAACTCAAACTCGAGTCACCAATTCTAACCTAACTGATCAATTAAGCAGGGTGTCTTCGAAGAGTGAGGAGCGGCGCATGTGGATCGAGTTGAAGGAGTCTGAATTAGTTAAAATAAAAGACGAAAACATTTATTTACAAAGAGACAATTTAAAGTTGTTAAAACAGCGTAATGTTTTTTGTTTAATTGCAAAACGTCTTTATTCTAATATTACTCAGCTTCACTTGGACTGTGAAATAGGCCAAAAGATCCATCACATGATTTTGCCCTTCCTTGAGTTTAAGGAGGATGAAATCGATGCCGAAGCTTATAATTGTGAGAGTGTGATATCATCTGATGACGTCAATCCGACCTATATGTATGGACTGGAGAAAATTGAATCTTTCATTAAATCCAAGGACCACAAGGACATGCTCAAAAACCTTTTGGATGAAAATGATAGACTCAAACTGAGAACCGAAACCATACAAAAATTTGACTCTTTAAACGCCAACTTGAGCTCAGAAAACAAAATAGATGTTGAAAATGCATCTGAGCTTAATGAGGACGACAATATGAGTGAAATTTCTGTAGAGGACACGGTTGACTGCTCAGAATTTGTAAAAGACGAACCTGAAAACCACAAGAATCTAATTTCTGAAAATTCAGTAGAGTTCGCTCGATTGTCCCAACAAAAGTCCCCGATCTTAGCAGAAAAAGCGGTTGTATATCAAAAGGTCTGAACCACTCCAAATCAAGTGTACAAGGTCACTGGAGTAACCGAACATCAAACTGCTGAACTCACGGCTATTGTAAACGAAGACAATGCTGATGGCTGTGATGAGTTCTTCTGGACAGCTCCAATCGATAATGCTGATGAAACAGTAGGGTTATCTGAAAGGACCTCATGGAAAAGCAAAGGACGATACATACCAGAACCCTTGAACAAGCCAGATAATTTCGATGTGCCAAGTACTAGTGGTACGAAAGATATTTCTCAAGAGAATGGAGGTTCGGTAAAAGAAGACATTCCCTCTAGTTCCTAAGTTCAAAGTGAAACTCCCACAGTCCAAAGCGAACCAACCAAGGAGAAACCGAAAATGAAAGCCAATATTCATCATCAACCGAAGCAGATGAGAAATAAGAAACGTGAAAGGAACCAGAGATACAGGAAGAATCTCTCTGAAAGGAAACAATTCTGGCAATCCCAGAATGCATATTTCTCACATCAAGACAAGAATCTGAAGTTTAGGAACAATCCTGTCAAAAAGCATGAAAGCCACAACAACCGAAAGCCAAGGTTCGGTTCAGAAGAGAATACCAACCGAAAGCAAAGGCTCGGTTCTGAGAATGACTCCAACCGAAAGCAAAGGTTCGGTTCACAGAATGACTCCAACCGAAAGCAAATGTTCGGTTCACAGAACGACTCCAACCGAAAGCATAGGTTCGTTTCTGAAATCAAAGGAAATCACAACTCTAAGGTCAGTCCTACCAATGATCAAAAGCAAAAGGATCACCTAGAGTCTCCAGCCAAGAAGTCATCACAACCCACTCCTTCTCATTCATCTAATTCTTCTAATTCTTCCAAATCATCTCCATCTTGCTCTAAAGCTCATTCTGTTCGATCTCAAAAATCTCATTCGTCAGCTGAACAAAAAGGCAAACAGAAGGTTAATGCATCCAATCCAGAGTCTAAACCGAACGCACCTAAACCTAATAAAATAAAAGTCTGTACCATCAAAAAGAAAGATGAAACAACACTTATAAAACGAACATATCTTGTTGACATCTCTCTTACTATTCCTGTTTCTATGAGAAGCTCACGTGGACCCAAGAAACTTTGGGTTCCTAAATCTGCTTAATTTTTGCAGGTTATAAGTGACGAGCAGTTTGACGAAGAATGGTACATCGGTAGTGGCTGCTCGCGTCACATGACAGGAAGGAAAGAAGAGCTCAGGGAATACAGATCTCTTTCAAACGGTGGCAACGTCAAGTTCGGAAACAACTCTTTCGGCACCATAAAGGGATATGGAATGATAACTAATGGTGATTTTACTATAAGGAAGGTGGCCTATGTGGAAGGACTACAACACAACCTCATCAGTGTATCTCAGCTTGTTGGAGGTACGGGTCTCAAAGTCTCATTCGACGATGAAGTTTCTGAAATTATTGAGAAGAAGACGAAGAAAGTAATTCTCAAATCGGAGCGTAAGGGTGAAATGTTTCCTCTAAACCTTAAACCCATCAAAGGAAACCCAGCTATATGCTTGTTATCAAAAGCTCAATCTGACGAAAGCTGGTTGTGGCACCGAAGACTCTCTCATCTCAACTTTAAAGATATCAACAAACTTGTCACTGGAGGTCATGTTCGAGGCTTTCCATTGCTCAAGTTCGACAGAGATCATTTGTGTGCTGCATGTGAAATGGGGAAGCAGAGTCGTCAAAGTCATCCATCTATAATTAACACAAAAGTTGTTGAACCACTCGAATTACTTCATATTGATTTGTGTGGTCCATCATCTATTGAAAGCATCGGTGGTGGCAAGTATATTCTTGTTATTGTTGATGACTTTTCACGATTTACATGGGTGTTCTTTCTAAAGCTCAAATCTGAAGCGACTCCTAAGCTGAAAGTGTTCATCAAGCAGATTGAAGTACAGCTCAAGAAGGTCGTTCGCAACATCAGAAGCGACAATGGTCTGGAATTCAAGAACAGGGAATTTGAAGGATTTCTAGTAGAAAAGGGAATAAGTCACAACTTCTCAGCTCCCTACACACTTCAACAAAACGGAATTGTCGAAAGACGAAACCGATCTTTGTGTGAAGCTGCCCGAACTATGCTAAGTTTCGCTTCTTTACCTCTTTATTTTTGGGCTGATGCAATTTCTGCTGCTTGTTTTACACAGAACAGGTCTTATCTCAACAAACGATTCACGCTCACACCATACGAGATTCTCAACAGCAGAAAACCCAATGTGAAATTTTTCCATGTGTTCGGCTCACGGTGTTTCATCTTTAACTCTAAAGAACACCGCAACAAGTTCGATGTCAAAGCCGACGAAGGAATCTTTCTGGGTTATTCTCTCACTTCCAAAGCATACAGAGTCCTAAACAAGTGTTCGAGAAAAATCAAAGAGACCTATTATGTGACTTTTGACGATAACTATGTCAAAAAGCTATAGGCCAAAGAAGACACAACTGGGGACATCTTTCCTCAAACTGGCCAAGTCACAGTCTCGATCGCTAATCTATACGAGAAATTTCTGGAGCTCTTTGGCGAACCAGAGAAAGCTACTCTCTCAGAAGCCGGTGCAGCAGACAACAAGGTAGACCACATAAAGCAAATTGTCGAAGAAGCTGCCAGGAGAATGAATGAAGGAGGATCAAATTCTGATGAACCTCCATACCATGATGCTTCAGTCGAGGGGGAGCCAAGCTCACATGTTGAGGGGGAGCCAAGCACTACTACTGCTACCAAAAGTCCAACTGCAACCGAATGTGCTTCTCCAACCGAAGGTGCATCAATGCCTGAAAGTCCAGCACCACAAGAAACCTCTGAACCTCAAGTTTCTTATAGCTCATCAACTGAGGGGGAGCATAGTGATATGACGCTCGACTACGAAAGCCAATCTGAGCCAGAAGAAATGATCAACGCTGAACTAGATCCCACCTTTATTCCAAACTACCCTCCTCTCACCAAATGGACCAGAGATCATCCTATCTCTCAAGTGGTTGGTGATGTCTCCGAAAAGGTTTTGACCCGATCACAACTGAAGGCAAAACAGACATCCTTATTTTCAAAGGTTGAGTTTTGTATGTTTAACTCATTCGTATCAAAAGTTGAACCGAAGACAGTTAACACTACACTCGATCACTCTGATTGGGTTCAAGCAATGCAAGACGAACTGAATGAATTTGAAAGGAACAAAGTCGGGCGCCTCATTCCAACTCCTCCAGATGCCTCGGTTGTTGGTCTCAAATGGGTCTTTAGGAATAAAATGTACAAGGAAGGGAATTTTATAAGGAACAAAGCTCGTCTGGTCGTAAAGGGATATTGTCAGGAAGAAGGAATTGATTATGAAGAGACTTTCGCTCCCGTAGCTAGGCTGGAATCAGTTAGAATATTTCTAGCTTACGCTGCCCACAAAAACTTTGAAGTTTTCCAAATGGACGTCAAATGTGTATTTCTAAATGGAGAACTCGAAGAAACCGTGTATGTGGAGCAACCTCCTGGGTTCGTAAACGAAAAGTATCCAAATCATTGCTACATTCTGGATAAAGCTGTGTATGGCCTCAAACAAGCTCCGAGAGCCTGGTATGAAACGCTAACTAAATTCTTAAAGATGTCTAAATTCAAACAAGGTTCGGTTGACCCAACCTTCTTTCGCAAAAAGGAAGGTAACCACCTTATGATAGTTCAAATTTATGTCGATGACATTATCTTTGGCTCTACGAATCCCAGCCTAACAGCTGAATTCAGAAAGCTGATGGAGACTAAATTTGAAATGAGCTCAATGGGTCCTATTAACTTTTTTCTTGGTTTAAATATTAGACAGGGACCCGAAGGCATCTTTATCAATCAGGAAGCTTACACGACGACTCTCCTAGTAAAGTTTGGTATGATGGGAGACTCCAAAGTCAAAGTCCCAATGGCATTCGGCACCAAGCTAACTCCATCCCTAGACAAACCGGCTGTCGATATCACGCTCTATCGTCAAATGATAGGCTCACTAATGTATCTTACTGCTAGCAGGCCTGACATCATGTTTTCTGTATGTTATTGTGCTCGATTTCAGGCAAACCCACACGAACCTCACATGCTTGTAGTGAAGAACATATTACGCTATCTCAAGCGAACCACCTCCTTAGGTCTATGGTATCCTTCCAACTCAGGCTTCTTCGTTCAAGCCTATTCAGATGCTGACCTTGGAGGATGTGGACTCGACAGAAAAAGCACCACTGGTGGCTGTCAATTCCTTGATGGGAAGTTGGTCAGCTGGCAATCCAAGAAACAAACGTGCGTGTCGTTGTCTACTGCCGAAGCGGAATACATAGCCGCTGCATCCTGCACCTCCCAAGTGATTTGGATCCAGAGTCAACTTCGAGACTATGGACTCAATATGAAGAAGATCCCACTATATTGTGACTCTGAAAGTGCAATTAGGATCTGTCATAACCCAGTGCAACACTCTAAAACCAAACACATAGCACTGAGGTATCACTTCATCAAAGATCACGTGGAAGATGGAAACGTCGAAGTTCACTTCGTAAGAACCACTGATCAACTGGCTGACGTCTTTACCAAAGCTCTTCCTGAAGCATCATTCAACAAAATTTTACAAGGGCTAGGTATGATAGAATCAGAATCAGTACCTCAAACTACCTCTCAACCTCTAACGTAAGAAGCGAACTTAACCGAACGTTCAGGTTCGGTTACATAATCTGCCTTGCTCATCACTACAAAGGTAGTTTTCTTGGTTGTATATTTCTTGTACAAAGTTGTTTATTTTATTGTCAAAAGTATATTCTGATTGCATGTCTCAATTCATTGGTTTTCAAAAATTTTCCAAAACCGAAACCTACCGAAGGTTCGGGTTCGGTTTTTCAAAATTTTCTTAAACCGAAACCAACCGAAGGTTCGGGTTCGGTTTTCCAAAATTTTCTTAAACCGAAACCAACCGAACGCTCGGGTTCGGTTTTTCAAAATTTTCTTAAACCGAAACCAACCGAACGCTCGGGTTCGGTTTTTCAAAATTTTCTTCAACCGAAACCAACCGAACGCTCGGGTTCGGTTTTTCACATTTTTCCCAACCGAATTCAACCGAACGTTCGGGTTCGGTTTTTCAAAGTTTTTCAAAGTTTTTTTTCGAGTCTTATTTTCTTTGCTTACTTTTTACCTTTTATTTTTTCTTTTAATTTTTCTTATTTTATTTTTTATTTATTTTTTTTATTTATTATTATCTACTTCAAAAACTCCAAAAATATTTTTCTCTTTTAATTTCGCATGTGCTCGTTCGTTTATGGGGATATAATTGTTGGATTACTTAAGTGTCCCTAGAAGCATGTTGTTGTATGTGTCCCAAGCCTCATAAGATTCTGAATAATCGCCTTAATGACCTGGTATAAACAAACCGTGTCTTCCCAATTAGGCTACCACATTTATTCTAATTGTGAGCTACCTCACTCTCTTCTCACATGAGATAAGAGTTTTCTGCTTGGTCCATCTTTTTGCAGCTGAGGTACTTTATTTTCTTACACCATCTCCATTACATTTCTCCATTACATTCCTTTCATCAACGTAACCCTTGAGACTCTCAGAAATTACCACTGAGGTTTATGGTTACACAACAACTGTGTTTATGATCTTAGTTTCGTGCCACTACGAGCTGAGTGAAACCCAAAATTCAACACCATATCTGAATTGACGGTGAACAATTAATTTGCTCAAGTTTTCACCAAAGAATTGACAGATGTACCTTCATGAAATCTAAACCTTTATTTTGTGTGATTCCTATGAAATTGTTAAACACCATAACATTTCTTCCCTTGGGATCCAGTTTTTAATTTTTTTTTTTGAGATTTTATATTTTCCAAAGCCAATTTAAAGTTAATTCCTACCTACTTGTTCAACAGACTACACCGGTCTCACAAGTACTTTGATCACTTTCTTTCTTATTTCAAGATTAGAATTGTTGCATCAAAGCGAAAGCCACCCTGAATTAGCCTAATTAAAAGAAGTCTTTCAACATTTATTAATAAGTGTTTGATCGTAATTCAACGGGAATCCACATTAACACTTTACGGTCTCTCTTGACCTTGAAGGAAGAGATTCGTGCCCGGGATCATTTGTTTCGTGTCATTATTGACATCACATTTATTCCCACAAAGAGTTGCTTTATTTCTTTTATTTTTTACACTCTTAGCACGAAAATCTTTGATTTTCCAAAATTCTGTTACTAATTATTACAGGCTGTATTATTGCTTTGGTGGTTAATTATCAAGATGTGGTCAAAAATCATCCACGTGGGCAATTTATTCAAAAGATGCGATTTACAAAATAAGACGAAAGGGTGATGACTCAGGCGGGAAATAAAAGGATTAAATTTCAATCGGTGGTAAAAGTAAAAAGGGGCGCGTGTGAAGTTGAAACGTCCATCCTTTTACTGACATAGTGGACGCGTGTGAGGATCTCAAGCGATTTCTCTCTGACACTTAAAGGCGCGTGAGGATTTGAAACGCCTTATTCTGAAACGGCGCTTGTTGGGCGGCGTGATCCTAGGAATCTGACACTCTCTCTCCTACGTGATCATCGCATGCCTTAACTGTCACGCATCTGTCATTCCGGGAAACCTTTTCGTATTTCCATAGAAGATTTGAAACGATTTTTCTCTCTCCTTTCACCCACTATAAAAGGCAGTCAATACTTCCATTTACCTCTTTACTGCTTCAAATTTACAAGAGAGCAAAAACTCGAAAAAGCTTTACTGTTCCTCTTCTTCTACCTTCAACAATGGCAGAATCATCATCCGTCCACGCCACCTCACACATTCTTCCCATTCGTCCTCAACAGTGCTTGGTGATTGACCTCACACCGCAGGCGTATGATTCTTACATGT
The DNA here is from genome assembly GCF_051521515.1 of Lactuca serriola. Taxonomy (NCBI): domain Eukaryota; kingdom Viridiplantae; phylum Streptophyta; class Magnoliopsida; order Asterales; family Asteraceae; genus Lactuca; species Lactuca serriola. The sequence goes on from NC_136415.1 coordinate 55,599,203, forward strand.
TTCCGATCATCGAGTGCTTGAAGTACTCGCAAATCGCTCCTGCACTATCAAGGGTTGAGTCTATGCCCATGGCGATGCTCTCGTAGGTGTATGTGACTGCTTATTACGACAAAGCAGTAGAGCGGGTGTTCTTTGAGGTTGCTGATCACAAGACCTCAATTTCAAGGCAACGTTTCTGCACTCTGCTAGGGTTTGCTGCTGATTCCTCGAGAATCAATCCGGAGACGATTCCGGTGGGCCATCTTTACAGCATGTTCTACAATATGGGGTACACGGAGGTGCTCATCTCCGTCGCCAAGTTCAAGAAATCCTGCTTGCCGCCGCAGTGGAACGGCATGTTCACAGTCCTCTTCAAGGGTTTGTCGGAACGGAGCTCAGGATCCGACGGTGCTAGTCGACTTTTCTTGTCGATTATGTATGCAGTTTACAACGGAGTCAACTTAGATTTTGGGTTGGTCCTCTGGCAACAGCTCATCCAGAGCCTTTCTTCTTCATCACGACATTCTGAGGTGTCGTATGCCCGGTTCTGGACTCTTATTACAAAGTGGGCAATGGATAAGTTCGACGTCCCCACTCCTGCAGGTGCATCGATGTCTTCGATCGGTACGTTTCATACCACGAAGATCATCGTCTCTGATGCATCCAAGTTTTCCTTCATTGGCTCTATTCCGGAGACAATGTATGGTGATGTTCCTTCTAACAGCAGGATCATCAGGACGATCAAGGAGTTCACACAGTCAGGGCCAAGGGAACTCACACCGGAAATGCTAAAGTCCATCCACGATGCTGACAAACCGGTGAACAGGGGCAAAAAGGCGGAAAAAGGGAAGCAAGTGACCAAAGCTCCTAAAGGTCCTTCTCCCAAGAAGAGGAAACAAACGAAACCTTCTCAGTCCCCGCAGCCGAAGAGGAGGAAGACTCAACCGAAGCGAAAGCTTATAATCCCTTCCTCTTCGAGTGACTCAGAAGATGAGCATTCGGATTCGGACGGCTCTCAAGGAGGCGAAACCCCTCAACGAGGCAACACCCCACCCCGATCTCCTACTCCAGACATGGAAATCCACAACTCACCAGTTCCTTCACCAACTCAAACAATCCCTACTTCCATTCCCACCATAACCCCTACTACCACTATTCCTCCAACCTCTTTCCCTATACCACCACCCATTTTCACTGATACAACTACAACAACAACTGCAAAGGTTACAACCAAGGTATCTGATACGGGGGTTCATACCGATGCAACCGAAACCCCACCTGTAACTGAACCACCACAAACCGAAACCCAGCATCCAACCGAACCAACCCACACTCAACCACCACCCGAAACTACCCCACCCCACACTCACCCTGAACCTACCCAACCCACCACACCCCCAGCTTCACCACCTCCATCATCTCCAGATCATGCCTCTGATGGAGATAACCCGTTTCTTGGCGGAGACAACATGACCTTCGATTCGGTCTACTTTAGTCCGTTTCAGGTTCAGAGTGACGAAGAAGATGATGCTCCAGTGACAAAGAAGCATCTTAAGGAGCTCAACGAGAAGGTTGACTTACTTCTCGCTTCATCTTCCAACCACCAGTCATCTCTTTCTGAAGCCGCTCTTCAGAAGATTGTTGATGCCTTCTCCAGGGCTCAGCATGATTCTGTAGCTTCAGCCTCAGCCGCCATAGACGCCTCCACAAAAGCCTGTGAGGCAGCGACCGCAAAAGTCGATAAACTATTCTCAGACGCTTCTACCCTGTTGAAGTCCCTACAAGAAAGCGCTGACGCCGCCAAGACAACTTTGGAACCGATTGTTCAGCAATTGGTAAAGTTCATCTCAACGGAGTTGACCTCGTTCGCTACTCTTCGCCAAACCATAAGCGACGACAACTCGGCCCTTCGTGCCTCCATCGATGAGTGCCTCGCTAAGCTTTAGGAGGATCTCGCAGCTGAAAACTCATTGATGGACGTTCTGGCAAGCAAAACCACTGCCCTAAAGGTCAAGAGCACTCAACTTTCAAACTCACAGCAACAACTTGAAGCTCTTCGATCCGAACGGGAGGTTATCAAGACATGTGTTTCGGATGTACACGCTGCCCTATCTAACATCCTAGAAGCACACGATCCGATTCTAAACCATTCGGTGAGGCGAACCCTTGCTGAAAAACTTGCTCCTGCCTTGGACCTTCTCAGCAAAATCGAAGGTTTACCTAGTTTCGTGTCCACTCCGAAACAAGGGGGAGAAGAGAAGAAGTCCGGATCGAAAACACCTCCTTCCTCCAAAGCTACTCACACAACCGAACCACCTCCGACTGGTCAAGCTTCGGGTTCGGGTGTGAAGGATAAAGGGAAACACATAGCTGAGGAAGAAGATGAAGATGAAGATGATGAAACCATTGCTGACATGTTGAAACGCAAAAACAGTCGCAATGTTGATGATGATGTTAATCGTGTGGCGCGAGAGGCTGAAGAAGCCGAACGCAAGCAGAAGGAAGCCCACGATCTCCTCGAGAGCAGGAAGACTCTCTTCCCTGCATGGACTCGGGAGCGAATGATTAAGGAGGCCATAGATACTCCCAGCATCCTATGGCTCGAGCTGGTGATCTCGTTCGACTGCTATAATTATGTCGATTCGCAGTTCGACATGCCGTTGACTCGAAAGGCGTTTATCTTCCACGCCTTCTCAAGTATTTTTGAAGTCCCTCATCCGAACCCTAAGGTGGATAGGGAGCTGATTGAATTCTATCTGAAGGCTGCTCGTCCTCAGTATTTAACATGGAGCGCCCAGAAGATAGTGAACGTTCGGGTATTGAAGCCTTACACCAAAGGAAGATTCATTAATGTTCGGTTCAAGGTGATTCGAGGGTCTGCAAGAATTGAACATCATATATCCCTGGCAGATCTACCGAACTTAAATCCTCATGATTGGATTGTCTTGCATTATATCCTTTTGACGAATGAAGCCGAATATGGTCCAATTATAGACCATCTCAAAAGGATGTTAGTCTGTTACATCATGGAGGTAGCCCTTATGGATCAGGAGGTAGCCACCACCTTCAAGAAGAAACCGAAGATAGCTCCTGTGGGATCGGCCGGTGATCTCAATAAAATGAAGATGGGCAAGATCGACCCGAGATGCAATTCGGTCATGTTCACTAGAGCAGAAGGACAGAAATGTCTCTTTGCTTTAGCTGACAAACATCTTTACACCATTGCTTGTCTGGAGCATGTGTTATCGATCATTCGAAGGTGTAAAGAGAATGCAGCGGATGATGTTAAGTACTTCAACGACATGATCCAATGGTACATCAGGTTTAGGCAGTCGATACTGGCTCTTATCTCTCGTCTGTTTAACACCGTGAAGAAGAAGGTACCCGCCTCCGCTCCTGGCCCAAGTAACAAGTAAAGATCTCGCTCCAATTGACGCAAAGGGGGAGATTGTTGGGTTGAAGATTCACTAGAGGATTGCGTCATTGGGCTCGGCTTTAGTCCAATTATTTTGTACTCCGGTTTGGGCCTGTCCAACCGAGAGCCTGTTATGTTTATTATATAAGTATATGCTTGCATGCATAATTAGGTTAACGATTAAGAGTATTACGAGAGAATTACAGATTTCTTTGATCGTTCTTGTAAACCTACTAATCCTCTACAGTTGATGTTCTTAATCGAGCTCTTCTGAGGGTTTTGTTTTAATCATTCGACTCGTTTGATTCATTCTTGACTTGTTCTTTATTTTCTTGTTCTTGCTATTTTGTATTTATTTACCTGTTTAAGATCTAATCGATCTTAAAGATTAAGTTTTAATCGCATCATATATATATATATATATATATATATATATATATATATATATGTGTGTGTGTGTGTGTGTGTATAAGATCAAGCTAGTCTTACCGTTAGTAGGACTAATTCACGAAGCCGATCTATAGGGGGGAGGTATAAGTTTGCTACCTATAAAATGGCAGTTTAATGGGTGTCCACTTTCACCCGCTGCTTCCTTGATTGGTGGAGGGTCTTACCCGAACGGGTAGGTTAAGGCAACTAATTCCTTATTAAAAGTATAATGATTAATAAAGTAACTAAATGTTTTTTTATAAAATTCCCAATTTTAGTTACTTTAGGAAAAATGTGAAATGGTGTTATTCCATGAAATTACGCTTTACACCCTGCCAAGTCGTTAGTGGAGCGTACGTGGATAACCGACACACTAATTTAGGACTAGCAAATGTGGAAAATGGTAGTTCGATGTTTATTATAGATTAATGGAGCGTGTGTGGCTAACCGACACATTAATTAGGTGGTAAATGACATCGAGAGCACCAAGTACATTTGCACGGTTATTCACACCTTTTTTGTGATCCTCAGTATCCCAGTCAAAAACTTAAAGGGCATATCGAGATTTAAACATGTCATTGAAAAGTTCAATGAATCTCAAAAGATTTAGGAATTTCAATACATTTAAAACTTAATTGTCTTTTCATTTTTCATGGTGGAAATTGGTAAATCGTCATTTACCTACCTTCAAATTATTTGCAATTAGATTACGGCATCCCTCTTCTAAATTGTAAATAATTGTGTTGGGTCCTAGCCCTAATTTCTCATTTGGGTGTTTAATTGGGGATTCTTATCTAATCTAAGCTTTGTCCCTTTTCTATTTCTGATGTCTACTTTGAACAACATCAACGCTTCTGGCTCGACCCCTTCCGGCTCATTCTCACTCATGAACTTGTGTGGCAGGGTGATATTCGATGTGTCCAACTTCAATGATTGGATCCACAACATTCGCATGGTCACCCTTTACGAAGACAAAAAGTATGTTCTCGACAAGGAGCTGAACAATGTGAACACTACCACTCCCAAATAAATTGATGCTTACGAAACTCATGAGTGAGATGCTACGAAGGTTCATTGAATCATGCTCACAACAATGACTGCGGAATTCCAAAAGTCCTACGAGGACTTACTATCCCTACAAGATGCACCAACATTTGATGGAAAGGTACCATCAAAGTACCAGGCATGAACGGTATGAGATCATCGCTATGATGATCACTACCAAAAGAAAGGATGGAGAGTCCATCACGGCCCACTTGCAGAAAATACAGAGATATGTGGACCTCTTGCAGAAGTTAAATGTTAACTTCGATGAGGAGCTGGCCATATATATTATTTTACACTCCTTGCCGGCTTGCTACGACCAGTTTCGTATGACCTACCACATGAACAAGGAGTAGGCCCCTCTAAGAAAGCTTCAAGGCCTGCTAAGGACTGCTGAGACTAGTCTGAAAGGAAAATCTATTGCATCTACTCCTACTATTGTTGCGCCCGTATTGGCTATTGGGCAAGGGAAAGGAAAGAAGAGGATGGATCCTTCTAAGAGCCACAGGGGAAAGTCTCACGATGGTACCTCTTCTAGTGGAACCAAGGCCGGTCCTGCTACTCCTTCTTCCAACCCAAAGGATGCCGAGTGCTACTAGTGCCATGAGAAAGGGCATTAGAAACGAAGCTGCCCGAAGTACCTACAGGACATCAAGGATGGGAAGATAAAGCCCACCTTCGCAGGTATTTATATTATTCAATCTAATAACTCATCACATGTTATGTCTTAAGTCCTCGATATAGGATGCGGTTTTCACATTTGTTCTGATTTGTAGGGTCTAAGAAGAAGTAGGGATGTGGAGTAGGTGAAGATAAACTTGATCATGGGGAATAGGAAAGCATCGCATGTCACCAATATTGGAGTTTACTCTTTAGTGCTTAGTAGTGGGTTAGGTTTAGATTTGAATAATTCTTGCTATTCGTCAGAAATGACACGAAACATTATTTCCTTTCATGGTTTGTATTTTGAAGATAAACAAGGTTTAGCTTTTCGTTTAATAATGAAAATGGTTCTACTAACGCTTTCTTTAATGGTACTTTCTATTTTGAAGCATTGCCTTGTAATGGTATATATGAAATTGTGATGGTTGTAGATAACTTAGGAAATGATGTGTTGCATATCGATTCTTCCAATGGTTTGGATAAATCATGCTTGTGGCATTGTCGTCTTGGACATGTCAACAAGAAGCACATAGCCCAACTCCAAAAGGATGGAGTGTTGGAGTCATTCGTCCTTAGGGATGATGACACGTACGAGTCTTGTTTACATGGAAAGATGACCAAGTCACCCTTCACTAGTACTTATTAAAGGGGCGAGGGTTTATTGGATCTCATACATACCGATGTATGTGGGCCCTTTAGATCCACCACAAGGGATGCCAACCGCTTCTATGTGACTTTCACCGATAATTATAGCAGATATGGGTATATCTACTTCATCAACCATAAGTCAGAAACCTTTGAAAAGGTCAAAGATTTTAAGAAAGAAGTGGAGACTCAGTTAGGCATGAAAATAAAGATCCTCTGATTCGATCGAGGTGGTGAGTTCCTGAGTATTGGATTCAACAACTACCTCAAGGAATGAAGAATTGTTTCACAATTGACGCTACCTAGGACACCGCAGTTGAATGGCATGGCTGAGAGACGCAATCGAACCTTCTTGGACATGGTTCGTTCCATGATGAGTCCAGATTCGTTACCTATCTCATTTTGGGGTATGCCTTAGAGACTGCCACCCATATCCTTAATCTAGTCCCAACTAAGAAGTTTGCGAAAACACTTCACAAGATGTGGACATGGAAGGTTCCCTCATTGTCACATATCAAGGTTTGGGGTTGTGAGTCTTTCATAAGACGAGAGACTCACGACAAGCTCGAACCTTGTAGTGATCGGTGTATTTCCATCTCCAATCCACAGAAGTCCTTTAAATATCTCTTCTAAATACCGAGTGACAATGTTGTCTTCGTTGCAAGGAGAGGGGTTTTATGAGAGCGAGAACTCATATGCCAAGAGGAAAATGGGAGGCAAATTGATCTTGAAGAGCTTCAAGAATCAAGTGATAAAGGAACCTCTAACACTGGCGCTCAACCTGGGGAGGAAACTCCTGTTGAACCGATTGATGAATCCTTACCTCTTAGACATTCCAGTAGAGTTAGTGTTCTACCCGAATTATATGGATTCCATATAACTGCTGAGGGCAATATATTTATTAGTGATAATACACTAATAAATTTGGATGAACCTAACAACTACAAGGAAGCCATGGCAGGCCCAAAGTCTGTGAAATGGAAAAAGGCTATGGATATCGAGATTCAATCCATCTATGACAATCAAGTTTAGAACTTGGTTTACAATGTACCAGGTCGTAAGACGGTAGGTGCAAATTGATCTTCAAGAAGAAGACCGACATGGATGGGAAAGTACACACGTATAAGGCTCGATTGGTTGCGAAGGGCTTTACTCAAACTCTCGGAGTTGACTATGATGAGACCTTCTCACCAGTTGCGAATATTAAATCTATAAGGGTTATGCTAGCCATAGCTGCATTTCATGACTATGAAATATGGAAATGGATGTCAAAACCGCTTTCCTTAATGGGAAGTTGGCTGAGGATGTTTACGTGAGTCAGCCAGAGGGTTTTGTCAATGTAGAGCACCCTAATAGAGTGTGTAAGCTTGAGAAATCCATTTATGGATTGAAACAAGCATTTCGCAGATGGGATCTTTGTTTCGATGAGAAAGTCAAAGAGTTTGGTTTTTTGAGAAGCGAGGATGAGTCCTGTGTATATGTCAAATCCAGTGGGAGTATAGTTAGTTTTCTCGTATTGTATGTGGATGACATACTGCTCATAGGAAACGACGTCCCAACCTTGCAGGAGGTTAAGTCCTGGCTTGGATGTGCTTCGCTATGAAGGATCTCGGAGAAGCTTCTTATATTCTAGGGATAAGGATTTTGTGAAATAGGAGTAAAAGACTAATAGGACTTAGTCAAAGAAATTACTTTGATAAAGTGTTGAAACGTTTCCACATGGAAAATTCGAAGAAAGGGGCGTTACCAATCCAAAGCAATACCAAGTTGAGTAAGAATCAAAGCCCAAGTACCGATGCCGAGATAGCAAAGATGAGCAGGGTACCTTATGCTTCCGCAGTTGGCTCAATCATGTATGATATGACATGTACTTGCCCTGATGTGGCCTTCGCTTTGAGCATGGTCGACAGATATCAAGGGAACCCTGGTAGAACACATTGGACCGCAGTGAAGAATACTCTTAAGTACCTTCGAAGGACTAAGGAATGGTTTCTTATCCTTAGTGGGAGTGATAACTTGAGAGTGAGAGGGTATAGTGACACTAGTTTTCAGACTGACCGGGATAATTTCCGCTCGCAATCGGGCTAGGTCTTTACCCTAAATGGAGGAGCAGTGACTTAGAAAAGTTCCAAGCAGGAGACCGTAGCTGATTCAACATCCGAATCAGAGTACATAGCAACGAGCAAAGCGTCAAAGGAGGCGATATGGATAAAGAACTTCATCGGAGACCTTGGAGTTGTACCAGCCATAAAGGAGCCTATGGAGATTTTCTGCGATAACGAAGGTGCGGTTGCCTTAACCAAGGAACCGAGGGATCATGGCAGATCCAGTAATATCGACATAAAATATCATTTCATTAGACATCGGGTAGAAGAGGGACTCCTCGTAGTAAAGATGGTATCGTCAGAAGAGAACCCAGCAGATCCCCTTACGAAGGGACTGAGTAGGGTTAAGCACTTGCAGTACGCTAGGAGCATTGGGATGAAGGATGATATTAGTTTTGGTGATTAGATAGCTTTAGAAAGTTGTAAGAGATAAACTGTAATTAACATTTTGATGATTAAATAAAGGTGTTTTATTTATAAGTAATGTTATTGTCTTATGTCAAATATTTACTATTGTTTCACTTTGCATGTTTTGACTTCCTAAATAATAAGATTATTTAAACTATCCACATTCAATCATATGTTGGAAGTAGGTATGAAAGTAGACTGTCATGAATTGGCTTGTAGATTGTCTAAGCGTTTAGACATAGCAAAAGTTTGTTGCCATGTTCATGAGTACTTATGAAATATGATTTGAGTATTGGATTAAACTCACACTCACATGAATCACTTCATGGAATTTAATCACGAGTGATTGTGAGATGATAATATCATATAGTGTTTAAACCTGGATATATGAGTTGTTGTATACGATTCGGTTGTGCATTGATAATGCGTAAACACATCAGTAACTTGATGTTATAAAACGCATTGTTGTGTATGATTTGATGAGTAAATAGTACAAGTATATAAGTCAAAGTTTATCTGTTCCTTTTATCCTACGAGGCAAAAAGCGATATCTTGGCCCCTCGGTGATTTTGTTTTAACTTATGTGTCGGGCCCGGTCAGGACTAAATTGACGTGTTCAATTAAGTTCTATGTAAGACAATTCAGAGATCGAGAAATAAACCGTTGGACAATATGTAACATCCCAAAGTTTGGAAAGCCAAGAAAAGAAAGAAAACCTCAAGTTTAGGGGAGACTCGGCGAGTCCATGGTAGGACTCGGCGAGTCCGAGCGGGATTCGGGTTGTGGTGGAAGCGACTGACTCGGCGAGTCGGCCAAGGAGACTCGACGAGTTGGGTCTGATCGAGGAAAACCCTAAATCTGGGACTTGGAGACTATTTAAGCGTCTCATTCTCTTTCCTAGGGTTCCTCTACTACCTCTCTACCCCAGAACACCAAACCCTAGCCGCCATATCCGTTTTTGAGCTAGATCTTGCCTTGAAGAATGCACTAAAGCTTGGAGGAGGAAGAAAGACATTGGAGGTGCAAGAAGGGACTGTAGATCTGGGATTGTGGAGTCATTTCAGACCAATTGGAGGTAATAAGTTGTTGCTTGGACTCCCTTTGCATCTAGATCTATTCTTATGTGTGAGTTTTGGTCATTATTGGTATGATTTGTAACCAATTCGAGTTAGAGGTTCAGATCTGAGGTTGCTACCTCAGATCCATGTTGGTTTTGGTCTTGAATCCCCTAAAGTATCAGCCCTTGGTATGTTGAAGAAGCATGTTTGCCATAAACCCTAGTTTAGTGTGTTTTGAGCATAGATCTCTCAATCTACACGTAAGGTTTGCCACTTTATGTGGGGAATAGGCCCTAGAAGTATGGATCTATGAGTTGGAAGTTTTGTTTGGCTCGAAAAGCCACTTCATGGATTGAAGACTGGATAGACTCGGCGAGTCCTTCGAGTGGACTCGGCGAGTAGCTTGAAGATGAGGAGGAACTCGACGAGTAGGATGAACAGCTCGTCGAGTCGGTTGAAGTTAGGCATGGACTCGGCGAGTTGGGCGAGCAACTCGACGAGTTGGTTGAAGATTGTCTTGGACTCGGCGAGTCTGTTCTTGGACTCGGCGAGTCAGATCGCGAAACCCTAAACCCTTTTGAGTTGAGACTCGAATCAGTGAGTCGAGTGGTGACTCAGCGAGTTGGGCAGGACAAGACTTGGAACTAGCTGGACTCGGCGAGTCATGGACTGACTCGGCGAGTCGGGTCGCGAATAAGAAAGACCCTGAGCTTATGAACTCGGCGAGTCTTTAGGAAGACTCGGCGAGTAGGGTTGACCTGGAAGGTTGACTTTGACCAGAGTTGACTTAGTTGACTGTCAGACTAAGTGTTATATGTATATTGATAGCCCGGAGAGCTAGAGGAGCAGCGGTTCAGGGGATTGTCGAGTAGAAGCCAGAGGTTTATCAGTAGGGCTCAGCAGTTCAGGTGAGTTTCCCTTCAGTAGGAACGGGTCTACGGCCACAATGCCGACCCGTTTAATTATCAGTAGTTCCGGACTTTGGTCTGATGCAGTAGCTAGAGTGTTTGATGTCTTTGTGATTCAAGCATATTTGTGTTATGTGTTCCGGACTTCGGTCCGATGCAGTATGCAGTATGTGTGATTATAATAGTTGTTATGTGTTATGCTATGTCATGATCAGTCAGTTCCGGACTCCGGTCCGATGTAGTTAGTTCCGGACTTCGGTCCGATGCAGCCAGTTCCGGATTTTGGTCCGATGCAGTTAGTTCCGGACTCTGGTCTGATGCAGTTAGTTCCGGACTTCGGTCCGATGCAGTTAGTTCCGGACTCTGGTCCGATGCAGGGGACAAGGTCCCAGTCAGTTCCGGACTTCGGTCCGATGCAGCTAGTTCCAGACTTCGGTCTGATGCAGTGGGCAAGGCCCAATATGTGCTTTATATGTTTTTGCGCGATATGTGGTAGATTGGGGGAGCTCACTAAGCTTCGTGCTTACGGTTTTCAGTTTTGGTTTCAGGTACTCGGTTTTCAAAAGAGGAGCTCGGGAAGATTGCAGAGCACACACCATAGTCAGTTAGCCTGGGAATGTTTGACTCTGATAATGCTATTATGTTTTGAATTTAATACTCAAAAGTTATGTTTGACTTATGGTACGTTGTTTATAAATCCATTTTTAGTAATGTTTTAAAAGAAATTTTTAGTCGTGATTTTTGGGTCGTTACACAATAAGTATGACTATGTTCCATGTAATTGTCCACACGATATCTTGAGAACAGAAGACAATACGACCCCTTATCTAAAGGACGTGTCAGAGTTCGACAACGGCTTTTGGGAGCTACGATTGCTAATCGGATTTTGAAGTCGTACTTGCATTTATAGTTATTAGACTTATCCAAGTGGGAGACTGTTGGATTAGGTCTCTAAGCCCATAACTATATTTGTTATGTACTTGACCTAGTTGTAGCATGGTCCTTTTGGTTTGCCTTCACCAGAGCAACTTGACTGGATGAATAATGAAAAAGAGGTTATTATGGTTTATTAATATATTATTTGAATAATATATTAAAAGAGAAATCATATTATTTAATTAACAATGGTCAAGAATTAATTTAGAATTAATTTTGTGGTCAAAAGAGGTTAATTGAATTAAGGGAACTGAACTTGTAATTATAAGATAATTGCATTTTGGGCTGAGGAACCCTTTGGAAAGGGGTTGGATGAAATCTTATGGGAACCCATAAGAATTTCGTCCAAGGGCTAGGTTCTGGAGGATTCTTGTGGGTTGCTTAGAGCCTAAGAAACCGGATGAGGTCTTTGACTGAAACCCTAATTCCGCACCTATATAAAAGGCCCCTAGGCTTCACAAATTCGGCTACCACTTGAACCCTAGAGATCATAGATTCGATTTTGAGCCTTCCACCTCTCTCTCCAAGATCATCCATTTGCTTTGGTGTTTGTGATTCATTAGAAGCATCGCATTTGAGGTGCTAGGTTCTCAAAAGCTCAAGATCTTCAAGCTACCTTCAAAGGTAACATTCTTACTAGTTTATTTATGTTGATTTCATTTTTTCTATATCGTAGATCTAGGGTTTGAGAGCTTTGGATGATTATTGCATGTACAAATAGAAAAACCTAGATCCAAAGCTTTAGGGATTGCATGTACACCATAGGATTGATGTTTTGCTCATAACCAACAACAATCACCAAGAACTTTATACGATTGCATAAGCAATTTTCCAACTTGAGGATCACAAATCTAACAACAACTTGCGAACAACTGGAATTATAATGCATACAACCTGCCGATACTTTCTTATACCTGACTGATACTTCCCTCAATCCTTATTGTTTCCGTTATCCAACCAACATATTTACGACTCACCCGACTCCCTGTCAACGCGTTAACACCGAAAGCACCACAAGTAGAAGAAATGAACCATCATGATCGCTAGGCCAACAGCCTAAGACTGGAATGCTCCTGACAACCTATCGACACTGAAGTCAACGCATCATTCGCCTAACACTCTAGGCCTGAAGATGCCCCCTCATTCCATGACCTCGAAGGGACCTAAAATGCCAACCGAGCACCACAAAGTAGCTACCAAGAAAAACCTTAAAAAAAACAAAGTTGCACACGATCCACGGATTGGATACGATCGCATTCTTGGTCTAATTCGAAAACTATAACCCAAGAAGGACCATGCACATAATTTGAGCCATGTGCTCCAGTTCCCTCTTGCCCAGCTCACAAGGGGCGCCGTCATACACATACTTAAGAAACCCATAATCACATCCGAAGAGAAAAGAAAAACTAGAGATAATCGAAAGTCCACCTTAATGAAAACAGAAAACATCCTCATGATCGGTCAAACAAGACCCCATACTTGTTTGAGACTGAACGAATTCCATCACTACACAACTAGCTCGAGAAGACCTCTAGGATGATCCTAAAAGGTACCAAAACCTGAGTCTACTACAAATTAGAATTCAACTTCATTATTGAGGGTAAACATACCCAAGGACCAAGGGAACATAAACACACTACACAGGAGGGTAGGCAACGCATTCCTTGCTCTTAAACTATCACCACTTGAATCCTATGGAGAATTCCCGCTGAAAAAGGAACTCAAAGACCAATGGTCTAGGACACCTTGACACCTAAAACAGAGAACCACAACCCACCTGGAGCTGAACATACCTGCTTCTGGAAAGGGTTCACCGATCAACATCTGCCCAACAAATCAGAAAGCAGCAATCCGAATAGTGGACTGACAGAACCCTCAACGACTGACGCTCAACCTGAGAATCCCATTTATCCCCCACTTAGAACTCGAACCACCACCCACTGGTGGTGAAACCAAAATATAACTTAACCGGCCCAACCAGGTACCACCATACTTAACCATGGAACGAGTAACATACTTAGAATAGTGCTCCATATACGGATCAAACGAACCCCAAGAGAAACCTGAATTCCAACTGAAGACCACTGAATTTCCCAATTATAACCACTTACAAAGCATAAGCAGCTACTGATTTTCGATCCAAATATACCTTCCTTGCTTGCAATTCAACTATAATCTGACACCTGGTTTTCCCATCTCCCAAGGATACGGGCTCTTGCTTGCATCGCTAAGGTACTCATGCCACATCTATCCAGCTGCATACAACGGTGTTGACATATTATCGCTAACCACTGCGACCAACAGACCCCAAGCTGAGAATCCAACATAAATCAAGAGGTCACAAGCCCGCCCACTCCTTCTAACTCGGAAAAAATGAAGGGCAATATCCTTGCCACCGATAACGACAATCTAATCCGACAATCTGCCACTTAAATCCCAAATGCAATTTTCAACCCGATCATATCAACTACATCCTTCCCGTGTCTCGAGGCCCGAGGCACGACCTTAAACAAAATCCTCGAGACTTCCAAACAACATACATATCTGGGTCTGAACCACTCAACCCACATCAGTATCGCCACAGGTGCCTGAACAACACAAAACCCATCCTTGCCTGAGCAGCCTAAGCCAAAAGATCGACAGATACGGAACCACTGCCTCGAACCATGGTATCCAACCATACTATCTTCTCTGACCAGTTCTTAGAATCCCTGAAATCTTCCTTGAATCGAGTATGGATCCTGTGCTTTGAGTAGTACGGGTTCAATACTACCTTTTAGACCTATCCATACTTTCCTAAAGAACCATCTTGGGTCCTCTAAGACCTAGTCACAAAATACTCATGAAATCGAAACAACCGCACTAAAATACTCCCTAGGTTATTCTATGGTTCCACACTTCTCTGCCATCAGCTGCTGAAGAACTCTTCCCAATGTCAGTTAGTTATTCCATGAATACAATCACATGCAACAAAGCTCAGATAACCCTTCGAGTAACAGACTCATCCCTACAACGGTTGGACTCAGACAAGAGCTGCGCAGCAGAGTCAAATCCATCACTCTAAGATTATCCAACCTTCTTGCACATGACTTGAAATATTCACTTAATAGCTAACTCAGATCACTCATGAGTTCCACAAAGCACAAAGCAAGCAGCATTCGTGTAGAGGAGACGACTGGCACTAAAATGCAATAAAATCGGATGGATCCTCCTACAAAATCCCCGATCTCAAACTCCCAACACCAGTGTACCTTCGCCCTGCTCCCACTCTATCAAGAGTGTCTGATCATTCCTCACGTTGACTCGCTATGAATTAAGCCCATTCTAAGGAAACCAGCGCCTCCTCATCCAATAATGTGACTGGCCGACTGACCCTATACGACTCACCATACCACTAATTGCCACGCGACTCTCCATTGGTGCCAGACGACTATCACCTGAATACAATCACATGCCCTACAATTTAAACAATCTTAGGCTAAAAGATTTCAGACCCACAATGGTTGGACTCAGAAAAGAGCTGCCCAGTAGGGCCAAACCCTTCAGCCTAAGATTCTTTAAACCATGTAGCATATGACTTAGTGTATCTACTCAATAGTTAGATCACACAAGAAAGAGTCACACAACAGCCAAACAAGGGAACTCTATAGGAACTAAGGCATCACATAATCAGGCAACTCTATCATGTAATACCTGAAGATCCCTAGCCTATCACTAGCATGTTGTTCTAACATAACATAACATAATGTCAAATAATTGTGTGGTATTTTGGGGTCAACTTACTGGCTCCAGTTGATCGTACACATCACATCTTCCTTGATTATCTTTAAAACTATTTGAAAATTGTTTTAAAAACCTTTTTCCTTAGTTTGAGACTGGATTCACATGATTGTTCCTCCAATTCACTCAAACCAAGGCACTGATACCAACTTATAACATCCATAAAATTTACTAAAATTTAAACTTTTCAAAACAACCCTTTTCTATAGAAGTGTTTACAAAACCCATTATTTCAATATTTCCAAAACATTATTTAAAAGCAGAGTCATTCTTAACATAGTTTTCAAAACTTTGCCTTTATCAGAGTATCCCAGAAATCATAAATCCAAAAATGCAAGGATGTGTACGGTTACACCTTCACCCTAACAAGATCCGTAGAAGCACCTATAACCATAAGCCGGAATATGTAAGCATGAAGCTTAGTGAGTTCCCCCAAAGTACCAACACCCAAACATATAACATATAAAAATAACAGCAAGCTTAAATACTCATGCCTGACCCAATCAACCTCGGGCTGGAATACCAGGAATGTGTACGATGGGCCTAGTCATCATTGGGATGGAATACCCTTGTATCATAAGAAGTTTGGTCCAATCAACAATCGGGTTGGAATACCCTAGGCCTATTGACTGACGCACAAAGTAGTCCATTCTCACCACAATCCATACTATCATAACGGGTCCAATCAACCATTGGGTTGGAATACCCCAGGCCCAATCAACCCTCAGGTTGGAATGCGAATACACAATGGGTCCAGTCATCCTCAGGATGGAATACCCTCAAGCCCTCAGTACGAGTTTGGCATACCACCTGGTTCTCAACTCGTATCTGGAATGCTCCTGGGTTTGTTGGCTACAGCACAGAGCAGTACAACCTCAACCCAACACAACATGCCTATATATAAGAGATAAACATATAAATAGTCTGCATACAGACAGGCATATCTACAGATCACTACTCATAGCATCATCCTATAAATCAGGATAACGATCTAACAGTTCAATACCGAACAATAGCATACATAACAGGATATCAAATCCAAAGGTTCAGCTTTGGTTCCTTTGACCCGTAAGTACAATGAGGAAAACTCACCTCGAATGCAGAAGCTCACTGAAAGAAATCCCTAGTTGCTGCCTCACCGGCTCCCCGAGCTATCAATACCAACAACACACCCAATTAGAAATTAGGTTCCAAGCTATAATCCATTATCCTTACTTGGGGTAAAATGACCACTTTACCCTTGACCCAACATGCACCAAAAATTGAGGCCCAAAATCAAAAGATCCACAAAGGCTCACTAATGGCCCAATTTTCCAAATTGGCCCCAAGCCCTTATGGGCCGTATCCTATGCCCCTAATTTTCTTAATTACAATTCCAATTACCTCAAGTACCCCTTGGGACAAACGTGTTCAAAAACATAAATCAAAAGTCAAAGTCAACGGTCCAAGTTGACCTAACTTGCCGAGTTGTCCTTCAACTCGTCAAGTTTCTCCATCAACTGCACAAATCGGGAAAAACCAAGTCAACTCGCCGAGTTGACCAACAAACTCGACGAGTTCTCCCAAGAACCAACAACTTAATGCATTAAGCTGCCTTCAACGAAACCAAGAGATCCAAAGCTCAGATATCGACCAAAATGAGATCAAGAAGGGTAAAGTTTGCAACTTTACCCCTAGGAACCACCTAAATGGTTCCAAACCCAAACTCTAAACTTAAAAGAGTGAGGGCTTAATCATTAAGCTCTTAATCATCAAGACAAAACCCCAAAATGCAGATCTGACCCCATAAGGTTAGATGGCCACGTAAAGTTTCCAACTTTACTCTTAAGCATGACTAAGAGGAGCTCAAAAGCTCAAAAAGGGATAAATGAAAGACTTAATGAATGCGTGAAGCCCTTAAATCAATAAAGTTGGTACATTTATGCCAAAAGAGCTTATACAGACCTTAGATTTGAAAGAATGATCATTCGAGACGTCCTAATCCCCAACATCCACCCATCCAAGTCTAAAAACATAAACTCTAACCCAAGAAGAGATCTAAGCAACTAATAAGCAAGGTGAGAACTTGATACCTCAAAAACTTGACAAATGAGACAGAGATTCTGGATCCAAGACTTCTTCTTCAAGCCAAGCAAATCCTAATTCCTTAGCTCCTTCAACAAGCACGAAAAATGAACTCTCAAGGCTCTCCCCAAGATCTCACACTCAATAATGGAAGATAAAGCTTGATTTTAGGGTTTCTGGACAGAGGAGGCTGGTAAGGAGGCCAGCCAAAGAACTTAAGGCCTTTAAATAACGTGCAACACCCTAAAAATCAGGGTTTCTCAATCAACGTCCAACTCGCTGAGTTTCCTTCACCAACTCGATGAGTTGGTTCATAAAAATGTGCGTCTCAAAAGCCTCCAACACGTCGAGTTTCCCACCATCAACTCAATGTGTTGGTCCCTAGGAAAGGGAATTTATTTCCACCATTAATCTTCTAGATTCCGGGTGTTACACCTTACCGAAGGTTTTACACATATCGTCGGTCACTGCTTAGTGATTTTTCCACTATTGATGCCGAGATTCATCTGGTTCTACAAGCAAAACTTGATCTGCCACCTCTCGAACCCCCACACTTCATCACCGAAGGAATATAAAAACTGAATCTAGGAGTCACCAACTATCCAGACCTTGGTCTTATCTTCCAAACAGCCATGGGTGCTCCAAAGAACTTTCTCCATGCCCAGTCCTTCCATTGTTATAGCAAGAAACAGCTAGAAGACATCGTTCTGCTAACCAAAAAATCCAAATACACAACTGATAAAGTCAAGCAAGAAATTGAAAGAAGAATCAACTGGATATTCGAAGTTACTGTATTTTGGTGGATCCTGATTAAGTTGTTCAAACTCAACAAGTAAAAGGTGAATGTTGCGATGTAACTTAAGGGAAAATTTTAAGGCATAAAGTAACCCTCGACAGCTAAAGTGTATTAGCCATATCGATGACCTGATGATTCAAAGGAACTAGAGAAGAGTTAAGGCTCAACAAAGAGCCTTGTAAGTTTTGAGTTACACCGAAGATGAGGAGTCGACTAAAGAGTAAAGATTGCTTAGTTGTCTTTTCATAGATAGTACAATGATTAGCTTTACGGTGACACTTCTTGTAAGACTATCCAAATCGGTCGTAGGTATGGGTAGTATGGCCGTCCTAGCTGTTCATATTTTATATTTTATCATGTGTTGTTTTGCTATTTAAATAGATGATCATGTTTAACAATTAGTATAAACCTTTACTTACATTACCATTCTCTATGTGTATTCGATATATTGAAAGACATAAGTATCTTTCTCAAAATATCTCTTAACTTATTTTGGTTCATCATTTACTAACTTGGTCTTGAATGTAAGCCTTGTTACAATTCAAATAAGCCCTATTTACCTATTTATATTTTAAGATAACTTGTTATATCATTTCCTTATTATTCCGCATTCTAGTTATCTTTGAGCTTTATGAAAGATCCATTGAGATTAACTTATTCCACATTAATCTCAAATAGTATTCGAAAGTTAACTTTTTCTCTCAGCAAATCATTTCAATCAGGCTTAATATCCGGAAATACCAAGTCAAGACAACATGAAAATACTAGTTCAATAGGATCCTGGGAATCTCAAAATTTTTATTTATTTGATTTAGGCTATATATACACTTGTAAAAATTGCACAACACACATAACTTTGGCAACATAGATTTACTGAAACAAATATACTCGTACTCTCAAGCTTACTTTTGTAATTTTTTTCCGATTAATAAAATCTAACAAGGAAGGTGATCATTATCACCTTCCAAGGTTTATGCTGGAGATTCTAACAAGATTCAAGGGCTTTCCTTGTAAATCGCTCATGTCATTTTGATCTCAATTCCATATTCATATTAGTCACAACACCATAGCCTCTCATACAATTTGGTTGATATTTCTTAGATCGATTTTTGACCAAAACAACTTGTAAACCTAAATTGAACGAACGTGTCTAGGAAGTTTACAGTAGTTGCTTACAATCCTTTTGTGTTCTCTACTAACCGAAACCTTACACTCTAATATCTTGAATAACTCGGTGACAATAGCCTACCGTCTTAATATAGTTCTAAATCTCATAGGAAATCTTTAGATCTTTGCAGTTCGAAATTTTATTGACATTAGTACAACAACATTTTAACTGACGAGGAATCTCTACAACTGAATCTCCAACAACTACTACTACATAGGTAAGTTTTTAACAACGAATCACTCGTATACTTGAACTATTGTCAATTCATCCACGGGACTCCTAGCTAATCTCAATTGCTAACGATAACCTCAAGATCATCTGGTCGATCATGGATCAATATCTTGGTCCACCAATCCTATCATGTATACTGTCAATACATATGCAATGCCTGGACACGTTCTTTGCATTTTTCTTATTTGCTTTCTTTCTTTTTGATTTATTTTGCCTATTTAACCCTCCAAAAATTGACTTTTCTCGAAAAGTACCAAAATCTTACACATAATTACAAAAACATCATATCATCTTGCGATTTTTAACGATAAATAAAATTAAATCTAAACATTTTATTTTTTCAATCCTACAACAAATATTTGTCCTTACAGTCCTCACACGATCCAACTTATATGTATATATATATATATATATATATATATATATATATATATATATATATATATATATATAAACGAATAGTTTTAATCTCATTTTTTCATGTATCACTCTAATACAACTCGTCATTAATGTTATGCCACATGTTAGCTAGATATATATTAGGCAATCACTATCACAATCAATGATTTTAAGGTTTTATATAATAGATTTTAAACTTTTTATAGAAACATTTATTTTTTGTAATCATATGTTAAATTTGAAGTTATAACTAAATTTAAAATTTTTGTATCTCTTATTTAATAATTTATTTAAAATTATTTATTTGAATTAATTGATTAATAATTATGAATTTTTAATATAAAAATTTAATTAATTTTGTAACTATGGTTTCCATGGGTTAAAAAATAGTATATTCATATAAAACTAAGTTTCATTAAGATTATGAAAAAAATAGAGATTTTGAGATTTAACATCGACCATATATTTCGTAATTGTCGTTATAGTGCTCCAACATACCGGTGAGGCGGGAAAGTTATAATCATAAATGAATAAATGATTATTCAGCACTACTAACTTCTTTTTCCTCCGCCACCTTCCCCACCTCTATAATAACTACCACCACCACCACTTCTACCACCAACCGGCCCTGCCACTGTAACTTCTGTTACCTCTACCACTGTC
The DNA here is from genome assembly GCF_051521515.1 of Lactuca serriola. NCBI lineage: Eukaryota > Viridiplantae > Streptophyta > Magnoliopsida > Asterales > Asteraceae > Lactuca > Lactuca serriola. The sequence goes on from NC_136415.1 coordinate 55,619,894, forward strand.
ACCTTTGCGACAACCACCTCATCTACCACCAACCACCATAATAATATACGTGTAATCTTATATATATATATATATATATATATATATATATATATATATATATATATATATATATATATAAAGTATAAACATGTATAATCGTATATGATTATACATTTCTGCTATATAATCACTTATGATTAGGCATTATCATGTAATGACGGTATGTTAGAGCGCATTAAAGAGGAAATGAGAAATATACGACTCATGTTGAATCTCCAAATCTCATTTTTTTGTTGAATCTCAATTGAACCATCTCATATATATATATATATATATATATATATATATATATATATGTATATATATATATATATATATATATATATATATATATATATACAAGTCCAATACATATCGATTGAAGGCAAACGGGCAACAAGCTGCGCCGTTAGCCTTTTCTAGATGGCAAAACCAATTCTTTTGAAAACAATATTTTGTGGATCTAGGAGATATGACATTAGAAGGCATGACCCGTTGGACTCTGTTGAGGAGATCCACCACCTCTGGTGCGAGAAAACCAAATGTATCGAATGCAAAAGGTACAAACACATGTTGATTTTTTATACATGCATTCTCGTGACATACCACTTTGCATGCAGCGGCTTCTAAAGCAACATGCCATGTTGTGAAACCCCCGCTCCCCAAACCAACGAGAAGAGAGAACCCAATAAGATCCACGCACGCATGCTTCCCTCCTATCCATCCAAATAACAAAATGTCATCCGGTCTAGATGTGAACCTTCCATCTTGCCGGTCCGTCAAAAAGTTCACTGGCGCTTCTTTCTTTGCAGAAATACCAGCACGCCAACAAGCATCAAAGAGAACATCCCGAACCACATCATGTCTATACTTGAAACGAGGGAGCTCTCTACAATGAACCGCATGTTCCCTAAATGTATCCAAACATGCCTTGCGGCAAACAGAGCATATCTCGTCAATTGGGAATACGGGGAATCATGAGGTAGTAACGAAGGATAGTTCGTTACTCCATAAGAGACATATGTTGGCCAAGACCATCAATAGAGATAGTTAGCAGAAAATCATGAGCATCAGGTGCCCACAGACACTCAAAGACTACTTTTTGTCGGACAGTCATGTCGAAGTTGACTTCCATATCTTTGACAATTTTGCTTAAAAAGGCACGTGCCAATGCTTTTTGGGATTTAGGGGGTGTCCTTATTAGTGAAACCGTTACAGTCAAATCTCGGAATCGTATTGCGAAGACGATTCATAGCACATAGGTAATCTGAGTCCATACCACATATGCCACTGTCACGTAAGATGTGGTCTTGTAATGACCAAGATTAGGCCCTCGAGGCTACAAATGCGTAGGAGGAAACCTCATATGCCGAGTACAAACCCAAACCACCGAAACGAATAGGTAAGGAAGCCAGCCGCCACTTAATGTCTCCAAAGAAGGGGCCTCCACATACCACCATATCCTCGATAGACCTGCGTAATCCTTTGTCAAAGAACAAAGCTGCCTCTTCTATGTGTACCGGTTGGCATGTCCTTAAACCAAAGAAAAGTTTTGCAATACCCATACACAATCGAAGCAAAAGGAGCTCACTTTGCAGGTCACATATTTGTGGAAGAAGGCCCATGAAATCAACATCATTGATCGCTCTCTTCATGGCCAACCAGCTAATAAACTCTGTGTCTCTACTAACAGCCCCCCCCCCCCCAACGAGCTTCACCCCCAAAGAAGGTCACCCTATATCCGTTGGAATAAATCGACACGAAGCTTCCTATCATCACAGGAGGTCCAAAAAATCTCTGTTTGCTTGATGTTTAACTCAAGACCCAAGCCTGGACCATGCAACCGAATAATGTTCAACACTCTAGCTACCTCCTCTACATCCCTAATGACAGTCCCATCATCTAGATACAAGGCATGGAGAAGGATTTTACAATTGTCTCTGATCTTGTGCACAAACGAGTGCAAAATGAAGGCAAAAAGAAGAGGGCCCAAGGATCTCCTTGCTGCACCCCAGTGGCAGACCATATATGTTGGTCTTTGATATAAAGTCTCGCTGCTTGCCCATACAAGAAATTAACCTCGTGGAACAATGCTGATCTATCCACCAAGTTAAGGCATTCGAGAAATCCACAATCAACATTACAAGAGACCCATCAGGATGGTGTTCACTTAATGTAACGACCAAAATTTCAAAACAATTAAAACTTTTCAAAAACCACCCATTTTAATAACATTGTTACAAAAAGGTTTTTAATACATTATTTAACAGAGTATTTTTCCTAGGTTCAAATCATAAAACACCAACGCGGGGAACGGTACGGTCACGCCTTTGCCTTGCCGCAGACTCCTGAGAACCTGAAAACATAAAAACCACAACTGTAAGCCCGAAAGCCTAGTGAGATACCCCCAAAAATACCAACCACAAATACGCCCTTCCAGGCCACGACCTTCCGGTCCAAAACATATCGCCTTCCGGCCCATAACATATTGCCTTCCGGCCCATAACACATCGTCTTCCGGCCCATAACATAAAATGCCCACATAACATAACAGATCATATAACATACTATTACCCTAACCAAGATACCGGCCTACCGGTCACTAGCATAACATTGCCCTACGAATCAGTCAACATACCAATTACACACATACGCCTTTCCAAGCCATGACCTTCCGGTCCACATCGCGATGCCTTCCGGCCCACAACATGTAATGCCTTCCGGCCCACATCATATAATGCCTTCCGGCCCATAACGTAATGCCTTTCGGCCCATATTCCGCAATATCATAACAACAAACACTACCCGGATTTCCATCCGATAAAGGGTCGGCCTTGGTACCGTAGACCCTGTCGATATAGTGAGGATAACTCACCTCGAAACTGTCGACTGAACAGATAACTCAAGCTGCTCCGATCACTGATACGATCTCCACCTCTGGACAGACACCAATGCACTGAACTCAAACAATAATCAACAATTACCAAAATACCCCTGGAAGCCACTGGTCAACCCTTGGTCAAATACAAGGTCAAAGTCAACCCCTGACTGACCCTACTCGCCGAGTCAACCCGATGACTCGCCGAGTTCCCATACTCAGAACTTCACTCAATCCGCGACCTAACTCGCCGAGTCACCCCGAGACTCGCCGAGTCCCACAACTTCTGAGTCCTCTCGCACACAACTCACCGAGTCATCCCTTGACTCACCGATTCTCGACTCAACCAGAGAATATCGGAACTCTTCGACAAGACTCGCCGAGTCCAAGAATAGACTCGCCGAGTCTATGGCTATCTTCAACCTACTCGCCGAGTTGTTCATACAACTCGCCGAGTTCCAGGCCATCTTCATCCAACTCGCCGAGTTGTTCTTCCAACTCACCGAGTCCCAGCTCATCTTCAAACAACTCGTCGAGTACACCAATGCGACTCGCCGAGTACCACCGGTCTGAATCTATACAGAAGCGCTCCAAGCCATGCAATTGATCCAAAACATAGATCTATCTTCCTACAACCCCTTCATCACGTAAAGTGGCAAACTTTACGTGAATCCAACGAGATCTAGGCTTTTTGCACTTTGGTTTAGGGTTTGGGACATGTAAGCTTCACTAAACACTCCAACACAGGGACTTTCATGCTCTCTGATTCTTCTCCATCCCAGATCTGAGGTAGCAACCTCAGATCTAACCTCTAGACTTCCAATTTCATCCATAGGCAAGTTCCCACAAACCCAAAAATGAAGAAACAACATAACAATAGCCCAAGAACGAGATATTACCTCCAATGGATGCCCAATCTACAATGTAATTCGAATCCAAGCAAAGCCCCTTGCTCCAAGCCTTCAATAATCATCTCCTTCAAGCTCCCAATTGAGATATGATCACTCACACACGAAGGCTAAGGGTTTCTGGACTTGGAGATGAATAAAGAGGCTGAGAGTGGGCTGTTATGTTCTTTATATAGGGCTCAACCCTGGGAATTAGGGTTTTCTCCACTCAGCGCCTACTTGCCGAGTCCTCCTTACCGACTCGCCGAGTCGGCTACTTAACACGCGACCCAATCGCGACTCTACTCGCCGAGTCCATCCATGGACTCGCCGAGTCACTCTTCCACAACTTACTCTTTTAGCCCTTCAACTCTACTCTTGACATTTCGGGATGTTACAATTCTCCCCCACTTATATTAGGCTTCGCCCTCGAAGCCTACAGCAACTCAATTCCAAGGATACTCCCACAACACTCCACCTGGCCTTAACCGGACCAGGTCCCTCACGGCATACTTATTGAAACTCGAACACTCTTTCCCCTCCTACACGGTGTCCTAACCACCGTCTCGAACCGGGCACCGACTGTACCCCTAATTATCATTCTCAATAACCGAGAATTACCCAAGATGCAACTCTGCTCTAAATCTCAACAATCACTCGACCCATAAGGGTTAGAAAACCATGAACCATCGGATCTCCGATCCGAATCCCACTCTATCCATTCCGGGACGACTGAGAGACCCATTCTCAATCTCAGAGCTACTCTCACGAGTTCTCCCCTTGCAACCGCATACACATGCTGAACTAGCTCTAACACCCTCAGGTTGGGAAAACCTGATACACTGATAATACCCTCAAACATCCCCCAGGATGAACCACTAATATACACCCCATACCCTGATCAGAATCACACTGAGAGTTCAAGACTCTCTCTCTCTCCCTGCATCCTTTCCGAGCCTCTTGGCTCTACACTTGCAGATTTCCCTCCGCGACCTCAGCAGACATTCCAAACCGGGTGAGCTTCTAATCCTCTGCCGCAAACACGTTGCTCAATAACCATATTCGAATTGCTCAAATCATAACTCTGCTCTGCCGCTTTCACTTCCGTGAACTTGCACTCCCTCTCGGAGTTACACACCTCTTACCTCTTTCTCTTCCTTTACCAAGGAATCCACCCGGCCACAATGTCACTCCGACAAATGCCACGGTGCTCGCCCGACGCTACACCACCCTTAGCGTGTCCGCTATCCGTCCAACACACTTACTCTGACTCTCCTCGCAGGGACTCTCAAGCCCATGCACTACCTCAACTAAACAAGATCACTACCCGGGGCCAGACCTTCCAATGCAATCACACTGCAACATACACAATCCGCAATCTCAAACTGATCCAACAATACCAGCAGAGTCTCCAGCATGACTGGACCGACTCACATAACACATATTAGCCACTCGAGGCTATATCTCTGTGGGTCCGTACACCCAAACTCTATGAACCCTCAGGTTCTAACCCTGGGAACCTTCCGGTTCCAACTCTATAAACATGCACAGCATAAATCCCATAGAATTAATGCAGTACAACACATCGCGTACATAAAGCATACAAATACTCTGATCACATGACCCCGGTTACCTATTCAAACTTGACCCCGGCTTGCTTCCAGGCCTCCACAATCAATTGCCCTAGGTCTGTATCCTGCCCCGCATGCCCGACACTCGCTCCTATCAGCCTATACTCTGGGCTGACAGAATACTGCTGAATCCCAACAGCTAAGCACCCTCAAATGCTCCTCGATCTCCCGGAGAATTCTCCAATTCTCCCCCACTTAAAGCACTGACTAACAACCACCGGTCTCCATTAACGACCTTCCAGAACAACCCCGCACAAAGAGAACACTTACACACTAACTGCTTCCCACAAGCATTAGCAACCCTCAGCAAAACACATCTCCTCACTGATCAATCCGCTCAAAAAGAATCCGATCTCCAAATTTCCCTTCCACGAATGTAGATGCTACCCGACATTCAACCCAATGTCGCATCTCCACTAATAACCCTCACGAACGATAACCAACAATAGCACAAAACACCAAACTATAATCATACCAAACCCTCAGGGAACAACGGATACCAAAACGAAAACCCGAAACACGAATCCATAACCATGACAAACTCGCAAAACAACGAATACCGCATCGAATCCACACAAAGATACCAGCACAAACAATACACCGCAATAATCGCAAGATAACAAGACATCAAGAAAGAAACATACCCGCAGCTGCATCCGGCACTGCTCTGACCTCCTCTGCCGCAAGCCGATAAGCGCGACCCTGAGCCCCTAGGGGCTCCGCTCCACCCTGACCTCCACCTGAAATCCTCAAGGTGGCCGGTGCTAGAGCCTGCACCGGTCCTGTAGAAAGCTGTGGACAGTTGACCCTCAAATGTCCATCCTGACGACAATGATAACAAATCCTCAAATCCCGAATCGGCACTGACTGCCGATAATCCCGCGCATAGTGCCCCTCCTTTCCGCACTTGCGGCATGCACCACCGGACCAACAAACTCCGGTGTGACCCCTCCCACACTTCCCACAAGTGTGGCCGCTCCGATCCCCCACACTAACATCAACGGTCCTGGACCGTTTCGGCGCCGGCTGCGACTGCATCGGAGCCTGCCTCAGCTCACGCAACTGCAACTCATCCTCAAACTCACGCCGCCTGGCGGCCTCCTGCAACTCCAACAAGGTCTCGCACCTCTGCGCAGACACGAACTGTCTGATATCCCCCTGGAGCATACTCAGATATCGGGACATCTGGGCCTGCTCCGAAGCGAACTCAGGGCAAAACATCGCCCTCTCAGTGAACATCCTGGTGATCTCAGTCACCGACTCTGAATCCTGCTTCAGCTCAAGAAACTCCTGAGCCAATCTCTCCCTCTCATCATGCGGAACATAGCGAGTGCTGAACATCTCTCTGAACTGATCCCATGAAACTGCAGCCCTCTGCGCATCCGAGTATGACCCCGTGGTCAATCTCCACCAATCCTTCGCCCCGAGCCTCAACAGGTTCAGAGCACACCTCACCCTCGGATCAGCAGGGCGTGAACACGTGAAGAAACACCCCTCCACATTCGATAACCACCTCATAGCAACCATCGGGTCCTGAACCCCATCGAAGGTGGGAGGCTCCGTATTATCGAAGTCCCGATACTGACAATCTCTATCAGCTCCTCCCCCTGCCGTTGCTACAGCCACTGTAGCTGCCGCGGCAGCCGTCTCCGTGAGAGCCGCATAGCGCTCATCAAAATACTCAACCATGGCGGTCTTGATCGACCCAAACAGTTCCGGCAACTCAACCCGGAACAATGCAGCAACCTCATCATGCAGGATCTCGCGAATCCTCGCATCCAACTCGCTCGTGCTCATCTGATCGATAACCTCAGACGGCACCGATCCACCCGGAACTCTCTCTCCAGCTCCCGATCCTGATCCGGATCCACTCTCATCGTGCCTCGGAATCTCCATACTGGAAAACACCATACCAAATCTCAGACTCGCCCCACAAACCTGGGATCCAACTCTCTCAACCCAACCCTAGAGATCATGGTTTCCCTGATACGCGTATGGGTCCTGTGCTTTCAGTAGTACGGGCCCATACTACCTTCCACACCTACCCATATTTGTATGAAGTACTACCACAATACCCTAGAGAACATGCATAACAACTATCAACCCTCACCACTAGAGGAACACTGAGAATCTCCCATAAGGGACCCTAGGCTACAGGCATCACAAATCAGGCAACATTATCATGAAATCCTTAAGATCCCTAGCCTAACTCTAGCATGCTGTGCTATCAAAGCTCAATAAAACAAGTGTCATGAATGGTAAATTTGGGGTTACTTACTGGCTCCGGCTGATCGTACCTCCGCGTCCCCCTCTTACTTAATTTGAAAACCATTTTAATTTCTCTTTTAAAACCTTCCTCGATTTGAGACTGGAGTTACACGAGTGTTTCTCCAGTTCACTCAAACCAAGGCTCCGATACCAACTTGTAACGACCAAAATTTCAAAACAATTAAAACTTTTCAAAAACCACCCATTTTAATAACATTGTTACAAAAAGGTTTTTAATACATTATTTAACAGAGTATTTTTCCCAGGTTTAAATCATAAAACACCAACGCGGGGAACGGTACGGTCACGCCTTTGCCTTGCCGCAGACTCCTGAGAACCTGAAAACATAAAAACCACAACTGTAAGCTCGAAAGCTTAGTGAGATACCCCCAAAAATACCAACCACAAATACGCCCTTCTAGGCCACGACCTTCCGGTCCAAAACATATCGCCTTCCGGCCCATAACGTATTGCCTTCCGGCCCATAACACATCGCCTTCTGGCCCATAACATAAAATGCCCACATAACATAACAGATCATATAACATACTATTACCCTAACCAAGATACCGACCTACCGGTCACTAGCATAACATTGCCCTACGAATCAGTCAACATACCAATTACACACATACGCCTTTCCAAGCCATGACCTTCCGGTCCACATCGCGATGCCTTCCGGCCCACAACATGTAATGCCTTCCGGCCCACATCATATAATGCCTTCCGGCCCATAACGTAATGCCTTTCGGCCCATATTCCGCAATATCATAACAACAAACACTACCCGGATTTCCATCCGATAAAGGGTCGGCCTTGGTACCGTAGACCCTGTCGATATAGTGAGGATAACTCACCTCGAAACTGCCGACTGAACAGATAACTCAAGCTGCTCCGATCACTGATACGATCTCCACCTCTGGACAGACACCAATGCACTAAACTCAAACAATAATCAACAATTACCAAAATACCCCTGGAAGCCACTGGTCAACCCTTGGTCAAAGACAAGGTCAAAGTCAACCCCTGACTGACCCTACTCGCCGAGTCAACCCGATGACTCGCCGAGTTCCCATACTCAGAACTTCACTCAATCCACGACCTAACTCGCCGAGTCACCCCGAGACTCGCCGAGTCCAACAACTTCTGAGTCCTCTCGCACACAACTCACCGAGTCATCCCTTGACTCACCGATTCTCGAATCAACCAGAGAATATCGGAACTCTTCGACAAGGCTCGCCGAGTCTATGGCTATCTTCAACCTACTCGCCGAGTTGTTCATACAACTCGCCGAGTTCTAGGCCATCTTCATCCAACTCGCCGAGTTGTTCTTCCAACTCGCCGAGTCCCAGCTCATCTTCAAACAACTCGTCGAGTACACCAATATCTTTCTTTTACATCACGTCTTTCTATCGAATACCACCTCATGGGCTTCATATCCTACCGTTACAAATGAAAGGATGTAGGAGAAATATAATGATGAATTTATAAAAATTTTTTTTGAAGTAAATCAAGTATAGGGATGAAGTTTAAGAACCTTGGATGATTGCAATGAAAATTTAATGCAAAATGACGTAGTTTGATAAGGTTAGGTACCTAAGCTTATATAAGGTTCTTAGGTTTATTCACTTTACCCTATATATATATATATATATATATATATATATATATATATATATATATATAGGTTCAGGTTCATTTGAGATCATTCTAATTTTGTGAGACCGTGAGACCAAATCTAAAAATAATTTTAAAATGCAAAATAAATGGAAAAATCCAAAAATTCCTTTTTTAAATATTATTTTCGGAACTTGAATGAATTAAAAAAATAAAAAAAATAAAAAAATAAAAAAAATCCTGTTTTTTTTTTTTGAAAAATACGTGAAATATTCTAATAGAATATTACACTATACATGTTCTAAAAAATAATTTTAAAATGCAAAATAAATGGAAAAATCTAAAAATTCTTTTTTTAAATATTATTTTTGGAACTTAAATTAACTAAAAAAAATCTCATTTTGTTTTAAACTACGTGAAATATTCTAATAGAATATTACACTTTACATATTCTAAAAAATAATTTTAAAATGCAAAATAAATGGAAAAATCCAAAAATTCTTTTTTTAAATATTATTTTCGGAACTTGAATTAACTAAAAAAAAATAAAAATAAAATAAAAAATAAAAAAATGCGTCTCACGGTCTCAAAAAATTAGGCCGTCTCACATTAATCTAACCATATATATATATATATATATATATATATATATATATATATATATATATATATATATATATATATATATATATATATATATATATATATAGGGTGACGTTCAATAGAGAACCATAAATAACCAAGGAATCAATCGTGAGCATCAGAAATCATAACGATCAATGGCCAAGAAAATAGATGTACACTTTTACATTGGATGCATACACACCGAATTATACAAAAAAATTCACCTTTATAAAAAACCCACCACTATTTTTCGTTTAAAATTTTTTTAGGCCATGTTTTTTTATCAAAAAAAAAAACGAATATATCGTTGTTCACGATTTTTCGTCATCTTTCCATAAAGATCCATGATGATATATAAAAAAACAAACTTTTTTTTTTCGAAAAAAAACTCACTTCATTTTCTTTAATGAAAAAAGTTAAGGTCTATTTTTTATAGAAAAAAATTAATAAATATATATCAAAATTCATATTTTTTGTACTTTTTAAACATAGATTCATATTAATGTTTAAAAAAACGATATTTCAGTTCAGATTTACATTGTGAACATGTTCATATTCATATTGTAAACTTGTTTAGATTCACATTGTGAACATCCTCAGATTCACAATGTGTATGATAATAAATCAGATTCACTGATCAGAGCTTTTTTACATTGTGAATGTTAAAATTTGAAATATTTACAGTTTAGATTCACAATGTGAATCTACACTGATCGCGGTTTTTTTTTTTTTTTTTTTTTTTTTTTTTTAACATTCTTAGATTTACAATGTGAATCTGAACTGTTCGAGATTTTTCATATTGTGAATGTTAAAAATTGAAATATTTATAGTTTAGATTCACAGTATGAATCTACACTGTTCGAGTTTTTTTTTTTTTTTTTTTTTTTTTTTTTGTTAATCGGTGTTGATGTTTATTAATAGAGTACAAAAAATTAATATTTTTGGTATAATTAGTTTTTTTTTATAAAAAATGCTTAAATATTGAAAAAAATAAGAAAATTAAGTGGATTTTTTTCGAAAAAAATCATTTTTTATATATCATTTTGGATCTCTATGGAAAGCGGACGAAAAATCATGAACAACGGTATATTCAGATTCTTTTTTCAATAAAAAACATGGTCTAAAAAAAATTTTAAATGAAAAAAAGGAAGTGGGTTATGTTATAATCCGGTACATGTGCGTCAATTATAAAAATTTACAACCTTCCTTTTACGGTTGATCGTTTTAAATTCCGACGTTTTGGATTGGTTCCTTGGTTCCTTGAATAATAATGGTTCTCTATTGAACTTTTCTATATATATATATATATATATATATATATATATATATATATATATATATATATATATATATATATATATATATATATAGGTTCAGGTTTATTTGAGACGATTTTAATTTTGTGAGACCGTAAGACCAAATCTAAAAATAATTTTAAAATGCAAAAATAAATGGAAAAATCCAAAAATTCTTTTTTTAAATATTATTTTCGGAATTGAATTAACTAAAAAAAAATAAAAAAAATCCGTTTTTTTTTTAAATACGTGAAATATTCTAAATAGAATATTACACTGACATATTCTAAAAAATAATTTTAAAATGCAGAATAATTGGAAAAATCTAAAAATTCTTTTTTTAAATATTATTTTCGGAACTTGAATTAACTAAAAAAATAAAAATATATATAAAAAAATTCATTTTTTTTGAAAAATACGTGAAATATTCTAATAGAATATTAAATTGACATATTCTAAAAAATAATTTTAAAATGCAGAATAAATGGAAAAAATCTAAAAATTCTTTTTTTAAATATTATTTTCGGAACTTGAATTAACTAAAAGAAAATAAAAAACAATAAAAATAAATTCTATTTTTTTTTTAAAAAAATACGTGAAATATTATAATAGAATATTACACTGTACATATTGTAAAAAATAATTTTAAAATGCAAAATAAATGGAAAAATTCAAAAATTCTTTTTTTAAATATTATTTTCGGAACTTGAATTAACTAAAAAAAATTTAAAAAATAAAAAATAAATAATAAAATACGTCTCACGGTCTCACAAAATATAGGTGGTATCAAATGAACCTAACCTTATATATATATATATATATATATATATATATATATATATATATATATATATATATATATATATTTATTTATTTATTTATTTATTGTTTTTATATTGTTGTATTGTTAGATCGCATAATTTAGCTTTGAATATATAATGGAAAAAACAAGGTTGTTCAAAACATAAATAATTTGTTGAACTAGTAATATAAAATATATGTGAAGACGTTTATAGGTAACTTTGAAACGTGTCGGTTGTGTTGAGGAGAGATTTAAGTGGATTGAAAGGTGGAGTTGAGGTCCGGGAGGTGGTGTATCGTACGTCAATAAAGAGCCTCCTTTTAAAATTAAAATACAACGAAAACGATATCCTTTTCTGACGAATTATATCTGTAATCTGTATCTGTATTTTATATTCGAAACGGATATTTCGTATCAGAATAAAGATTCCGTACGATAACAATACATCGTATTTAATAATCTAAATTACTAAAGGGTTCATATCCCAAGGATATTAGGTAATATTTTTTTTCTTTGAAGTGGAGCGTTCAACTCCCATCATACATATAGGTGAAATTAAGTGTTATTTTAAAAGTATATTATTCATTTATATTGCCGTTCCAAATTAAAATAATATAAATCGTATTTAATAAATGTAAAATTATTAAGGTGTTTCTATCCCAACGATATTAGGTGATGTCCTCTTTCTTTGAAGTCGAGCGTTCAACTCACGCCATACATTTAAGTGAAATTAAGTGTTGGTTTAGAATGTATGTTATACATTTATATTGCCGGTTCAAAAATAAAATTAAAAAAATAAAAATAAATCAATAAATCTGAATCCCAAAAGTTTATTGTTATTAAATAGGGTGTTATTATAACTATACAACACTCATATAAATTGTGAAAATTGAAATCATAAATGTACATGTTATTGAACTTACAAAGTGACGCACAAAGCAATTTACAGATACCCATAAAATTATTGATTATGCTGGGGGAATGGTGTAGAAGTCATCAAGCTCTACTATAAATAAAACTTTAACTTTTTTAAATATTTTTTTTAAATATTATGTTCGTTATTCAAATTATCCAAAATAAATAAAATAAAATAAAGATAGAAAAAAAAAATACTGTTTTTTTTAAATATACATGAAATATTGTAATAGTATATTAAAATATAAATATTAAAACAAATATGTAAATATTCAAATATTCTATTAGAATACTAAACTATAAATATTCATATAATTATAATAGAATATTAAAATATTCTAACAATTTTAATAATTCTCGTAGAATATTAGAATTTTCCAGCATATCTAACAATTATAGTAGAATACTAAAATATTCTAACATTCTAAGAAATCTATTTGAATATTTACATTATAATATTATATTCGAATATTTCAAGTATATATACAAAAAACGATAATTTCTTTTATTTTATTTCCAATCTAAATGACAAAAATAATACTAAAAAAAGAATTTTTAGATTTTTCATTTTATTTTGTATTTTAGATTTTTTTTTAATTTTTTTATTTTTGATCTCTAAGATGAGTGGTTAGAATCGCGTCTGTTCGTCTAACAAAATTAACTTGGTCTCAAATAAATCTCTACACACACAAACATATATATATATATATATATATATATATATATATATATATATATATATATATATATATATATATATATATATATATATGAGAACACCTAAAAGGTTGAGAACGCGAAAACAAATCTAGGCCCTCCAAATTTTAAAATCAAAGGTTAATATTAAGGGGACATTTATATAACTTCTGAAAGTCATAAGATTAAATTGTAACTTCTTAATTAACTAAAAGGGTATTATAGTCATTAGGTTCTATCTTATTTTTATCAGCTCCTAAAACCTCTCTCTCTCTCTCTCTCTCTCTCTCTCTCTCTCTCGTTTCCTTTAAACCCTAATTGATGGAAGCCAACACTAAAAAAACATACGCCTCTTCCCTCTCATCTCTCCACTGCCGATCTTTTGAGTTTTCTTCAATCTAGCCGCCACACAAGAAAAAAAAACACCACCACTGCCATCATGATTATCAAATCCGCCAGCAACACCACCGCTACCGTTAAGGGTTTGAATGGCCTACTTGCGAGCCAAGGAATAGGACTTCACGCGGGAGGGTTGTAGGATCTCAGTGGCAAGATTGCGACGAAGGACCCTCCAACTAGGGTAGTACGTGGCTGAGGTGATGTTGAGAGTCGCCATGGCGCTAGGGCGCCCGGAGACGCCTGAGTCTCTTTGGATGAGTAGTTGGTGGGCGAGATCTTGGTTGCCGACAACGATGAGTTGACGAGAACCAATGGAAAGAGTGACCAGTGGTCCATGTTTTAATTTAAGATTTCTGATGATTGGGACGAGCTCTTGGATGGAATTGGTTAACAGTAAGAAGTTGGAGGAGAGGAACGAGGGTCCTGGTGGTAGCTTCTCGACAAAGGTAAAAAACATTATCGATATCAAATGCTTTATTGCTAATCAGAGAGATGCGAGAGAAAGTTTTGAACTGACTATGAAGGTTCTGAGAGTTCTTCCAAATGGGTTTTGTTGAGGTCCTTTAGATTTGTTTGAGAAGATGAAAGTTGAAGAATTTAAGCTATTATGTTCTGTATTTTTTTAGATGTAAGTTATATTATATTTTGATGAATTCATTTATGTTAGAATGCATATTTATTTATGAACAGTAGTGTATTCATTTGTGATTAACAATGCATTCATGTGTGAACGAATGTATTTATTTATGATTAGAGGTATTCAATTCTGAATAATAGCGAACTCATTTGTTAATAGTCGTTTATTCATTTGTGAATAACAGTGTAATCATGTGTTAATGAGTGTATTTATTTATGATTAGATGTATTCTTTTATGAAGAAATGATAGTTTTTACACTATTTTTATTTTCAGTTGATTAAAAAAAAGAATTTGATTACTTGTAAATTGATGTGTATTCATTAGTGATTGGAGCAGTAAAAAGTTTATTTTTTTAAAAAAAAATCAATTATGAATACAAATGTATTAATCTCGGGTTCGACTTATATTCATTTTTTTTAACACAAAAAACGTGAAATAGGAGGAAAAAACGAATTTTTTAAGAAAAAATATATTTTTTTTCAATTTTAAAATAAATTTTGGTAAAAATGTTTTTTTTATATCCCATTAATAAGAAAAATAAAAAATCGAATATTTATTTCTTTTTTGGTAACTGGTCCTAAATTTAAGGGATTTAGATTGATTTTTATTTTATTTTAATTTAATTAAAATATATACAATTACTAATATGCCCTTATATATTGATTGGTCTAGAATTATTCTCGCGTTTTCAACGTTTTAGGTGTTCTCATTTGATCATTACTCTCTCTCTCTCTCTCTCTCTCTCTCTCTCTCTCTCTATATATATATATATATATATATATATATATATATATATATATATATATATATATATATATATCTGTGTGTGTGTGTCCTCTTCAAAATATATATCGTACCATCTGTAATGATATAATATTTAGTTATTAATATCGTGTCAAGTATATATCAAGTATATATATGATATCTACTTGTTTGGTTTCTAGCAAGTTTTATTGGTACAAATGTAATGACATATACAAAGAGAAAAAATCAAATGAAAACAAAACATAAAAAACATTAAATGTTAGGTACTTTAAATTTTTGTATGCGCCAATGTTGAGATACTCTCGTTTTTGTTTATCACACGATACTCTTTCAACGTAAATGTTACATTTACACGAAGTTGGAACCATTCTATTCCAACCTAAGTATATCTTTAGTTAACTATTAAAGTGAAAAATGAAACATATGAATAAACATGAGCAAATTCAGTCTAATTTGTAATTATATTCAGAAGCTTTTATATATATATATATATATATATATATATATATATATATATATATATATATATATATATATATGACCTTGTTCTATAAAATTTTATATCATTATCGTGCCAAAATTATTAATTTATATGGTACCACAAACCATACATTTTGTTTACCAATATTATTGGCTACCAAGTTGTCAGAATTGTTGGTTAATTTTTTGTGGAGTAAATTACACGAATGGTCCCTATGGTTTGGAATAATTTGCGTGCTTGGTCCCTAACTTATTTTTTTAACTCGGAAAGTTCCTAATGTTTGTTTTTGTTACGTGATTGGTCCCTGTCTTACCTAAAATGATTATTTTTTAAATATGAAAGAATTGTAGGATAGATAAGGTAAGGTGAGGGGGTTGGGTTTGGGGTGTGTTTATTTAAATATTTTAAAAAATCAAGGGCAAAATAGTTTTTTAGTTAAGATAAGGACCAAGCGTGTAACAAAAACAAACAGTTGGGACCTTCCGAGTTAAAAAAAAATAAGTTAGGGACCAAACGCGTAAATTACCCTAAACCATAGGGACCATTCGTGTAATTTACTCTTTTTTGTGGAAAAAATTTGATAGCCTAATTTGGCAACATAACGTTGTTACTAGAGTTTTCATATTTGAAGCTATGGTTGCGCTTCCTAACTATTTTACTATTTTTAATACTACAATATGAAAGTTACATGAACATGCCTTATGGCTTACCACCAAGAAATTTTCATAACCAATAAACTCTACATTTTAGGAATTTGAGTAGTATAATCTCATATATAATGTACCACAAAGATATCAAAAAATGTGTTTGACTCCATTATAGTGTCTTCTTATTGAATATGGATTATGTTAATAAGTTTACTATAAAAGAAATATAGGTCTTCTATTATTAGCATGATATATTATTTCACAAATAGGACAAAGATAGGGTACTTCGAGACCAAAAAAAATTCATATTTTTTATCAGGGCAAAATTGATCCTTTTGGCATCTTGGTGGCTATCCACCGTATGATTACTCAATGGATGTGATTTATCTATACAAAATATTTTAATCATATTTTGTAGATAAATGGAATGATGTATAAAAATTCCATTTCTTATGTACTCAATTTGAAGAGGCAAACAAAATTTCGTTTTACCAAGATCTTTCATTTCAAAATTTTCTTTCAAAGAAGAAGTAGCCTTTTCCAACTCTCCAGCAGTTCTAATAGGGTTCAAATCATCTACGCAAACAACAATAATGAAAAATTCTGATTCAAAACTTTTTATATGAATACACACAAGCTTATAGGATTATTTTTGTAGCCTTATTTCAACAAAAATATACTTAAGCAATTGAACCATACACGACCAAATTATTTCAATCCATGCAAAGATTTATAGTTTTTACCGAATTAACTTATCTAGAATTAGAAGTTTGTACTTCTGGAACCCTAATCCATTCTTGGACTTCCATATAATTATCATTATTAATTGAACCATATAAATAGGTGGTAACTACATCCATTATATGCATCTCCAATTTTGTATGTGTTGCTAGACTTATTAAATTATAGAATATAATTCCATCAACCACAAGAGATTTTGTTTTCTAAAATCGATTTCGGGCATTTGGGTAAAAGTTAAAACCTTGTGTAACTAGTCTTTCTAAATATCTCACAACTTCATTTTTCTTGTTTCTTTTACACACATATATCCATTTGTGTCCAACTAGTCTTACCCTTTTGGTAAACATGTTATAGGCCCAAAAATGTTTTGTTGAGTAAGAGAATTAAGCTGTTAATTTATCACATATTTCCATGTTAGCCAATCTTTTCTATTCCTACATTCCTCTATAGATTCAATTTCAAGATCCTCATTTTATTCCATAATCTTGCACGCAACATTATATGAAAAATTACCATCAATGTTTGTCGTATTTCGGTTCCATCTGATTCCTTTCTCGACATATCTTACTGAGATCTCTTCATTTTCATAAATTTTAGGTACATGAGTATCTTTTGTTATGTCATTGGGTCTTCTAGAGCTTCACTAATAGTTTTAAAAGATCTTGTTTCCTCTTTTGGACCATCAATTATGTTTGCTGCTTTTTGTTTTCGAGGATTTTTATCTTTGGAACCAGCTAGTCTTCCATGTTTCAGGCGTGCCTTAGAATCAATTTTAGTTGTATGACATCAATTTTAATCAAAGCATTTACAACTAGTACATGAGGCTTTGTTACTCTCTTAGGGCCAATAAATGCATCTGACACTTGATTTGCTATATTTTAAATGATCTATCATTTTCACTTCAATTTGACTTAAATGAGGACCTAAATTTGAAATTGACAATTCATTCTAAGAGATTCTATTTTTCAGCTTCTTTATTTCTCCCCTCTAATGTTGGAAAAACCGATTAATCAAAATGAGACTCATCAAATCTAGCTGTAAATAAATCTTCAATTAATGGTTCTAAATAATTAAATATTATACTATCGATGGAAATTCATATCCAACATAAATTCTCATTAACCTTTATGGACTTAGTTTTGTGCGGTGTGGTTTAGAAATATGTACATAAATTGCACATCTAAATATCGTTAAATTGGAAATATTTGGTTTCTAACCACAAACTAGTTAAGGAGAACGTATGTTAACTCGTTGGTCTGATGTGTATAAATAATGTAACATATAAAATTTCAAGTCTCCATGCTGACGTTGGAAGTTTAGAATGCATTAGTAATGGTTTTGCAAACACGAGATTACGAATAGACAACAATTACACGTGTGACCATCAAGTGGATGAATTAATTAAAACCATAAAATATGTAAATGGTCCACATGGTGGATGAATTGGTCCACATATATACCCTTGAATGATTTCTAAGTAAATAGGACTTTCATACCTGACTTTGATTAATGATAGATGGGAAATTAGTTTTGCTTGAGATCATGCAACACATGACAATTCATTAGCTTGAAAAATGTTAAGTTTTTTCAAGAGATGACCATATAAAGGTTCAATTATTCTCTATTTTGAAAAAAAGGTTTCAATTATTCTACGCATCATAATTAATCTAGGATGGCCCAACCGGTTATGCAAAGGGAGAGTGTGACACTTGTTTTCCAAATCGAATTAGTGTAGGGCATAAAGGAGTTAAATGCATGGTTTTTGGTCAAAATCATGTGTCGCGACGTAATAAATCAATATGAGTATACATTAATCTGATTAGTGCCATGACATGGTGGTAGTATACCCACGACATGGCAGCTGTTCTGGCCTTACCCCATGATCTTTTAGGTTTTCCTTCGTATTTAAACCCCTAATCTCGAATCATGTTTCAGCCTCCATCACTCTCAAACCTCAAAAACCCTAAACCTAATACATCTTAGTGACTCTTGGCTCATTTTAGTAATTTTTTGGTAGCTTGAAGAAGAAGAAGAAGAAGGTGTCCTAGTGTGTTGGTTCAGCAAGCAAGCATCATCATCATCATCCTATTGTGCATTATCTAGACTCTTGTAAGTGTTCAAGATCCAAGAATTTTGTTTTAAGCTTCTAGATTTAGTTTTCTTGTCCCATTTCTTCATGATTATGGAATTTGGATTGAAGGGATTCCATAAAGTTGGCAACTTTATGGATCCTTTAGGTCCCTTTAAGGTTACATGTTCTAGATCTGGAGTTCCTTGGAGTATTTTGGTTCAATGCATAAGTTGTGTTCATTTCTCCCATATTTTTACCTAAAATGGAAGAGACATGCATTGGGCATACATGTCCATAAAGCACCAATCTTTATGATCTATTAGGTGAAGGAAAGCCTTCTGGAAAACTTATATAAGTGTCCATGGTGATTAAGATCTTAATGGATAAGTCATACTTTTGATGTCTGTAAGAATCTTGGTTTAGAGATATTATCTTATTGGAATTTCTTAATGGATAAATTTGGAAACTTTATACATCATGACCTTGTGAAGGATCGGATCTAAGCGTGCTCTTTTTATTGGGAGAAAATAACTTAACCTGTTAAGTTGTTCATACCCAGATCCCATGACATGACCTTTATGCTTTCACGACGTGGTGAGTGGGGGTCAGCCGATTGTTTTGTCACTTTGCGACCATGACATGGATAAAGGGAGGCTATGACGTGGAGGCTTGCTAATGTTAATTTTTGACTTTGACTTGGAAGTTGACCATTGACTTTGAATTAGGTTGACTTTTGGTCAAATTTCTAGTTTAGTAGGTGAACTAAGGTTTCATCTTGTACGGTTGATTAGGTAGTGTTTAACCTTGTTCCTTGATTGTGTAAGAGCTGTTGGATTTGAATATGTTTACGAGGTGAGTCTTCTCACTATATTGTATAGGATGCTAGCTGTCTTTGTGACTCTTGCGTTGGTATGCTATGTTGGGCCCGTTTGCATGTTGGGTTGGGCCCTGTATGTATGTTGGGATAGGCTTGTATGTATGTTGGGCTAGGCATGTATGTATGCTATGTTGGGCCTATTTGTATTTTGGGATGGGCCTGTTGTATGTTGTGATGGGTAATCAACATTCTAACACTCCTATGGTGTACATGCAATCCTAGAAACCTTGGATCTATGTTTTCTCTAATATACATGCAAATATGATTTTTCCAAGGTTCTCATTCTAACAAGCATACCATGGGGTACTTGTAATATAAAAATTAGTAGAATGACATACCTTTCTTTTTGCTTGGATTCCTAAAGACCATGTGAGCCTAGCACCCCAAATGTGATGCCTCAAATGCTTCACACGACACCACAACTCTTGGAATAACTTGAGAGAAGTACACTTGATCACAAAATCGGCTAGTCCTCACCCTTTTCGTCTTAGATGCCGATTTTGCTCCATAGGAGGTTCCTTAAATAATGTGTCACATGTAGGGTTACACTATGTAAACCCTAATGTGGATGGCTTTTCATTTCCCCCATGATCCATGGAGCACCCAATGGGTTCTAGCCCAATCTAGTGAATCATGGAGCATAAGCCTACTATATAAGAATGAAAGATTTACATAATCAATCCCCATATATTTAATTAGTCTTTTGATCACAAAATTAATTCCAAATTAATTCTTGATCAATACTAATTAAATAATATGATTTCATATTAACTAGAAGGGAATCATGCACGTCGTTGACGCTGTGTGTCATAAGAGTTGGAAAAGGAATCTTGTTTCATATAATCAAGAACAATCAAACTACCAAAAGAATTTATAGATGAAATAAGTTTGAAAAAGGTTTCTTGTTTTTTCTTTGCATTTTGCATATTCAATTTTATATGACTTGAACCATTTAAAATAAAGTTATGAAGGCTTCTCTTCTAATGTGAGGATAAGTGGTTAATTAATTCAACCTAAAGCTTAGTGCAACTTGTACAGTATTCCCCATCTTCTCACACATTGAGAGGATGCTTGATGTAGCCATTCACATCAAACCTGACAACTCATCACTTCACTGCATCATCTCAAAACATTTGGGGTTTCAACTCAAAACCAATTGAAAATAAGTGAATGGAAAATGAATCAGGGGATCAAAATTAATCAAGAAGAGAAGAATGCAAACCTGCATTGTAAAAGTTTTTCCACTACCAGTAGCTCCATAAGCAAAAACAGTGGCATTGGAGCCGTTTAGCACCGCAGGAATCAGAGGCATCACTTCTCTTTCAAATATCTGAATCAAATTGTTATCTTCTTGACCATAAAAGGAATCTAGCTTGTAATTTTCATTCTGACTGCAAAGAAATAAAATCATTTTGTGTTTTACACTTTGCATCCTGCTAACCAAACTCGGAGATAAAGAGAGGAGAAAATTAAAGAGAACGTATATATACCAAGAGTGTGGATCTTTGAGTCTCACAACTACGAGATCAACTCATGGAGTCCTAAACCTTCAAGCTCTCCAATATCTTTAGCAAATGCTGACTCAATACAACCTCTCTCCTTTGTGATTAAACCCTGCATCAAAAAAAATTAAAGTCGATATCCATAATACCGACGTACTTACGTTTCTCCTTATGTTACATTCAAATTATTAATCGAATGAAAAAAATAGAAAACAAATAAGATGCCAAGTTTGACGAGGGCATTTTCATAAAATCATACTTCTTTGTCAAATAAGAAAAATTGAGGTTATGCTTCTGCGCCTGATAGACCACTTTATGAACACCAAGCCCCACACTAAAAATCATACAGCAAGTAAGTTAACATGAATCATAATTTCTGCAAATTACCAATCAATAAAATGAGAGAATGTATGATGAAAAAAAATCTGATATATACATAGACTTTTTAGCTCAAACACAAAGCATAAAAAGATACAACCGTTCACAAGGGCAAAATGGTCCAACTGTTGGAAGGGGGAAAATGGTCCAACTATTGGCAAGGGAAAAATAGTCAAATTAAATGGTTAATTTACCTCTTACCAGCAGCCACAGGAAGAAATGAACCATCAAGTGAACAGGGTAATATTTTGAAGAAAGATGGGAGTATCTCATCATGGAAAAGATGGCGTTTAGCCGACTGCAATTATATCCGACTGTAAGAAAATAAAAATAAGAAAAATATGTATAAAGATCTCTTTCTGAGGTTTGACCTTGACTCCCTCAGTTGTTCGTGGTTCCACTTTTGCAAGAACATGTCGACATACATAATTAAAATGATCACAAAATAATTTCATTAGTGATTATTCACAAACAAATAATATTAAATAACACCAAATTAAAGAGGCCAATAGAGGGGTAATGTCGTAAAATAGAGGTCTTAATGAATAAAAGAGTTGCTGCTTCATCATTTAGCATATATGTCACACCCCAAAACCAAGAACGGCGGAAACGTTCTGGGGCGGAGGACGTCATGTTTAATATCAACAACAATGTAAAGTAGTAAACAAGCAACAACATCATCCATTGCATTAATAAAATAATTATTATACAATTGTATTCTGTCAAATTTTGATAAACACTAAAGCATAAATCAAAATGAAAGATAAGTCTTGAATAAGCTTCATCTTCCTTTTTCCCTGCATCGGTACCTGTCTATGATGACCTGAGGATACAAGTAATTTTGAAAACGAGTATCAGCTTTAAAGCTGGTGAGATCATAAGCATTTAGTGTCTTAATTTGTATGTAAGTATTTGTAAGTCTATGTATTGTAAAAATAATAAATGTATATGAATTGTAATTGTTTGAAAAACCCTAGAATCCCTATGATTCCTTCTAGTATGTGGAGGTGTCTTCTATCAAGACCTAACTGTTCTGTGTGTGTGTCTCTTGTAAGAGTATGTGTTTTTCCAAAGTATAACTATCATTATCCAAAAATATAGTTTGTACATTTATGTTTTAGTGAGGTTATCACTGAAATATGTACTGGAAAAATTAACGTAGTACTAAATCGTAGCTCTAAAAGGGCTACTATTTATCAACAGATAGTAACTACATTACCGTGCTTCCTATGAAAAATTCACGAAGTGAATGTAATGGGAAAGAAATGGTACTATGGTGTAGTGTCGAACTACAACCGTACCTATTACCTTAAATCTAGGGTAATACTTCCAAGTACCATAGTATTTGGATATATATATATATATATATATATATATATATATATATATATATATATCAATACATCGATACTCAACTTGCCTTATTTGAGGGATAAGGTATAATGTGATGTCTAGATCCCAGACTGTTTTGCTCCCCTATCAAAGGGATTTTAGGACCTACCCACGACCCCTGCATGAATGCAAGTCGTGAGCATCCACATTACTATGATCATGTATACTCGATATAACAATCACAATTGTAGTGTGATTTATTAGTATAGTTAGATCTTGAACTGGTTCTGAGCTATAGCCCCTAGTGACGTCTATCCTTTGTATATGTAAGTGTACTCATGTAAGTGTGATCATGTAATTGTACTTATGTAAGTGTGATCATGTAATTGTATAATGGTGTACTATAATGTTCTACGTGTGCTAGCTGTAATGTGTGTTCTCTCTATCTAGCAAGTATAATAATGTAAGCGTTTTAGTATAATTGTATATGTTCTCGTCCTAGTATAGATGTATATGTAATGTACAGTAAGGTTCTAGAAAGTATTGACTCATGAATGAACTGACTCATTGTATGATATCGCGTTCTAGTAATGGCTCTAGTATCTTCCTGAACTACCCATATGGTAGCTTACTAGTAATCTAAGTAGTACGTATGGACGTGGATGTATACCCTTGCTACCCAAGGGCATAGGATGAATTGGAAGGACCTTTTATGACTATATATGTACACATGATATATAACTAATATTTAAACGACCTTCGGACGAGTATCCGATATCCCACCAGACCACATCTCAAGCGCGAAAAGGAAATAGGGTGGATAGCCTTCCTAAGTCTTTTAAACATTTCTTATATAACTATACATATAGAGGCATGCAATTTATAAAATCAAAGCATAAATAAGTTTAGTAACATTTGAAATATAAATATTAGTATAAGGAAAGATCGACTTGATGTCAATCTATAAAACAATTTGAAGGCATAAGTCTGATAAAACGATATAAGTACAAGGAACATTTGTTTGATAAAACAATATAAGTACAAGGAACATTTGTTTGATAAAACAATATAAGTACAAGGAACATTTGTTTGATAAAACACAGTTGTAAATAAGTTTGAAATATGATGACAGTGTAAGAAGTACAGTGTAAGAAGTAGTTTGAAAACATATAAAATGTTTATAAAAATCATTTGAAGGAAACTGTTTGGTAAAACGGCTAATGAGTAGCCAAATCTTTTGAATGCTGTATATTAATCACATGTGATTGATGTAATAGGTAATACAATCCTACTTACTAATCACATGTGATTGACATAAGAAGTAGCATGATTCTACTTGTATCCCCCCATAAAACATTTAAAACAATTTAAAACATTAGTTAAGGGGTATGAACTCATCTGCAGTATGTGACTGGAATTGAACGGCTGTTATCGTATGGAAGGATCGGTCAAGTGCTTGGTGTCAAGTGATGACTTAGACACACACAATGATCCTAATTACATATGAAGACATATGTATATAAATAATTAGAGATTAAATCACTAATTATACAAGTATAAACATTTAAGCGCGAGGACAACACTTTTGGTCAAGTGCTAGGAGGCTAATGGGTTGCAACAAAGGAGTGCAATGCCCCTAATGGAAGTTTAAGGTCAAAAGACCATATTCCTTAGAGTTTACGGCCCAGGGGAGTAAGCTCCTGGCCGTAAACTCTCAAACAAGCCATTAAATGGAGTTTAGAAGTACTACAACCTTAGAGGGGAAATGCTTCAAGGCTAGACAAGAGTTTAAGGTACCATATTGACTCCTAATGGGAGTTTACGGCCCAAAGACCCTTTTCCCTTGGAGTTTATGGCCTTAAACTCCCTTGGGAGGGTTCTTATTGTCCTTTCAAGTTTCTAATATTTCTAGGAACAAGTCTAGGCTTCAATACTTGGATTAAGGAAGGTTTAAGGCACTAAATGGGACCATTTGATGGAGTTTACGGCCATAGAACTCTTTGGGCCGTAAACTCCCTCACACATGAGGTCCTAAGAATTTTAACTAGTCCATATCTCATCTAGGTACTTGCCCTAAAAGTTTCTTGGCCTAAGGAAGTGTCTAGGGTGTCCTTTGACCCCATTAAAGGAGTTTACGGCCCAAGTAATACACTTGGCCGTAAACTCTTCACCACTTATGCTTTTCATGTGTTATCTAGGTCCTAAACACATTAAGGTACATGCCAAAAATGAATACTAAGCCTTAGGAAGAGTTTGAAGGCATTTTGGAACTTAAAACTTGGAGTTTACGGCCCAAGGAGTTTCTTGGCCGTAAACTCCCTTATAGAAATGATTTCTAAGGGTTTTGATGGCATAAATCATGAGTTTAAAGCTTCTAGGTTTTTGTTCTAAGGCTAGGGATCACAAGGCACTCATTTGTGCCCTTTACTTGGAGTTTACGGCCCAAGAGGTGGTTCCTTGGCCGTAAACTCCTCAAACTACTTGCTTTTGATTTGTTTCTAGCCTCTAATGATCATACACTAAGTCCTTAGTTAGATGCCTAACACGGAAATGGGATTAGGTGGCCTTTAGGCTTGATTTTGGAGTTTACTCCCCAAGAACGTTCTTGGGCGGTAAACTCTCGGATCTTGTGTTTTGGACATGTAAACAATGTTATAAGGCATATAACAAGTATTAAAACACATTTAGGGAAGTAGACTCACAATCTAGGATGAAAACCCGAAGATCCGTGAGAGAGAAATTGACTTTTCTCTATTTGGAATTCAACTAATGAACCAATTTGGTTCAGAATTCTATTTATAGTCCTGAGATTTTTGGCAGAAAATATTTCTTTTCTCGAAATGGATTCTAATGACCTAGGGAAATGGATTTACAGTGTTGCACAAAATCCTAGTGCAACCACTCTCTTAATAACTCCTTAGGTGTAAAACCCTAAACTGCCAAACTTATTCCAAAAGTTTGAATTTTCACTGAAACTGCTCTACTTCTATTGGATTGATGTGGTTTGATTTAGAACAGAAATTTCGGGTTGTCACAATATATCTGCATACTAAAGGAGCTAACGAATCCATAAGTTCGTAATTAGTTGTTAGTTAGTAATTAGAAGCTGAAAGTTGGTTGCTAATATCGGGTAACAGATATTATGACAAATTGTTAAAAAAATATATGTAAATCAGAAATTCATGCCAAAAAATCCATGCTTGCACAAAATTCCCATGAATTTTAGAGTATCAGGAGAAAATAATGAGATACTACATAACAATCACAAAAGTAAAACATATTTAAATTTCCACAACTCAAATATTAGTTATTACTAATCAGTGATTAAAAATGATTACTAACCTAAAAATAACAAATCTAATCGATTATAAGCTAAGGACTTAGAAATTAAATTCAGTTTTACTTGTCCGACTAATGAAACAAAGATGCACTGATTTTGAACTACAAATATCAGTGACTACGAAATCCAATAATCAAAGTCAAATGATTGAGCTATCAATTGAGTAAAAAACAGATCCATTGTCCATACATAACTACAAAAATCAGAGTTCAAAATCAATTGACCAAATTATCAATGAAAACTTGTATTCCATGATATCACGTTTCATTCAGACATTTTATCAAACACCCTTTGTACGTAATTTAGTTTACCATGTTTTGTTTACATGTCAATCACAGAGCTTTCAAAAATCACACAAAAGGGAATTTTAGACTAAAGGACAGGGATGTGAATGTGTTTACCTGTTTCATATGTTGTAACCAAAGAAACCACCAGAATTTTCAAAATCGAAAATCATAAAAACAGAATTCAACCTTAGTTGAAAGCCCAAATAAAAAATACGACAGTGATTTTTAGTGAGAGGAGGCCCAAAAAAAGGGAATGAAAGGCGGTATGGCTGCAAACACCGATTGCATATTCCAATCGGATATTCCTTCCGAGTTGCCTTGCCAAAATACGACCTTCAACTTCACCCATGGTCGACGTTGCAATTTTTTTCACAAACAAAGCTCCTCATCGCCTCAGTCTTTGTACAGAAGAATCAAAATCAGAACCCATCAAAGGAATTACAAGTGAGTGATGAAGACCAGAAAATGTCAAAGGAAGCAATCAAAACCGCAAGCCGCCAAAGGAGACGGTAGTTAGCGATTAAACGATTTGTAGATAGACAACGGAAGTCATTGCGCTGCACAAAAGAGAAGAAAAATATAGGAGGAAGGCGACGACAGGCCATGTGTGGGTGCCTATCGGAAGAATGTCGGCTAAGACAGACAGATAACGATGGGAGAGGCGATAAGTCTTGAAACGAACGGTGCCTTGTGTAGATGAAAGTTTTGTAGAAGAAGGCGGTGGAAGCAGATGAAATTGATTGGGCAATATAGACGGTGTAGGGTGAATTGGTAAAAGAGGTAAATGTAAAATCCATCTTTTAAGGGAGGCAAATGAAAAATCGAAAAAAGATGTGGCAATCATGTTAAACCGGAAACAACTTGTGGTCAAATTCATATTTTCAAAAGGTTCCTGTTCACCAACTTTTTAACAATTAATAGTATATAATATATATATATATATATATATATATATATATATATATATATATATATATATATATATATTAACAAATCATAAGTGTCCTTATTCTCATTTTGTCTATCCATTTGTTGAAATGCCATGCAACCCAAATGGACCATGCCAAGTCGGGTTAAGTACATACTAAATATAGTTATGGAATTAGACACCTTATCCAACAATCTCCCACTTGGATACGTCTAATAACTATAGTTACAGGTATGACTTCAGGATCCGACCAACAATCGTAGCTCTTTCAAAGTCTGTAGAACTAGGATGATGCGTCATTTAAGATAAGTGATCATATAATCCTTTGTTCTAGATATCAGTCGGGCAAATATATGGAACAATGTTGTACTTATTGTCCAGCAGTTTGTTTCTCGATTTCCGATTTGTTTGACATAGAACTAAACTGAACACATTAATTTGGTTCTGACCGGGCCCGAAACATAGGTCAAAACAAAATCATCGAGGGGCCCAGATATTGCTTTTTATCCTCCAAGGACTAAAATGAACAGATAAACTTTGACTCATGCTTGTACTAACTACTTGTTGAATCATACACAAAAGCACGTTTTATAACATCAAGTTACTGATGCGTTTTCGTGAAATCAATGCACAACAAACTCATAATCAACAACTCATATCTCTAGGTTTGAAGGCTTATATGATATTGCCGTCTCACGATCACTCGAGATAAATTCAATGAAGTGATACAAGTGAGCGTGGGTTTAATCCAATACTCAGAACTTATGAGCACTCATGAATGTTGTAGCAACTTTTGCTATGTCTAACACCTTACACATCTACAAGCCCAATTCATGACAGTCTTATTTCATACCTACTTCCAACATATGACTGCCTATGGAGAGTTTGAATAAAGTAATTATTCTAGAAGTCAAAACATGCAAAATTGAAACAATAGTAAACAATTGACACAAGATAGAAACACTTTACTTATAAATAAACAAAAATTTTTATTTAATCATCAAATTCCAATTACATTCTACAAGTTTCAAAAATATCTATCTAATATGTAAAACTAATATCATCCTTCAGCCCGATGCGCCTCGCATGCTGCAAATACTTAACCCTACACAGTCCCTTTGTGAGGGGATCTGTTGGGTTCTCATCTGATGATACCCTCTTTGCCACGGGGAGTACTTCTTCTATCCGATGTCTAATGAAGTGGTATTTTCTGTCGATGTGCCTGGATCTGCCGTGATCCCTTGGTTCCTTAGTTAAGGCAACTACACTCTCATTATCAGAGAAAATCTCCATAGGCTCCTTAATAGCTGGTACAACTCCAAGGTCTCTAATGAATTTCTTTATCCATATTGCCTCCTTTTCTGCCTCGCTTGCTGCTATGTACTCTGATTCGCAAGTTGAACCAACTACTGTTTCCTGCTTGGAACTTTTCCAAGTAATTGCTCCTCCATTTAGGGTAAAGACCCAGCGCGACTGAGAGCTGAAATTATCCCTATCAATCTGAAAGCTAGCATCACTATACCCCACTACTCTCAAGTCATCAATCCCACCAAGGGTAGGGACCCAGTCCCTAGTCCTCCGTAGGTACTTGAGAATATTCTTCACCGTAGTCCAGTGAGCCTTTCCTGGATTCCCTTGATATCTGCTGACCATGCTCAAAGCAAAGGCCACATCAGGGCGAGTACAAGTCATGGCATACATGATCGAGCTTATAGCGGAAGCATATGGTACTCAACTCATCTCAGCTATCTCAGCCTCTGTACTTGGGCTCTGAGTCTTACTCAGTTTGGCGTTACTCTGGATTGGTAAGTCGCCTTTCTTGGAATCTTGCATGCTGAACCTTTTCAACACCTTGTCCAAGTATGTACTTTGACTAAGTCCAATTAGTCTCTTACTCTTGTCTCTCAATATCCTTAACCCTAGGATATAGGCAGCTTCTCCAAGGTCCTTCATAGCGAACCAATTTCCAAGCCAAGACTTAATCTCCTGCAAGGTTGGGATGTCATTTCCTATGAGTAGTATGTCATCCACATATAATACTAAAAGGCTAACTATACTCCCACTAGCCTTAACATATACCAAACTCTTTAACTTTCTCATCAAAACAAAGATTCCATCTGCGAGATGCTTGTTTCAATCCATATATGGATTTCTCAAGCTTACACACTCTATTAGGGTTCTTTGCATCGACAAAACCCTCTGGATGACTCATGTAAACATCCTCAACCAACTTTCCATTAAGGAAAGCGGTTTTGACATCCATTTTCCATATTTCATAATCATGAAATGCAGCTATTGCTAGCATAACCCTAATAGACTTAATCTTCGCTACTGGTGAGAAGGTCTTATCATAATTAACTCTCGGAGTTTGAGTAAAGCCCTTCACAACTAGTCATGCTTTATAAGTGTGTACATTCCCATCCATGTCGGTCTTCTTCTTGAAGATCCATTTTCACCTGACCATCTTAAGACACGATACATTGTCAACAAAGTTCCAAACTTGATTTTCATACATGGACTGAATCTCGCTGTCCATGGCCTCTTTCCATTTGGCAGACTTAGGGCTTGCCATGGCTTCCTTATAGTTGTTAGGCTCATCTAAATTTACCAGTGTACTATCACTGATAAATGGATCACCATCCTCAGTAATATGAAAACCATAGTAATGCTCAGGTGGATTCCTAACTCTTGTGGAACGCCTCAAAGGTACAGACTCATCAACATGAGTTTCCTCCTCAGGTTGATTGCTAGGGTTTGAGGTTCCTTCATCACTTGAATCTTGAAGTTCTTCAAGGTCAATTTGCCTCCCACTGTTTCCTTGGCTTATAAACTCTCTCTCTCTCTCTCTCTCTCTCTCAATACCCCTCTCCTTGCCACAAAGACCACATTCTCACTGGATCTGTAGATGAGGTAACTAAAGGATTTCTGTGGGTAGCCGATGAAAATACACCGTTCACTACAAGGTTCAAGCTTGTCCGAAGTCTCATGTCTCACGAAAGCCTCGCAAACCCAAATCTTGATGTGGTCTAAATTAGGAACTTTTCCCAGTCCACATCTCGTGAGGTGTTTTGACAACCTTCTTGGTAGGGACTAGATTAAGGATATGGACGACAATCTCTAAGGCATGCACCCAGAATGAGATTCGTAACGAAGCTCGACTCATCATGGAACGAACCATGTCCAACAAGGTTCGATTGCGCCTCTCAGCCACACCATTAAGCTGTGGTGTTCTGGGAGGTGTCAATTGTGAAACAATTCCACAATCATTAAGATAGTCAAGGAACTCTGTACTAAGATACTCTCTTCCTTGATCGGATCAAAAGCATATTAATGTTCCTGACCAACTAATTCTCCACTTCCTGTTTAAACTCCTTGAACCTTTCTAAGGTTTCTGACTTATGCTTGATTAAGTAGACATAACCATATCTACTTTAATCATCGGTAAAAGTCACATAGAAGCGGTTAGCATCCCTTGTGGCGGTTCTAAAGGCTCCACACACATCTGTGTGTATGAGGTCCAACAAACCTTCACCCCTAGCGCAAGTACCATTGAAGGGTGAATTTGTCATTTTTCCAAGCAAACAAGACTCGCAACTATCATCTGACCTTAATTCAAATGACTCCAAGAATCCAACCTTTTGGAGTTGGTCTATGCGCTTCTTGTTAACATGTCCAAGACGACAATGCCACAAGGATGCTTTATCCAAACTAGTGGAAGAATCGATATGAAGTAAATTATTTCCTAACTTATCTACAGCCTACACAGTTTCATATACAACATCAGAAGGTAATGCTTTAAAATAAAGAACATTATTATAAAAAGCATTAATACCACCACATTCATTATCAAATGATAAAGTAAATCCTTGTTTGTACAAACCGTGAAAAGAAATAATACTTCTTGCCATTTCGGACGAGTAACAACACTTATTCAAATCTAACACTAACCCACTACTTAGCAACAAAGAATAAACTTCAATCTTGGTGACAGGTGAAGCTTTCCTATTCCCCATGATCAAGTTTATCTTTCCGTGCTCCACGTCCTCACTTCTTCTTAGGCCCTGCAAATCAGAACATATATGAATACCATAACCTGTATCAAGGACCCAAGAATTAGTATGCGGTGAGTTATTAGACAATATAGTGTAAATACCTGCATCGGTAGGTTTGACCTTCCCATCCTTAACATCTTGCAGGTACTTGGGGCAGTTTCGTTTCCAGTGCCCCTTTTCCTAACAATAGAAGCATTGAGCTTCCTTTGGGTTGGAAGAAGGAGTGACAGAACCACTTTTGTTTCCACTTGAAGAGGAGCCATCAAGAGACTTTCCCTTGCTACCCTTCGAAGGGGTCTTCCTCTTCTTCCATTTACTTTGCCCGAATGCCAGAACAAGCGGTGTTAGGAGTAGGAGTAGTAACAAACGATTTACCTTTGAGACCTGTTTCGGTGGTCTTCAAAAGTCCTTGAAGCTTGCTGAGTATGACCTCCTCCTGTTCATGTGATAGGTTATTCGGAACTGATCATAACAAGTAGGTAAGGAGTGAAATATGATGTCAATAGCCAACTCCTCGGGGAAGTTCACATTCAACTTCAACAAATGGTCCACAAACCTTTTTCATTTTTTGCATGTGGCCCGTGATGGATTCACCATCCTTCATTCGGGTTGTGATCATGGAAGAGATGATTTCATACCTCTCTTGACGATCACTTTGATTGTAGCGGTCCATCAAGTCCATGTGCATCTTAAAAGGGTAAAAGCCCTCATAGGACTTCTGGAGTTCAGCTGTCATTGTGGCCAACATGATACATGCCACCTTGGTAGCCTCTCTCTCGTGTTCCTTAAAGTTAGCGATCTCCTCTGGAGTAGCAGCAGACTCATCAATATCTTTTAGCTCCTTGTCGAGGACATATTCATTGTCCTCGTAACACGTGACCATCCTGATGTTCCTGATCCAATGATTAAAGTTTGAACTATCAAAGATGACTCTCCTACACAGGTTCATGAGAGAGAAGGAGCCGGTAGGGTTTGAGCTAGAAGCAACATTGTTGGAAGACATCTGAAAAGAAGAAAGACACCCAAATGTAATATTAAGGCTAGGACCCAACACAGTACTTCATAACTTGGAAGAGGGATGCCGTAATCCAAGCTATAAAATATTTGTAGGTAGGTGAATGACAATTCACCAATTTCCACCATGAAAAACAAAATAAATTATTAGGTTTTAATTGGATTGAAACTCCTAGATCATTTGAGATTCATTGAATTTTTCAATGGCAGGTTTAAATCTCGATTGTGCCTTCTCAAGTTTGTGACTAGGATGCCGAGGATCGCAAACAAGGTGTGAATAACCATGCAAATTAACTTGGTACCCTTAATCTTTATCACCTAATTAATGTGTCGGTTACCCACACGTGCTCCACCGATCTATGATAAACATTAAGTCACCCTTTGCCACTCTTACTAGTCCATGTTAGTGTGTTGGTTACCCACACACACTCCACCAACGACTTAGTAAAGTACAAAGTGTAATTTCATGGGATAGCACCGAATTCACATTTTCCTAAAGTAACTAAGATTGGGAATTTATAAAAGGTTTAGTTACTTTATATTTATCATTATACTTTTAATGACAATTATAGTCCTTGTTCTACCCATTCGGTTAATGACCCTCTACCAGTCAAGGAAGCGGTGGGTGAGAGTGGACACCTATTAAGCTGCCATTTTATAGGCAACAACCTTATACCCCCCCCCCCCTTATAGAAAAACTTCGTGAATGAGGCCTACTAACGGCAAAACTGACTTGCTCCTACACACACACACACACACACACATATATATATATATATATATATATATATATATATATATATTATTAACTTATAATACTATAAAGTATAAGGGTTGAATTTTAACTTTTAAAACTCTAGGGTTTGGAATTAAAGTTTTCTAAAGTGACTTTAGAAATTCCAACACTTGAGGGCATGTTTTGAAACTATTCAAAACCTTTCATTTTCAATAACTTATGAGTTTTAATGGCTATTAAAGAAAAGACTTTTGGAATTCCATAACTTGAGGAAAAGTTATGGAATCCATTAATTGGCATTTAGATCAAGAATTTCACTTAACAAACAATTTGCAAATAGTTCCTATGATCTACTAAAACTCATAAGTATGAACATTCATATCAGCAATTTCAAGAATCATATAAACACATATAAAACTTGAAAAATTGATAATAACCATTGAAAACGGATTAGCATAATCATTACCACATCAAAAACAGGTTTTATAAGTCCAAAACAGTTTAGGGTAATGATTCTAGTCCATTTCCAGCACAAAAACTTGAAAATCTGAAACAAGGCCTCCTACTCGCTGAGTGCAAGAACCTACTCGACGAGTAGGATGAGTTTACACTTGGACTCGTCGGGTCAGCCCATGGACTCGGCGATTTCACTGTACAGTTTGCAGAATTTTGACTTTTTCAAGCAGTCTGCATCAAGTATACAGAAAACAAGACTAGGCTCTGATACCACTGATGGGTAATTAGCATTCTAACACTCCTATGGTGTACATGCAACCCTATAAACCTTGGATCTATGTTTTCTCTAATATACATGAAAATATGATTTTTCCAAGGTTCTCATTCTAACTAGCATACCATGGGGTACTTGTAATATAAAAATTAGTAGAATGACATACCTTTCTTGTCGCTTGGATTCCTAAAGGCCATGTGAGCCTAGCACCCCAAATGTGATGCCTCAAATGCTTCACACAACATCACAACTCTTGGAATAACTTGAGATAAGTACACTTGAGCACAAAATCAGCTAGCCCTCACCCTTTTAGTCTTAGATGCCGATTTTTCTCCATATGAGGTTCCTTATATAGTGTGTCACATGTAGGGTTACACCATGTAAACCCTAATGTGCATGGCTTTTCATTTCCCCCATGATCCATGGTTTTTAACCTCCATGGAGCATCCATGGAGCACCCAATGGGTCCTAGCCCAATCTAGTGAATCATGGACCATAAGCCCACTAGATAAATATGAAAGATTTACATAATCAATCCCCATGTATTTAATTAGTCTCTTTTGATCACAAAATTAATTCCAAATTAATTATTGATTAATACTAATTAAATAATATGATTTCATTTTAATATATATTAACAAATCATAAGTGTCCTTATTCTCATTTTGTCTATCCAATTGTTGAGATTCCATGCAACCCAAATGGACCATGCCAAGTCGGGTCAAGTACATACTAAATATAGTTATGGACTTAGCCACCTTATCCAACATGTTGGGATAGGCCTGATATGAGGGTGGGGACCAATATGTGGATGCGACTCAATATATATGGTATGTGGTAATTTGGGGGACTCACTAAGCTTTGTGCTTATGATTTGTGGTTTAAAATTTTTTCAGGTACTTCTAGTTCCAAAGGGAAGGACCCGACTTGACTGCACCACATCCCTTGATGATTCTTCTGCGACGATGATCGTTATATTACTTTGATGACTGTGATACATTTTTACTATGATTAGTTTTGAAACACTTGATGTATGGTTTTGTTGGCTTTAAATTTTAAAAATTTTTATAAGTACTTTTGGGACATTACAAATTCGTATCATAGCTTTGGTTTGAGGGTTTCAGACACACTTTCGGTTCCTGGTTGAAATATTTTTCAGTTACTTCAAGTAAGTGATTCCTAGAATACCCATACATGTTAATATGTTATATGTGTTTTAGAATGCTTTGCATGCTAGGAGTTAGCACAAGGATATGTTCAGGGTTGCATGATAGAATGCCTATTAGAATAGATGCCTATTAGGATGGATGTATGTTGATGGTTTGCGGCCTCTAATTTTTTATTGGTCGAATGTTGTTAGCTTGGTTCTTTGTAAGGCTCATATTGATGTGAGTGAAATATTAAATGAATAGTGTGCTAGTGTTGGACAAATTTTTGAAGTATCATTATAAGGAGGTGACTTAAAGGATGCAAGATGATTCTTAAGGAAATTATGGATAGATGTGGAATGTAGTATTAGGCCCATACTACTAAAAGCATGAGATCCGTACTATAATCAAGGAAAGTCAAAAGGATCCTAGGAAACCTATAGAATAAGGATTTTGTGGGTATGTTTTGATTATTTGTATGGTTTCTTTTTAGTATGGTGATGAGTATACGTGGAGAAGGTTCTGGTTTTCAATCAGTTTCATGTTCTCTTCCTGAGCCGATTGATAAAAGGATACATGAGTTTGTTACATCTGAGATCATGGAACAAACTCTCCCTCTTTGAGAGTTCAAGGCTTGCGGAGCCCTAAAGTTCTTCGAGAAGAAGGACCATATTGCTAGTAGAGAGTGGATTACAAATATGGAGAATGCTCAACGTATGAGTTCTTCTTTAAGGGATCGAAGTTATATTTACATCTTGGCTTTCGAGGGATGGAGTCTACGACTAGTGGGAGGTGATTGGTGTCACACCTTACATGGCTGCTGGCGTAAATGCCGAGTAGTGATGGTACATAGGTTTCCCAAATCACAGAGCGTCAATCATAACTATCTATTAAACAAAAATCTATATGTCTTCACACTGGTAACCCTTTCTTGACTTGATATTACTCCATCCTAAGAACACATGCGATTCTTTTTCAAAATGTCAACTTGATGTTGGTGAGTTCATGGGTTTTGAGGTAAAGGTATAATAAACTCTTTTGAAAACTTTTAACAAATCATTATGATTCTTAATTTCCTAGCTTCCTATGTTTTATTATATCACCTTCTAGATTATTATCTTTTTAAGGCATTTTGCTAATACTATCTTATTATCTTTTAGGATATTTTATTAATCTTAATTTACTATTTTTGCAGGATATCTAACAATCCTACCATATTATCTTTTAGGATATCTGTAAGTCACACACCAATGGACCAACTAGTGATCAAACAATGTGAACAAGCTAAAATGATAAATCAAGAAGAAGTAGAGGCGAGATCAATCCAAATGCACACGATTTTCTTTGTTTTTGATTGTTTGGGTATCCGTATAGGACTAGATGAAGACCCAGACGATGACTTTAATGATATCTATCTAGGCTAAACCAATTCCAGTATCGTTAAAGTACCTGTTGAATTTTTGTTTAAACCCTATTTGTTCTTTTTAGGTTCAACCTGATTTCTGTCTCTATTAAGCTTCCAATCACCGTCACTAGAACAAGATCTCGAGTACTTTCTTTTGAGAGATCTTCCTCGTGACTCATTATTTCTACCTTGTGCATAATAAGGAACATATGCACGGTTTGGACAATTTCAAACGAAGTGACCAGGAATTCCACAATTGAAACATGTCTATTTCTTCATATATAAACTGGTACCGCTGTTTCCTGGTTTTGTGTCCTTATGGAGTCACTAGAACGAGATCTCGAGTACTTTCTTTTGAGAGATCTTCCTCGTGACTCATTATTTCTACCTTGTGCATAATATGGAACATATGCACGGTTTGGACAATTTCACACGAAGTGACCAGGAATTCCACAATTGAAACATGTATATTTTCTCATATATAAACTGGTACCGCTGTTTCCTAGTTTTGTGTCCTTATGGAGTCCTTTACTATTCTTACAAGTGCACGTGCATGTTTCAGATTGTGTGACTGGCTTAGGTGGCATGTATGTTCTAGTGACAGGTTCATTAGATTTATCAGACATATCACCACACTTATCGGAAACATCCGAATCATCAGTTTTCAAAATAGAATCATCAAAAATTAAAGCACCAGGTTTCAAATTAGAAACAAAAATAGTAGTGTTTGAATCAGACACATTTTTCACAAAATAAATTTGCAAAACAATATTATTATCAGAAACACTCTCTCCAGCTGCTTGCTTCTCTTGAACTAAAGGTGAATCTTCATATGAAGTAGAAACATTAGTATTGTTCACTTTAGAGCTAGATTCTGGCACAACCACAGCCGATTTTCCACACTGACAATTTGTTTCTCTATCCATTTCCTCCTTAGTCATAGGGATAAAAGTGTAATTGTGATTAAAAGGAGGAGGAACACTATCATACCCTAGACCTACTTGCTTTTTGTCTTGCCATTTTAATTGTTTTTCGATCATAGTCTCAACTATTTTACTTGACACATCAAATTTTTTGAAATTATATTATGCATTTTCAAATCTAATCTTTAGTGTGTTAAGTTCGTCAGTCAAGCTGACAAGTTGTTTCTTAACAAAGTTGTAGTTCTCACACTTGTTGCTATATTGTTCCTGAAGTTTCCTAAAGTCCTTAGTTTTGGCCTCTAATTGTTCTTTAAGAGGGTTTTTTTTCCTTTCCTAAGATTATAACCTTCATACTTATGGTCCTCATTTTCTCTATGTAATAAATCAATTTGATCACGTAGAAATTTAACAGTATACATGCATTTTTTAGAGCAAGAAACTTCACCAACCTTTTTCTTCTCTGGAGTGGTAGATACCATGAAAGCAAATTGAAGCTGCATCATTTCTGCTTTAGTATCCTCTTCAGCTTTTTGATCTGGAAGCTCACTTATTTGCGCCAGATTTTCAGTTTCAGGTCCTGAGATGTTCAATGCTTGAATCTGGTCCTCCCAATCAAATGCTTGAGCTACCACTACCAAGTTTGCAGTTTCACTGTTGGATGCAGTTCCTCTGTTGTTCACCACTGGCACCATTTTCTTATCATGATTCTCTCTTTTATCTGGTTTTGGGCACTCATGAGCAAAATGACATGGCTTATGACAGTTGAAGCACCTAAGCTTGCCCCTATTGAAACCAACTTTATTGTCTCCATTCATACCCCATTTATTCTTCCCCATCTTCTTGGAAAATTGCTTAGCCCTAAATACAACCATCGAAATTTGCCATGTAATATCCATTTCTACAACATCTTCAGGGTGAATTTGATCAAGATCTGCGAAAGAGAGTTAAGAAGGCAAATCTCCAGCTAGAAAAGCATTGTAACAATTCACGAGACCAGAAGCTACAGCCAGATTTTCTTTAGCTTCCTTAGGATTTCAGACAGTGGCAAGAGCTTTTGAGGAAGAGGCTGAATGTTTATAAGGCATACATGATGGAATAGCATGGGTTTGTGGAACAATGAATGATTGAGTTTGTGGAATAGTGAATGCTTGAGTTTGTGGAATAGTGAATGATGAAAAGGCATTGTTTGATGAAATTCCTAAATTTGCTGTGGAGTAGGAATTCACATGGTTTATCTCTCGCTGCTTGTCATCCAAATCACAAGATTTGATGATTGCCATGGTTTCACCAAGAGTAAGACTGTTGAGATATTTGGTTTTCTTGATAAGATAAACATTCATGTCCCATAACTTGGGAAGAGAGTTCAACAGTTTCTTGTTTATCTCCGAGCGTGGTACATAAATTCTAGCAATATTCATTTCAATTGTAAGAGTGATGAATCTCTGCAATTGAGCCTCAAGAGTTTCTCCGAGAACATGGTTAAACATGTTGAACTTTTGACGGAGCTTGTCCTGTCTGCTTTGTTTCATGTCCTCATTACCTTCATAAACCTCTATCAATGCTTCCCAAAGCGCTTTGGAAGAACCATATTCCCTGAATCCTTGAGCGATGTCAGGGGATAAAGCCAATGTCAGAGTTGCTTGTGCCTTTTCCTGTTCCTCAACTTTCTCAAAATCCTCATCAGTGTAGTTTTCGAATTCTTTGTCAATTATGATTCCATTTTCCAAGGTAGTTGTGATTCTAACAGGACCACTAAGAATGCTTCTCGAAATCTTAAAGTCTTTCATTTTGATATACTTTTCAATTATGTATTTCCATTATGGAAATCCTTTTGTTGATAAAAGGCGCGGAATTCTAGTAGTGGTTCCCATGATTGAATCCAGTTCTTGATGAATTTCAATGTGTTGAGGTTCCGTTTTTTTATAATTTTTTTTTAAAAAAAAACTTGTCCAATAGTCAAAGAAAGTCACACCGAAAATTGATTATAGCCGAAAATGGATTACAGTCGAAAATAGATTCCGTCCAAAAACTGATTACAACCGAAAATGGATTATAGCCAAAAATGGTTTTCAGTCGAAAAATCACAATAAGCTCCACTGAAAACGCCCAGATCTTGTAGAAAATTATGATTTCAAATAGATTTTCGATCCTTTTTGCTCTGAATCCTAGATGAACAGCAAAAACACAACAACAACAGCAGCAACAGTGAATAATTTGCAATAAAGGGCTCAAAACAGTTTCTGATCAAAGCTTGAATCAATCAAAATCAGCCAAAAACGAGCTTGATCACAGTTGACACTAGATTGGCTCTGATACCAATTGTAACTCCCATATCAATGAACCAACTAGTGATCAAACAATGTGAACAAGCTAAAATGATAAATCAAGAAGGAGTAGAGGCGAGATCAATCCAAATGCATACGA
Source organism: Lactuca serriola (assembly GCF_051521515.1). NCBI lineage: Eukaryota > Viridiplantae > Streptophyta > Magnoliopsida > Asterales > Asteraceae > Lactuca > Lactuca serriola. Next base: position 55,660,346 of record NC_136415.1, read on the forward strand.
TTTTCTATTGAATCAATCGTCAGGTACAAAGGATATTACACACAACAATGACTAAAAACAACTAGCTCAAAAATGGTCATCTAAGTCCCTATTTATATGGAAAAACAACAACAAACATGTTTACAACCGAAAACACCATGGGACCGAAAACGGAACGTTTTCGGTCCAACCAACTGAAAACTCAGCTAAAAAGCCCTAAGAAGAAGTAATAATGCCTACAAAACATATATGCCTAGCACACACCAACAAATTAGGTCCTAACAATATCTAATGATCCTATCCTATTATCTTTTAGGTAATTTTATTGATACTAATTTACTATCTTTGTAGGATATCTAACGATCCTACCTTATTATTTTTTAGAATATCTAACGATCTTATCTTATTTTCTTTTAGGATATCTAACTATCTTATCTTATTATCTTTTAGGATATCTAAAGATCCTAATTGATGGGTTTTAGCCATAAGAACTTTCCTATGTGCGCATGCAAAACCCTAATGCTTGGATCTAGGCTTTCTAATTAAACATGCTTTGAATCCAAGACTTCTAATGGCTAATTAGGTGAAATAACAACAATGAAATAGATCTAGAACCATACCTTTGAATTCCTTGTTGATCTTGTTGTCTTGGAGCTTCTAGAGTCACAGTTGTCACTCCTCTAATGGCTTACAAACACCAATAGCAAGGAAGATGATTTAGGAGAGAGGAGAGAGGAGGAAATCGGCCAGGGTTCTCTTACTTTAGGTGAGGTTCCGATTTCCCTTGCCCATGGGATCTATTTATACTTGTAGACTCCTTAAGGGTTACAATCTAAACCCTAATTGGATAATCTTCTCTTAAGGCTATCCAAATCCTTTCCTTAGATAAGTCATGGGACGATTTTGAAGCTATCCTAGCTTCTAGAATCCGTCCACCATATATCTATAAGGATTTATAGTCTAAAGCTTAACTATCAAACAATTGACAGTTTATACCCATTTATTTAATTAACATCTTTAAGTCACCAAATTAATTCCAATTAATTCTATGACTTATATTAATCAAATAACAATATATTATTCTTTATATTATTCCCATAATATATTAATAATATTTACTCTCTCTTAATAAATCATCCTATCAAGGTGCTATGGTGAAGGCAACCCAAAAGGACCGTGCACAACCGGGTCAAATACTTGCCTAATATAGTTGCATCCTTAGACACTATTCCAACACTAATGTTGTTTATCTACCACTCTAATGCGTCCCTAATGGTAGTCGGATCACTAAGGTGTTTGTAATGTATTACCATGAGCCCCCATAATCGATGTTATTTGACTAATAATTGTCTCGCAACGATGCTTCATTGGATGTCGAATAGTGATTAATAAGAAAGTTATCTTGCTTGGATTGTAGCTGACAATCGCAGGTGGGGATGTCAATCCCTGTATAGATCTATACATATCTTCCTATCTCTTGCAAGATTAAGGATTATAGGTGTCGGGGAAGCCTAATTTATTCAACGCCATTTGGTGAATATTAACAGCTCACTTGTAACACCGTAAATTCCAAAACAAATTTTCGCATTTTATAAAAGCATAATTCATTTAGTATTCATAAAAACATCATTGTTTGAAACTCAAATCCATAGCATATAAAAATCCAAGGATCTCATAACATAAAAATCCCGTGTGTGTACTGATCAGGCCGGCACCTTCCCGCGATCCTCACTAGTACCTGAAACAAATAACACCAAATACTGTAAGCACAAAGCTTAGTGAGTTCCCCAAAATACCATATATATAACACATATTAGCCACTCAAGGCTATAACTCTTTGGGTCCGTGCACCCAACTCTACGAACCCTCTGGCTCTATCTCTGTGAACCTTCCGGTTCTAACTCTGTAACATGCACAACATGAATCACATAGAATAATGCAGTGCAACACATAACACATACATAACATACAACACTGTATCACGTAACTCTAATTACCTACTCAAGGTAAAGTATAGTGAGAAGACTCACCTTGCGTATCTCGGTAACTCGTAAATCCCTGAAATCACTAGTGCTCGATCTCCCGAGCTATAGTCCTCCTATAACACAATACATCTCTAATTAACACTTTCCCAACCAAGGTTGACTAACCCTATCAAGTCAACACTGGTCAACTCTGGCCAATGGTCAACAGTCAACTCAACTCACCGAGTTTGGCGTGGACTCACCGAGTCTCTACAGGGAGCTGATTCCTCTGAGTCCCTTCTGACTCACCGAGTCACTCACCCGACTCGGTTACTCAACCCATGGTTCGAAATCACTGAACAACCCGCACCAACTCGTCGAGTCTGGAAATGGACTCGGCGAGTGCATTCCATGCACAACCCCAAACGACCTTCTGAGTTCAGATCTGCTCCACTAACTCATAGATCCAGTCCTTCCAAGCTTATTTATCACATAAAGTTCATGTCTTGGCGCTCATAACACACCTAATGACTCATAAATGGTGTTTTAACCTCAAGCACCAAGATCCCAAACCAAAACCTCCGTGGATTCATAAAAAGCTTGGACAAAGGGATACTCTGGACCTCCAAGGATGCAGATCCAGAACCTAACTCGCTTAAGGGACCAAGGAAGCACTAGATCTAGCCACAAAAGGGCTTAATAAGCCCTAAATCAACATGAACATCACCTTAACAGAAAATGGTTCGAAAATAGTACCTCAAACGTGATGTTCTGGACCTCAGATCTTCAGGAAGTTGATCCTCTTGTTTCTCCTTGGCTATAGCTTCCTTTCCCTTGCTAGATAACACCTCCAAGGTCAACAATGGCTCCTTCTCTCACTCCAAACGCTCAAGCTCACTAGGGTTTCGCTCTGGGGACCGGTGAGCACAAATGACGGCCATAAGGCCCTTTAAATAGGCCCCAAACCCGAGAAATTAGGGTTTCATTAAACAGCGTAGACTCACCGATTCCACCAATGCGACTCGTCGAGTCCGGTCATTAATCCGGGTAAGAAATCGCGTCTCTACTCGGCGAGTCTACGCACCAACTCGCCGAGTTCTTCCACAAAACTCAAAATAAAAAGAATAAATATAATACCTAAAATTCCGGATGTTACAATTCTCCCCCACTTGAATCTGACTTCGCCCTCGAAGTCTCATTCCTGAAATAGCTCCAGATGCTGCTCCCGCATCTCACGCTCTGGCCCCCAGGTCAACTCGGATCCCTTCCGATGTTGCCACTGAACCTGTACCAGAGGCACCTCCTTGTTCCTCAGAACCTTGATCTTCCGATCCACAATCTCAACTGGTCTCTCTACGTAGTTCAGGCTCGCATCCACCTGAATGTCATCTAACGGCACTACCGCCGACTCGTCGGCTATACACTTCCTCAACTGAGATACATGGAAGGTATTATGAATCCGCTCCAATTCTGCAGGTAGCTCCAAGCGATACGCTACCCTACCCACCCTCGCGATCACTTTGAACTGCCCAATATACCGGGGCCCTAGCTTGCCCCTCTTCCTGAATCTGATCACTCATTTCCAAGGAGATACCTTCAGTAGAACATAATCACCGACCTGGAACTCGAGCTCGGATCGACGTCTATCCGCATAACTCTTTTGGCGGCTATGAGCAGTCAAAAATATCTGCCTGACCCGCTGTATCTGCTCTGTTGTCTGAAGCACAATCTCTGTGCTACCCATAACACGCTGCCCGACCTCTCCCCAACAAATGGGGGCCCGACACCTCCTCCCATACAACAGCTCAAAGGGTGGCATACCAATGCTCGAATGATGGCTGTTGTTGTAGGAAAACTCTGCCAAGGGCAAATACGTGTCCCAACTCCCCCAAAGTCCAACACACATGCTCAGAGCATGTCTTCGAGCGTCTGAATCATCCACTCACTCTGCCCGTCAGTCTGGGGGTGATATGCGGTACTAAAATGCAGCCTAGTACCCAACTCGTCGTGAAACTTCTTCCATAATCTAGAAGTGAAACGCACATCTCGGTCTGAAACAATCAAGATCGAAACTCCATGCCATGACACCACTCCCCTCACGTACATCTCTGCTAATTTCTCTGCGGAAGAACTCTCACTGATAACAAGGAAGTAGGCGCTCTTTGTCAACCTGTCCACAATCACCCAAATTGCATCGACTCCCCTAGCAGTCCTTGGCAATTTGGTGATAAAATCCATGGTAATCTGCTCCTACTTCCATTCGGGAACCTCTAACGGCTGCAACTTACCATGCAGTCTCTGGTGCTCGGCCTTAACCCTACGGCAGGTTAAGCACCTCTCAACAAACCACGCAACATCCCTCTTCATACAGGGCCACCAATACTCTCTCCCCAGGTCCAAATACATCTTAGTGGCCCCTGGATGGATCGAGAATTTCGACCGATGAGCCTCTTCCATCAAAATGGTACGCGTACCTCCCACAAACGGTACCCATATACGCCCCTGAAATGTCATAAGCCCCCGACCATCGGTAACGAACTCCAATACCAACCCAAAAACGCGTTCTCTCTTCTGGTTCTCCGATCTCACGACCTCAACCTGTGCTCCACGAATGGTGTCCAACACCGGAGCCATCACGGTCAATCGCAAACATACATCTCGCAATGGGGCGTTCTCCGCCCTGCGACTCAGGGCGTCGGCTACCACATTAGCCTTGCCTGGATGATACAGGATCTCACAATCATAATCCTTGACCACATCCAACCACCTCCTCTGCCGCATATTTAGGTTAGGCTGATCCATCAAACACTTCAGGCTCTTATGGTCTGTGTATATCGTACACCGAACCCCATACAGATAATGACGCCAAATTTTGAGGGCGAACACCACTGCCCCCAACTCTAGATCATGGGTGGGATACCTCGTCTCATGAGGCTTCAGCTGCCTCGATGCGTATGCTATCACATGTCCTCTCTGCATCAGCACCGCTCCCAACCCCAAGATCGACGCATCATAGTATACCACAAAGTCCTCCATCCCCTCCGGGAGGGCTAACACCGGGGCTTTGCATAACCTTTGGCGAAGCATCTCAAAGGAGGCCTACTGCTTGGGGCCCCATGAAAAGGCGACACCCTTCCGGGTCAACCTGGTGAGTGGCACTGCGATCTTAGAGAAATCCCTGATAAATCTCCGATAATAACCTGCCAACCCTAAGAAACTCCTAATCTCGGAGGGTGACCTCGGCACCTCCCAACTCATCACTGCCTCAACTTTGGCCGGGTCGACCAATATCCCTTTCTGGTTAACGAGATGCCCTAGGAACTAGACCTCTCGCAACCAGAAATCACACTTGGAGAATTTGGCATAAAGCCTCTCCGATCTCAGAACTCCGAGGATCTCCCTCAAATGCTCCTCATGCTGCTCTCTAGATCTTGAATATACCAAAATGTCGTCGATTAATACAATCACCGACCGATCCAACATCGGCCTATACACTCGGTTCATGAGATCCATGAACACTGCCGGGGGATTGGTGAGCCCGAAAGGCATCACCACAAACTCGTAATGCCCATAACGCGTCCTGAACGCTGTCTTCTGGATGTCCTTATCTCGCACCCTCACCTGATGATATCCAGACCTCAAATCGATCTTGGAGAACCAAGATGCTCCCTGTAACTGGTCGAACAAATCGTCGATCGTCAGCAACGGGTAACGATTCTTGACCGTTAGCTTGTTCAACTCCCAGTAATCAATGCACATCCGGTGTGAACCATCCTTCTTCTTGACAAAAAGGATAGGCGCTCCCCACGGCGAGCTGCTCGGCCGAATAAATCCCTTTCCCAGCAGCTCCTGAAGCTGCGAGGATAACTCTTGCATCTCTGGAGGTGCAAGGCGATAAGGCACCTTGGCGATAGGCGCAGCCCCTGGAACCAAATCGATACTGAACTCCACTTGCCTCACGGGAGGCACACCCGACAACTCCTCTGGAAATACATCCGGGAACTCACGCACTATCGGAACCTCCTCAACTGACCTTGGCCTCTCTGAATCAACCCGCGTATCCATCACATACGCCACAAAGCCCTTACAACCCTGCTGTAGACACTGCCTCACCCTAGCGGCCGAACAAAACGCTGACCCAGAACGTGTACCCTCGCCGTACACCGTAAGCACCCCCCCCCCATTAGGGTCTCGTATGGTCACCAGCTGCCGCTTGCAGTCGATAACCACACCGAATCTGCTCAACCAGTCCATGCCCACAATGACACAAACATCACCCATCGCAATAGGAACCAAATCAATCGGGAACTCAACACCGAAAATCTCGAATACGCACCCACAGATCACCTCCGTGGCATATATCACCCTCTCGTCAGCTATGGAAACTCTCAGGGGCCGACTGAACGCCTCACGACTAATACTGATATGCTGACTAAAAGCCAAAGATACAAAAGTCCGACTCGCACCCGAGTCAAATAACACCAAGGCAGGTACATAATTCACAATAAAAGTACCTACGCATAACATTATATAAGCATAATATCTCAACATCAAAATAAATATACGAAGGAAGACATACCAGCCACGACATCGGGCGCTGCGCGGACCTCCTCCGCGGTCAATTGAAAGGCTCTCCCTCGTGCCCTCGGCGCGTCGACCTTTACTGGCCGACTCTCGGTAGCTCTGATGGCGGCAGGGGCAGATCCCTGAGGTGCTCCCTGAGTTGATCCCCGCAGCTGCGGACACTCTGCCTTCCGGTGTCCGGTCTGGTTGTAGTGAAAACACACTGCAAACCCCTTGGGGCAGTCCTTGGCCATATGCCCCTCCTTGCCACACTTGTAGCAAGATCCATCTCTACAAACTCCATCATTACCCTTGCCGCACTTTCCATAAGTGCGGCCCTTCTGGCTCCCTGATTTAGGATCAGCGGGCTTGGCTCGCTTGGCTGCCGGTTGGGACTGTGTCGGTCGCCGATCCCTCCCCTGAGACTCCGCCTCCTCCTTAGCCTGAGTCTCTAGCTCGATCTCCCTCTTTCGGGCATTTGCCTGAAGCTCGGCAGATGTCCGATACGAGGAGTTCGCCACGAACTCCCGAATGTCTCTACTCAAGATACTCAAATATCGGCTCATACGTGCCTGCTCGGTAGACACGTGCTCAGGGCAGAACATCGCCCTCTCATGGAACATCCTGGTATTCACCGTAACAGACTCAGTACCCTGCTTGAGGGTCAGAAACTCCTGGGCCAAACGCCCCCTCTCCACCTGGGGAACGTACTCATCTCGGAACATGGCAGTGAACCTCTCCCAGGTCACTGCCGCAAGCTCATCCGGCGTATAGTGCGTCGTCACAAACTTCCACCAGTCCTTCGCTCCCAAGCGAAGCTGGTTCAGCGCGAATCGGACTCTCAAATGCTCAGGAGATGAGCAAGTAAAGAAACACCCCTATATGTCTGAAATCTATCTCATAGCCGCCACCAGGTCCTGGGTCCCGTCAAACTCCGGCGATTTTGTGTTGCTAAACTCTCGGAACAGCAACGTATCACCACCCTGCGGCCTCGCAGCAGCAACAACTGCGGTGGCCGTTGCAGCAACAGCCTCTGAAAGAGCAGCATAACGCTCGCCGAAAGTCTCAATCAACGTGGTCTTAATAGACCCGAACATCTCTGGTATCTCTGCCCTGATGGCCGCAGCCACCTCCTCATGAATGATCCGACGGATCTCCTCATCACTAGCCCCACTGCTCTCTGGCATAAGACGTGTCCTCACCATGATCCACCTCTGAAAAACAACATACGATATATTAGAAACTCTCTCGAGCATACTCGCACTCGATAACTCATTCCTCCTTGATTTTTCGCATCCCGAAGATTCTTACTTGGACTGTACACCGCCCCGGTGCTTCCAGTAGTACAGGCCCAATACTACTGTCCGCACTGTTTTAGTATACACCCCAAGTCCTCCTCTTCGGATCCCAAGTTCCAAGTACTCTATTATGCATAATCCACTCTCTAACAGATCCTCATAAGCTCCTCGCTGCTACCTACTCACTCTCAAGCATCTCATAGCAGCTCACCTCTCCCTAAGCTAAGGCATCACAAATCAGGCCACTCTAGTCTTAATAGGAGTACCTAGCCCACTCTAGCATGAGAATACATCATATCAATATCATAACATACAATATAAGGGTATCTTGGGAAATCACCATTCGGGCACGGACTAATCGTACACACGACTCTACTCTGTGTTTTCCAAAAATCTTTTAGTCTTTTTGAAAATATTTCTCAAATCCTCAGTTTGAGTTCAAATACGCCCGTAGGTGTACTTGAATCCCTCAAACCAAGGCTCTGATACCAACTTGTAACACCGTAAATTCCAAAACAATTTTTCGCATTTTATAAAAGCATAATTCATTTAGTATTCATAAAAACATCATTGTTTGAAACTCAAGTCCATAACATATAAACATCTCATAACATAAAAATCCCGTGTGTGTACTGATCAGGCCGGCGCCTTCCCGCGATCCTCACTAGTACCTGAAACAAATAACACCAAACACTGTAAGCACAAAGCTTAGTGAGTTCCCCAAAATACCATATATATAACACATATTAGCTACTCAAGGCTATAACTCTTTGGGTCCGTGCACCCAACTCTACGAACCCTCAGGCTCTATCTCTGTGAACCTTCCGGTTCTAACTCTGTAACATGCACATCATGAATCACATAGAATAATGCAGTGCAACACATAACACATATATAGCATACAACACTGTATCACGTAACTCTAATTACCTACTCAAGGTAAAGTATAGTGAGAAGACTCACCTTGCGTATCTCGGTAACTCGTAAATCCCTGAAATCACTAGTGCTCGATCTCCCGAGCTATAGTCCTCCTATAACACAATACATCTCTAATTAACACTTTCCCAACCAAGGTTGACTAACCCTATCAAGTCAACACTGGTCAACTCTGGTCAATGGTCAACAGTCAACTCAACTCACCGAGTCTGGTGTGGACTCGCCGAGTCTCGACAGGGAGCCGATTCCTCTGAGTCCCTTCCGACTCACCGAGTCACTCACCCGACTCGGTTACTCAACCCTTGGTTCGAAATCACTGAACAACCCGCACCAACTCGTCGAGTCTGGAAATGGACTCGGCGAGTGCATTCCATGCACAACCCCAAACGACCTTCTGAGGTCAGATCTGCTCCACTAACTCATAGATCCAGTCCTTCCAAGCTTATTTATCACGTAAAGTTCATGTCTTGGCGCTCATAACACACCTAATGACTCATAAATGGTGTTTTGACCTCAAGCACCAAGATCCCAAACCAAAACCTCCATGGATTCATAAAAAGCTTGGACAAAGGGACACTCTGGACCTCCAAGGGTGCAGATCCAAAACCTAACTCGCTTAAGGGACCAAGGAAGCACTAGATCTAGCCACAAAAGGGCTTAATAAGCCCTAAATCAACATGAACATCACCTTAACAGAAAATGGTTCGAAAATAGTACCTCAAACGTGATGTTCTGGACCTTAGATCTTCAGGAAGTTGATCCTCTTGTTTCCCCTTGGCTATAGCTTCCTTTCCCTTGCTAGATAACACCTCCAAGGTCAGCAATGGCTCCTTCTCTCACTCCAAACGCTCAAGCTCACTAGGGTTTCGCTCTGGGGACTGGTGAGCACAAATGACGGCCATAAGGCCCTTTAAATAGGCCCAAAACCCGAGAAATTAGGGTTTCATTAAACAGCGCAGACTCGCCGAGTCCACTAATGCGACTCGTCGAGTCCGGTCATTAATCCGGGTGAGAAATCGCGTCTCTACTCGGCGAGTCTATGCACCAACTCGCCGAGTTCTTCCACAAAACTCAAAATAAAAAAATAAATATAATACCTGAAATTCCGGATGTTACACACTAACACATTAACCTTAGGTATTTATAATTATATCTTTTAATCTGATAATTATTTCATATATATATATATATATATATATATACACACACACACACACACACCCTAATTATGGTTAATTTGATAATTGGATATTTAGGTAGAGTAACGAATCGGTAGAATGTGCATCTATCACACCCCCAAAACGGAACGGCGGAAACGCTCGGGGGCGGAGGACATCATGTTTAGTATCACAAGACATGCATCATAGTAAGCAAAGCAATAAACAACCATTTCATTAGAAAGAAAGTGTTTACAAAGTATGTGGTTTACAAAACATAGACTACATATGTAAATAACAAAACAAGAAATGAAGCTATTTTGCTCCATCTTCTGAATCCCAGAGCGCGTACCTGTCTACTGGTCTCCTGAGAATACAAGTTATGTTGAAAGAGTAGATCAACATTTAAGCTGGTGAGTTCATAATATTTTAGTGATGTAAGTAAGTTGTAAGTTCTTCTAGAAAAGTTTGCATGTTCCTCCAGAAAATCCAATATTTCCCGCTTTGATGAAAGATAAGTAAAAATGACTCTACAATCCTTTCTATGAGTACTAAATGGATTCAAGTTATATAAAACCCATAGTAAACAAAAACGATTGTGTGTATCTGCCCTAAACCCACAACCAAACAAGGAACAAGGAATGAGGCAGAAGGCACACATCCCATTGTTTGTTAGATCATCGTTGTATATAACCTTGGCGTATTCACTTGGAACTTACAGATTTAACTGTAATAATTCATTTATATTTAATGAAAATATTCTTTAAGAAAACCCTTATTTCTTTTAGTAAAAATGGTAACCATAATAGTTCCTTCTATAATCACTTAGTTTATACAAGCTATATATAATCTAATATCAAACGGATAGTTAATTGTGTGAATCTGCCCTAAGCCCACAACCAAACAAGGAACAGGAAGTAAGGCGGAAAGCACACATCCAACTACCTATCGGGTACTAATTATATATAACCTTGATGTATAAACTAAGTTATTATAGAATTAACCACCTAAGGTCCTTTAAGTTATACAGGCTTAATAAAATGGATTAAACCCTTTACTGGTAAGTTTCTAGTTTTGTCTACCAAATGTTCTATTTGAAAAGTATGTTTTGTACTAGAAAACAGTGTATGAGTTTGTATACTTTGACCTGGCCCATACCTGGTATTCCTTATGATTACTTGGTGTATACGGAATATATATATATATATATATATATATATATAAAACTAAGATCGGATAGATAGTAGGTTGGGTGAATCTGCTCTAAGCCCATAACCAAACAAGGAACAGGAAATGGAGCGGAAAGTACACATCCTATTACCTGTCGGATCCGATTAATATATATCCTAGATTTATAAACTAAGGAATCATAAAGCTAGCATTATAGGCCCCTTTCTACTGGATGTACTAAGACTCGACTATTATGCTTGTATTTTGAAATGATGTAGTTTTCAATAATGTTTGTAAAAGTGACTACTGAAGCACTAACTACCTTAAAAACAAGTTTATTAATTAAAGTTGAAATCTGATATGATTATAACCATACTGATATGACACGTGATTTACCACGACGACCTAATGACGCCGAAACTGATGTGACATTTGTCACTCGTAAACTTGCAAGTCCCACTATAGCTAGCAGCAAGGTGTGGGCTGTCAATCCCATATAGATCTATACACAAACTAACGCTCTCCCTCCAGGAGACTCTAGTTATAAAAGATAACCTGGGAAGTATATTGCTAAGTCATGAAGTAGTGGTTCACATTAATGTTATAGCATTCTTGTATTGGTATTGTATGTTCTCTCTGTTCTATTGTATTGTATGTTCTCTTCGTTTAGTGTATAGTATGTTCCTCCTTGTTTCTCATTATAGTATGTTCCTCTCTGTTTCTCATTATAGTATGTTTAAACTCCTAAACTATACCTATTATAGTTTACTAGTATGTTTACTTGAACTGTTACTGACTTGAAGAAAAGACTCATTTATCTACTAAGTTATGATTGTACCTTAAAAACGGAGTTTTGTAAACTATAAAGTAACATAACTTAAAAAGAGTTTTTGAAATGTTTTGATCACTTATAAATACATAAGAAATATGTTAAAATGATGTTTATAGAAAAACATTTACACAATTATCATTATGTTCAACTTGTATTCCCCACCCCCCCTTAAAAGCATTTCAAATAGTTAAAAGATTGATTATAGGGGTATGAACTCACCTTATGTCGGTGATTCAAATGAATATGTGCGTAAGGATGAAAAGTTCCACGAATGAAGTACTGAGATATAAAGGCATATATTGGGCATGAAAATAGTGTTTAGAAGTAACTATATGCAACAAAACACCCTTAGGGACTAGGAAACACTTGGACCAAGTGTTAGAATCACATGTGGTTCATCTAAGGGGTGTGTACGACCACAATGAGGAGTATGCGGCTATGGGTGTGCGACCATGGAGTGTATGGCTATATACTCTTGGTAAAAAGTGCACAAAGTTGTGTTTTGAATGATAGGGAAGCTTGTGGGACTATTGCTCAACAAGTGCATGAACTAGTTTTGCATTTTGGAAGCCCTTTTGGGGTGTTTTGAGGGGTGTATGGCCATACACTCCTTTGGTTCCAGTGAAATGTCGATTCTAGGATGTTTAACATGAGTATCTATCATGTACTAAGCATAAGGAAATGATACTTACACTTTGGAGGCTCAAAAGGGTGTTCACAGCCACCAAGAACAAGTGTGTGTCCTTGGTGAAAGATGAAGATCTTGAAGATCTACCCAAAAAGATGATTTCCATGGATGAAATCAAAGGGTGATGCATAATTAAGAAGGATGACATCTCAAAGGTGGAAGAAACACTTACATTTTTGATGATCTAGGATGAAGAACGTGATGATAGTTGAGAGAGAATTCCGATTTTCTAGACTTGGAAGGGAAGAAATGACTTAGAAATGGAAGGATATCACACTTATGGAGGGGGTGTATGGTCATGATGGGTGTACGGCCGTACACTCCCTTGGATGGAGTGTTCGGCTCGATTTCAACGCAAAGAACTTTAGCTGAAACATCCCTAACCCAATAGCTTGATTTTACTGAGTTTAGAACCCTTAAATAGACTCTAAGCAATGCTAAAAGATAGCAGAACGAGTCTGACACTGTGTTGAATTGAATAGATGGACTTACTAGGCAAAACATTCCGGGTTGTCACAGTATCCTTATATTTGACCAGCATAACTTCTAGGTACTATGTTATATTAGGGATTTTGTCATTATAACATCTAGGTATTATCGATTCCTCGAATATCAAGCATCATAACTCTTTGGCATAATATCATACCTTACAACTAGACATAGTATCTATAGCTACATTATCCTATGATTTTACGCTTTATAAAATGATTGATATTTACAGATATAAATATATTTAGATTAAACCATTTGTTAAGCATGTATCCCCCCTGTAAAACATTTAAAATAGTGAATTTGGGGCCGTGAACTCACTCTAGTAGCATATTCCGAAACTTCCAAGCCATTGCATCTGAAGATTTGCACCATTGAGAGGATCTCCGAAAAAGCTTGAGAGGTATAGATAGAGTGTTTAGGATGAGAAAATCAAAAAGTGAGCACCTCTATTTATAGTGGTTGTGCGTACGATGCACTTCATGCGCGACTTGCACTTGCTTCGTGACTTCATCCAAAGCTTGCCACATGTCACGCTTCTGATGGTTCATGTCTCCCTAATCTCGACGAATCTGGGTGTCAGACGTGCATGATGATCATGGCACGCACTTGGCATGCACCTCTAAATATTTGATAAAAACTCATATATTCTTTATATGAATCTTGTTTTTTACCCTCTTTATATATTTATGTAGTTCTCTACTAATACTACAACTTTCCTTAAGGTCATGTTGTCAAATTTTGACTTTCATTTTTAACACATATTTTATATTTTTCTAAAAATCATATCTCCTTTATAAGAACTCCGTTTTTTTTACCTTTTTTTCCTTTTAAAGTCCTTATCTCTCGGGTTACTACGATTTTCCTTTTTTTTTTTTTTTACATTAGTCGAAACTCAATAGATTTCTTTATGTTATTTTGATGTTAATAGCTCTTTTAATGTGGTAGGTTTTTATCTTTTATAAAATCATAACCCCTCCGATTGGAGTCAGATTTTCATAACGGTTATATCCTTGAGATCACTTAGTTATGTATTTTCGAAATATACTAACCATTATTAGTGATATAAGTCTTTGATCAGTCATTTTTTACCATATTATTATCTAATCTGTCATATTTTCCTTCAATATGAAGAGTTCTATTATCATACTTGGTTGATGACAATATCTAGTGACTATTGGTGACATGACATTCCTAATTGTCACATTCTCCCCTGTTTTAGGAATTTTGTCCCGAAATTCGAACCTTATGAAAATCTTATTAGGGAGAGTGGTATCTTAATCAGGAAATCGATTCCTTTTTTTCCTATTTATTGGGATAACTAAATTTGGTTTTGTTGGGTTTTGAGCATTCTAACACTCCTAAGTGTACATGCAACCCTAGATACATTGTATCTATGTTTTCTCTATTATGCATGCAAATATGAACTTCCAAGGTATTATCCTAATCTAGCATACAAAAAATGAATATAACAAGATAGAATACATACCTCTTCCATGTAGAAAGTCTTCATGAAGCTTGAGTGCCAAGTGCCTCAAGTGTGACACCTCAAATGGTTCATACAACACCAAATACACATGGAATAACTTGAGAGAAATCTACGCTTCATGAAATCGGCTAGCCCTTCTATTACACACTCTAATGCCGATTTTGGTCAAGAATAAGATGCATATATAGTTAGGGTTACACCATGTAAACCCTAATAAACATGGCTTTTCATTTCCATGATCCATGGATACAAAAACACTATGGAGCATCATATGGGTTTTATCCCAACTAGATAATCCATGGAGCATTAGCCCATATATAAGTATGGATGATTTACACAATCAACCCATATATTTAATTAGTCTTCTTTTGATCACTTAATTAATCCTAGATTAATTCTTGATCAATACTAATTAAATAATCTTATTATTCTTATTATTAATATACTAGAACTTATAATATATTAATAACCATAAGTGTCTTATTTCTCTCATTTTAGTCTATCCAAGTGCATGATGCCATGCAACCCAAATGGACCATGCCGGGTCGGGTCAAGTCTTACCAATTATAGTTATGGACTTAGACATTAATCCAACTGTCTCCCACTTGGATAAGTCTAAAACTATTATTGTGAATGACTTCAAGAACCGACCGGAAATCGTAGCTCTCAAAAGCTTCTGTCGAACTATGACCTTGTAGATGAACTCTGACCTTTGTCAATGACTTGTCCATTAGATAAGGGATCATATATTCCTCCATTCTAGATATCATATGGACTGAGACATGGATCATACTCATTCTCTCTGTCCATTTGTTGTTTCCCGATTTTTGATTTATGACGACTGACTAATTGAACAAATCAAATCAGTCCTGGCCCGGCCGAGCACTTCCATTTGTCACCATCAAATCATTGAGGGGCCCACATATATCGCTTTTATCCCGAAGGTTAAAGGAATGGATAAACTTCGACTCATATGGCTTGTTCTACTACTTGTTGAATCATACACAAAGACACGTTTTATAACATCGAGTTACCAATGCGTTTTCGTGCAATCAATGTACTATCAACTTATAGTAACAAATCATATCTCTAGGTTTGAAGAATATAAGATATTATCGTCTCATGATCACTCGTGATAAAATCCATGAAGTGATTCCAATGAGAGCGGGTTGAATCCAATACTCAGAACTTATGAGTACTCATGAGTGTTGTAGCCCTTTGTCCAACATCTTAGACCTCTACACGCCAGCCCATGACAGTCTTAATTCATATCTACTTCCAACATATGACCGACTGTGGATGGTTTGAATAACTTAGTCAATCAGGAAGAACGACCTAGTTATTCTGGAAGTCAAAACATGCAAAGTGAAACACAATAATAATTGAATCCAATATGGTCTCAAAACTTATGAATATAAATAAAATACCTTTTATTTATCACCATATGATTGCACATTATTCATTGTATACTGTTTCAGCTATCAACTTTATTCTTGAATTTAAAACAATAGTTGTACCATGCTCCAAGCATGTACACTATGTTTTCTAAACACTAGTGATGCCATATACCAAGTATGCATAGTATGTTTGTCTATGATCTTCACTTTATGAATTAGATTGATTGAATATAACTCCAATGATCCTCTTTCACAGTCCCAAATCCTTACTGCAAATGCAAGAATTCCAAATTCATGCCATTTACTGAAATCTGTTAGATTCTAAACTTATATGCATTGATCCTCTTGTAACGATTATGCACAAAGTCAGAAAGACTTGACACCATTACAGAGCATTCCAAAGGAGATCAGCTCCTTGGAAACATCCTTCCTGCATTAAGTTTCCTAATCTTACACAGATTGAATAATTTCCAACTTTGAAACATTTAATTTCCAGATTCCATTGTGACTATCACTTCTGAACAAGAGTTGCCTCCTTACAGATTATGTCAATATGGTCCTTCCAGAATTAACACTATACTTCCAACTGTCCTTGAGCAACCAATCTTTGGTAAACCTTAGATTTTCCTCGACAATTGTTTAATCCTTTTAGTCATATCCAGTTCTAAAACTTTTCCCTTCTTAATGCCCTAGGCATTTGAAAATTTTAGAAAGGATGAATATAGCACATGTAATCGATCCTGTATCCGAAGCATATGGGACACGATTCGTGATGTCTCACATAAAGACTAAACCAGTCTTTTGCAATAACATTTCCATTTCTATTTGCCAAGTTTTCATAATTCAGATTATGAAAAGGGATGTCGTAATCATAATCGAATTTTAGGATGCAAATAATGGACCCATATATAGAATTTTCTTATGTTGAGCCATTCTAACATAACATTCGTATATATATTCTTGACTAAATACGATTAAAACCTCAATCTAAGCTTTTAGATTTGAGATGAAGTATAATTTCCTCTCCCTTAATTATAGCAAAACAACTTTTTCCCAATTAAAACCTTTTGTTTTCTATAATTAACATTGCTAACTTGCAATACTTATCATAATTATCATGCTCCCAATAACATGATGATTATTAGCATAACACTTATGCTCCCACTAGCTTTGACATGTACTCAGAAATCAGCTACTTTCTTACCAAAGTTCAGATTTCTGATACTAGATTGTTTTGATAAAACTTTATCAAAATCATACACCTTCCCTTAGATAGCACACTTGTGTGTCTAAACAATTATGAAGAGGGATTCCATAATCATAATGGTTAGACCTTTTTTCCACTTCTCACAAGTCCAGGTTAGTGTGCTGGTAAACCACACATGCTCCACTAACGACTTTGAGAATGCAAATATTACAATTGCTATCTAGCTAAAAGCTACTTAGTGAAAGTGTTTCCTCACCATCATTTTCATGAATCAGAGAGAAACCTTATGACACTTAGATTTACTGGTGTATGCTTTCTTATCCATGTGAATTGTCAAAACCATAGTCACAAGACAAGGATAATGACAAATCCAAACTCATATGGACTGAACTCAATCTTAATTTCTTGCCACCTGGCAGCTCAAGGGCCTGCCATTGCTTCCAATTTGTTGTCCAACAAATTGAGAACTCTAAGAACTCATATGCAAAGCCAACTTTAACTGGAATGGGCACAGAATTTGTCAACACGATAGGTTATAAACCTCAAGTCGTGTGCTAGTGAAGAACTTTAGGTTTTATTCTTGATTAGTTCTTGATACTTTCAAGACTTTTAAGACTCCCACTGTCCTCTTGACAAATAAGACTTTCTTGTCAGTTATTCAAGAGATAGTGTGGATTCTAATCAAGACAAACACTTCACAAAATTTGCCTAAGTTGGTCTTTGTTTTATCCAAAACATCACAACTTACCAATTTCAAATGTACAAGAGTAGAAAACTTTTACTCTTACATTTGACAAGTGTTTTAAACCTTCTTTAAGACATGTCACTCAAGTTATAATCTTGGAGTATGACTCTAAGAATTGTTTTTGGAACGATGTATGAATCATCTTCTTGATTTAACCACTTCAACAATTCATAGCTACTCTTTTTAGCTATAAGAAGACACTTAGAGGATGAATAGTGATAAGGTCTCTAAATCATTAAGATGATCATAAAAACTGATACTAAAGTACTCTCCCATCTTTTCAGATTTGAAAACTTTTATCCTTCTGCATAATTTGATTCTTCTTATTCGCTCTGCCTTACATTGGAACCTTTTCCAATGTCTTTGAATTAGACTTAAGCTTGTAAGTATAATTATATTTACTAAGCTTTAGTAAACTATGACGAATAGTCTTATCGATATTTTGTGGTGGACTTGACCAGTGCACAAGAATGTGTACTCGATCCCTTAGTCCTTCACTTGACTCACACATCCATGTGAACAAGTAATTAGTATTAATTTTCAAATACTTGAAAGTTCTCATTCATCATACTATACAACTGTTGGATTAGTGTCTAAGTCCATAACTATTTTGGTATGTACTTGACCCGATGGTGCATGGTCCTTTTGGGTTGCCTTCACCAAAGCAACTTGATAGGATGAATTATGGAGAGAAAGGATTAAATATGATTTATTAACATATTATGCGAATAATATATTAAAGGAGAAATCATCTTGTTTAATTAATATTAGTCAAGAATTAATAAGAATTAAGTTTGTGACTAAAAGAGATTAATTAAACTTAAGGGACTGGAATTGTAATTATAAGATAATTGCAATTTGGGCTATGGATTGCCTTATATTAAGGAGTGGACGAATTCTATGGGGAAATCCATTAGAAATCGTCCAAGGCCTTTAAGGAAAGGAGTCCATGGGTTGCTTAGGGCTTAAGCATCCAAATTAGGGTTTCCTTGTTTGATAACCCTAATAGCCTCACTATATATAGAACCCTTATGCTCCAAAAACGTGGTGAACTGGTTCTCTAGGGTTTCCACACGTTTTTGAGAGCCTCCTTCTCTTCTCTTCTTCATCCTCTTGCTCTTGGTGTTTGTGAACCATTAGAGGAGTGACATTTGTGACTCTAAGCTTTCTAAAGTCAATACAAGAAGGATTTGAGATTGTTATTGCTACATAACAATCAAGGTATGATCTAAACCCTAATTATATGTTATATTGATTATCATATGCTAGATCTAGGGTTTATAGTCTTGGATAACTTGCATGTACAATAGAGAAACCTAGATCCAAGCATTAGGGTTTGTATGAGCACATAGGATGTTCTTATGACCAAAACCCATCAGTGGTATTAGAGCCTTGATTGGTTTCTATTGTATTGATGCTTTTTGTTGTTGAAAATCGTTTTCTGGCCTTCTGTTCGACCTGACTCGGCGAGTCAGCCCTACTCGGCGAGTTCCAAAGTGTGACTCGGCGAGTCCGAGCGTCAGACAGAGGAAACTTCGGATTTTGTTGCTGTTTTGCTTAAGGATTATTATCATATTCGTTTTAAACCCATAAAATACGAATTTTATTGTTTCTTAATGAATATCCATGCCAAAACACAAGATAATTACCATTAATTAGATAATAACTTCCTTATATGTTTTAAAGTTGATTATTTGTATTAATTGTGTAACTTATTTTGCAAGAAATTGAAATTAGGTCAAATATAGATAATGACAAAATTAATTTGTTAATTTATATTATTTGTTATTTGATCCTTGTGTTATGAAAAAGTTTCAATTTTCCCCTTTAGGTTTTATAGTTTAAATTTGAACTCAAAAGTTTAGTTTTGAAATTTAAATAGTTGAAACCCTAATGTTTTGGAAAGATTTCAAAACTTGCTCTCAAGTTTTGGTATTTAAATTTTGATTAAAAGTTTAATTTTGATGTATATTTAAATTCTAAACCTAATGTTTTGAAATGTTTCAAAACTTGCCCTCAAGTTTTGGAATTTAAAAGTTCATTAAAAGGTTTAATTTAGGAATGTTAAATTCTAAAACCCTAGTATTGTTTTGAAAAGTTCAAATCACACCCTTATGGTTTTATTAATTAATGAAGGTGTATAATTAAAAGCGGTTTAATAAATCCATAAAAGTTTAGGTTTACAATTTAATTAAATTAAAAGTATAATTGTTAAATTTGACCTCCTAGTATTTTAAAAGTGTAAAATACACCTTATACTATATATAACATTAAAAGTCTAACATTATATATATGTATGAGTAAAAGTCAGTCTTACCGTTAGTAGGACTCATTCACGAAGCTGGTCTATAAGGGGTGTTTAAGGAAATTTCCTATAAAATGGAGATTGAATGGGTATCCACTCTTACCCACCGCACTCTTGACTAGTGGATGGTCGTTAGCCGAAAGTGTAAGATAGGACAAAACCTTCCATTATAAGTATAATGAAGTTCAAAAGTAACTAAATGTTTTACAAATTCCCAATCTTAGTTACTTAGGCAAAAGTGAATTGATGCAATTCCATGAAATTACACTTTGTGCCCTTGCGAAGACGTTAGTGGAACGTGTGTGGTTAACCGGCACACTAAATGGTTCTAAGAAAAGGTAGCAAAGGGTGACTCAATGTTTGTCATAGTTCGGTGGAGCGTGTGTGGTTTATCGGCACATCGAATAGGTGACTGTAACATGTGAGGGAACAATGTAAGTTGGTATGGTTATTCACACCCGCTTTATGATCCTCGGCATCCTAGTCACAAACTAGAGGGGCATATCAAGATTTAAACATGCCATTGAAATGTTCAATGAATCTCCAAGGATCTAGGAGTTTACATAGAATTTAAAACTTAAATTTCTTTTTCGTTTTTCATGGTGGAAATTAGTGAATCATCATTCACTTACCTTCAAATATTATGCAACTAGATTACGACATCCCTTTTCTAGGTTGTAGCGTATTGTGTTGGGTCCTAGACTTAGTATCTCATTTGGGTGATTTACTAAGGACTCAATCAATCAACTAAATTGAATTCGTTTTCTCCCGTTTTGTAGATGTCAAAGTATGACAACTATGGTCTTCCCAAATCCCGTGGAACAAGCATTCCGCATGAAGATGATATTCCACGATTCGATTGAGGAACAAGAGATCATGCTTCTCTTCCTCTACCTCCTCCAATTATTCTCCCTAACCCACAAGATCGAAGGCTTGAAAAGTTCAAGCTCACTTAAGCCCTTTTGGAAAGTAAACATAAAGAAGGAAAGTCGGTGTGTGCACACGTCCTAGGGATGAAGTCACACATTGATAGGATAAGAATGTTGGGATCCGTTGTCTGTGAGGAGATGGCTGTTGACTGGGTTCTTCAGTCACTTCCTAACTCGTATAGTGAGTTCGTAAGAGAGTACTATATGATGAACCATGACGTGACCCTTATAGATCTCACTTATATGCTTATTGCTGTTGAATCTACAATGGTTTGGCGCAATGGAAAAGCAAAGTTGATCGGTGAATCTACCTTCCAGACCTCAATGGATATAAGCAATGGAAACGAAAGACATGCCATGTGTCACACCCCGAAATCGAAGGCGGAAACGTCTCTAGGCGGAGGTGACTTCATGTGAATCATAACCAATGTACATAGTAAGCGAAGTAAAACACAAAACATTACATTACATAGATTTCATTACATCAGTTGAAAAGTAAAGTAGTACAAGTTTTATAGATATATAGTTTAAACAAAAGAAAGACGTGACTTCCATTCGCTCCGTCTTCTGCAAAAGAACGCGGGATACCTGTCTAAAGAAAACCTGAGAATACAAGCAGTTTGAAAATCAGCATAAAGCTGGTGAGTTCATAAGCGGTTTATTTTATGAAAAGAACGAGTTCCTTTAGTTTCCTGAAAAAGTGGTTAACCAAGAAAATCCCATATTTTCTTAAGTGCTAGATACCAAATCCAAATTGTAATGTAAAAGATGTACAATGAGAACATGATTGTTCTTATGATTTGTAAAGTTTAGTTATTTAACTTATTACACTTATCTGGTTACAAACTACTGTTACTCAAGAAAATCCTATACTTTCCTATATGTGTAAGTGTGAACTATTACTGGTTCTGTGTGAGCTAACTGATACTGATTCCGATTATGTTCATTATTATTCATAGGAAAACCCCATATTTTCCTGAATGTGTGTGTGTGTACTATTACCAATTCTGTGTATGCTAACTGTTACCGATTCTGATTATGTTCATTGTTATCCATAGGAAAACCCCATGTTTTCCTGAATGTGTGTGTGTGTGTGCATCATTACCGATTTTTGGTTATGTTCAGTGTTCTCCCCAGGAAAACCCCATGTTTTCCTGAATGTGTGTATGTGTGTGCCTGTCATCCTTGAACGTACATTAGCTTTACTACGTACATAAAGCTAGAAAATGAGTCTAAAACATTAATAATCTAGATTGCGAGTCCTTAACCATACTCAGACTAGATATGACTCGACTCGTGGCCAATATCCTTTTTATGACTTTCGTCACCCTTGAACCTTTCGGTTCGGCTGTAGCTAGCAGCCAGGTGCGAGATTGTCAGTCCCGTATAGATCTATACACTCAAGTCACGCTCCCCTACATTCGAAGATTCTGGTTACAGGGGTAGTCCTCCATTCTCGTGCCACGGGACGTGTTACCAAGGACGTGTCTCCAATCTTTAAGATTTCTCATTACTTCTCGCCTAGGAGAAGTAGTATCTACGACTAACTAAGTTTTAATGAGCCTGTCCTTTACACTCGAGCCTAGGTGTTATATTAAATACGTTACAAATGCCCTATGTTTTCTAATGACGACTATCCATTTACACTCGAGCCGAGGTGCATTATTAAAGACATTACAATGTTCTATCTTATCAAATGACTCTTGTCCTTTACACTCGAGCCTAGGTGTATTATTAATGACATACCGAAGTTTTATGTGTTCTTTATGGTGTCTGACTTTTATACTCGTGCCTATGGTATTTTATTACCGACTTTACAATGTTTTGTGTTTTGTATCAATATAAGTATGAACAATCAAATGTGAAGTATACAATGTGACAGTATATAATAAGAATTGAAAATCGGTTTTTAAACAAATAACTCTGCAAGTTAAAACAGTTTGTTAAAAGGGTTTTCAATCCTTAAAAATGTACAAGTATGAAACCATTTAACTAAAATCATAAGTTTAAGTACAAGATATTCTTGTACTCTTGCTTGTATTCCCCCCTGAAAACATTGAAAAACCATTGAAAAAGGGTAGGGGTATGAACTCACCAGACGCGGAAATGTGTCGGATGGGATGCTAAACGTCGAAATGAGGCTTGAATACGAGCGTGGTTCCTATGTAATATTAAATAATACAAAATATATATCTAATTAGATTTAAATAACTAATTAGATACACTTGAACATTCTAAGACGCGAAAACACTCCAAAATGAGCGTTTGAAGTGACCCAGGTGGCGTTTCAGGACATGAATGGCTAGGATATAGAGTTTACTCTTCAAGGGTAAACTCTAGGGAGTGTTCACGGCCTTAAACACCTCATCCCCATGAGTTTACGGCCGTAAACTCATGGTGGGGTGTTTTATGTGCTAAATGGCCTTAAATCAAATGAAGGGTGTTGCTAGGTTTGGTTCTAGGGCATTATCAATGAATTAACTCAACCATAAGGACCAATTTATGAGTTTACGGCAGTAAACTAAGTGTTTACGGCCGTAAAATCTTACCCAAATCATTCTTAATTATTTTGAAGGCCAAGGATTAATCACAAGTGATTCAACTAATTTTTACAAGGCTTAGGGTGAGTTTAGGGCTTCAAATGGCATCCATCTAGGATTTTACGGCCCTGGAGTATATGCTCTGGCTGTAAACTCTCAATTAGAGAGTTTATGATATGTTTAAGTCCCCTAAATGATTTTTGGTTGGTTCCATAATTATTCCAAAGCCTAAGGGGTGTGTAAGTTGCATTGTAACACCCAAAAGAGGAGTTTACCACCCATTTATATGAGTTTACGGCCCAAGCTTGTTCTTGGGCAGTAAACTCTTGTTTACTCCTTAAAATTGACATTCAAGGTGTTTTAACTCCATTCCAATAATTCCTTAAGCCTTATCTAAGCTCCTATGGTGATTTGGAAGGATTTTAAGGCTCTAAAACCCCAATTACTTGTGTTCACGGCCTAAGACTGATCCAGGGCCGTAAACACATGTTTATGGTCCTATCCCATGATTTAAACATTTAAATGAAGCCTAAGGATGTTATACTAGGAGCTAGGATGCTTACCTTGGTGTTTTAAGGCTTGAAATGGTTGATTTTTGCTTAACAATATGGATTTGAGGAGAGAGGTTAGAGAGAGAGAGAGAGAGTGAAAAAGCAACAAATGAGGCTTAATCCACTTTAATTATGGTTTGAATTGGATACACGGTGGAATATTACCCGATACCGACGTTAACCGATGCTTTGGGTCGCACCCGATTAAGTTGTCGTTACCCGATATGGTCGAAACTAAAATTTTTCAAATTACTAGTTCAGGACGTTTTCGCATGTTTCCAACATGTTTGGATACTTAACAAGTCAAAATAAAGGTTTTGACTTAATTGACCTAGTTCAGGACGAAATCGGAACAATTCGCTTAAGACGAGTTTTGACGAAACGGTTACGGCGAGGAAGCAAAGTTTCTGGTTGTTACATTATCCCCCCGTTAGAGGGAATTTCGTCCCGAAATTCAAGAGTTTAGATACAAAATTATGGAAAAAGGGGTGTGGATGTGTCTGCTGTATCGGGTCTTCGCGCTCCCATGCGAATTCAGGTTCTCGCTTGGAAACTTCACTAACGGGACGTGGCTCAGTTTCATACGCTTGATTACTTGGTCTATGATCTTAGTTTGCTCGTCCAGAGAGTTTGGGTATATCAAGGTTCTTGGTCACACTAGAATGGATTTCTGTGGTTTTATTAGGCAGGTATTCATTAAGGATAGAGGCGCAAGGTACAGGATGAACGCTGCTAATTACTGAAGGTATTTCAGAGCTGAAGGTTAAGGAATCAATCCGAACGGGGATTTCAAAGGGTCTAATGTACCACATACTAAGTTTTCCATGCCTTATCAAGTTTACTATGGGTGTCTTTGGTGATGAACAATTCTCTATTGCTTCGATCTTAGAAGGATCTACGCGTACATCTTCATCGTCTACTACATGACCGGAAAGAAAATGGTTTGACTGAAGGGTATCAATGCGAACTCTTAGTGATCATATCTTATCCTAAATGCTGTCTTTGAAACATGAACTCGTAGCTGGTGGTGTCTCGACCTGAGGCATATCTTCGAGGAGTAGTTGGCTCCCTGAAGTTATCGAAGAAATCGTCTATTCAGAAAAGAGAGTATCGGTTTTGATGGTCAACTCATTAAGCCGATTGGATAACTCCTGCATTTCTGCTGGAGCAAAGCGATACGGAGGTTTGGCTACGGGGATAGATCCAGGGATTAAGTTGATACGAAACTCAACTTGGCGTTCAGAAGGAATTCTCGGGATCTATTCGGGAAGATATCAGGAACATTATAGTCCTCGGGGACGTTCTTGGGGTCTTTAACTCCTTGTTTCTCGCTGATCACATGGACTAGGAATACTTGACACTTCTTTCGCAGGAATTTTTGAGTTTTGTTGCATTGAACGAAGCGAAGATTTGGGATAAACTCGCCACCATGAATTATGAGGGTCTGATCAGAAGGAAGATTGAGACGAATAGCTTTCTATAACGAGGTGTATTAACATAGTCGGGGCTCAATCGATACATAATAAGGATCACATCAAAGCTCTTACTGAAACTGACATCGGGTTAATGAGAAATGAATGATTACTCAAGGTAAGGACACAACGTAGAGATAAGTCGTTTATACACTCATTCTCACTGACAACTATCTTGACGGTAAATGTTTTTGGTTGTCAAACGAGGACTATGTTTAACAAGATAATTGAATGAATGACTAATTGAACTTTCTTGACACTAGATTCGAAGAGGATACGAGCATAAAGATAGTCGGAAAGAAATATACCCGCGACGTTAGTGGCATCGGCGGCTGCCTCCTCCTGCTTCAAAGCTAAGACCATTCTGGCGTTGTTGACATTGTTGGGGGTTGTTGCTTTTGGGCAGTTTCGCTTGAAATGCCCAATTTCTCCACAACTATAGCAGACCTGTTCGATACTTGATTCAGAAGTTTGTTCGAGGTGTTGGAGTAGTGTTCTGCAGCTTCTAGCAAGATGACCTTTCTTGCCACAGCGTTTGCAAATCATCTTGCGACATGGGCCAGGAATATAATGATGATAACTACACCTGCTGCACCAAGGGAGATTACCAGCATACCCAGTGACAGGTGCTTGAGCCTTAGACGAAATAACAGGAGTAGTGGTAGCTTGAACTATAGGAACAACGGCAGGATTTGTAGCAACTTGGACTGCCACATTTTTGAGCTTCTTGGAGGGTCCTTGGGAACTATGACCCTTTCGCTTTTTCCAGATAACCTTATTACTCTCATCAAACTCATTCTGATGCTCCTGAACATTTTCACGGTTTTGGGGGTAGGGGTTATATCCTGGACCAATGGACTTGTTAGGGTTCAAGATCGTCATTGCAACCGTCACTGCAGCAGAAACAGCCAGCTGGAACATCACAGGGTCGAAGCGAGATGAGGGTGGAGACGAAGGGTCGTTGTTCTTCGAGCTAGGTTCTTTCCTTGAAGAGATCTCGATCTAAAAGTTTAGGAAAAGAGGATAATAAGTCCTATAAATTAAATCAAGAGATATGAAACAAAGGATATCTCTTTATGACAGTCATATAATTCTATTAGGCGAATAAGCAGGAATGAATTATCAAAGCATACATTTATCGCTAACAGAATGATCGAGGGGCAATGCTTGAATGAGGAATTTCTACTATAAGGTTGGATCAGGAAATACTCCCATGGTATTTCACGATTCACCGCAATGACGATTCGTTGTTTGTGGTATTTGGGTAAGTTTTAGGTATGACGCATTCCACAGTCACTCCCAAGCACATGTTGGCCGTGTCTCGAATGAATATAGTTGATCAGGCTATATTGATCCTAGACACGACTACATAACTGCCCAGGTTTAACTGTAGCGTACAATACCCATTTACTTATGTTCTGTTCTACTTATAGATACGATTCTCGACGGTTAGGTATACTTATATACTTTTTGAAAATACTTATATTTGAGATATATTTTTAGTTCAGAGCACTTAGGCCCCTCAATGTTTATAGTCTTATACCATGTAAAGTTTGATATACTTAGTTCACTATAAACAAGGGCTTTGATACCAATCTGTCACACCCCGAAAACAAAGGCGGAAACGTCTTGGGGCGGAGGTGACTTCATTTGAATCATAACCAATATACATAGTAAGCGAAGTAAAACACAAAACATTACATTACATAGATTTCATTACATCAGTTGAAAAGTAAAGTAGTACAAGTTTCATAGATATATAGTTTAAACAAAAGAAAGACGTGACTTCCATTCGCTCCGTCTTCTGCAAAAGAACGCGGGATACCTGTCTAAAGAAAACCTGAGAATACAAGCAGTTTGAAAATCAGCATAAAGCTGGTGAGTTCATAAGCGGTTTATTTTATGAAAAGAATGAGTTCCTTTAGTTTCCTGAAAAAGTGGTTAACCAAGAAAATCCCATATTTTCTTAAGTGTTAGATACCAAATCCAAATTGTAATGTAAAAGATGTACAATGAAAACATGATTGTTCTTATGATTTGTAAAGTTTAGTTATTTAACTTATTACACTTATCTGGTTACAAACTACTGTTACTCAGGAAAATCCTATACTTTCCTATATATGTAAGTGTGAACTACTACTGGTTCTGTGTGAGCTAACTGATACTGATTCCGATTATGTTCATTATTATTCATAGGAAAACCCCATATTTTCCTGAATGTGTGTGTGTGTACTATTACCAATTCTGTGTATGCTAACTATTACCGATTCTGATTATGTTCATTGTTATCCATAGGAAAACCTCATGTTTTCCTGAATGTGTGTGTGTGTGCATCATTACCGATTTTTGGTTATGTTCAGTGTTCTCCCCAGGAAAACCCCATGTTTTCCTGAATGTGAGTATGTGTGTGCCTGTCATCCTTGAACGTACATTAGCTTTACTACATACATAAAGCTAGAAAATGAGTCTAAAACGTCAATAATCTAGATTGCAAGTCCTTAACCATACTCAGACTAGATATGACTCGAGTCGTGGCCAATATCCTTTTTATGACTTTCGTCACCCTTGAACCTTTCGGTTCGGCTGTAGCTAGCAGCCAAGTGCGAGATTGTTAGTCCCGTATAGATCTATACACTCAAGTCACGATCCCCTACGTTCGAAGATTCTGGTTACAGGGGTAGTCCTCCATTCTCGTGCCACGGGACGTGTTTCTAAGGACGTGTCTCCAATCTTTAAGATTTCTCATTACTTCTCGCCTAGGAGAAGTAGTATCTACGACTAACTAAGTTTTAATGAGCCTGTCCTTTACACTCGAGCCTAGGTGTTATATTAAGTACGTTACAAATGTTCTATGTTTTCTAATGACGACTATCCATTTACACTCGAGCCGAGGTGCATTATTAAAGACATTACAATGTTCTATCTTATCAAATGACTCTTGTCCTTTACACTCGAGCCTAGGTGTATTATTAATGACATACCGAAGTTTTATGTGTTCTTTATGGTGTCTGACTTTTATACTCGTGCCTATGGTATTTTATTACCTACTTTACAATGTTTTGTGTTTTCTATCAATATAAGTATGAACAATCAAATGTGAAGTATACAATATGACAGTATATAATAAGAATTGAAAATCGGTTTTTAAACAAATAACTCTGCAAGTTAAAACAGTTTGTTAAAAGGGTTTTCAATCCTTAAAAATGTACAAGTATGAAACCATTTAACTAAAATCATAAGTTTAAGTACAAGATATTCTTGTACTCTTGCTTGTATTCCCCCCTGAAAACATTGAAAAACCATTGAAAAAGGGTAGGGGTATGAACTCACCAGACGCGGAAATGTGTCGGATGGGATGCTAAACGTCGAAACGAGGCTTGAATACGAGCGTGGTTCCTATGTAATATTCAATAATACAAAATATATATCTAATTAGATTTAAATAACTAATTAGATACACTTGAACATTCTAAGACGCGAAAACACTCCAAAATGAGCGTTTGAAGTGACCCGGGTGGCGTTTCAGGACATGAATGGCTAGGATATAGAGTTTACTCTTCAAGGGTAAACTCTAGGGAGTGTTCACGACCTTAAACACCTCATCCCCATGAGTTTACGGACGTAAACTCATGGTGGGGTGTTTTATGTGCTAAATGGCCTTAAATCAAATGAAGGGTGTTGCTAGGTTTGGTTCTAGGGCATTATCAAGGAATTAACTCAACCATAAGGACCAATTTATGAGTTTACGGCAGTAAACTAAGTGTTTACGGCCGTAAACTCTCACCCACATCATTCTGAATTATTTTGAAGGCCAAGGATTAATCACAAGTGATTCAACTAATTTTACAAGGCTTAGGGTGAGTTTAGCGCTTCAAATGGCATCCATCTAGGAGTTTACGGCCCTGGAGCATATGCTCTGGCCGTAAACTCTCAATTAGAGAGTTTATGATATGTTTAAGGCCCCTAAATGATTTTTGGTTGGTTCCATAATTTATTCCAAATCCTAAGGGGTGTGTAAGTTGCATTTTAACACCCAAAAGAGGAGTTTACCACCCATTTATATGAGTTTACGGCCCAAGCTTGTTCTTGGGCAGTAAACTCTTGTTTACTCCTTAAAATTGACATTCAAGGTGTTTTAACTCCATTCCAATAATTCCTTAAGCCTTATCTAAGCTCCTATGGTGATTTGGAAGGATTTTAAGGCTCTAAAACCCCAATTACTTGTGTTCACGGCCTAAGACTGATCCAGGGCCGTAAACACATGTTTATGGTCCTATCCCATGATTTAAACATTTAAATGAAGCCTAAGGATGTTATACTAGGAGCTAGGATGCTTACCTTGGTGTTTTAAGGCTTGAAATGGTTGATTTTGGCTTAACAATCTGGATTTGAGGAGAGAGGTTAGAGAGAGAGTGAAAAAGCATCAAATGAGGCTTAATCCACAATAAATATGGTTTGAATTGGATACACGGTGGAATTTTACTCGATACCGACATTAACCGATGCTTTGGGTCGCACCCGATTAAGTTGTCGTTACCCGATATGGTCGAAACTAAAAATTTTCAAATTACTAGTTCGGGACGTTTTCGCATGTTTCCAACATGTTTGGATACTTACCAAGTCAAAATAAAGGTTTTGACTTAATTGACCTAGTTCAGGACGAAATCGGAACAATTCACTTAAGACGAGTTTTGACGGAACGGTTACGACGAGGAAGCAAAGTTTCGTGTTGTTACACCATGATCGAAGAGTTTGATCATAAGAGATAGGCAATATCTGAAGTAGTCCCATGTGTTGTTCAAAAAGAGTCGATTTGCTTTTATTGCCAAGAGAAGGGGCATTGGAGACGAAGCTGCCCTATTTACCTAAGAGATCTAAGAGATGGGAGAGTCAAAACGTATGGCTCTGCTTTAGGTAAAATCCATTGACTAACTCTTTTAAGCTCCTATTCTAGATTCTTAATACATAATGTGATAAGATTCGAATTGATGTTTTGTAGGATCAAAGAAAAGAGAGGAAGCTTAAGGGAAGAGGTGAGTAGAATCTAACCGTGAAGGAATGGATTTCGATTGCATTACTTGAAGATTAGATTCTGAAGCTGCTACTTAGAGTTAGAATTAGATTGCTATGAAAGATGTATTAGCATAGTTTTTCAATGAATTGCATTGTAAGGACAAAATTTTTTTCCGCAACAAAATAAATTTTGATTTTATTTATTTATTTATCCTTGCAATGGCGTGTATGAAAAATTGATGTTAGAATGTTTCTATTATTAGCAATAATGGATTTGATTCTTAATTATGGAAATGTCTGAATAGAGAAAGTTTCTCATCGCCCAAGTTTCAATTGGACAGAAACTTGGAATCATGCAACTTGGTTGCACGATGAATGAGAAATTTCATATTTGGAAATTAGACTAATTCATTGACAAAGTGTCAAGTGAAGGACTAGGAGATTGAGTACACAAAGTTGCGTGTTGATCAAGTCCACCATAAGAGTAACAAAAATATTCGTCATGATTTACTAAAGGTTCACTAAATATGATTATACTTATAAGATTAAGTGTAATTCTGAATTGATTGAAAAGGTTTAAATCAATAGCAGAACGAATAAGAAGAACCAAGTAGGCAGAAAGATAAAAGTTTCTCCATTCTAAGAAGAAGAGAGAGTACATTTTATGCTTTATGATAGGTCTTAATGATTAAGAACCATATCTTAATTGATCCTCTAAGTGAGTCTTAGTACAATTGAAGAAATGGTTAAATCAAGAAGCCAATCATACTTCGTTCCAAAACAAGTCTTAGAGTTAAGATTGTGAAATTGAGTGATAAGTATTAAGAAGGTTTATAACATTCATCAAATGTAGAATTTGCAAAAAAGGTTTTCTTATTCTTGCACATTTGAAATTGGTAAGTTGTGATGTCTTGGATAAGACAAAGACCAACTAGGATCAATTTATGAAGTGTTTTGATAAAAACTACACTAACTCTTGAATATTTGTTTGTCAAGAAATGTTTATTGACAAGGGAATCTTATATGTCGAGGAGTCAGTGAGAGTCTTAATGGTCTTGAAAGGTTTCAAGAACAAATCAAATTAGACCTTATTGATCATCACTAGCACACGAGTTGAGGTTTACAACCTATCGTGTTGACACTATATTGTTTCTGTGCCGTTCCAATTGAGTTAATTATGCATGTGAGCCCTATGAGTTCTCATTTGAATGCATAAAAGGAAAGGACCTTGATCAATGAAAAGTACATTGATAGGAAAAGGTGAGCTGCTTAACTACTTGGAAGACATGGTGGGCAGCTGTGTTACCATAAGGCAAGAAGTCAAGATTAAGAAAGTTCGGTCAATATGGGTTTGAATTTGTCGTAAACTTTGGTTTTGACAAATTCACATGGATAGGAACACATACACCATTAAAATCTAAGTGTCAGAAGATTCCCTCCTTCATGAAAATGACTGTGAGGAAATGCTTTCACTAAGAGAGATTTTAAAAAGACAGTGACTGTGAAAGTTGGATTCTTGAATTCGATTATGGTTACGGTATTCCTTTCCATGATTCGAATTGTGAGATTTGGCAATTAGTCTGAATTGATTAGACACACATATGAGCTATCTAAGGGAAAGGTGTATAAACTTAGATAAAGGATTATCAAAGCATTAGGTATTAGAAACATGAACTTAAGAAATTCAATAAGTATTGTGTTTTCTGAAAGTTAAGCTGTTTCTGAACACATGTCAAAGCTAGTGGGAGCATAAGTATTATGTTTATAATACTCATCATGATAGTGGGAGCATAAATTTTATGATTGTATGATTATTATGGAAAGTGTTGCAAGTTAGCAATATTAATTATAGAAAAACAAGAGTTATACTTTGCAAAGTCGCAAGAGTTGAAAAGTTGTTTTGCTATAATTAAGGGAGAGAATATTATGCTTCATTTCAAATCTAAAGGCTTAGGTTGTGGAATGTTAATAATTTAGTCAAGGAAACATAGTGCGTTCTTAAAAAAAATCGATTATAATTACGACATTCCTCTTCATAGTTTGAATTTTGAGAACGTAGCACATAAAATATTATGGCAGAAGATTGATAAAGTATCAAATATTTATGTAAGACATTATGCATCGTGTCCCATATGCTTCGGGTATAGGATCGATTGCAAACGCTATAATATTTGACCATTCTAAAATTTTCCAAATGTCTAGCACATTTAGAGGGAAAAAGGACAAGAATCTCTTTTGACCAAGATAATTAAACAACTATCAAAGGACAATCCAAAGTTTGCCAAGGATTGGTCGCTTGTGAGTAGTTGGTAGTATAGTATTGGATGGACCATATCGACATTATTATGAATACATAAGATTCTATTGAGAATGAGTTGTCATATGGTAAGTATGGAAAGTTTTCAATATTGAGAGTTGGATATTGAGAATCAATGTCTAGATTAGAAACCTTTATGCAAAAGGATGTTCAAAGGAATGTACTTTGAGTGAGAGACATCACATCTATGGAATTGTCTTGTAACAATCTCCGATAGAGGACTTTGTAATTTCATTGGCAATAGTGATTGTGACTTTAGTGCAGTGATATTACAAAAGGATCGTTGCATAAAATGTTAGAATCTAGCATATTCTATAAATGACAAGAATTTGATATTCTTTCATTTATGAAAAAGGATTGGGAGTTGTGAAATGAGTATGATTGGAAATGTGTTCATTTGATCTATTTCACAAAGTAAGAACCATAGGTAAACATTGTGTGCATGCTAGGAGCATGGGACAAGTGTAGTAATAATTCAAGTAAGAAGTTGATTACCCGAAACAACAAATAATGAGTAATCGATATGGTGATAAATAAAAGGTGTTTTATTTATACTCAAAGGTTTGAGGCCATATGGGATTAGTATTATCCTTGTGTTTCACTTTGCATGTTTTGACTTCCTGAATAATTTAATTGGTTGAGAACAGTCAAATTATTCGAACGGGTCACAGTCGTTCATATGTTGGAAGTATGTATGAATAAAGACTGTTGTGAATTGGTGTGTGGATTGTCTAAAGAGTATTAGACATAAGCAAATGTTTGCTGCAACGTTCATGAGTGCTTATGAATATGATTTGAGCATTGGATTAAACCCACGCTCACTTAGATCACTCCATGAATTGTATCACAAGTGATTGGTGAGACGATAACATCTTATATTCTTAAAACCGAGATACGTGAGTTGTACCTTGAAAATCGGTTGCACATTGATAATATGTAAACGCACCAATAACTTGGTGTCATAAAACATATTGTTGTGTGTGATTCGGTGAGTGAGTGCAAGCGAGCATTGAATCAAAGTTTATCTGTTCCTTTTATTCAAAGTAGGATAAAAGCGATATCTTTGGGCCCCTCTATGATTTAGTGATGACAAACGTAAATGCTCGTCCGGGCTAGGGCTAATTTGATTTGTTCAATTAGTCAGTCGTCATAAATCGGAAGTCGAGAAATAGTACATAGAGAATGATTAGAAATCATGTCTTATGATATCTAGAATGGAGGTATATATGATCCCTTATCTAAAGGACACACGTATCTGATAGGATCAGAGTTGACAGCGGCTTTGGAAACCTACGATTGCAAATCAGGATCTAAAGTCATATGCATAATAGTTATTTGATTTATCCAAGTGGGAGACTGTTGGAGTAGTGTCTAAGTCCATAACTATTTTGGTATGTACTTGACCCGATGGTGCATGGTCCTTTTGGGTTTCCTTCACCAAAGCAACTTGATAGGATGAATTATGGAGAGAAAGGATTAAATATGATTTATTAATATATTATGGGAATAATATATTAAAGGAGAAATCATATTGTTTAATTAATATTAGTCAAGAGTTAATAAGAATTAAGTTTGTGACTAAAAGAGATTAATTAAACTTAAGGGAATGGAATTGTAATTATAAGATAATTGCAATTTGGGCTATGGATTGCCTTATATTAAGGAGTGGACGAATTCTATGGGGAAACCCATTAGAAATCGTCCAAGGCCTTTAAGGAAAGGAGTCCATGGGTTGCGTAGGGCTTAAGCATCCAAATTAGGGTTTCCTTGTTAGATAACCCTAATAGCCTCACTATATATAGAACCCTTATGCTCCAAAAACGTGGTGAACTGGTTCTCTAGGGTTTCCACACGTTTTTGAGAGCCTCCTTCTCTTCTCTTCTTCATCCTCTTGCTCTTGGTGTTCGTGAACCATTAGAGGAGTGACATTTGTGACTCTAAGCTTTCTAAAGTCAATACAAGAAGGATTTGAGATTGTTATTGCTACATAACAATCAAGGTATGATCTAAACCCTAATTATATGTTATATTGATTATCATATGCTAGATCTAGGGTTTATAGTCTTGGATAACTTGCATGTACAATAGAGAAACCTAGATCCTAGCATTAGGGTTTGTATGAGCACATAGGATGTTCTTATGACCAAAACCCATCAACAACTTGCATGATTCGAAGTTTCTATCCAACTGAAACTTGGGTGATGAGAATCTTTCCTTCTTTGGTAAATTTAGACACTACCACAAATGAAAGAATCAAATTCATATTTCCAATATCGCTATCAATGGAATCATATAAACAACATCTTTTTTTTTCTTAAATGCCATTGTAAGGATATTCTAAAATAAATAAAATTAAAAACTTTTTTTTTATTTTAAAACATTGAGGAAAAACTAATCCTTACAATGCAGATGTATATGAAAACTTGTTGTCATCTATTCCTAAGCAATCTATCATAACTCTTAAGCACGTGCTCAAAATTCTGATCACCGAACCATGCGATTGAAATCCATCTTCACGATCAGAATCAGCATATCCTTCCTTTAAGTTTCTTTACTTTTCTTTGATTCTTAAAACATCAACATGTGACCGAGTCACATCATGTATCAAGAATCTCAGAATAGAAACTTACTAGAGTTAGATAGTGGATTTTACCTGAAGTCGAGTCACACTTCTTGACTTTAACATCCTTGGGTAATGTTGGCAGCTTCGCAACTAATGCCCCTTCTTTTGGCAATATAAACATATGGACTCTTTGATAATGGTACATGGGACTATCACAGACTTATCCTTTCTTTTTACCATTTGGTCAACCAAGTTGACTATGGCCAATCCCTTTCTATTGGGAAGAGAATGCATTTCTGGATTTCCTGTGTCAATATTATCCATGTCCATAAAGTTTTGGGAAGTTGATCTCCTAATCAAATTTGCTTTACTAGTACACTAAATCATTTCTGATTTAGCAGCACCAAGCAAATAGATAAGATCATTAAGGGTCTTGTCATAGTCTATTTCATAGGAGTCCCAAAGGAACTCACTATGTGACTTAGAAAGTGATTGAACCACCAACCTTCTCAAGACTTTGAAACCCAACTCTCCCGACTTGTCAGTATGTGACTACATCTCCAAGATGTGATCACACCTAGACCTTGCCTTGCCAATAGGGCTTGAGTGACCTTGAACTTGTGGGTTAGGGAGAATAATTGGAGGAGGTGGAGGAAGTGAAGTTCCAAGATATTTGGGAAGATCATAGATGTCTGAACTAGACATCTTTTGGGAGATATTCAAGATAGTTGATTTAAAGTCCTTAATATAACACCCAATATGAAATATTAAGGCTAGGACCCAACAAACTATTTTATAACTTGGAAGAGGGATGCCGTAATCCAAGCTATAGAATATTTGAAGGTAGGTGAATGACGATTCACCAATTTCCACCATGAAAAACGAAATAATTTATTAGGTTTTAATTGGATTTGAAACTCCTAGATATTTTGAGATTCATTGAACTTTTCAATGGCATGTTTCAATATCGAGTGTGCCCTTCAGGTTTTGTGACTGGGATGCCAAGGATCACAAAACAAGGTGTGAAGTAACCATGCAAATTACTTGGTACCCTTAAGTGTTTACCCCTCAATCGATGTGCCGGTTAACCACATACGCTCCATCGATACTATGATAAACATTAAGTTACCCTTTTCCTACCTTGTTAGATACGAGTTAGTGTGCCGGTTAACCACACACGCTCCATTAACCGACTTAAACAAAGTGCAAAGTGTAATTTCATCGATTAGCACCTTATTCACATTTTCCTAAGTAACTAAGATTAGGTATTTATAAAAGGTTTAGTTATTAAATATTTATCATTAATACTTTTAATGAGGAGAGAATTGTAGTCCTTGTCCTACCCGTTCGGCTAACGACCCTTCACCGGTCAAGGAAGCGGTGGGTGAGAGTGGACACCCATTAAACTGCCATTTTATAGGCAGTAACTTTATACCCCCTTATAGATCGGCTTCGTGAATGAGGCCTACTAACGGTAAGACTGACTTTACTCTTATACATACATATATATATATATATATATATATATATATATATATATATATATATATATATATTATTAACTTATAAAGTATTCATAATTGAAACTTTTCAAATTCCAAAACTTGTGGGCAAGTTTTGAAACTATTCAAAACTAATTAATTCCATAACTTATGTGTTTAAAGTAGTTTTAATCCAAAAACTCTTCAAGTTCCATAACTCGAGGACAAGTTATGGAAGACTTTAAACAAATAAAAGAATTAACTTTTTCTTGATTTTATAACTTATGGAATTAATTAAGGTTACACTTTTTATTTATTTATTATTTAATGAAGAGACTCTTGGTCCTCCATAACTTGAGGACAAGCTATGGAGTCATAAAACCATTTAATTAGAACTAGACTCTTCATTTTGTAACCTTTGCCAACCTTTTATGAGTTTTATGAAACTTAAATGTGACTTTTCATATAACTTGAGGACAAGTTAACAAAACACATTTTAGAATCAACTCTTAGATTAATTTGGATTGAAAACAACTATTTCACTCAACTTTTCTATTAATCTAAGCAACTCATAAGAACAAGATAATTCAAATCAAAATTTTTCATGTAATTAGTCTAAACCTTAAACTAATACAAAACATGAATCTATTGAAAATTATCTTTGAAATTGGATTAGCATGAATATTAGCACATCAAAAACAAGTTTATAAGTTCAAAAACATCTTAGGGTAATGTTCCTAGTCCAATTCCAGCCAAAAAAGTCGAATTTATGCTGTCTGGGGGTCCAACGCGTCGAGTGCACGAACTAACTCGGCGAGTTGGATGCATTTTCCCTTGGACTCGGTGAGTCCCTTCATGGACTCGGCGAGTCTGCTGGGCAGACAACATCAAAACTCGATTTTTTAGCTACTTTTGCAAGGATAACAAGAAAACAAGCCAAGTCTCTGATACCACTGTTGGGTTTAGAGCATTCTAACACTCCTAAGTGTACATGCAACCCTAAATACCTTGGATCTATGTTTTCTCTATTATACATGCAAACATGAACTTCCAAGGTATTATCCTAATCTAGCATACAAAACAATGAATATAACAAAATAGAATACATACCTCTTCCATGTAGAAAGTCTCCATGAAGCTTGAGTGCCAAGTGCCTCAAGTGTGACACCTCAAATGGTTCACACAACACCAAATACACATGGAATAACTTGAGAGAAATCTACACTTCATGAAATCGGCAAGCCCTTCTATTACACACTCTAGTGCCGATTTTGGTCAAGAATAAGATGCATATATAGTTAGGGTTACACCATGTAAACCCTAATAAACATGGCCTTTAATTTCCATGATCTATAGATACAAAAACACCATGGAGCATCCATGGAGCATCATATGGGTTTTATCCCAACTAGATAATCCATGGAGCATTAGCCCACTATATAAGTATGGATGATTTACACAATCAACCCATATATTTAATTAGTCTTCTTTTGGTCAATTAATTAATCCTAGATTAATTCTTGATCAATACTAGTTAAATAATCTTATTATTCTTATTATTAATATACTAGAACTTATAATATATTAATAACCATAAGTGTCTTATTTCACTCCTTTTAGTCTATCCAAGTGCATGATGCCATGCAACCCAAATGGACCATGCCGAGTCGGGTCAAGTGTTACCAATTATAGTTATGGACTTAGACATTAATCCAACAAGTTTTTAGTTTCCTACTTCTATTTCTTCTACTTTGTCATTAGAGTCTAATATTTGTCTTTTGAAATCCAATTTGATATTATCCTTATTTTAAACCAATAGGAAACCTAAATATTTTATCTTAATATTTGTGTGGATTTTTGGAAGGATTTCTAATTTGTATTTGTCTATCACTACATTTACTCAAAATAGACCTTTGTATATAATAATTTTGATTAGAACTTCAAGGGTTTCCAATTCCCTTGTTCAAACATTACATAATCATTCCTATGAGACACTTTCCTAAATTTCTTTATTCTAACTTCCAGTATTTCCTTCTACTGGTCTGGTTGACTCTTGTAGACGTTGACAATGTGTCCTGGCTTTCTGCAGTTGTTACACCTAAACTTCTCTCATTTGCCCAGATAACGAAGTCCACAATTACTACACAAGGTGAGTCTTCCCAAGTATCCCCTTGGTAAAGTGGGTGATCTCTCACAAGGATTCCTTTCCTCTCTTCCCTTCTGTAATGGTCAACTATATTTTCCCTTGACAATTCCTTCCCACTTGTTCTTAATCTCTCTAGACTTTTTCTTACTCCATGGGTTCTAGGGCAATGGCTCATTGAGACTAAAGGCTAAATATTTAGCTTCCTCATAGGTATTGGAATGGTGTGATTACACCTAGACTCTGATATGTGGAGCTAAACCTTGGAGATATGCATTGATTTTTTGGATCTCTGA
Organism: Lactuca serriola; assembly: GCF_051521515.1. Taxonomy (NCBI): domain Eukaryota; kingdom Viridiplantae; phylum Streptophyta; class Magnoliopsida; order Asterales; family Asteraceae; genus Lactuca; species Lactuca serriola. The sequence continues at coordinate 55,699,870 of NC_136415.1, forward strand.
GTTGACCAATTCAGGGCATAAGGTGACTAGGTACTCTAGGTGTACGATATAGAAAGCAAAGCATGCCTCTTTGGTGCTCAGATGATTGAATTCCTGCTTGACTCGTGCCACGTCTCTACCAGAACGGAATTCCTTTATCATTTTCTTATTTAACTCTTCACACAGAGTTACATTGGCTTCGTCTATTCCCAAAGCCATGACCTGAATACTTCACCACAGGAGCGCATTTCCCATTAACATGCATGTTGTGAACTTAACTCTATGTTCACTAGCACACTTTCTCTCTATCTGTTTTGTCTAGTAGATCTAACTATCTACTCCGTTGTCTCTATAGAATGAACTCGGCTTATTGTTAAGAAAATCCTGATAGGTTATTGTCATTTGACTACCTTGCTTATTAAGTCCTTCTCCCCTGTTAGCTCTAAGATTCCCTCATGCATCAAATAATAGATGCTGAATCATGGTTTAAATGGTGGTTGGGTCAATCAAAGTTAGCATTGTAGGGTTGTTGTCTTAAAATGATAGCAAGAAGGTTACTTGTTGTTCCTATTGCGGTTAACACTACTTTTTCCATTTGAAGGGAACTATAGTTCCTTTCCTAGAAACTTGTCTCCTTATTATTTGCTTAAATAAAGACTTTACTTGTATTTGATTTTTGTTTTCCTTCTGATCACGACATGCGATTGTTGCTTTCCTAGTAAATCTTATTATAAATGAAGTTTTCTATTACTGTTGCTTTCCTATAAACTCTTACCATGAATGAAAGCTCCTATAACTGTTGCTTTCCTAGTAACTCGTACCATTAATGAAATCTCTTATCTATTGGTTGATCCACCGATTAGTCACTTCCACTATTTGTCACCGCCAAGAGTGTCACAAGGTTCCCTATGGTGACCTATTTTTTATGTGGTGCGTCACTCATACGGAGGTTTGTCTTCATCTTCTTTAGGTTTGTCTTCATATTCCTTTTGCTCTTGGCTTCTACTTATTTGGCATGGCTCTAGGTTCCACACCTTTGAGCTGGATTTGTGGGGGTCATTGGGTTACTAGGTTAACCTTATCTTATGAAGTTAACACTGGTGGGATCGTTCCTATGCCTAGCCGAGAGATGGGTACAACCGTTCTTGGGAAGATGCAAGCGTTCGTTCAGGGAGTCGGGTAGAAGTGAAGGATTCCAGATGACGATATTGTGGAGCTGCTTCGATAGGTGGAGCCGGAGGACATCCCTGAGCTTGCCTTTATGAGGCATCGAAGACCTAGGTACGCGGAGCCTGACCAACTGTAGCTGACTATACATGACATGATGCAGTGTCTGGTTGTTGCACGGGAGGAGTGTCACTGGATAATGGCTTCGATCACTGGGGTGATGCGGCATCTGGGGATGGACCATCCACCTTTTCCTCAGGTGGGTCCTACTTTTCCACCTCCTTCTTAGCCACGGGGCACTGGTCACGATGTTTCTAGTCCTTAGGGCATACATTATGGGGATATTGATGATTATGATGATGGTATAGAGGACGAGGAGGGTGAGTATGAGAGTAACAATGAGTAGGTTGAAGTTTTTGGGTTGTTACTTTTTATTTTGACACTTATCTCTGTTTATTTTGTGGGATGTATTCGATACACTTTATGTATGCTTTGGGTTTGTATTTGTATATATGGTTTCTTTTCTATCATTTATCTGTCCTAATCTAGTCAATGTATTGGTTAAGTCAAGACTAAACATAGTTGATCGAACTACGTTTAGGAGCGACTCAACCATTACATATTGAAACATCTTGGGATAATTGTCTTTATATTGCGTTTTAGATTTGTATACTTTATTCAATACTGGTAGTTATTATTTTTTTGTACTTCTAGACTATCAAGTAAGAATCGTATAGGTAGGAAAAGTCAGAGGGGAAGGACCATTTTGCCGTATATCTCTTCTGAAATCTAGCAACTCAAGACAATAGTTCCAGCTTAGGCACCTTTCTAGTACGTAGTCTATCAGCAGGGTAATTAATAGTAATACTATTATTTATAGGTTTGAGGGAAAACCTAATCAGAGTATATGTCCTAAGCTATATTCGTAATTCATAAAGAAATATTAATTCGCAATAGAAACTACCTCTGATACCATTTTGTCACACCTTACCCCGCCGTTGGCAGAAATGTCGAGTATTGACGGTACATAGATTTCCCAAATCAAACAGCGCCAATCGTAAATATCTATTAAACGAAAACCTATATGTCTTCAAGCTGGTAACCATTTCTTTACTTGATCTTTACTCCATCCTAGGAGTACATGTGATTTAAAAAAAAAGTCAACTTGATGTTGGTGAGGTCACAGTTTTTGAGGAAAATGTATAATAAACTCTTTCAAAATTTTTTTTTTTTTTTATGATTCTTAATTTCCTATCTTCCTATGTTTTATTATATCACCCCCTAGATTATTATCTTTTTAGTACATTCTGCTAATCCTATCTTATTATCTTTTAGCATATTTTATTAATCCTAATTTACTATGTTTATAGGATATCTAACGATCCTACCTTATTATCATTTAGGATGTTTGACGATCCTATCTTATTATCTTATAGGATATTTTATTAATCATAATTTACTATATTTGCAAGATATCTAAGGATCCTACATTATTATCTTTTAGGATATCTAACGATCCTATCTTACTATCTTTTAGGATATTTTATTAATCTTAATTTACTATCTTTGCAGGATATCTAACGATCCTACCTTATTATCTTTTAGGATATCTAATGATTCTATCATATTATCCTTAGGATATCTAACGATCCTATCTTATTATCTTTAGTATATCTAATTATCCTATCTTATTATCTTTTAGGATATCTAACGATCCTAACGTCTTTTATCTACCACTCTAAGGCATCCCTAATGGTAGTAAGATCTCTAAGGTGTTAGTAATGTATTATCATGAGTCACCATAATCGACGTTGTTTGATTAATAACTGTCCCGCCATGATGCTTCATCGGACGTCAAATAATGATTAACAAGAAAGTTATCCTGCCGAGATTGTAGCTAAAAATCGGAGGTGGGGGTGCTAATCCCCGTATAGATCTGTACATATCTTCCAAGATCTCGCAATATTAACGATTATAGGTACCAAGCCGAATTTAATCAAGGTTATTGGATGAATATTACCAGCTCAGTAACACATTAACCTTAGTTATTTTATCTTTTATCTTTTATCTTTTGTATTTTATCTTTCCTATAATTAACCTAATATAAAAACCATTAACTTTATATTTGATAATAATATCCTTTGATCTCATAGTTATTGAGTATGTATGTATGTATGTATGCATTTATGTATGTATGTATGTATGTATGTCTATATATATATATATATATATATATATATATATATATATATATATGTGTGTGTGTGTGTGTGTGTGTGTGTGTTTTTGTCAAAAAAAATCGATCAAGTGCAATTCAACCAAATTATATGAGAGGCTGTGGTGTTAGGTAATACAAGTGTAGAATTGTGATCAAAATGAGACAAGTGAGTTACAAAGAAATACCTTGATCCTTTATAGGATCTCGGAAATTAAACCTTGGGAGGTGATAATGATTACCTACCTTGTTGCTTTTTATTGATTTTAATTTGAGATTATAGAGATTATGAAGATAATATGAGTACAAGTGTAATGGCAAAGTTAATCATGTGTGTAGTGTGTGATTTACAAGTGTTATTTATAGTCTAAACTAATTAACAAGAAGTCCGAGATTTTCGGGATTCTCCTTGAAGAAGTATTTGCACGTTGTTTGACTTGTTATTCCCGGGTCTTAAGCTTGGCTGAAGTGATTATCTGTTGAGAATGAGACTTGTGTTGACTGATTCTACACATGTAAAAGAAAGAAGAATATAGTCGTTATAAGTGTCAGATAATAATTAGGATCCAGAGATATGTTTAAGGATCTTGAGACTTCAAGAATATTAAGGATCCTCAATATGATTCTAGGATCTTTCTCTTAACAATTGCCCCCATATTATACATTAAAGTTAATTTCCAAATATTTAAAGGTATAATTTAAGAAAAAAAAAGAGATATGAAATTTGATTTTCATACCCTAATTGGATAGGTTTTATTCGTTCCATAAGCATCATTACTTAGTCAAATAACGTTTTATCGCTTCTGTCACTTAGGTTAAATAGGGTAATCGAATTAATTTCTTTTACCTTCCCCAATACTTATTTCGATCATCTCCGACCACCTTCACGTGTAATTTCTTTCTCTTCTTTTCCTTTTGTTTTCCTCTTTTTTCCTATCATGGGCAAGAAGGAAACCCGTTCTCGTGCCAGCATTACTGCTCCTCCCGAGAATGACTTCATTGATCAGGGGATCCTGACCTATGATAAGGTATGTTGTTTTGATGATGTAGACATGCATTCTCTCAAAGCCAGCATAGCTTTTCCTTACGATGTAATCTTCAGGTCCTTCGAAGCTTCTATTCAACATGATTTCGTTTCTCCTTTCTGGGTATTCTTCCATGATTATCCTTTTTCTTTGGGTCTAAAATACCCTTTTTCGGGCATTGTTTATGAATTCTTCCAAGCCACCAAACTTTCATACATTCAATCTATATGCCTATTATATAGAGGATTTTATTCTGGATTGACCGAGTGAATCATTCCAACAATCTGGACATAGATCTTGCCGAGTTGGCTTATGTTTATGAAATTTATACTTTTGGGAATTCTCATTTTCAGCTTAAGGTCAAGACCAACAAATTTCCTGCTATTCTGAAAACAAAAAACAATGATGGATCCTAGAAGGAAAAATACTTTTTTGTGAGGCATGACTCTATTGCTGATGGGCATCTCTTGCCCAAAGCTTGGGTTGAAAAGGGTAGGACCTGTTTGTTGATCTTGAGGATCCAAGGATTTACTCTTCTTATTTCGTTTATTTTGGTGCAGGTTTCATGTTTAGAGAAGCTATTTCTGTTGCTGAAGATATTGAGGATAAGATCATGAATTTCCTTTCTTTATCTGTAGACGTCAGATCGTTCAAGTTTGAGTGTCCTATCCTTCAAGAAGCTTCATCTACTGCATCTTCAATGGCCACTGGTAAGAATCCATCTTAGTGTATTTTATCTGTTTTGACATTAGGATCCTGAACTTATGAGGATCCTTCACAATATGTAGGATCCAAAGCTACTTGTCATAGCGATCGATTTATCTTTATCCGAGCTTGAAGATGACATGTATAGCGACCTAGTTGTGGTGAAGAAGGAAAAGATCCCTCCATCTCTTCTTCCTAAGAAGACTCAGCTTGATCTTGTTGTGAAGACCCCAATAGCTCGCAAGAGGAAATCGTCCGATGTCTAACATCTTTAGAATGTTGGAACAAATGTGGAACTGACGAAGTTGATCTACTTCGCCCGATTTATAAGCATTCTCATGTTCTTTTTGTTTACCTTTATTTTTCACTTATAGTTGCCCTTCTTAAGTCACTAAACACGTCTTTCGCTCCCATGAGGCTCTCATGGCTAAGATGGCTCAAACTGAGCAGGCGTTGAGTGAGAAGGAGGGAATTAACATGGAGCTCTTATAAAGGGTGGAGAAGTTGTCCATGGAAAAAGATGAGAAGGAAAAGGAGCATGTGGCTAAAATAGAGGAGGTTATTGCAAAAGTTAGGATGAGCACCGTTGTTGCTGTCTGGGAGGCGAAGATCAAGCTTGCAGAGGATATTGAGAATGCGGGATCCTGGAATGTGGCCGAATGGCGTGAGGACCTGGGCAAATTAACTGGCGAGCCTGTCGTTGCTAGTCAGGATCTTGGATTGCGGCCAAAGGAAGGATGAGATAGGATGGAGGTGGCTTAAGGACGTGTGATCATTCTACAACTTAGATTTAATTTCGTTAAACATAAATTTTAATATTTTAAGTATGTAAGACAATATTTCACTTTTTGTGGGGTTGGTGGGCAAACCCTTTCCACATTATTTGCTTTAGTAGTTGATGTTGGTATCTTTTTTGCTTGTGTGGTTGATTTGTGTGGTTGTAGCGACAAGATTGTTGATGATCCTTACATAATCAAGATCCTAACAAGTTCACACCTTATAGGAACTCTGAACAACCTGATAACAGTTAATAATCAATTTATGATCTTAAAGTAGCAAAGATCTTTTAAGATAATAAATCTTTAGATATTACGTAGGAAAAATATTTTTAAAGGATAAATAGAACCTGATGCTCTCTAAGGATCATATACTTATGAGAAATTTGAAGTTGTGATTCTTTTAGTATGATCTCGAAGGTTACGTATGAAAGGATCCTTGATTTAGGAGTTCATCATAGAAGATCCTTATTAGATTAATACTTAGTAAACCGAGGAGGATCCCTGTTTGTAACATGATAATGCTACAAGCCTTATACATTTCTTTCGGAAAATCCCATATTATGAAAACACGACAAGGTTTCTGTATCTTAGCAAACCACTGAGGAAAATCCCAAATTAATACAACGTGTTAGTGTTGTAAATCTTATGAAATTAATGGGGAATATCCCAACTTAAGATAACACGTTAGTGTTATAAACATTAGGAAATTACTGGGGAATAGATAAAACGTTAGTGTTATAAACCTTAGGAAATTATTGGGGAAAATCCCAACTTAAGATAACACGTCGGTGTTATAAACCTTAGGAAATTACTGGAGAAAATCTCAACTTAAGATAACACATTAGTGTTATAAGCCTTAGGTTTAAACATCCAGATCTTAACATATGTTAAAAAATAATAGGGTTTCCAAGTCACTGAAGCATGAAATGATCCCATTATTCACATCCCAAAGTAAGATTTCGTGCGTCCAAGCGAGGTGTAGAAACCTTAATTTGTATGAAAGAGGTAATTAACTCTTTAAAATTTAAAAGGGATTAAGTACCCTTAATCGTAGGAGAGATGATCAGTCTCTATTAATAGTTACTAGGATACTTGCGTATTAGAATCATTAAGATCATAGAACAATGTATCTATTGGGATCCCTGAGTGTTAGGATCCTCAAATCTCAGGATCCTTGTGTGTTAGGATCCTTGTTCCTGCGCATAACAAACACTAGCTTTGGGTGGGGGTTAGGATGGCTAATGGCCCTCTAATGCTTAAGTTAGTAATGGTTTTTAGAAGAGTAAAAAAAGAATCAGATAAAAGTATAGGGTAGAGAGAATGTACCTTGAGTTTTTTAGAACTTATTTATGCAACTTACATAAAATATGTCTTCAGATGAATGACATTCTAGGATCTTAGAAAAATTCCCTCTTCAAGGGTAGCTAGCCAATACGCCCCGTTTCCTTGTAGCACCGTAAATTTTCAGACAAAATTTTCATTTTTAAATTACAAAAATTCTCATAAGACATTCCACAAAAATCCCAATAATCAATTAACAAAACACAATTCCATAATAGTTAAATTAATAATCCAGGATCCTCGAAATGATAACTCTTTATCTCATGTGTACAATCAAACCATTGCCTTCCAGTGATCCTGAGAAACACCTGAAACACATAACACACAACACGGTAAGCACGAATTTTAGCGAGTTCCCCAAAATACCACAAATACACATTAGCCACTCTAGGCTATAACTCTGTAAGACCCTCCAGTCAATGTGTCTCAGTGGGACCCTCCAGTCCCACAACTCTAATGGACCCTTCGGTCCTAACTCTGTAAGCTCATAATAAATACACAACATAATTCACATAGACATAATGTAGGATATCACAGTACTCTAATAAACACAAGATCAATATATACATATATTACCATAACAACATAAGTCACAAAGACAGTATGCACAATAACATATAACACATAATAAACAAATAAGATCCTCCGGTCGATAGTGTACTAAGACCCTCCGGTATATATGTACTGAAACCCTCTGGTCAATAATATACTAAGACCCTCTGGTCACACACAAATTATAACACATATAAGTATAGTGACAAGACTCACCTCTTGTGGCGAACAGATCCTATAAATGTTGCTGCTACATTCTGGCTTCTATCACTAAGCCAAACCAACAAATAACCGCATTAGGATCTAAGACCATCCTTCACATTATTAGGTCTAAACATGGTCCACCAACCTTGTCCATATATTACTCGAGTCCATTGGACCCACCATGGCCTAATTTTACAAATTGGGCCTAAACCCTTATATGGGCCTTACCCTAAAGCCCATTTAAATATTCTAGTCCACATGACTGCTCTTGTATGGCCCATCAATGGCCCAAATACTAAAACCCAATAGGAAGGCCCAATCACAAGGCCGAAGTAAAAAGTAGGAATTTCACAAAAAATGTCGATTATGGTTAAGTATTTCTCATTTAACCCTTTAAGGTCTTATAACCCATTAAGTCCATTATTCCACTAATAGATCATATAATAAAATTGTCATGGGTTTTATCTTCAGTCCACTAGTCCAAACGCGGGTCCCAATAGGCCCAAATCAACAAACCCAAAATTAGGGTTTTCTAAACCCTAATTAGGGTTTCTAGCCCAATAGCCATCCAACAAGCCCAGATCAAGCATTTGGGCCGGTTAGGGTTCACTGTGCCAAGAACCACCCACTACCACCCCAGGTAGTGGTGGTCATTGGCGGCTCATGGCGGTGGCCACCACCTCGCGGTGGTGGTGGTGGTTTTTCCCTCAATTCCTCCACCAAAAATGCTAACACAAGACTCGTTTCAAAAGGCATACTCATACTCATCACAACAAATACCCATAACCACCACCATATGGTGGTTGGTGGTGGTGACACGACGACAGGAGGCGGCAGTCACCACCTCATGGCGGTGGCAATGGATTTTCAGCCACATAAACATTCATCCCACACCTCAAATACCTAAAGCAACCCCCCACACACTAGCATGCGCCCAAACAGCCAACTCTTAGGCAGCTGGAATCGCCGTAAAATCACAAACAACAACACTTATCGCCACCGATGGCAGCAGTGGTGATTACGGCGTCACACCCACAAAATAACGAGGCAAGAAGGGGTAGGAAGCATTGCGGGTGACTTACAGAGCATCGCCGATGGCTCATGACTCTCCCACGACAGCACAGTGGCGAACACGACTTCTTTTCTTTCTTTTTTTTTTTCTGATCTCGGCGGTTCTCCGACTGCCACGATGTCTCCGGCGTTAAGGTTTTGTTCTCGGCGGCAAAATGGCTGCTGACGGAGGGTGGTGGTTGATCACGACAAGGGCTGCGGCTGGAGGTGCTACAAGTCGATAACTGATGGTGGCGGTCGATCTCATAATCGTTTAGGGTTACATTATCCAACGGATGGGAAGGAAAAGGAGGATACAGGGTTAAACCGTGTCCAATTCAAACTATGCTGCCAAATATACGCTTTTGGTCCCTCCCCATAGCTTCTCTTTCAATTTAAATCCAATAAATACCATACATCCCTCCACTTTGAGATATTTTTGCAAGGCAGATCCGAAAATTACCGTTTAACCCTCATTATCTCAATTTAACACATTCAGTCTTTCCCTCTCACAATTCCCTTCATAATAAGCCCTAATAATTACCAAACACACCTTGAGTTCTAAAATCTTTACGAGATAAATCCTGAAATTACACTTTAGTCCTCGTAGGTCTAAATTATATTATTTGGCTACCCGAAACCAACACCCCGCTAATTATTAGTATTTTAGGTCACTATTTGTATTAACCCTAATTAGGGTTTCTAGCCCTATAGCCATCCAACAAGCCCAAATCAAGCATTTGGGCCGGTTAGGGTTCAGTGTGGCAAGCACCACCCACTACCACCCCAGGTAGTGGTGGTCATTGGCGGCTCATGGCGGTGGCCACCACCTCGCGGTGGTGGTGGTGGTGGTTTTTCCCTCAATTCCTCCACAAAAAATGCTAACACAAGACTCATTTCACAAGGCATACTCATACTCATCACAACAAATACCCACAGCCACCACCATATGGTGGTTGGTGGTGGTGACGTGACGGAAGGAGGCGGCAGTCACCACCTCATGGCGGTGGCAATGGATTTTCAGCCACATAAACATTCATCCCACACCTCAAATACCTAAAGCACCCCCCACACACTAGCATGCGCCCAAACAGCCAACTCTTAGTCAGCAAGAATCACCGTAAAATCACAAACAACAGCCCTTATCGCCACCGATGGCGGCAGTGGCGATTATGGCGTCACACCCACAAAATAACATGGCAAGAAGGGGTAGGAAGCATTACGGGTGACTTACAGAGCATCGCCGATGGCTCATGACTCTCCCACGATAGCACAATGGCGAACACGACTTCTTTTCTTTCTTTTTTATTCCGATCTCGGTGGTTCTCCGACTGCCACGATGTCTCCGGCGTTAAGGTTTTGTTCTCGGCGGCAAAATGGCTGCTGACGGAGGGTGGTGATTGATCACGACAAGGGCTGCGGCTGGAGGTGCTACAAGTCGATAACTGATAGTGGCGGCCGATCTCATAATCGTTTAGGGTTACATTATCCAACGGATGGGAAGGAAAAGGAGGATACAGGGTTAAACCGTGTCCAATTCAAACTATGCTGCCAAATATACGCTTTTGGTCCCTCCCCGTAGCTTCTCTTTCAATTTAAATCCAATAAATACCATACATCCCTCCACTTTGAGATATTTTTGCAAGGCAGATCCGAAAATTACCGTTTAACCCTCATTATCTCAATTTAACACATTCAGTCTTTCCTTCTTGCAATTCCCTTCATAATAAGCCCTAATAATTACCAAACACACCTTGAGTTCTAAAATATTTACGAGATAAATCCTGAAGTTACACTTTAGTCCTCGTAGGTCCAAATTATATTATTTAGCTCCCCGAAACCAACACCCCGCTAATTATTAGTATTTTAGGTCACTATTCGTATTAACTCTTATCTGTTTATTTATTTGTTTAATATTCGGGATGTTACAATTCTCCCCCACTTAAATCGGATTTTGTCCTCGAAATCTTTCCTTTCCATCCCTTACACGCCAGACAACTTGAACGGCATGGCCACAAGCCCGAGTATAATCTAATCCATTCAATCCAACAGAGTTATCTCAACCAACCATATGTACATGCCACTACTAAGTTCTCTTTACTCCAAACTATATTACATCTGATCAGTAGTCGCACATCATTTTCGACCTCTGTCGTCTAACACTCACTAACTTCATGCTTGTTGCGGTCCTTCTCAAGCCAAACGAACTGACCCTCGCAGGTCTAGACCATCATATGGAAACACTAACCTCTCAAAAAGAAATCCATCAGGAATCTGAAATCTCAACTCATCTATTCTTTACATAGATAGGGCCAAACTCAACTCGAGAGTCCGGTTCAACAACAGAGTTGGAATCACTCCTCTCCAATTAGATACTTGACTCATGACCTGTGATCTGTGAATCTAAGTGTACATTACTCTCAAATTCCATCTGAATTATGACAACCTCCTCCCAGTTCAATATATAATGGATCCCAACCATCATGGAGACTCCAGTCTCGCTCCTGGTCCGGCCACCAGGTTCCCAATGACTCAGTCGTTAAGGCTACCTAAGCCTAAAAACTGCTCTGTGTCATACTCTAAACAGGGAATACTACGGATTCCCATAGTCTTACGAGACTCTCACACTAACTCGTGAATTCTACAACTCTCTTTAGGTTGACATCACTTACTCACTTACTCGTGAAAGCTACGGCTCCTCGCAGGCTTACATCACTTACTCATTCACTTGTGAATGCTACGGCTCCCTGCAGGCTTACATCACTTACTCATTCACTTGTGAATGCTATGGCTCCCCGTAGGCTTACATCATGTTGAGAGAAAAACTTGGAGACACACTTGAACAAACGTTAGAACAAGTTAGTTGCGAAATAGTTAATCTCTAAGGATCTAAAAGCTCAACAATAATAAAGTTAGATAGTTAGATAGTTAGTTGCGGAAAGTAAAGAAAGATCAATGACAAAATATATATCAAGAATACACTTAAACTGATTCATAACAAGGAATGCAGTTACTCCAAGTTAGTAAGCGAGATCAAGTTTAGTGATTAAGTATAGAAGACTTGCTCCGAAGAGAGGTTACGTTCCAGTAGCAGTTTGAGTGTAATGAAGATACGAAAGATAACTGATGAAGATGAGAAAGATGATTGAATGATAAATCTTTTGTATTCAGAAGTTAAGAGTTTTCACACTCACATATATCACCAGTACATAATACATAAGAAAGAGTCTCTATTTATAGAGTTTAGAAAAGAACAACTCTATGAGCAGTCATGCAAGACATGCTGGACAATAGAGTGAATTACATAGTAAAGGAAATAACTAAGACTGCGGATAAGTAAGACTTGAATACTCCGGATGCTGATATGGTTGTTGATGGAGAATGGTTGCGGTCTCAGTTGTAGAGATTGACTCCGGTGCTGAATTGGCTGCAGGTACTGAACCATTGCGGTAGATAAGTTCAAAAGGGTCACTTTTATGTTTCAACAATTTCCCCCTAAGTGACCTTTTTAACTTTGGTTCAGTTATCAAGTTTGAGAAACTTGATCAAAATCCACCAAAATTTTCTAACATTTTCCAGCCACAAGATTCTTCTGGAGATCTCGAACTTGACTTCAGCAGTAGTGTGCTTTGATCTTTCTACTGCAGTCTTGCATATGTCAAGTTACTTCTTGGGCAGGCGATGCATGACATTCATCGGAATGAAATATTTAACATTGTCCGTTTTCCGTTTGAATATGATGCCAAGATCTGGGAAGTTGGTTGCGCCGAGAGATCTTTCTTCGAAACCTTCTGTAAGCATTGACACTTGTTCAAGTGGTGGAAGGTCAAATTTCTTGACAATGGTGGGGTAGATGTCCGCATCAATCTTCGCAAAGTCACAGACAATTTCCTTGAGGAAGTATTTGGCTTTGTCGAGAGCTATCTGCATCTTAGGGTGTTTCTCTGGCTTGTTCTGAAAAACTCTGGCAATGAGAAATATTTCTTCAGGGTTCATGCAGGGGAAGTCTGCCTGGGTGCAGATGTAATCATGCTCTCTTCTAGTCAGAGTGAATTGAGCAAAATCTGCTTTCATAAACTTCCGCATCTTGTAGTTCTTCACTGCGGATGGTCTATATATCGTTAGACCAAATGTTTTCAACTAAAGAGCCATGCTTCGCATAGAAGCGAGTCAGTCTTTCGAATTCCATTGGCAGACGCTTGTGATCAGGAAGACTACGGTCGAAGGAGTCAAAGACAACAAAGTACTTGGAATTGGGAGAAATTGGAATATCCCAATAACCATCTGATGGTGGTTCAGCATATGTGAGGTGGGGAGTGTAGTCTTCATCAAGTAGCCTGCAGAGAGGATTGACCCATGGTTGATCAGCAATTCATCAATCATAGTGTCAAAACCGCGTTCTCTCCATATAATTTCAGCTAGCTTGGCTGCTTTCCTGTCATGTTTCCTTTGGGCAGTAGCAGGAGAATCTATAGAGCTTTCTGAGGACATATGTTCCTCAAGATTCTTTAGATGAGGAGGTGTCAGAGGGCGGTTTAGGTTGGTTTTCGGTGATGAGTGGGGAGATGGAATATTTTGAGATGGTGGAGGAGAAGGCTGTGGAGTGGGAATTTTATTTGTGGTGATTGGAGGGCTCTGTCGGATGGATGTATTTGAGAGATCATCTTCTCTATCACTTCCCCCTCTTGAGGAATGCAACCCTGGTGCTTCCTCAAGCGATTGTTTGAGTCCATCAACTTTGGCACAAACCTCAGCAAAGTTTGCTTTCATTGATTCGGCTAGTTGGGAGTTGTTTGGAATGGCAGGGTTGAAGAGCAGCTTGTGAATATCCTTTGTGAGCTGAAGTATCTCTGAGCCATGAAAGTTTGATGTGAGGGAGTTTTGCATGCGGGCGATTGTTGCATTAAGAACATAAATTGTGGACTCATAGGCAGTCTGAGTTTCCTCTATCGCCTTTTGGGACTGGGCAGCTTGATCCGCAATGGTTGTTTGTAAGCCTTGATTGATTGCGGTTACCTTAGTGATGAAAGTTCCGCTGTGGCCATGAAATCTTGATGGTTGGCCCTGCGGTTGGTGTCGAGAGATCGAATCCCCATCTCGACTTTGAGAGAGATGCGCTTAGCGGCCATACGCTCTCTCGTTTCGAGTCGTTCGATGCGCTCAATTAGGGATTGCGGTCCTGGGAGATCTTCTGGTGGAGGTTGGGTAGGCTTAACCGCAGCCAAAATTTGATCAACTTTGGCTTGAAGGTTGAGGAATTCTTTACGAGTGACCGCATCTTTCTTCTTTTTCTTCTTCTTTTCTTTGGGCTTTGAAGTGGAGTGCTGAGAACCACTGGATTCTTCTTCTTCCTCGAACATCATGAGGTCATCATCTGATGGATTCGGTTTGTTCACTATTAGAAAAACAGCCTTTTACGACGCTCATTGCGTGTCGTAAAAGGCTCAGACGACGCGCAAATGCGCGTCAAGGAAGGCCCTGTCATAAAGAGAGACGACGCGCATTTACGACGCGCTATTATGACACGCGTTTACGACACGCAATGCGTATCAAGGAAGGCCCTGTCATAAATGAAGACGACACGCATTCGCGTGTCATAACCTTACGACACGCGTGTTAATGACACGCAATGCGTATCAAGAAAGCCCCTGTCAAGAAAGGCCATGTCATAAATGAGGATGACACACATTTTTGCGTATCATTATTTTAAATGTTTAAAAAAAATATTTTTTATAGATTTACTTATTTTCAAATTAAATTTGTATTTAATGTTTCATAATAGAAATAAAATACCATATACAAAAAAAATACAATCCATTGCATAAAAATTAATGTCATATAATTCTATTTCTTACAATATATAAATTTGCATCTAATCTACTATGTACATCAAATTCCAACTAAGTAAAGTTGCATCTTGTCTTTCATAACTCTTTAAGACTAATGCTCCAAGCAGCTGATTATATGGATAAGCAGTTGTACATTGGTCCATCTCACTCAATAATGACTTAGCCAAATTACCCTTCAAGTCTTTACTGCATCTTGCTGATAATGCACAAAATACACAGAAACAAAAAAACATTGTAGAGGAAGGGGTAATTTGGTAAAATGTAAGGGGTATAATATAATAAGAATGCAAATACTTAATACCACTTTCATGCCATCATAAATCCAACGGTTGTTCCGAATAATATCAGCTTTACTCATCTTACATATAAACAAACCAAAGCATCAAAATCAGAAAAATAGATGAATATATAAACTGGGAATAAATAAAAGATTGAAATCGTGACCTTATCTTTGATGATGTTGTTACGGGCATCCGTATTGAGCATAATCACAAAATATGCAAGAACATATGTTGTGTCAGCACTAGTGAAGGAATTAGGGTTGCTAAAAATCAAAATCTGAAATAGATATAAATATAAATATATAGTTATATAGTTATATACCTCGTATCCTGGTATTGGACCAGAAATGCAAACACTACATTCACTAGGAAAATGCAAACTGAAAAAAAAGATAAGATAAACCTTCTTTTAACTTGAGGTTTACAAGGAATTTTTATAACTTTGTAATGCATATACAAGCTTCATACAAAACTTATAATGATGTTGAATAAGAAATGTCTATTCTTTTCAAAAATTTTAATGAATTGAAATTGTAAATGAGTTGGTTGACAATTCTTGACATTTAACCCTAATTTTGAAATTGTTTAAAATAAATTAACATGTAATAATGTTACCTGACGACCCATTAATCTTGTTCTCAGAAATTCCCTTGCTTCACGGGCATAAGGAGCAGGTTTCTCCTCTCTTCTTGGGTTTCCCAATTTGGGACATCTGATACTTGAGAGATTCAGTCTTCTTTCAGCAGTTGGACTACCAAATGGTAGTGAATCATCAGCAACAACAATGCAATCCCCACTAACAACTTCAATTACCTGTATAAAGTTTTAATTTAGTAAAGTTTATTAAAAAACGGAAGAAATGAAATAGTTTAAAGACAAACCTTTTCCAGTGAAGTTATCTAATATAGCCTTTGAATTGGTAGCTGTGGGAACATATTGTTTTTTTTTTCAATTAGGGATATGCAAAATATGTTGAGTGGAGTGTGAGTATGATGGAAGATGAAGCCAGGAGGAAGTTAAAAGTTGCAGAACTTCAAGCAAAAAAGACTAAGATGAGGCTTTGGACAAACTATGTTCCCCCAGCTACCAATTCAAAGGCTATATTAGATAACTTCACTGGAAAAAGGTTTGTCTTTAAACTCAACAACTGGCTCCTACCAGCACTAGCTAAGATGGCTGGTAGCACTTACTGTATCAGTTAGCACCTAAAATCAATAAAAAAAAACATAAAATTTAGAAATTCAGGAAGCCAACTACATATACGGAGAAACCGACAGCAACACAAACATATATTCATGCTCAAATAACAAAAATACCCATCAACATTAACATCCAATCCAAAACTAATAGAGATATATATTATTTCTTACCTTTACCACCAACAAAATTGCAAAATGGTGATCAAAAGGTAAGCAACAACTCCTTTATATGACTCACCAAATATTTGGTAAACAAGAAACAAGAAGCAAGATCATAAGCCCGATTCCTTTCACGAAATGACTACGCGAATAAAGTCGATAGTTTTCAGCAAATTTTGACTGAAAGACAACAAAACCATGACCTGTTTCCCTGTACTTTGCACCTCCATGAAGCGGTGTTCTACCATAGTAGTGAGTTTTTGTTCCAAGTGAGAAGGTGAAGAAAACAGGGGCAAGTTGTAATTGCATGAGAACTTATTCCAAGTAGTTTTCCATAATCATACATTACAAATTTCATTTATCAATAGAATCAAAAGCATCAGATGTAATAGTAGCAAGTACGACTTCTTTTTATTTTTGTTTTTTGGTAAAAAACTTATAATGGAGAAATAATCTTCTGATGTTGTAAATGATGGCCAAAGATCCATTGGCAACTCATCACTAGACTAGATATGTAGGCCCACATCATTGGTTGTACGGGTCCCATCATCAAGAGGTCCTTGTAAGCTTTGTTGATTGCGCTTATGAACATGAGGATCCAAAGCACACATTAATCCAAGAACCTGATCAGAGATTTTTTTCAGCATAAATCTTTGTACATAACATCATAGAAAGTAGAAAAGGGTAAAAACATACCTTAAGAACTTCCCGCCTTGTAGACCATGCCAGCTCACCATTCAACAATTTTAAAAGTAAGCTCGACAACTGTGGGTACTCATTACATGGAGCTATCACATAACTATAAACAAAAACAACCATTTTTTTTGTAAAAAGTGTTTTCCCTTCTAAATATAGTGTCACTTGTAATATTGATAAAGTTGGATACATACCCTGTGCTCTGTACAAGTTGACCAGGAGTTGCAACAACAACCTCACGTTTAGTAGTAGCAGCTTCATCCAATAAAGCTTCAACAATTCTTGGTATAAGTTTAGGGATATATTCTCTCATAGCAAAACCACCCTACACATATACAAGTAAGACTCAGCAAATCAAACATTTTACACTTAAGAGAACAATAAAAAAGAATGTAAGAATCTCCTACCACTCTGGCAAGGTCTCCCACAGTTACAAGAACACCACTAATAATGCCATTGCTTGCATTCACTCCTGGTGTTCCTTCACATAGTTTAGCCAAAAGCGCCTAAAACACAAAACCAGTTATAGGGTCAGTTTGGTAATTTTAATTGCTACTCTAATTATTCAATGATTAGCACACCTGGGACTATTTGTGGTGATAAAAGTGAAGCAAAAAAGGAGAGTCCAGGTCATTAAGGTAAATGTGCCCTAGAAGATGTATAGATAGAACACATTTTGTGGATATTCCACCTTTTATATCAGAATCAATCTTAAGATCAGGTTCAAAATTCAGATATGTATAGATAGAAAACATGAAAAAGAAAAAAATAGAGACAAATTGTCTTAACTTACAGATCATTAAGGTAAATGTGCCCTGGAAGATGAACAGCATACAACCATTCGTCTTGAAATGCAATGCCTTGTGAAGCAATCTACATGAAAAAAGGAAAAATAAAGTAATAGTAAGATTGAAATCAAGCCAGCAGATATAAAATTAACGTTTCAAATCTTAACCCAACACACAGTCAGTCGTAGTATTTTGCAACGATTAACGCACAACGATCATTACACAAATTCATATGTATGTTATCTGAAGCATAAGTTGATGGCAGATATCAGCGACTTTATTGTACGATCTTGATGCCATTGCGTCTGTGAGTTGAGAGAAATCCGATGAAAAACATATATGAAAGGGGAATTAAGATGAACAGAATTGAATAGCCAACAATTGATCGACACTACAATCGAGAGGAGTTGCAGTTGCCGAACCAGTTAGTGTGAGGATCGATGTGGAAGAAATTGGACTATAGATGTGATTGCTTCACCTTTGCGATTTCATAGATGTGTTTTAGGTTTGTCGTAATTATCGATCGACGCTATAATCGAGGGCTTCCGATTTGTATTTCTGGGTGCAAGCATTGACTTTGTATTGACCTACTATCGGTGGTCCAGGTATTCCTCCGCTTACTAGGATGGTGAGACGGACTGTCGCCGCCACAGGACGACGTCCAGACACATTAGAATTTCCTTCAGGGGCACCATTTGACTAAAATACAAACCTAAAAAAATTGGAACAATAATATGAAAAAACCCTAAGCTCTTAATTACAAGAGTAAGAAATTAAAGGAGAATGATAAGAGAGTGATGTATGTGCTTGTTCTAGAGTGTGAACGAATCAAAAAATCGATGGCATAACTAGTGGAAAGGGAGAAGAGAATGAGCGGGGTTTTTGATTTTTGGGATTTTATTTCCCTCCTTAGGTATACTGAGATGCTATATGGATGGAGATGCGCCTTCCATTAAAATATTATTAAACGACAGGCCTAGACGTCACACTATTTATAAAAGGTGCCCTCCGTGTTTTTTTTTTCTTTTTTTGACACGAATTATAGGGCACACAAAAATACGTGTCCTCTATTCTTGAATTTTAGGAAAAGCTGACATTATTTTTAGGGCACTCATAAATGCGCATCGTAAATCACTGCGTGTCATTGTTTGCGCGTAATTAAAGGACTATTTTCTTGTAGTGGTTGACCTCTTGGATGTCTTCATCGTCAAAACCGTAGGTTGGGGCCGAGCTGAGTTCAATAGCTGGCTCTTCGTCTTGAGATGGGTTGACGGTGGTAGGTGGAACAAGAGGTGAAGAAGGGGGAACATTAGATGTACCTGTGGCTGCGGTTGAGGCTTGGGCTTTCAGCACAGTTTCAGCCATTTGGTCCATCCAGGTCTGAACCTTAATAATTTTTGCAGCAGTGTGGGCGTTGCTGATGGCATTTGCCCAGTATCTGGCAACAGACAAAATTTCTTGCTCCTTCTGCTTTTGTTGTTTGACCTGCTGCTCCTTGCGGGCTTGGAACGCCCTTTTGAAGGCAGCATACTTCTTGATTTCAGCATTAGTGGTTGGTTGATACCGACTCCAAGAGTCATTCGAGTCTTCATTGTCAATTCCTTGTTGACGCACCAAGGTGTCCCTTGGGTTCACGGATCCTTGCACATTAGTGCTCACCGTGCCTAAACCACCTGATACAGATGTAAGCTAAGTAGGATTTCCTGGGCTTCCTTGGTCTCCTTGAACCGTGGTCAAGTTTGGCCTCGGCCCAATTCTGGCATGGGCGAAAGAGATGCCCTGCGGATGGAGTGGTTTTTGTAGTGTTTGGGATACTTGCAAGAGGATGGAGTCTAACTCCTCAGAAAAAAAGATGTGCAGCCTGGAAGCCCTGGAGACCTTAGGGCGATTACCAATTTTATCTACTTGAGATAGAACTGGGGGGCTGTCTCCACATTCAGAAGAAGATGATGAGGAAACAATCTCACAAGATGAGGTTGAGTGGTATTCGATAGTGGCATTGAATGGATGTGCGGCCATCCCAAGGACTACTGGAGCCTGTTGAGAGGCTTCAGTATCAGTCCGGCCACGCATATGGCTAGTAGTTTCGGTTGTCTTTCTTTTCTTGAGGATAGATATGGGTAGTCTATCTTCCTCAGAGTCACTGCTCGATATAGTGGTGGTTTTGGTTTTACGTTTCTTGGAGGGTGCGGTTTATTTTGGGGCTTTCTTTTTGGGTGTTGTAACTTTCTTTTTGGAAGCTACAGTTTTTCTCCGTTGAGAAAGGTTAGAGAGTGTAGTGGCAGAGGGAGTTGGGGATCCCTCAGGAAGAATAGTTGAAGAAGGAAGACGTGGGGTAGAAGGGAATGGGATAATTCCCTCCGTGGCCTCAATATGATCTGAGACATCAGCAGTCTCTAGACCAAGCAGTGAAAGAATGTGTATGGGGAGCCTGCGGATAGGTTCAAAACTAGTTTGATCAGAGGAAGAAGTATACCTTTTGAGATCCTTAGTGACAAAGAAATTGATGTCACTTCCCATGTCGAGACCAGCATCCGAATGCAGATCAGAAATACACAGTGACCAAAAGCGAGCAAAAGTGAGCTCGGTTGGGTTTTCCTTTGGTTGTCCTTCGGGAATGTACTGGAGGAAGTCATCCCAAAGAATTTGACCGTAGTTGACATCACGGCCGGTGAAGATGCTCCATACAGGTTCAAGGAGCTTGAGTCCCATGTTGTCGATGCCTCCGGTTCTCCCAGGCAGACATCGGATGACGAAGTGGCATACAAACTGCCAAACTGCAGGCATCTAATTTTTCTTAAACTCCCCAACCCCTTGGATTGGTTTCTGGTAACCCATTTGGTACAGTGCGGTAGTGATATCGGATAAGGATGGAGTGAAGATTTTGATGGAGGGATGGATTAACAGGTTAATGGAGGTTAAGAATTTTTCTTTGGTCAAGATGACCAAGGAATCGTTGACGAGGTTTAGATGCACTTCTTGGGGATTTTCCATTGGTCTGTATGCAGATAGAGCACATTTAAAAAGTGTAGAAACGGGAACAACATCGGTGAATGCGTCGAATGAGCCAAAAAGGATGTGGTTCTTGAGATGCTTGATCATCAGTTTTGTTGGAGCATTGTAAGAAGGATGAACGTCAAACACAGCCCTGAAGTTGCTTGATGCGATTGTTGGTGATGTGGAACCGGTTTGATTCATCGAACTTGATGCCTTGGATTGCTTCTTAGATGCACCAGATTTCGCCATTGAGAGTTATGAGATGGAAGTTGTTGAGAGCTTTTGTGAGTTTTTGGAGAATTGAGAGAATAATCGATTAACAGAGAGTGTAAACGATTATAGAGAAGAAGAAGGGTTTGTAAAGGGGGTGGGGGTAAAAGGATTTTAACCCTAGGTAAAGGATAAGAGGGGGTAAGAAGTTGAATGGGGTTTTGGGGGGAATCAACGATTCTGGGATTGAATCTCAACCACACGAATATGAAACGGGTTTTGAAGAGATTTGAGAAATCTTAAAAGGAGTTTTTGCATTTAATGGTGGAGTGGACGCATGGTAATACGTCAGGTAATCGTGGGTTGATGAGAGAGAAAGTTAAAATTGATTGGACGTGTTTGGGAGAGGAAAGGACAAGTTGAAAAAGGATTGATTTGGGAATCATTCTTTTTGGCATTATCCCTAAAATAGGTCTGATACGGGGTTTATTAAGAAAGGTAAAGTGACAGTTTCTAAAGGGAATGTTTTGTATTTTATTTAGTGAAGGATCACTAAATAGCACACAAGGATTCAAGAGTTAATGAATTGGTTGGAATTTATTTGAGGTGGTTGCGGATGAATTCATCAAAGCCGTTGAGAAACTCCATTGCGGATGAGAAAGAAAAATTTCAGAGAATCTGTGAGACAAACACTTATACGAAAATTAGAGATAAAGGAACATTAAGATCCATGAGAGGTACGTATGACATATGGTTGCAGTACCTAGATTGCAGTATCAAAACCATCTATCATGTGTAATTCTCAGTTAGAACCGTAATGGGGACCAAGGACGATCTGCGGTAGCTAACACTTCAAAAAGAACTACGGGTCCGGATTCATCATTCCCAACATTTGTAAGAATGTATTGAGTTTTGAAGAGTCAAGAGCGTTTGTAAAAACATCAGCAATCTCTTCATGAGTAGGAACAAAGATGAGTTTAATATTACCTTTCAAAATATGATCTTTGATGAAATGGTACCGTAACTCAATGTGTTTCGTTTTGGAGTGTTGAATAGGATTATGAGAGATAGCTATAGCACTTTCTGAGTCACAGTAAATTGGTATCCGTAACATTCTGTACCCGTAGTCTAGTAATTGTGTCTTCATCCAGAGAACTTGGGAACAGCAGCTGGCTGCGGCCACATATTCTGCTTCTGCGGTAGATAGAGATACACACGTTTGTTTTCTTGAAGACCAGCTTACAATTCTTCCTCCGAGAAATTGACATACACCTGAAGTACTTTTCTATCGAGCTTACAACCTACATGATCCGCATCGGTGAAGGCTTGAAGACTGAAGTCGTTGCCTGCAAGATAACATAAACCCATAGATTTGCTTCCTTTAAGATACCGAAGAATTTGTTTGGCTGCGGTCATGTGAGACACTTTTGGATCAGCCTGGTATCTTGCACATACACCAGTTGCAAAGACAATGTCAGGTCTGCTTGCGGTGAGGTATATTAGCGAACCAATGATGCCTCTATAAGTCTTGTGATCCACAGATTCACCAGAGGGATCAGCAGAGATCTTATATCCGAAGGCCATGGGGACTTTAGCAGAAGAGCAGTTATCCATTGAGTATTTCTTCAGAAGTTCCGTGGTGTATTTTTCTTGATGAATGAAAATTCGTTTCTGAATTTGTTTGACTTGAAGACCTAGAAAGAAGTTGATCTCTCTATTCATGTTCATTTTGAATTTGTTGGTCATGAGCTTTGCAAATTCATCTACCATATCTTGATCAGTAGACCCAAAAATGATATCATCCACATATATTTGTACCATCATAAGGTGGTCACCATTTGCTTTTCTGAATAATGTGGGATCAATCACTCCTCTTTTGTAACCGGATGAGACAAGAAATTCAGAGAGTGTCTCATATCAAGCTCTTGGAGCTTGTTTCAGGCCATAGACTGCTTTTTTCGAGCTTATAGCAGTATTCTGTAAATTCATCACTTTCAAAGCCTGGAGGTTGTTGAAGGTAAACTTCTTCTTTTAGTTCACCATTATGGAAGGCACTCTTAACGTCCATTTGGTGTACCTTGACATTTTTGTGGGCTACGTATGCTAGAAAGATCCGGATGGCTTCCATTCGTGCTACCGGAGCAAACGTTTCATCGTATTCAATGCCTTCTAGTTGACTATAGACCTTGGCAACAAGTCTTGCCTTGTTTTGGATGACTGAGCCAGATTCGTCTAGCTTGTTCTTGAAAACCCATCTTGTACCAACAATAGTATGACCTTGTGGAAGAGGAACAAGTTGTCATACTTTGTTTCTTTCAAATTCCTATAATTCTTCTTGCATTGCAGCTATCCAGTCTGGTTCAAGCATAGCTTCTTTGATCGTTCGAGGTTCAACTAAAGACATAAATGCTGCATAATGACAGTGGTCAGATAAATATTTGGAAGACCGAGTCTAGATACCTGCTGATGGGTTCCCGATAATTTGACCTGGTGGATGGTCTTTTGTCCTTACATGAAGACGTGGCATTAGATGTTCAGCAGCTGCGGTAGAAGGAATGTCTTGGATATCAGAGGAATCTGCGGTTGGGGAAGGCGGTTCCCCCTGGACTTGAGAACATCCTGCTGAATCATCTTGATCTATTAATGTAGGGTTTTCTTAAGGAGTTGGCAAAGATTGAGGTTCCCCCTGGATTGTGGATGGGAGTTCCTCTGGAACTTGAGAAGGTTCCCCCTGGAAGGCAGATGAAAGAGTGACAATTCTAGGATCGGATCTAGTGTCAATATTCTCTATGAGTTCTTCATTTGAGTCGTCCGAAGGTTCGTTTGATGGTGAGACTTCACTTCGGGTAGGAATGTAAGCAGCATCAAGTACCGGAACCTCAACGGTTGTAGCAATATCCGGAGTAGAGCTTTCCCCCTCAACCGGAGAGGTGGAAGTATTGAGTGATACTACTTCAGATAGAGAAGGTCTAGAAACGTCGGCATGTTGTTGTTGAGCTGCGGATGACACTAAGACTTCAGATAGTTTCGCCGTTTCAATGGGATCAAACAGATCATCATAGTTGATTTCAACTAGCTTTAGAGGTCTAGAATTGGCTGGAATGTCACTTTCCATGATTGCAGTTGTTTCGGTGGATGGAGGTGCACTGCGGATGTGAGAGTCATCAAATTTCACATCAAAGCTTTCGATGATCAACCTTGTTCTTCTGATGAGCACTCAATATGAAACCTTCTTAGTGGAATAACCAAGGAAGATACCTTCGTCAGACTTTGGTGCAAACTTATTGAGTTGATCTCTATTGTTGATCACGAAGCATCTACATCCAAAGATATGAAAGAAACAAAGATTGGGTTTGCGATTGTTGAGCCCTTCATATGGCGTTTTATTGAGACGCTTGCACACAATACTTTGATTTTGAACAAAGCATGCGGTTGCTACTGCTTCGGCCCAGAAATAGAGAGGAAGTTGGGCGAAGTTAAGCATGGATCTGGCTGCTTCAACGAGTGTGCGATTTCTTCTCTCTACTGCACCATTTTGTTGCGGTGTATAGGGTGCTGAAAAATTGTGAGAGATGCCTTTGGAAACAAGAAAACTGGTCAGAAGATGATTAGTGAACTCAGTTCCATTATCACTGCGGATGCGTCTGACTGGAAGCTTGATTTGAAGTTTGATTTCTTTGATGAAGTTAATGAAGATCTGTGATGTCTCTGATTTGAGTCTAAGAAAGAAGACCCATGTGAAGCGTGTATAGTCATCAACAGTAACCAGTATATACTTTTTGTGGTGAAGAATGGCTACGGTTGAGGACCGCAGAGATCAATGTGTAGTAGCTCTAGTGGTTCAGAGATAGAAGAATCCATTATCAGAGGGTGACTTGCTTTGGATTGCTTACCGCATTCGCACGCTGGGCAAAGAGTTTCGTTGCTGAATTTAAGAATCGTTAGACCATGGACCAGTTCTCCTGTGACAAGATTGTTGATGTAGCGAAAATTAAGATGAGCAAGTTTACGATGCCATAGCCAGCAAACTTCGGATATAGCTTTGGATAGAAAACACAACTGCGGTTTGCCAATGATGAGAGAAACATCAAGAGGGTACATCGTGCCTTCGCAGCGTGACTTGATTAAGCAGGTGTTGCGATCGCTAGTCATTATGTAACAGAATTGGTTGTCAAATTCAACTCGATGTCGTGTCTTACATAGTTGGCCAACACTGATAAGATTATGTTTAAGACCTTCTACATAAGCAACCTTCTGAATAGAAAAGTTCCCCATAGTGAGAACACCGTAACCTCGGATGACACCGTTTGCATTGTTACCAAACGTGACATTTCCACCATTGCATATAGGCCTGAAATCCCGAAGGTACTCTAACCTTCCGGTTATGTGCAAGGAGCAGGCACTGTCAATTAACCATTCTTCTTCTTGTTCCTCCTTGCACAAAGCCTGAGATCTAAACGGTTAGTTTAGGCATCCAAACACATTTGGAGCCAGGGACAATTGATGTATTCTTAAATGATGCATGGTCCGAGGTTGCATGGACAGGTCTTTTGTCATCTTTCAGACTGAGTCCTGGGTGCTTGTTCAGATTTGGATTGTTATGAGTTTTCTGAAAAGTTTGAGATTTCTGACTTTGATTTGACTTTACATGAGATAAAAACCTTTGACAGCTGCACTGACATTTGCAAAAAGAGGGTTTGTCATTGAATCTGACATTGTGCTTGGTCAGCGGTTTATGGGGTGTGTTGGACTTGAAATTAGTCCGAGGTGGGTAACTTTTGAAAGATTTGACGTTTAAGTTCTAAAAAGTTTGTTTTGAACGAGGTTTCGCACGTGTAAACCTTTGATTTGCTCTAGGTGGATTTGATAAAATTCCTTTCCATTTTTTTGATTTGATCTTAAAAGTGTTGGAGTGGGTAAAACTCCTTTCCATTTTGGGTCAGTTGAAGAGTAGATCTGAAAAACATAGTTTCTAAAAGATTTGACACCTTTTTGGGTTGTGTCAGAAGTAGCAGAAGTGACTTTTGAGACTGAACTTTTCTTTTTGTTTGTTTTCATGAAAGAAGGATTTTTTGAAATGTAATTTGTGAGAACAAATTTTTCAGGACTCCTGGATTTAGGAATTCTTACATGTTTTCTATTTTCTGAAAAACTTTGTCTGCCTTTGTTTTGAAATCTAATTTCCTCTTTGAAAGCTCTTTGTGCCAAAAATTTTGGTGAACCGCAATCATTGTTATTCAACTGTGGTTTCTTGGAACCTTTTGGAATACTTTGAGACCGTGGGCTAGAATCATCAGAACTTGAAGATTCTAGAATTTGAGAGCATTGGCCTACCTCAAAAATTTTTCTAGGCAATTCGTGAAAAATCGGTTAAAGAGTTGTAGTTCCTTGAACTGAAGAGTTGCAATCAATGTTTTTAACTGCGGTGAAGATGACTTAACTATTGTAGAGTAGGTTTTAGATGAGACTGCGGTGGGACATTTCTGGGACAGTTGATTGTAGTCTGAGGACAAAGATGGAAAGTCCTCTGAGACTACGGGGCCTTCAACAACAATTTCTTGATCAACTTCGGATGAAGGTTGAGAAATGGAGTGAGTTGTGCCACTGATGGGAATTTGATCACTTATGTGACTAGAATCCCCAGGCACAATTTCCTCAATGACACAATTATTGCTCAAATTGTGTAATCTACCGAAGTGAGTTTTAATATCTTCGGGAAAAGTCTTGTCATTGACAGGGAAATGAAATTCTCTATAAGAAGGGACATACACACTGTCTTTGTTGAACCGGGGTGAGGAATCCATTGCAGTAGGATATCCATTTGACCAACCCCAATTATATGTGTTGTCTACGGTTCCATTGTTTACTAAATTTTCAATAGCCTCACTTTCATTAAACAATTTTTCAATCAAAAGATTCAAGCGTACAATTTCTTTCTGAGCTAAATCTTTTTTATTCAAGGCTATTTGTAATTGAGTTTCACTTAACATTCTAGCATCTTTCTCTAACTCTAGATCTCTTTCTAGCATTGCCATCTTAAGTCTCTTGTTATCTAGTCTTCCTCTCATGTGGAACATCTCTTGGGACGCTTTGTTATTCTCATCAAAGGCTTTGTTATAGTCTGAAAGGACGGCAGCACAAGTGTCATTAAGATCATCTATGTAGGGTTGACAATCATGCATGCTATAATTTAAAGTTTGGATCATGAGTTTTACCTATTCAACGATGCTTAGAGTCCCATCTTTCTCCATGTAGTAGTAGTTTTTATTCAACATTGCTGACCCATCATCATCCGCAGTGGCCAGCATGCAGATTTTCCCTTTTCTTGTAACACTGCTGATGGTTTCTTCTTCATCTCCTAATGACCAAACTTGATGGTCTCGTTTAACTTGAGCCACATAAGCCCTTACCTTTTCTTTTTCTTCTAACTCTTGAGCCATTCTGAGATAGAATGCTCTGTCCTTGACTACGTTGGCCTTACAGTTTTTTGCGAAGTGATTTCCTTTGTTGCATTTGTGACAAATTACAACATCAGTCTTGTCTTCTGATTGAGTACCGGAGTCATTGTTCTGAGAAGACTGCGGTACCTCCTTGGGTTGATTGTTCTGAGAGACTTTAGAATACCGAGAGTTGTTGTTCTGAGGAACGGAGTTACGGTTGAATGGTGTTTTGTTGAATTGTTGATTCTTGCAAAAAGAGGAAGGTGGTATGCGGTTGAACTGTTGGCTAACTAGAGCAATAGCCTTCTGAAAGCCTTCTTCATCATCATACTCAGAATCTGTTTCTTATGAGTTATAAAAGAACTCTTTGATCGATTAGATCTTTGTAACAGGTAAGTAATGAACGTAAAGATAGTAAAAACAAAACACAAGTATGAATCAGAATGTGTCGAATGATTAGATTACTCGATCCTCAGCAGAGGTCGACTAAGAACTTCCACTGTAGAGGATTCTAGGGTTACAAAATAAGAACGATGAATATGCTAAACAATAATTCTCTTATTGTTTCTAATCCTTGCTAATCATCTTGTTCTAGGATGCATGCAAGCATCTATTTATACTAAACCCTACAAAACTCACGGATGGACAGGCCCATACCGGAGATAAACATTGGACTAGCTAACGAGCCCAATAGACGCAACACAATACTGATCCTAACAATCTCCCCTTTGCGTCAATTTGGAGCGAGACTATCGTTTCTTCTTTCTTGGACCAGCAGCAGGAGCCTTCTTTACTGTATCGAACAGACGTGTGATAAGTGCAAGGATTGTCTGTCTGAAGCGAATGTACCATTGAATGATGTCATCAAAGTACTTGATATCATCCGCTGTGTTCTGCTTGCATCGATGGATGATCCCTAAAACGTGTTCCAAACATGCAGTGGTGTAGAGATGTTTGTCTACCAAGGCGAAAAGACATTTATGTCCTTCGTTCCTGGTAAACATGACGGAGTTTCTCTTTGGGTCAATCTTCCCCATCTGCATCATGTTGAGATCACTGGCAGAGCCAACATGAGATATGGTGGGCTTTTTCTTGAATACGCTCGCTATCTCCTGATCCATCAGAGTAACTTCCATGACATAACATACAAGCATCCTCTTAAAGTGGTCGATGATCGGACCATATTCAGCTTCGTTTGTAAGAAGGATGTTGTGTAAGATAATCCAGTCATGGGGATTAAGGTTGGGAAGATCTGCAAGTGAGATGGCATGTTCGGCTTTGGCAGATCCTCTTAATACCTTGAACCGTACGTTGGTGAAGTTGCCTTCCCTGAACGGCTTTAGGACCCGAACATTGACGATTTTCTGAGCGCTCCAAGTTTGGTATTGTGGTTGAGCTGCCCTCAGATAAAATTCGACTAAGTCCCGATCAACCTGTGGATGAGGATGGGGGAACTCAGCAATGTTGTCAAAGGCATGAAAAACAAACGCCTTTTGGGTCAGTGGCATATCGAACTGAGAGTCGACAGTGTTAGAACAATCTAAAGAGATCACAGGTTCTAGCCACAAGATACTTGGTGTTTCGATGGCTTCTTTAATCAGCTTCTCAATAGTCCAAGGTGGAAAAAGAGTTTTCCTGCTCTCGAGAAGATCGCGGGCTTCTTTCTGTCTTCTTTCGGCTTCTTCAGCCTCTCTAGCCACACGAGCACTGATGTCAGCCTCTTTATCTCGACCCTGTCGCTTCAAAAGGTCGGCAATTGTATCCTTATCATCATTGTCACTCTCCTCAACAATATTCTTGCCTTTGTCTTTCACACCGGAACCTGAGGCTTGGCCTACTGGAGGAGGTTCGGTTGTGTGAGTTGCTGAAGTAGGAGGTGGTTGAGAAACTTGTTCTTTTTCTCCCCCTTGTTTCGGAATGGGCACGAAATCAAGGAGCCCTTCGATTTTGCTCAGTAGAGAGAGGGCAAGAGCAAGCTTCTCTGCAAGGTCACCCCTCATAGAATAATTGAGGATTGGGTCATGAGCTTCAAGGATGCTTGATATAGCTGAGTGGACATCCGAAACACATGATTTAACCACCTCTCTGTCAGATCGAAGAGAGTCAATCTCCTATTGAGAGTGTGAGAGTTGAATGCTCTTTACCTTCAGAGCAGTAGTCTTCCTTGCGAGAGCATCCATGAGAGAGTTCTCAGCAGCTAAGTCTTCTTGAAGCTTGGAGAGACACTCCTCAATGGTTGTTCTGAAAGCGGAGTTGTCGTCAGAAATTGTTTGACGAAGTGAAGCAAACGACTTCAGCTCTGATGCGACTGAGTTAGCCAGCTGGTTGATAATGGGTTCCAGCTTTGTCGTGGTGGCTTTAGCATTTTCCTGTAAAGATTTCAACAAGGAAGAAGCATCAATGAATAGTTTATCGACTTTTTCGGTCGCTGCCTCGGAAGCTTTGGTTGAGGCGTCAATGGCTGCAGTGGCAGAATCAAGAGAAACTTGATGAGCTTTGGAAAAAGCATCAACAATTTTCTGAATGGGAGCTTCAGAGATTGAGGACTGTGATGTGGAAGATGAGACGATGAGCGAATCGATTTTGTCATGTAGCTCCTTGAGATGCCTCTTAGTGACAGGAGCATCGTCATCATCATCACTTTGAACTTGAAACAGACTGTAATAGACCGAATCAAAGGTCATGTCCTCCCCGCCAAGGAGTGGTTCGTCATCCTCTGGTGCATGAGCAGGAGAAGACGGTGGTGGTGAAGTTGGAGGCTCGGTAGTAGTAGTAGTAGTAGTAGTAGTAGTAGTACTAGGTTCGGGTTGGGTGGTGTGTTCGGTTGTTGGTGTGGGTTCGGGTACTGAGGTGGATTTGGGTGCGTCAGTATGAACCACCATATCAGATACGTTGGTTCTTATGTCTGCAGTGGTGGTGGTTGTTGCTTCGGTAAAGATAGGTGGTGGTACTGGGATGGAGGTGGATGGTATTTGAGTGGTGGAGGTTATGGTGGGAATGGAAAAAGGAATTGTAACTGGTGGAGAGGAAATAGGAGAAGTAGAAATATGAATCTCTGGTGTAGGCGAACGTAGTGGAGTGATACCACGTTGAGATCCATCAGAATCAGAACCCGCTTCCTTAGATTCGCTTGAGGATGAAGCAATGATTAGCTTTCGCCTTGGCTGGGTTTTTCGCTTCTTTATTGGAGGGGTTTGGGCGGCTCTGGTGGGTTTCCTCTTCTTGGGAGATGGGCCTTTTGCTCCCTTTGCAACCTGCTTGCCCTTATCAGCCTTCTTTCCTCTGGGGGCAGGCTTTTTAGCATCATGAATTGATTTGAGCATCTCTGGAGTAAGGTCTCTCGGACCAGACCGTCAGAACTCCTTATACGTTTGAATGATCCGGCTGTCGGCAGGAACATCACCGTACATTGTTTCAGGGATAGAACCGTTGAAGGGAAATTTGGTTGCGTCAGAAACAATGATCTTCGTGGTATGGAAAGTACCAATCGAAGACATTTGAGCACCAGCGACAATGGGGACATGATACTTGTCCATCACCCATTTAGTGATAAGTGTCCAGAACTGGGCATATGAAATCTCTGAATGGCGTGAAGTGGAAGAAAGACTCTGAATGAGTTGTTGCCATAGGACCGAACCGTAGTCCATATTGATACCATTGTAGATCCCGTACATGATTGATAGGAACAAACGACTTGCCCTGTCTGATCCAGCACTTCTTTCAGACAAGCCCTTGAAAAGCACAGTAAACATCCCATTCCACTGAGGGGGCATGCACGATTTCTTGAATTTTGTGACCGTTGTGAGCACCTCAGTGTACCCCATGTTGTAGAACATGTTGAACAGATGACCCATCGGAATGGTTTCAAGATTAACCCTTGACGAATCAGGTTCAAACCCTAACAGCGTACAGAATCTCTGCTTGGAAATCGACGCCTTGTGCTCGAAGACATCAAAGAAGATCTGGTCGACGACCTTGTCGTAGTGAGCTGTGGCAAAAATCTGTGAGAGGAACTCCATGGGAACAACTTCAGCCCTGGTAAGAGCAGGAGCGATCGGCGAGTATTTCAGGCATTCGATGATAGGAAACATGAAAGCGTCGTATGCCTGAGGAGTAAGATCAATGATCAAACTCTGCTGGGGACGAATAGGCAAGATGTGAGAAGTTGCGTGAACTGATGAAGAATCCGCCATTATTATGATGAAGATGGGAGAGATGATGAACAGTAGAGGTTGGAGGATTTCTTGCTCTCTGGAAATATGGGTGCAGTAAAGAGGTAAACCGTGGTTTACATTACCTTTTATACTGTGGGTAAAGCAGAGAGAAGAATCTTTCCCAAATCTTCGATTGAAAAACGAAGAGTTTTTCGGAGGCGATTGACGCGTGACAGTGGGTGTTGCCGATGATTACGCAGGAGAGAGCATGTCAGTGCCTAATTATACACCTTCCCATCAGGCACCATTTTCAGATGAAACGGTTCCAATTCGCACGCGTGGCTGTCTTGCGCCATTTGAAATCAAATCGATTGGACTCCCGCCTGAGTCATCATTTTGTCATCTTATCCCTTTAGAGTTTAACGGCATATTTAAAATAAAATCGCCCACGTGGATCAATATCAACCACAACCATTTTATAACAACCAATCCAATTAAAATGTCTTGAAATTAAGGAAACCAGAATTTTGGAAAATAAAAAAAAAACAATTCGTGCTGAGTGTGTAAAAGAAAAAGAAATAAAGCAACACTTTTGAGGGATTAGGTGATGTCAATAAAGACACGAAACAATTGATCCCAGGCACGAATCTCTTCCTTCAAGGTCAAGAGAGACCTTAAAGTGTTTGTGTGGTTTCCCGTTGAATAACGATCAGACACTTATTAAGAAGTGTTGAAAGGCTTCTTTTAATTAGGTTTAATAGGGTGGCTTTCGCTTCGATTCATAATTCCTGATCTTGATATAAGACAGAAATCGAACGAAGTACTTGTGAGACCAATGTAGTCTGTTGAACAAGTAGGTTGGAGATAATTTAAGTGGCAAGGTAAACAAATATATGCGAAATCTCAAAAAAAATAAAATTGGATCCCAAGGGAAGAAATGTTATTGGATTTAACAATTTCATAGGAATCACTCAAAAGAAAAATGGAGATTTCATGTTGTACCCCCATGGATAATTCCGTCAATTCATTAGTGAAAGCTAGAGCATGTTAATTGTTCACCGTCAATGCATAGTAGGTATTGAGTTGAGGGTTTCACTTAGTACATAGTGACACGAAGCTAAGATCATGAACACAGAAATTGTGCAACCATAAACCTCAGTGGTAATGTCTGAGAGTCTCAAGGGTTACGTTTGTGAAGCGAATGAGATTGAGAAAAAGTAATGTAGATGGTGTAAAGAGACCAAGGTACCTCTGCTGTGAAAAATAAGGACTAAGTAGAAAACTCTTATCTCATGTGAGAGGAGAGATAGGTAGCTCTTGATTAGAATAAATATGAGAGCCTAATTGGGAAGACAAGGTTTGTTTGTACCAAGTCAGTAAGGCTTTTATTCAGAATCAGGTGAGGCTTTGGACACATACAACAACATGCTTCTAGGGACACTTAGCTAGTGAAATGATTTACCCACAAAGAGACATACAAAAAGATAAGAGCCAAAATTAAAATAAAATAGAGTAAGAGAAAAATAAATAATAATAATAAATATTTTTGGAGTTTTTGAATTAAAAAAAAATAATAAAAAATATTTTTGGAATTTTTGATAAAAAGGAAAATAAGACATAAAAAAAATACAAAAAAATGTTGGAACCGAACCCGAACGTACGGTCTATTTCGGTTGCCAAAAAAAATTAGTTTGAAAAAGAAAAGAACTTTGACAATAAGATAAATGAAATTGGAAAAATAATACATAATATTTACAACCAAAGAAACTACCTTTGAGTGATAAGCGAGGATCAGATGATACAACCAAACCCGAGTGTTCGGTTCATTTCGGTACACCAGAACAAGACCCGAACCCGAACGTTCGGTCTATTTTGCTTCTTACTTTTAATCTTGAGAGGTAATTTTGGTACTGACTCCGATTCCATCATTCCTAGCCCTTGTAGAATTTTGTTGAAAGAAGTTTCAGGAAGAGCTTTGGTGAAGATGTCAACCAGTTGATCAGTGGTTCGAACAAAATGAATTTCGACGTTCCCATCTTCCACATGATCCTTAATAAAGTGATACCTCAGTGCTATGTGCTTAGTCTTGGAGTGTTGCACTGGGTTATGACAGATCCTAATTGCACTCTCGGAGTCGCAATATAGTGGGATCTTTTTCATATTGAGTCCATAGTCCCGGAGTTGGCATTGGATCCAAATCACTTGAGATGTACTGGAGGCAGCTGCGATGTATTCTGCTTCAGCGGTAGACAGAGATACACAAGTCTGTTTCTTTGATTGCCAGCTAACCAACTTCCCGTCAAGGAATTGGCAGCCTCCAGTGGTGCTTTTCCTGTCTAGTCCACAACCTCTAAGGTCTGCATCTGAGTAGGCTTGAACGAAGAAACCTGAGTTTGATGGATACCATAAGCCGAGAGAGATAGTTCGTTTTAGATACCGGAGTATGTTCTTCACAGCAAGCATATGAGGTTCACGAGGAATCACCTGAAATCTAGCACAATAACAAACAGAAAACATTATATCAGGCCTGCTAGCAGTAAGGTACATTAAAGAACCGATCATCTGGCGATATAGCGTAATATCAACTGTTGGCTTATCCAAGGATGGAGTGAGCTTGGTGCCGAACGCCATTGGAACTTTAACCTTTGAGTCACCTATCATGCCGAATTTAGCAAGGAGAGTCTTGGTGTAGGCTTCCTGGTTAATAAAGATGCCTTCGGGTCCCTGTCTAATATTTAAACCAAGGAAAAAGTTAATCAGACCCATTGAGCTCATTTCAAATTTAGTCTCCATCAACTTTCTGAATTCAGCTGTTAAGCTAGGATTCATTGAGCCAAAGATGATATCATCGACATAGATTTGAACAATCATAAGCTGGTTACCTTCCTTCTTACAAAAGAAGGTTGGGTCAACCGAACCTTGTTTGAATTTGGACATCTTTAAAAACTTGGTTAGTGTTTCATACCAGGCCTTAGGTGCTTGTTTCAGCCCATAAACCGCTTTGTCTAGAATATAGCACTGATTGGGGTACTTTTCATTGACGAATCCCGGAGGTTGCTCCACGTACACCGTTTCTTCAAGTTCTCCATTTAGAAATGCGCACTTTACGTCCATTTGGTAAACCTCAAAGTTCTTGTGTGCAGCATAGGCAAGAAATATTCTAACAGATTCCAACCTAGCTACAGGGGCAAAAGTTTCCTCATTATCGATTCCTTCCTCCTGGAAGTATCCTTTCACCACTAGACGAGCTTTGTTTCTTATCACATTGCCTTCCTTGTCCATTTTATTTCTAAAGACCCATTTGAGACCAACAACCGAGGCATCTTTAGGAGTTGGAATGAGGCGCCAAACCTTATTTCTTTCGAACTCATTAAGTTCGTCTTGCATAGCTTGAACCCAATCAGAGTGATCAAGAGCAGTATTTACTGTCTTCGGTTCAACTTTTGAGACGAAAGAGTTAAACATGCAGAACTCTACTTTTGAGAACAGAGATGCTTGCTTTGCCTTCAGTTGAGATCGGGTCAGGACCTTTTCGGAGACATCACCCACTACCTGTGAAACAGGATGATCTATGGTCTGTTTGACAAGAGGAGGGTAATTTGGATCATAGGATGGATCCAATTCAACGTTTACCATTTCTTCTAATTCAGATTGACTATCATCGTCATAAAACATATCGGCATTCTTCCCCTCGGCTGATGAGCTTTCAGGTGTATCTTGACTTTTGAGTGCTATAGGACTTTCGGGTGCATTTGAGCTTTCGGGAGCTACAGTACCTTCGGGTGCAGTAGAGCTTTCGGGTGTAGCTGGAGAAGAGTTCTCCCCCTCAACTTGTGAACCCAGCTGTTTTGAAGAAGATGGATTCTCCCCCTCAACTGAAGCACCGTGCTGAGGAGGTTCATTTGAAACTGATACTCCTTCATCCATTCGTTTGGTAGCGTCTTCGACAATTTGCTTCAGATGGTCAACTTTGTTGTCTGCTGCATTAGCTTCTGAGAGAGTAGCCTTCTCCGGTTCATCGAATAACTCCACAAACTGCTCAAATAAATTTGCAATCGAGGCCGTGACTTGACCTGTTTGAGAAAAAAATTCTCCAACTGTTTCTTTAGTGGCCTTCAACTTCTTGACGTAGCTGTCATCGAAAGTCACATAATACGTTTCTTCAATCTTCCTCGAACGTTTGTTTAAAACCCTGTATGCTTTCGAAGTAAGAGAGTATCCCAGAAAAATCCCTTCATCGGCTTTAACGTCGAACTTGTTACGATGTTCTTTAGAATTGAAGATAAAGCATCGTGAGCCGAATACATGGAAGAATTTAATGTTTGGCTTCCTGTTGTTGATGATCTCATAAGGAGTGAGAGTGAAACGCTTATTGAGATAGGACCTGTTCTGCGTAAAACATGCTGCAGCAATAGCATCAGCCCAGAAATATAAACGTAGAGAAGCGAAACTTAGCATCGTTCGGGCCGCCTTACACAAAGATTGGTTTCGTCTTTTGACAATCTCGTTTTGTTGAGGGGTGTAGGGGGCTGAGAAGTTGTGACTGATTCCTTTTTCTGCCAAAAAGTCTTCAAATTCTTTATTTTTAAACTCCAGCCCATTGTCGCTTCTGATGTTGCGAACGACTTTCCTCAGTTGCACTTCAACCTGCTTAATAAACATCTTAAGCTTGAGAGTTGCCTCAGATTTGTGCTTCAGAAAGAACACCCATGTATAACATGAAAAGTCATCGACAATAACAAGAATATACTTGCTACCGCCAATTCTTTCGATAGATGATGGACCACACAAGTCAATGTGAATCAACTCAAGTGGTTCAACAACTTTAGTGTTTATGATGGATGGATGACTTTCACGACTCTGCTTCCCCATTTCACACGCAACACACAAATGTTCTCAATCAAACTTGAGCAATGGAAGACCCCGAACATGACCTCCTGTGACAAGCTTGTTGATATCCTTGAAATTGAGATGGGAGAGCCTTCGGTGCCACAGCCAACTTTCGTCAGAATGTGCTTTGGATAACAGACAGATAGCTGGATTTCCTTTGATATGTTTGAGATTGAGAGGAAACATTTCGCCTTTGCGCTCTAATTTGAGAATCACTCTTTTTGTTTTCTTCTCTATTATTTCCGAACCCTCATCGTCGAATGAAACTTTAAGACCGGTACCTCCAACAAGCTGAGATACACTGATGAGGTTATGCTGTAGTCCTTCAACGTATGCAACCTTTCTAATCGTGAAGTCTCCATTTGTTATCATCCCATAGTCTTTTATCGTGCCATATGAGTTGTTCCCGAACTTGACATTCCCGCTGTTTGGAAGAGATCGAAATTCCCTCAGCTCTTCCTTCCTTCCCATCATGTGACGTGAGCAGCCACTGTCAATATACCGTTCTTCGTCGAACTACTCGTCACTAATAACCTGCAAAAATCAAGCAGATTTAGGAACCCAAAGTTTCTTGGGTACACATGAGCCTTTCACAGGAACAGGAATATTAAGAGAAATGTCAACAAGATATGTTCTTTTTATTAGAGTTGTTTCATCTTTCTTCTTAATAGTGAAAACTTTAATTTTGTTAGGATTTGTTACAGTTGGTTTGGATTCAGGTTTAGGCGTTTGGGCCTTGGAATGCTTTTGTTCATTCTTGACTGAGGAAACCTTCGATTTTCCTTTCAAATCTGTTGAAGATTTTGGATTTTGAGTTT
This sequence comes from Lactuca serriola, assembly GCF_051521515.1. Classification (NCBI taxonomy): domain Eukaryota; kingdom Viridiplantae; phylum Streptophyta; class Magnoliopsida; order Asterales; family Asteraceae; genus Lactuca; species Lactuca serriola. The sequence continues at coordinate 55,737,368 of NC_136415.1, forward strand.
GAACAGTATTGGATTTAGAATGGGGTTGAGAAGACTTAGAATGAGAGAATTAAGACTGAGATGTTTTCTTGACTTGAGGTTCTAAGTGACCCTTTAGGTTTTGGTCATTAGTGGGACCGAACCTTGAATATCGATAGCTTTTGTTCTCTGAACCGAACATATGCTTTCGGTAGCTGGTGTTCTCTGAACCGAACCTTTCTCTTCGGTTGTTATTCCTTTCTTGCGGCCTGACAGTACTTTTCTCTGACTTTGAATTTTTGTCATGATAAGAGAAATGGTCGTTTTGAGATCACCAAAACTGTTTTCGCTTTGAGAGATTCTTTTTGTATCTCAGATTCCTTTGCTGCTTTTGATCATTCACTTGCTTCGGCTGTCGGTGGATGTTGGCATTTTGCTTTTGCTTCCTGTCAGCCGGTTCACTTTTAACAGATGATGTTTCGCTTGAAGGAGTGACTTCTTCTACATGAACTTCTTTTGCACCACTGGTACTGGGCACATCGAAGTTGTCAGGCTTGTTTAGTGGCTCTGGCACATACCTGCCTTTGGTTTTCCAGGACGTTCGCTCTGACAGACCAACAGTTTCGTCTGCATTATCTATAGGAGCAGACCAGAAAAACTCATCACATCCACCTGCATTATCTTCGTTTACTATGGCGGTGAGTTCGGCTGTCTGATGTTTAGTTACTCATGTGACCTTATACACCTGATTTGGTGTTGTTCTCACCTTTTGGTACACCACAACCTTTTCTTCAAGAATCGGGGACTTATTTTGGGATAAACGAGCAAACTCCACATAATTTTTAGAAATAAGATTTTTGTGGTTTTCGGGTTCGCTCTTGACAAACTTAGAACAGTCAACTTCATCCTCTATAGAAATTACGCTCATATCATCATCCTCATTAAGCTCAGACACGTTTTCAACATCAATTTTATTTTCTGAGCTCAAGTTGGCATTCAATGAGTCAAATTTTTGTATGGTTTCGGTCCTTAGTTTCAGTTTATCATTTTCATCCAAAAGGTTTTTCAGCATGTCCTTATGGTCCTTGGACTTTATAATAGATTCGATTTTGTCCAGACCATATATATAAGACGGATTCACATCATCAGACGAAACTACACTTTCGCAATTATATGCTTCAGCATCGATTTCATCCTCCTTAAACTCAAGGAAGGGCAAAATCATGCGATGAATTTTCTGCCCTATTTCACAGTTCAGATGAAGTTGAGTGATGTTAGCATAAAGCCGTTTAGCAATTAAACAAAAAACATTTCTCTGTTTCCGAAGTTTTAAATTGTCTCTTTGTAAATAATTGTTTTCGTCCTTAGATTTTATCAGCTCCGACTCCTTCAGCTCTATCCACATCCTTCGTTCCTCACTCTTGGATGACACCCTACTTATTTGGTCAGTTAGGTTAGAATTGGTGACCCGTGTTTGAGTTAACCTGCTATCTAGATTTGAGATTGTTGAATTCAAGCTTTTTAATTCTTTTTCAGATGAATTTTGTGGGACTTTGAATGAAACAAAAATGGATTGTACCTTCTTGATCAATTCATCAAGCTCATTGAACTGCACACTGAGAGGTTTTGCTGTGAAGCATAAGTCCTCTCGTTCCTTGGTGTCCTCTTTCCCACCGTCTATATTGTATCCCCTCATTTGAGATACATTTGTCACCATCAAACACTTCCCATTGCTTTCATCACCTCTTGCAACATACGACTTTCCATGAGATGGCTTCCTTACTTCATCATCCTCTGAGTCGGTTGACCAGAACTGCACGCCATTGAACTCATCATCCGCTGCCGAACCCTGCACAATTAAAACATTCATCGAATGATTAGTAGCAGCTTTCTTTCTCTTGATCTCTTCTAGCTTTTTCATCAACATTGCCTCTTCATCTTTTTCTTCATCCTTCTCTGCCATTTTCTTTAGGACACAGTCTTTGGCATAGTGGTTCTTTCCTCCACAGTAGTAGCAGTTAACGCCAAAATCTCCTTCAACTTTCACCTCTTTCTTTGATTCTTCTGTCTTCGGTTCCTCCTTAACCTTTTCAGAACTCTAGCTTCCCTGCCAATTTCGGTTCTTATTGGTAGGGAACCTTTTCTTAATGAACCTCTTTGGATTCGATACCATCATTGCAAAGTCTTCAGAAGTAAGATCATATTCTTCTAAGTTGAGATCTTCGTCTTCTACCACACTTTTGCTTTTAGACAGGAGTGTCAAGGACCCCAAACTTGAGACCACATTTTTCTCTTGCAAGACAATCTTTTCTTGGGATTTCAGAATCCCCACCAGCTTTGCAAATGAATAAGATTTAAATTGCTCATGAGCTTTAACAGTGGACACAACCGCTCTCCACTCGGATCTAAGGCCATTCAAAAAGGTTACTTTTTGTTCAATCAGCTTCCTTTCTATATCGTGTTTGATCATCTTGCTAAGAAGATGATTGAAGCGATCAAACGTCTGAGTAACAGTTTCATCAGAATTTTGTTTAAATTCACCAAAATCAAACAAAAGCAAGGTCTGAATAGAATGCTCCAAATCTTCATCTGTGGAATATAGCTCTCGCAGCCTATCCCAGATTTCTTTAGTCGTGCTGCATGAACTCACCAGCCTGAATGTATCTTATTGAAGAGCGAATCGAATCAGTCTCAATGCTTTAATATTGCACTGAAACTTTTCCTTTTCGTCTTGAGCAATATCCTTTACGTCCTTTAACAAATCATTATACTCTTTTTGAGTTTTAATGTTTTTTGATGTTCCCGAGTGAGCAAATGGTCCAGATACGATTGATTCCCAAATAAGGTATCCATTGTCTTCAGATCTGATGACATAATCTTCAAAATGATGTGCCCAGACTTCGTAATCCTGGGTGTAAAGAATAGGAATCTTTGTCGTTGATCCAATGTTGTTTGAGATGTTGATGGGATTAGATTGTGACTCATCCATGCTTGATCGCTTAACCTGTTTGAAAGATCAGACTTGTAATATGTAATATTAGGGCAAAGCAAATAAATGCTGAGTTACGTCAATTATGGAATGACGGCTCAATAAATATTAGTTAATGTGGAGTAACCCTAATTGCAAACTCTTTCACAGAAAAGATGTGTATGAATTACATAGCCTCCCGCTCTGATACCAATTGATGAGTTATAAAAGAACTCTTTGATCGATTAGATCTTTGTAACAGGTAAGTAATGAACGTAAAGATAGTAAAAACAAAACACAAGTATGAATCAGAATGTGTCGAATGATTAGATTACTCGATCCTCAGCAGAGCTCGACTAAGAACTTCCACCGTAGAGGATTCTAGGGTTACAAAATAAGAACGATGAATATGCTAAACAATACTTCTCTTATCGTTTCTAATCCTTGCTAATCATCTTGTTCTAGGATGCATGCAAGCATCTATTTGTACTAAACCCTACAAAACTCATGGATGGACAGGCCCATACCGGAGATAAACATTGGACTAGCTAACGAGCCCAATAGACGCAACACAATACTGATCCTAATAGCTTCGTATGACTGAGGTGGGGTGTCATACGATGAAGAATAAGGTGACTGTGGTGGAGCTTGTGCTATGAGAGCAAGCGGTCCTCCGAAGTCAGCATAGTCTTTGAGTACAGTGGATTCTTGTGCTTGATGTTCTCCATAAAGTTTGTAGAGTGATAAAGAGTGAATCTTTCTGTCACCTTGGACTGTCATTTTGGCCGTAGTCCAATGTCTTCCTAGACCATTTTGGAGATTGCTTTCATGGTTGCTGCGGATGGTACCAGCATTTGAAAACTTTGTGACTATTAGGTTGAATCTCTTGAAGGAGACTTCCAAACTTTCACCAGCATGAGCTTTGAAGTTGTTAAAGTCGTTGAGTGCGGTTGTGAGCTTCTTATCTTGTGCTTGTTCTGAGCCTTCGTACAAGTTTTTGAGTACATCCCAGATCTCTTTGGCTGACTTGAAGTTTATGATAATATCAAAGTTGTCAGGAGCAACACCACATAAAATTTCATAAAAAGCAACAACATCATTTTTCATTTTATCGAGATCATCTTTGGTAGGACGGCTCATAGTTGGTTGAACTCCTCCTAGTCTGGTTGCAGCACCGTCAGTTTGGATTGGTGTGAGGACTGGAACATGTAGTCCTTCTTCCACGGATCTCCATACATCTTTACCCAATCTTCTTAAGTACCTCTCCATTCTTTGTGACCAGTGATGATATTCATTTGCTACTAGTATTGGGGCTCGGTTAGAACCACCAACACTATTGGAGACATTCAGAGATAATGATTGTGCCATTTTTGTTGCTGTTGTTTTTTTTTTTTTTTTTGAGAAATGAGCTTTAGTGGTATAGAAAGCTTAATGAGAAAATCAGAGTTCCGATATCCAAAAAGCAACCACTTTGGCTCTGATACCAATTGTTGAGAGAAAAACTTTGAGACACACTTGAACAAACATTAGAACAAGTTAGTTGCGGAATAGTTAATCTCTAAGGATCTAAAAGCTCAACAATAATAAAGTTAGATAGTTAGATAGTTAGATAGTTAGTTGCGGAAAGTAAAGAAAGATAAATGACAAAAGTTATATCAAGAATACACGTAAACTGATTCATAACAAGGAATGCAGTCACTCCAAGTTAGTAAGCGAGATCAAGTTTGGTGATTAAGTCTAGAAGACTTGCTCCGAAGAGAGGTTACGTTCCAGTAGCAGTTTGAGTGTAATGAAGATAAGAAAGATAACTGATGAAGATGAGAAAGATGATTGAATGAGAAATCTTGTGTATTGAGAAGTTAAGAGTTTTCACACTCACATATATCACCAGTACATAATACATAAGAAAGAGTCTCTATTTATAGAGTTTAGAAAAGAACAACTCTATGAGCAGTCATGCAAGACATGCTTGACAATAGAGTGAATTACATAGTAAAGGAAATACTTTGTCGTGTCGTGACCATTCTTTGTGAATCGATCAACGACCACCCAAATCATGTCGTGACCATTCTTTGTTCTGGGCAGTTTAGTGACAAAATCCATAGCAATGTCTTCCCAGTTACCCATAGGCACAGGCAAAGGTTCTAAACTCCCATACGGTTTCTGATATTGTGTCTTTACTCTCGCACAAGTCACACACTCAGCCACATACTTTGCAACATCAAGCTTCATCGTCGGCCACCAGTAGTAGGGTTTCAGGTCCTTATACATTTTAGTGCTACCGGGATGAATCGAGTACATGGTTTTGTGAGCTTCTTCCATCAGAAGACCTCTAATTCCTCCGGACTTAGGTACCCAAATCCGATCTTGGAACACCTTCAGTCCGTGACTGTTTACACTGAACACCAACGTTTTACCCAAATACGATCTTGGAATACCTTCAATTCATGACCGTTTGTACCAAACACCAACGTTTTACCCAAACGTTCCTCCTTTCGGTCATTTTTCTCAGAAGCTTCCTTATGAGCTTTCTTTATACTTTCCACAATGGTCGAGACAACTTCAATTCTCAACGCTCTTGGCCTTTTCCTTTCAAGATTGACTTTCCGACTAAGAGCATCAGCAACAACATTAGCTTTACCGGGGTGGTAAAGTATCTCGCAGTCGTAGTCCTTAAGTAATTCCAGCCAGCGTCGTTGCCTCATATTCAATTCCTTCTGATTAAAGAGATATTGGAGACTCTTATGATCAGTGAAAAGTTTGCACTTCGTGCCATAGAGGTAATGCCTCCATATTTTCAGAGCGAAAACTACCGCTGCCAACTCCAAATCATGAGTCGGGTAATTCTTTTCATGCTCTTTCAGCTATCGAGACGCATATGCTATCACCTTTTCTCTTTGGGTCAAAACACAACCCAATCCAACCCCAGACGCATCACTATAAACGGCAAAGTCTTCAACTCCATCGGGTAGAGAAAGTATCGGTGCCTCGTATAGCTTCTTCTTTAGCTTCTCGAATGCTTCTTTATGCTTATCATTCCAAGCAAAAACAATTCCTTTGTGGGTCAAAGCTGTTAATGGACTAGCGATCGAAGAAAAGCCTTGGATAAACCTTCGGTAATATCCAGCTAATCCCAAAAAGCTTCGGATCTCCGTGGGACTCTTCGGTTGCTCCCACTTTTTCACAGCTTCAATCTTTGCTGGATCAACCATTATCCCTTCTTGGTTGACCACGTGACCCAAGAATTGGACTTCACGAACCCAAAAATCACATTTGGAGAACTTTGCATATAGCTTCTCCTTCTTCAAGACTTCAAACACTTCTCGCAAGTGTCTGCCATGCTCCTCCTGGCTTTTCGAGTAAATCAGAATGTCGTCTATGAACACTATCACAGATTTATCAAGGAACGGATTACAAACCCTATTCATTAAATCCATGAATGCTGCAGAAGCATTGGTTAGTCCAAACGACATAACCAAGAACTCGTAGTGTCCATATCTAGTTCTGAAGGCAGTCTTCTCTATATCCTGCTCTCTTACTTTCAGCTGATGATATCATGACCTTAGATCGATCTTCGAGAAATAGCTCGAACATTGCAATTGATGAAATAGGTCATCAATCCTCGGAAACGGATATCTATTCTTTATTGTTGCCTTATTCAGCTCTCGGTAATCAATGCACATTCTCATACTTCCATCTTTCTTCTTTACGAATAACACCGGAGCTCCCCAGGGTGATGAACTAGGTCTTATGAAACCTTTGTCCAATAACTCCTGAAGTTGCATCATTAGCTCCTTCATCTCCGTCGGTGCTAATCGATAAGGTGCTTTCGCATTTGGCATTGTTCCTGGCAACAAGTCAATATGGAATTCCACTTGTCGATCAGGCGGTAATCCAGGAAGATCTTCGGGAAATACTTTCGGATAATCACACACAACTGAAATATTCTGCATCACCTTCTTTTCCTTCTTAGCATCAATCACGAATGCTAGATATGATGTACACCCCTTGGTCAAACATTTTCTGGCTTTCATCAATGAAATGATTCCAGAATTCACTCTGTGTTTGTCCCCGTACACCATAAACGAATCTTTCCCAGGCGGGTTTACTTTGACTATTTTCTTCATGCATAAAATTTCGGCGTCGTTGGCGCTAAGCCAATCCATTCCCAAAACGATGTCGAAACCATTTAGTTCTATAGGCAATAATTCCTCGTGGAACTTATTCCCATTCAGATCAATTAAGATGTTTTTCATGCGATAGCTAACAGGTACAAACTTGCCACTAGCAACTTCGACTAATAAAGCATTATCTAGTCTAACAACAGGCAAAGCTAGTTTTCTACCAAATTCATGCGATATAAAGGAGTAGTTGGCTCCAGAATCAAATAAAATTTGGGCAGGCAATTTGTTAACGAGAAAGGTACCTGAAGCGACATCAGCTTCATCTTTAGCAGCTTCCAATGTCATCTGGAATGCTCTCGCCTTTGGCTTTGGTTGAATGTTGGGTCTAACTGCCTCTTTCTTCTTCGGGCAGTCCCTCGACATGTGTCCCTCCTCACCACAACCATAGCAAACTTTCTTAGTGAGGGTACATTCATTGGCACAGTGCCCTGGCTTTCCACACTTGTAGCATGTGTTCGCCACCTCACATCTTCCGTGATGCTTCTTCTTACATTTGTCGCACCACTTCGCTTCACCTCCACTTCCCCTCGAACCAGACTTCGAGAACTTGTTTTTCTTGTTGGACCCTGAAGTTCCATCGAACTTCCTCTTTTCACCAACATCTATCCTTTCCAGACCCTTTTCCTTCTGCTGGGCCTCCACATTCTTAGCTGCACGAACAGCCATTTTCAGAGTAGTTGCCATCTTGACTGTCGGACCAAAGTCGGCAGGCAGTCCGTTAGCAAACCTCTCTATCTTGAGAGTTCCGTTGGCACAAGGTACGGAAACAACTTCATATTCTCAGTAAATGCAGTAGCATAGTCGTCTATGCTCATCCTCCCCTTCTTCAAGTTTTGGAACTCATTATTCAGATCAATCAGATCTATCTCTGAACAATACTGCACTCTTAGTTGTTCCAAGAACTCCTCCCATGACATTTTTAGGGCTTCTCCTCGTCGCATAGTATCTGCCAACAACTTCCACCAACTCAAGACTCCAGTCTTCAGTTGTCTAACCGCAAAGACGGTCTTCTGTTTGTTGCTACAGTCGCAACTTTCAAATACCATCTCCATTTCGGAGATCCAATCCATTATCTCAACAGGCTTTGGGCTTCCAGAAAGACTTGGCGGCTTGGCGCCTAAGAAGTTCTTGTACATTCGCCCATCCTTGTTGTTTCTCCTTTCCGAATCGTTCCTTCGTTCTCCTTGAGTCCCAACTTGACTCATAATGCGACTATTTTTCCCTTCCTCCGATTGCTCGGGAATCAATTCGGGTTCCTCAATAGGTATGATAGGTTCATCCCTATTATCACGCAACATCTGTCGCGTCTCCTCCCTAGTTCGCTTAAACTAATGCTCTGATACCAACTGTGACATCCCCAAAATCTCGGCCATAAAAGGCCGATTTTCATTTATGCTTTTAAATAATTTCAGAGTAAATCCTTTTGATTTGAAAGAGTTGCGGAATTTGTTCCCAAAAAAAACATGATAAAATAATATTTATTGAAGCATTTCATCAAGAGATGCATTTTCATTATATAATCAAAACTCATGATGTCATGTTCCGATACAGACCATAAAGCATAAACGATAACATTACAAGTCATTCAACAAATATATACATATACAGACTTGTAAACAAAACAACTTGATGATTCAACCATCTTATGCCCTCGCGCCACTACCTGTAATACAAATAAAACTGAGTGGGTCAGGCTTGGGAGCCTGGTGAGCATATAGGGTTTTCAACCCACAATAATTAAGTTATATTTAATTTCACCAACCAATCACTATCCCGATTACCCATTCCCGTTATCCTCACTTTACGTCCCTAAAATAACATCTATCTCAAGGGACCTAATCTAGGATTTTCATCGGGACGGACATCACTGCGAAGGGGTTTCCTCAACAATAGATATCCTAAAGGCAACCATGAGGGGGATAGAGTACACCGGTGAACACATCGTTCACAACACCTACAGGTTATGAACCTGCTAGCGTTCCACTGGACTGTCTAGAAAGAGTCGGTGGTCGTTATCCATACTCCACTGAATAACTAGATCAACAACAACAACAACATCGAGGCCTCTCATCTGTTTATTACACACCAACTATCTACCCATGTTCTACCCAACATATTAGTAGATAAAATATATACTTTCATACATAGTTTAAAACCTGTATATCATTCTCATTCAATATATATTCCATATAACAGATGAGGCATACCCACGTAACACGTATTTCATGGAAAGCAATTCAGATCTATGAGATGGAATAAAGTGAATATCCATTCACGCATACAATCACACAATATACACATAACAAGTATATCGCATAAAATACTTCATAGTTACTTGTTAGAAGTAAGTAACTACACCCTCACACATATAAACCACAATTTACTTAATACACTCAAACCGCACTTGTATCATTATCGTGTTTATGAAAGGTAGTATACACTCACTTGATCAGAAGACGATCGGACAGCACTACGACTTGCAGAAGTAGTAATCCTTAGCAGATCTGGAAGATCTTCACAAAAATCGAACTTCTCGCGGGCAGAGCTTCGACTCGGGAACCGCACTTCTCAGGATCTTCGGGATCTCGGGACTTGCCTCGGGGCTTGGGAATAAACCGGGGCTTTGGGGTATTTCTGGCATGCAAAACGATGCAAAACGGGAGAGAGAAGAGAAGAAATTGGCAAAAGACTCGGCTGCCTTCGGATTCCTTTTATAGAGGCTGGAGCCTCGGAGTACGCGGGGCGTACTGGCCTCCAAAATCGTCACTGCATGCGTCATCCGAAGTGTCGACACTCTTCGGAGTACGCGGGGCCTACGTCGGATCGGACCGCTGACTCGTCTTCGGATAAGGCCGGAATTTAAGATTAAAAATAAATACAAAATAATTAATAAACTTCGGAAATTCATATCTTTTTCATACGAACTCCGTTTTCAACGTTCTTTATATTCACGCGAAGGTGAGACTACGCTCTACAACTTTCGTTTAGACTCCGTCGGCTAATTTCGAATTTATTTTTATTATTTATTTTTAATAGGCCGCGACAGAAACTTTCGTTATAAATTCATAACTTCTTCGTTTGACGTCCGTTCTCGCCTAACTTTTTATCGCTTCGATACCAACAACGAGACCTTCGATCCTCGTTTAGAATGCTTCGGCTAAAAACCGCTCGATCTCAAATCGAGTATTTCAGGCTGCATACCGCTAAGTTGAAACTTCGATAAATCATAACTTCCTCATACGAAGTCAGATTTGGACGTTCTATATATATTCGGAAACCTCGTTTCAACTACTACAACATCAACCAAAGATATTAAGTTTATTTTACACTTAAATTTTGACGCTTATTTTTATTCTTAATTAATCAGACCACATAATTAAGCAATTAAGCACAAAACACATAATACTCAAATAATACATTCTTATTATTTCAAAATGGGTTACAAAGGTTAACCTAGACTATTACATTGCTAAAAATGGCAAGCCCGGAAACACAGGCATTACATATACCCCACTGAAACTCGTCCGCCATGGCCCTCTGGCCGCACATTCTATCGTACTTGTTGTCGGTCTAACCAATCGCAATGGAATAGCTGGTAAACTCTAAAGCACCAACCGGTACGAATCATTGAATTCAAACTACGTGATCACCTCTCAATCTGGTACAGATCATGGTACTCGAACCATGTGATCACCTCTCATTCTACTACGGATCATGGTACTCGAACCATGTGATCACCTCTCATTCTGCTACAAATCATGGTACTCGAACCATGTTCTATTTTCTCGATGTGCTACTTATCATGGTACTCGAACCATGACATCTCCTCTTGGTCTGCTACTTAGATCCTCACGAATACTCCCTGCATTGAGTATGGGTCCTCTGCTTTTAGTAGTACGAGCCCATACTACCTGCCACATCTACCCGACTCTCTACCTAGACCATCCCTGAGCCCCTAAGTAGCTGTTCAACCTTCTCAATTACCATTCCCCACACGCGTGCTCACTTCCCATCGAAATGCCCTACTCTATCAGCGTACTCATTTGACTAAGGTCACTTCCTATGCTCTTCATAGGCTCTCAGACTTCTTCTCCATCCGCTGCTAAGAAACTCATCATGATGCCAGTTATCTACCTCCTGAATATCGTCACATTCATTTGGTAGCTGACTCCTATCATCGTGAGTTCCACAAAGCACGAAGCAAGCAACATTCGGGCATCGAATAAACACGTAAAACCCACTCTAGGTGACAACTCCACTTGCTCTACTCATACTCAAAAGATATCACCAAACTCTACAACTCTACCCCTCGTGGGTATCTAACTACCCTCTTGATAGGCTCCACAATTGGTCATCTCGGTATCTCTCCTAGATTACTCCTCTACTTAAATCCCTCTCTGAAAGGATTCCTGCTAGATACTCTCACTCAGCACATACTCGAAAGTTCGTCACAGTTAACAGCAACTCCTAGGCTAAGGAATCACAAATCAGGCCACTCTAGTCCTAAAATATGAAATACCTAGCCTATCTCTAGCATGCATAATATCTCATAACATATCTCATACGACAAAGTAAGGGTATTTTGGGAAATCACTGTTCGGGCTCTGGCTAATTGCACTCACTGCTCTTCCTCGTTTTTCTCTTATAATCTCTTACTCATTTTTAGAAAAATTATTGCTTTTGAATTTTTTTTTTCTCAAATCCTCAGTTTGAGTCCAGACATACCCGAAGGCGCATCCGAACCCCTCAAACCAAGGCTCTGATACCAACTAGTAACACCATAAATTTTCATACAAAATTTTCATTTTTAAATTTCAAAATATCATAATACGTTCCTCAAAAATCCCAATAATAAATTAACAAAACACAATTCCATAATAGTTAAATTAATAATCAAGGATCCTCGAAATGATAACTCTTTATCTCATGTGTACAATCGAACCATCGCCTTCCCATAATCCTGAGAAATACCTGAAACACATAACACACAACACGGTAAGCACGAAGCTTAGTGAGTTCCCCAAAATACCACAAATACACATTTGCCACTCGAGGCTATAACTTTGTAAGACCCTCCAGTCAATGTGTCTCAGTGGGACCCTCCAGTCCCACAACTCTAATGGACCCTCCGGTCCTAACTCTTTAAGCTCATAATAAATACACAACATAATTCACATAGATATAATGTAGGATATCGCAGTACTCTAATAAACACAAGATCAATATATACACATATTACCATAATAGCATAAGTCAAAAAGACAGTATGTACAATAACATATAACACATAATAAACAAATAAGACCCTCCGGTCGATAGTGTACTAAGACCCTCCAGTCTATATGTACTGAAACCCTCTGGTCAATAATATACTAAGACCCTCTATTCACACACAAATTATAAAACAGATAAGTATAGTGAGAAGACTCACCTCGAGTGGCGAATAGATCCTATAAATGTTGCCGGCTTTTGTCACTAAGCCAAACCCACAAATAACCCCATTAGGATCTAAGACTAACCTTCACATTACTAGGTCTAAACATGGTCCACCAACCTCATCCATATATGACTCGAGTCCATTGGGCCCACCATGGCCCAATTTTCCAAATTGGGCCCAAACCCTTATATGGGCCTTACCCTAAAGCCCATCTAAATATTCTAGTCCACATGACTGCTCTTGGATGGCCCATCAATGGCCCAAACACTAAAACCCAATAGGAAGGCCCAATCACAAGACCGAAGTAAAAATTAGGGTTTTCACATAAAATTACGATTATGGTTAAGTATTTCTCACTTAACCCTTTAAGGTCTTAACCCATTAAGTCCATTATTCCACTAATATATCATATAATAAAATTGTCATGGGTTTTATCTTCAGTCCACTAGTCCAAACACAGGTCCCAATAGGCCCAAATCAACAAACCCAAAATTAGGGTTTTCTAAACCCTAATTAGGGTTTCTATCCCAATACCCATCCAACAAGACCAGATCAAGCATTTGGGCCAGTTAGGGTTCACTGTGCCAAGCACCACGCACTACCACCCCAGGTAGTGGTGGTCATTGGCGGCTCATGGCGGCGGCCACCACCTCGCAGTGGTGGTGGTGGTTTTTACGTCAATTCCTCCACCAAAAATGCTAACACAAGACTCATTTCACAAGGCATACTCATACTCATCACAACAAATATCCACAGCCACCACCATATGGCGGTTGGTGGTGGTGACGCGACGGCATGAGGCGGCAGTCACCACCTCGTGGTGGTGGCAATGGATTTTCAGCCACATAAACATTCTTCCCACACCTCAAATACCTAAAGCAACCCCCACACACTAGCATACGCCCAAACAGCCAACTCTTAGGCAGCAGGAATCGCCGTAAAATCACAAACAACAGCCCTTATCGCCACCGCTGGCGGCAGTGGCGATTATGGCATCACACCCACAAAATAACGAGACAAGAAGGGGAAGGAAGCATTTTGGGTGACTTACAGAGCGTCGTCGATGGCTCATGACTCTCCCATGATAGCACAGTGGTGAACACGACTTCTTTTTTTTTCCGATCTCGGCGGTTCTCCGACTGCCACGATGTCTCCGGCGTTAAGGTTTTGTTCTCGGCGGCAAAATGGCTGCTGATGGAGGGTGGTGGTTGATCACGACAAGGGCGGCAGCTGGAGGTGCTACAAGTCGATAACTGATGGTGGCGGGCGATCTCATAATAGTTTAGGGTTACATTATCCAACGGAAGGGAAGGAAAAGGAGGATACATGGTTAACCGGTGTCCAATTAAAACTATGCTGCCAAATATACGCTTTTGGTCCCTCCCCATAGCTTTTCTTTCAATTTAAATCCAATAAATACCATACAACCCTCCACTTTGAGACATTTTTGCAAGGCAGCTCCGCAAATTACCATTTAACCCCCATGTTCTGAATTTAACACATTCAGTCCTTCCTTCTCACCATTCCCTTCATAATAAGCCCTAATAATTACCAAATACACCTTGAGTTCTAAAATTATATTATTTGGCTCCCCGAAACTGACACCCCGCTAATTATTATTATTTTAGGTCACTATTCATATTAACTCTTATCTATTTATATATTTATTTAATATTCGGGATGTTACATTCCTACTTTTGAATTGATGAGATATGGTCCTTCCTATTTAGGTGCCAATTTTCCTACACCGGGATCCTTGGGATTTTAGAATGTCTTCCTAAGGACCAAGTCACCTACCTAGGATCTTCTAAATTTGATGTTCTTGTTATACACTTTAGTGATCCTTTGTTTATTAACAGCAATGCGGATCCTGGCAAGATCCCTGAGTTCATCGATAGTGTCAAGATCCTGGGCCAGGGTCTTATCATTGTTTTCTTGATCCTACAATTAGTATCTTTCCGTTGCGATCAATACTTCATTAGGGATCACAACTTCTATTCCAAACACTAAGGAGTATGGATTTTGGTCAGTGGTTGTTTTTAGAGTGGTCCTATATGCCCATAGGACGAAAGGAAGCTCTTTTGCCCATCTTCCTTTCTTCTCATCTGGCATTTTCTTTAGGTTGTTGGAAATGATCTTGTTCTTAGATTCAACTTGACCATTAGTTTCAGGATGAACATGAGTGGACATTATCATCTTAATTCGCCAACTCGTGCAAAAATATCTAGTCCTCTTGCTTATGAACTGGCATCCATTATCGCATGTGATCTCGACGGGGATCCCGAATCTCGTCATGATGTTATGTTTGATAAATGAGACTACTTCCTTAGCTCGTACCTGAACAAAGTCTTTATCCTCCATCCATGTCGAAAAGTAGTCTGTTATCATAGCATCAACGCCTTTCCACCAGGAGCCTTTGGTAGCTTGCCAACTATATCCATTCCCTGTTTCATGAAAGACCAAGGGGAAATGCTAGGGTGCAATGGTTTTGTAGGTTGATGAAGGATGTTGTTATGTCTTTGACAAGCATAACATTTTTAGGCATGCAAGAAAGCATCACATTTATTACCATGGCGTCCGTAAGGGGGATCCTAGTTTTTCTAGGATCTTATGAGGATCCTGGTTCTTTTTCTTTGGATATTTCTTTTCTTCTTCCAAGGATCTCCTCGAGGTATCCCTTGCTAAGAATATAACTGATATCCTTTCTAAGGGCTATGTAATCTTTCGTTATGTGACTAAAGTCCTTATGGTATGCACACCATCTGGACTTATCTTTCCAGGCGGTGGACTTTTCTCCCTTTCTTGGCCATCTTGCCTTCTCGTCATGATCATGCATAGAAAATATTAAACCTAAAACATCCACAGATTAACAATAGTTAGTGATATTAGGAAATTCATCTTCCTCCACTTCATATTCGAGGGCATTGACCCAATTATGATCAGGTTTGGATTTATAGGATCTTTGAACCGAGGAATTGGCCTTCCTATTAGGGTTTTCATATTAGTTTGGTAGTTTGCTCCTCATTTGGATCTCGTTATTTTCTTCGAGCCTTATGAACCTCAGTGCTTTGTTCTTTACTTCATCCATTCTTTTGCACGGAGTCATTACAAGGTCTTCATATAAAGGTGAGTCCTTCTTTAAGCCCATTTTGAAGGCTTCTATGGCAGTCTCCATATCAATGTTGGGGATACTCAGAGCTTCCCTACTAAACTTGTTCACGGAATCCCTGAGGGATTCCTTAGGATCCAAAACCACCTGATAGAGATCACTAGTGATCTTTTCGAATGTTATGCTACAATAAAATTGGTTGTTAAAAATATTAACTAAATGTGAAAATGAAGTAATAGAGTAAGGAAGAACATTTAGTACCCATTTCAAGGTTGATCATGTGAGGGTCCAGCCGAAACCCTTGCATAGACAAGATTCCTTAAAATGTGTGAGAATGAGGATGATCTCCATTCTTTCCCTGTATTGTGCGACATGTTCTTTAGGGTCCGTATTCCCATCATAAGGCTTCATGGTGGGAGTTTGGAAATGCTTTGGGACTTCGGTATCAGCAATATTCGGAGAAAATTTTGAGATCATGTGGCTCATTGGTTAAACTTCTGGTATAGGTTAGACCACACCGGGCAAACATGAGATCATTTGCCTTAACTGCTGAAGTTTCTTGGCCATGACCAAGCTTATTCCTGCATCAACATCCATGGAGTGAACATTAAAAGGATTACTATTTATAGATTTACTATGATCCTTCTTATTGGGAGTAGCAAAGGTTTCGCCGCGATCCTAGATCATATGAGCTTGCTCTTTTGGAGCTGCACCCCAAGTGGGAGCAGGGCCGGTGTTGATGATCCTATCTCGTGACGATTTCTTCAGGATCATGTATTGTCAAAGTTCTAGATCTTGTGCGGCAAGATCAAGGGTGCTGCTTCTTGACGTTTGTGGATCTCTTCACGCATTCTCTCCATTTCCTTGAGTATCGTCCTATTGTCCTCCTACTGCTGAGTGACTTGTCATTCCATTCTCTTCTTCATAGCAAAGAACTCATTATTGGAAATCAATACAGCAAGATCCTAAAATCATTGTGTAGCGACCAAGGATGTGTTCTTCTTTGGTGCCTAAGATGTTTTCTTGGGAGCTCTGCCTAGAGGTGGAGGAAGGTTTTTAAATGAAATAAGAGGAATGGAGGAAGATGATAAGGTTGGTTTAGTAGACATGATTCATGAATGATTGTGAACATCACGACCCTATGGTGGGCGTCAAATTGTTTCGTCACAAAATCGATCAAGTGCAATTCAACCAGATTGTATGAGAGGCTCTGGTGTTAGTGTAATACAATTGTAGAATAGTGATCAAAGTGATACAAGTGAGTTACAAGGAAAGCCCTTGATACTTTACATGATCTATGGCATAAAACCTTGGGTGGTGATAATGATCACAAGCCTTGTTGTGTTTAATAAATTTTAATACAAGATTACATAGATAATGAACATAATATGAGTACAAGTTTAATGGTAGAGCTAATTGTGTGTGTAGTGTGCAATTTACAGGTTTTATTTATAGTCTAAACTAATTAAAAAGAAGTTCGAGATTTACAGGACCCTCCTTGAACAAGTGTTTGCATGTTTTTTGACTTGATATTCCCGGTCTAAAGCTTGGTTGAAGTGATCCTCCTTTGACAATAAGTCTTGTGTTGACTAATTCTGCACATGTGAGTTAAAGAAAGAAGAATATAGTCGTTATAATTATTAGAAAATATTAGTGACAATGATTAGGATCCTGGATATGTTTAAGGATCTGGAGAATTCAAGTCTACTAAGTATCCTGAATATAATTCTGGGATATTGCCCCTAACAATATATATATATATATATATATATATATATATATACATATACATATACATATATATATATGTATGTATGTATGTATGTATGTATGTATGTATGTATGTATGTATATGTGTGTGTGTGTTGGTCAAAAACTGCATAAGTGCTAATCAACCAAATTGAATGAGAGGCTGTGATTTTCTGAATATGTTATTACAAATGATAAAGGAAAGTGACACAATGGTTTACAAGGAAATCCCTTGATCCTTGATACGATCTCCGGCACAAAACCTTTGGAGGTGATATTGATCACCTGTCTTGATGATTTTATTGATATAAAAAAGGTGATTACAAGGAGTTCGTAGCAAAGATAAGTAAGCAATTTCATAGTGTAAGTTTAGGTTTCAGAACCGTGTGTCGTGTGCAGAATACAAGTGTCAATTTATAGTCTAAGCTAGCTAACAAGATGTCTGATATTTCCGAGATCCTCATTGACAAACTTCCCGGACATTATTTGACCAAGTATACCGAGTCTTTAGCATAGTTGAAATGATTGTTCATTGAGAATTGGTCTTCCCTTGACTACTTCTGCACACGTGTAAGTTATAGACAAAATATGAATGTTACAAATATTAATAAAAATAATAACGGTAATTAGCCGGGATCCTGAGGTAGCTAAGGATCCTAGATATTTGAGGATCCAGGATATTGTAAGGATCTTGGCCCTAACAACTGCCCCTAAGTTATTCTTGAAAATATAGGAGCTAGTTTCGTAAATATTAAAGGGACAACTTAAAGTAAATAGATAAAAGGAGAGAGAGAGTAGTAATTTTCAGTTTTAACCCTTAACAACTATGTAATTTGAAATCCAATGGATAGTTTACTAGCCGTTAACAGTCAAATCATATTCATTGGTCCTGTATAAACATGAGCGATGAGTTCCATAATCTTTTATTCGTTCTTCTTTACTTTTCTCATGCTATCTTACGATTAGAAGGCAATTCTTTCTTCCAGGCTTTTATTCTTTTTATCATGGCTCGTAAAATGATTGTCTCTCGTAAAAGCATTTTGGCCCTTCCTGATGATTATTTTGCCGACCAAGGGATCCTGTCTTATGAGGAGACATGTTCTTTTTGCGATGATTACATTGAGTCTCTAAGACTCAATGGAGCCTTTCCTCCCGAATCTGTTTTCAGGCCCTTCGATCCTCTCATTCAGCCTAATTTCATTTCTCCCACTTGGGTGTGCTTTCCTGAGTATCCTTTCTTCTTGGGCTTGAGATACCCTTTCCCTGGGATCATCTCCGAATTTTTCAGGGTGACTGGGATTTCGTATATCTAGGCCATGCCAATTTTCTGGAGGATCCTATATTGGGTCGACCAGATAAATCAATCAAAAGGTCTGTGCATAGGCCTTTCTTAGTTGGCCTGCGTATACGATCTCACAACCTTTGGGAATTATTGTATCCTCCTCATGGTCAAAACCCTCAGATCTGCTCTAGTCTTGAAAACCAAGCACAATGATAGAGCTTTGAAAGAGAGATACTTCTTTGTGAGACGTGACTCTGTTCCCATTAGGGATATCTTACCCTCAGATTGGATTAAGATGGGTACGATTTCAACGCTTTTCCTTGTGATCTTGGAATCTTAATCTTATTTTTTTTGTTTCTTTGGAGCCTTCAAATTTGAGGAACATGTTCCTGCCGTTGAGGACTCTGAATAGAAGATTGAGAGGTTCTCAGCCTTGTATGAAGTAGAGAGATCCTTCCGATTCGATCAAAGTGCCTTGCAGAAGAGCTCTTCCACCACTGACCTCATATCGACAGGTAAGGATCCTTAATTCTTTTTGTTTGTGATAAATATCCTTAATAGTCTTTTTCGATATACAGGATCCAAAGTCACTCGCTCCAGTGCCCGCTTCACTCTTGCTGATCTTTTTACAACCATGTCAGGAGATTAGTTGGTGGTGAAAAAGGAGAAGAGTTCATCTTCTCTTCCTCCTAAAATATCAACCATGGATTTGACATTGAAGACTCCGGGATCCTGGAAAAGGAAAACTGCTGAATCCACAGGTTTATCTTTGGAGAGCCTTGGAGCTGAGGAAGTGCTCCAAAAGTTGGTCTCTTTCTCCCAAGATGTAAGTCTTGATTTTACTCTTGCTTCATTTTTCAGTTTTTTGCTAATCCACTATACCTCTATCATAGGTCTCTGATCATGTTTCCACCGACCTAAGGATTCAGGCGGAGAGGGTTGAACAAGCCCTCTAGGGTTAGGAAAAGTTGTGGAAGGCGACCAACGAGGATCTTCTGAGGAGGGTGGAGCTTCTCAACAAGTAGAAGGCTGAGAGAGAGGAGGAGCACGTACACAAGATAGAGGAGGTGATCTATGATGCGAAGGTCAACGATGCGGTGGCTGTTGGGAGGCCAAGATCCGTCTTGCGAAGGATCTTAAAAATGCAGGTTCCTAGGACATGGACGGTTGACGCGAGGCACTGGCCAAGATGAATGGCAAGCCTGCTATTGCCATGCAGGATCCTGTACTGCAGCTTACTGAGGGAGGGGAGAAGATGGACGATGATGTCCAGGCTATGGTCTAGGCCTTTTTTAGGTGACTATGGTAGTTTTTTGATGTAATCATTCGATTCCTGTAAGGTTGTAAGCCTTTTATTTTGAATATAATGGCTAATGTTTCTTTTGTCTTTCTTCGTTTCCTGCATAATACAATACTAAGATCTTTGCATAGTTAGGATCGTAGAAACAGTGGATAATTTTTAAGACGAAACGGTTTGATAAGGACTGACTTTTTAAGAAGTTTGAAAGTTTCTTTAGAAGTTTGATGATTAACTCATAATCTTTAAAACTTCCTTAAAGATAACAATTTAAAAGATGAAAGTTCATAAATCAGTGATTGATTTAGGATCCTGGAAAGTTTAGGATCCTTTATTTTACTTCAAATTTTAAAATTAAGAACAAGGAAAGATGCAACCTAATTATCAACAATTTTTTTCTTAAGCTTTGAAATTTGCTAAGGATAAATATCGATTTTTGAGAGAACTTTTGCCGATAATGAGGCTTTTACCAATGAAGGTTGATGAGGATCCTTAAGGGCAAGGATCCTTACTGTTATAGATCGTTAAAGATAAGAATCTCAGGTCGCATGTGGAAAATTTCTCCTTAGGATAACCTGTTTAGGTTATGGATTTTAACAAAATTCTTGTGTAGCACCATAGATTCAATAGATAACATGTTAATGTTATATTCTGGGAAGGATCCTAACTTGTGATATAATTAATGGGAGAGATCCTTTATAATAACATGAAAATGTTACAACTCGATTGTATATTCTGGGGAAAATTCCCAACGTGTGATAACATGAAGATGTTATAGGTCTTACGTAATTTCTGGGGAAAGATCCCAATCTTTTATAAAATGAAAATGTTATAAACCTTAAGTAATTACTGGGGTAGGATCCCGATTTTTGATAACATGAAAATGTTATAAACCTTAAGGATCTCAACTTATGTTCAATGATAAGAGGGCTGCCATGCCACTGAATCGTGAAATGTTCCGCTTATCCATTTCCCATAGTTGGATATCGTGTGTCCAAACGAGGTGGATAAGCCTTAGTTCGTGTGAAAGAGGTAATTAGATCTTTAAACCTTAGAGGGGATTAAGTACCCTTAAGCGTAGGAGAGATGATCAATCTCTAGCTTGTGTATATGATAGTCTAAAGATTACACCATTGGTATAATGGGGCTTCTCAAGTGTTATGATACTGAGATCTTCGTATGTCAAGATCCTCATGTTTCGAGATTTTCATCCTCAAGGATCCTGGTATTATGAGATCCGGGGGATCCTTGGATTTCAGGATCTTCGACACCGAGGGTTCTTCATGTTTCAGGATCATAGCCATCATACCCCCAAACCGGAACAACGTAAACGTTCGGGGTCAGAGGACGTCATGTACAATATCATAATAATGAATAGTAGTAATCAAAGCAATAACAACCATTGTATTAATAATAAAGTGTTTACATTGTATTCGAATCACAACTTGATTGACTCCAAAAGTAA
This sequence comes from Lactuca serriola, assembly GCF_051521515.1. NCBI lineage: Eukaryota > Viridiplantae > Streptophyta > Magnoliopsida > Asterales > Asteraceae > Lactuca > Lactuca serriola. Next base: position 55,758,817 of record NC_136415.1, read on the forward strand.
ATAACAAAACAAAGACTTGAAGCTACTATGCTCCATCTTCTCGGACCCTATGTGTGTACCTGTCTACTATTTTCCTGAGAATAAAAGTATTTTTGCAAAAGTGTCAACATTTAAGTTGGTGAGTTCATAAGTATTTGGTATGTAAAAGTATGTTATTTTTTCCTTGAAAACGTAAGTGAGTTTATCCAGAAAATCCTATATTTTCTATAAAAACTGAACTGTGAGCTGTTTGTTTGTAAACTAATTATGTTTATCCTTGAAAATACTATATTTTCCATAAATCTGAATTGTGAACTGTAAACTATAAACCGAACTGTGAACTATAAACTAAACTGTGAATTGTTTGTTTGTAAACTAATTATGTTTATCCTGGAAAATCTTATATATTCCATAAAACTGAATTGTAAAATGTAAACTGAACTGTGAACTGTAAACTGAATTGTGATCTATAAACTAAACTGTGAACTATTTGCTTGTAAAGTAATTATGTTTATCTCGGAAATCCAATATTTTCCATAAAACGGAACTACAAACTGTAAACTGAACTCTAGTCTTATACATTCCAAGACCGAAAAGTGTAAGTATTTTACCATACTTAAGTTATTGACATATAGTTTTATTCGTTTATAAAACCGATTGAAGAAATGTGTTAGCGTGTAAAAATGAGTGTATTGCCAATTTCACGTAAAATAACGTATTGTCGTTTATGATGTGAGTTCTCATAACTGTGCTAACGAATGATTTGCCTACCACGATGTTCTTCAAGCATCAAAATATTTGATATTTATCACCCATAACCTGCCAGTTTAGCTGTAGCTATTAGCTAGGGTGCGGGATCATCAATCCCGTATAGATCTATACACAAGTATCACGCTCTCCGGGAGGAGACTCTTGTTATAAAACAGGACTTCCATGGATACCTTGGTAGGTACGATGAAGACAATGTCTCACAAATTTCCATCATGTTTACGTATTTTTGCAATGAAATCGTTTGTATATAAAATTGTTACCTATTTTGTAATAGTTATAAAATATAAAAATAATCGTATTTTTGTATAATCGTTTCTTGGTACCAAAAGGGTAAAGTAATGTGAATGTATTCCAAACTATACTTATTATAGTTTAAAATGCATGTTTCATCGAAAATATAACCGTTTCATTTGATCATGTTTTGCATCTAAACGTTTGTAAATTTGGTAATAACTTTGTTTCGTATATTTGATGTTTTCACGTAAAAGATACTTAGACGTAATAAAATATAAACAACAATTTGTTTAATAACACAAGTTTCTTGTGTTTTACTTGTATCCCCCCCTTAAAATAGAGAAAAAGTTATAAAAATGTAGGGGTATGAACTGACTTGATTTGACGAAACCACGAGTTTTTGCTGAAAACCGGGTTTTGCGCGGGTAGAGTTTCAAACCAAAAAACTCTTTTCTCGGGGGCTTCGAGTGTTCCAGGGAGTTCTTCAAATTCTAGGGAGGTTCCCTAAGCTTCCGGGGGGGGGGGGGGGGGTAAATTGGCACGGGAGGGTTTAGAGAGTGAAAGGAGTGGTAAAATAGCAACCATAACCGGGAGGTATCGCATCCATTTTATAGTTGGTCGAGGTCTCGCATTACGCTGGGCGTAATTTCGGTATGATAGGCGTACCTCGGTACGCAGGGCGTATCCCCGTACGCGAGGCGTAAGGAGGAACGTGGTGCCTGATCCGTTTCCGAGCTTCGAACGTGTCACTGCTATGAACACGTGTCCACCGTGCGAAGTAATAAGCTGATGTGGCCGACTCCGGACCAAGCTTCCGAGTACGCGGGGCGTAATCTCACACACTGGGCGTACGCCTTCGGACAGACCTTGAAGTTTGTGCCTCGAACTTCAAAAATTCATAACTTTGGCATACGAGCTCCGTTTTTTGATGTTCTTTTTATCCACGCTTAGGTGAGACTGTGCTCTACAACTTTCGTTTAGACTTCGTTGACTAATTTTGACTTGTTTTAAAATTTATATTTTTAATAGGCCGGGACAGGAAAAAGCCCGTTAAAAATTCATAACTTCTTTATCCGATATTCGTTTTCGTTTGTCTTTTTACTGTTGAACTACTATTGACGAGATATGCGATTTTCCTTTAGGTTGTGTCGACTAAAAATCACTCGACCCATAATTCTAATTTCGGGCATTACACTACTATGCCGAATCTTAGAAAATCATAACTTCCTCATACGAAGTTAGATTTCGACGTTCGTTTTTTGTACACTCTCAGTTTAACGTATACTACAACTTTCATTTAGATCACTAAGGCTAAATTTTTTTTATTGCAAACTCACTTTTTACGTCACACAACGTTCTGCCAGTTCTATCGTGAAACTTTGATAGTATTGGATTAGGTGTCTATGCCCATAACTATAATTTGTATGTACTTGAATTGTTAGCAGCACAGTCCTTTTGGGTTGCCCTCAAACCTAGCAACCGGACAAGGAAATTATGAAAGGAGAGATATTGATTTATTATAAGATTAATAAATTAATATAAATGATTTATTAATATGTTAAAGGATTGATATATTGATTAGAAATCATAATGTTTAATTAATAGTTAGCCAGAAATTAATTAGAATTAATTTTGGGGTTAACTGTATTAATTATAAATTGTAGGGACTAGTTTGCAATTATCAGATAGTTGAGTAGAAGGCTCCAAAACCTCCTTGGAAGGAGGAGGATGAAATCTATAGGGGAAACCCTAAGGATTTCGTCCAAGGGGGGTTAGATAATGCCTTGGATTAACTTAGCCCCAAGCAAAGGAGTATTAGGGTTTTCCCTAAACCCTATATCCCTCAGCTATATAAGGAGCCTCCCAGCTCCTAATTTGGCCACTCCTTCTTTGAAGAAACCCTAGGGCCGAAATTGCATACCCTACTTTCTCTCTCTCTCTCTCTCTCTCTCCTTCTACTTTCCTTCTTGTTGGTTCTTGGGTGTGATTCCGTTAGAGGCATTACATTTGTGGTGCTAAGCTTCCAAGAAGATCAAGATCAAGATCAAGAGGATTATCAATTGTTTGCTATAATAATTGAAAGGTATGTAACTCTTAAACCCTAGTTTGTTAATTTCGAAATTAGCCTCTTTCCTCTAGGGTTCTTGTTTGCAATTCAAAGTTATATGTTCAATAGTTCAAACATAAATCCAAAGTAGGTTGCATGTGAACTTAGGAATTGTTTTTATAGTTTATTTGTTTTACCTAAAAACCCATCAGTGGTATCAGAGCCATTGTTGTTTTAAATGGAATTGCTATAATAGTTGAATTGCAAATTAGGGTTTATAGCCATTAAACCCTAAAGGCCAAAATTTTTGATTTTAGGGTTTTGGTGCAAAGGGTTTTCGAAAACCCTAGCCTCCATGAACCCTAATCGAAATTAGGGTTAGGGTTTTGAAAACCCTAGCCTCCTCCCCTTGAAATTTCAAAATATGCTACCCCTTTTAGGGTTTCTTTGTTTTGGATAATAGTTGCCTTATTGGATAATTGAGAAAAATAAGTAAATTATCCTATCCCCATATTTTGGAAATCTAGAAGGGATATGGATTAGGATTAAATTAATTGTTTAATTTAATTAGATAATCCTTACAAGATTTAATTAATTAATTAAAAGTTAAATAATAGATAAATATTAAATCTAGTTATTTGGTTTATTTTAAATTTAAAATTAATGTCTTAATTTTTGAAATTTATATATAAACCCTAAAGTTTTAAAAGTTTAATATATATATATATATATATATATATATTATAATTAAAAATTAAATATTATATATGTATAAGACTATGGTCAGTCAAATCGCTAGTATGCCTCATTCACGAAGCTAATCTATAAGGGGGTATAAGGAAACTTCCTATAAAATGGTAGTTGAATAGGTATCCACTCTCACCCACCGCTTCCTTGATTAGTGGATGGTTGTTAGCAGAATGAGTTTGATAGGACAACTACATCTCGTTAAAAGTATAATGTTATTAAAGAAAGTACTAGAACATTATTTTACGAAATCTCAACTCTAGTTACTTTAGGAAAAATGTGAAAAGTATGCTAATCCATGAAATTGCACATTATGCTTTATTGGTCGTTAGTGGAGCGTGTGTGGTTAACCAGCACACTAAAAGGCACTAATAAAGAGTAGTAATGGGTATCTCATAATTTTCATTTTGATGGAGCGTGTGTGGTTTACTAGCACATCAATAGTTAATGATAAAGACAATGAGGGTACCAAGCACATTTGCATGGTTATTCACATCTTGTTTGTGATCCTCGGCATCCCAGTCACAAATACAAGAGCATAATCCGAGATTAAAACATGACATTGAATAGTTTCAATGTATCTCAAAAAACCTAGGAGTTTCCAATACATTTAAAACTTATCCTTCTTTTTCGTTTTTCATGGTGGAAATTGGTAAATCGTCATTTACCTACCTTCAAATATTCTGCAAATTGGATTACGGCATCCCTCTTCCAATTTGTGGAATGTTGTGTTGGATCCTAGCCTTAATATCTCTTTTGGGTGTTTTATTAAGGATTCAGTCGACTAACTTGATTTATCCCGACTTGTAGATGTCTGAATCTAACCATGGTCTTCGTGAATCCAAAGGAAAAGGTATACCTGCTCAAAGTGAAAGTCTATTCCACAATGAAGGTGAAAGATCAATCCCTGCCATGTAGACTAGCTTGATTTCACTTCCTCCACCTCCTCCCGTTGTTCTCCCAAACCCACAAGACCAAAGGATTAAAAATTTCAATATCACTAATGCCCTATTGGCAATGAAACATGAAGATGGTAGACCCATGTGTGCTCACGTCTTAGGGATGAAGTCACACATCGATATGTTGGTAATGTTGGGTGCGACCTTTCCCAAGAAGTTGGTTGTGGACTGGGTTCTTCAGTCACTCCCTGAATCATAAAATAAGTTCAAACGAGAGTATTATATGATGGATCTTGACGCAACCCACATTGACCTAACTTACATGCTTATTGCTGCTAAATCAGAAATGATTTGGCAAAGCAATGGAGCATATTTGTTTGGTGAATCAACCAACCATGCTTTCAAGGACATTCTAGGAGATCTCACCTGTTTCTGCTGCCAAGAGAAAGGGCGCTAGATACAAATCTGCCCTGAGAACCTGAAGAGTCCAAGAAATGGGAGAGTCAAGGAATATGGCTTTGCTTCAGGTAAAATCCACTATCTAACTCCATTAAGTTATGATAGATTTGTTAGGAATATTTGATTACATAGTTTTTCAATTGATTTTGCATTGTAAGGACATGTTTTCCGCTGCTTTTATAAATAAAATAAAATTTTTGTGTTGAATAATTTTATATATCCTTGCAATGAAATCGTTATGAAAAATTGATGTTTGTGTATTGTTATCAATAATGGATTTGATTCTTAATTATGTCATTTGTGGAAATGTCGAGAATTTTCCAAATAAAGGAAGATTCTCATCGCCTAAGTTTCAGTTGGACAGAAACTTGGAATCATGCAACTTGGTTGCGTGATGAATGATAAACTTCATATTTGGAAATTAGGCTAATTCTTTGACAAAGTGTCAAGAGAAGGACTAGGAGATCGAGTACATTAGGTTGTACATTGATCAAGTCCACCACGAGAGTGATAAAGATATTCGTCATGATTTACTAAAGTTTAGTGAATATGGTTATACTTATAAGATTAAATATAATTCTGAGTTGATTGAAAGAGTTTCAATCAATAGTAGAACAAATAAGAAGAATCAAGATGGCAGAAAGATAAAAGTTTCTCTATTCTAAGAAGAAGAGAGAGTACCTTTTATTGTATTTTATGATAACTCTTAATGATTAAAAACCATATCTCAAATGATCCTCCAAGTGAGTCTTAGTGCATCTGTATAACCAAGAAGAGGTATCGAGAATTATAGAAATGGTTAAAATCAAGAAGTCAATCATACTTCGTTCCAATATAAAGTCTTAGAGTTATATTCCAAGATTGTGAATTGAGTGACAAGTCTTAAGTAAGTTGTACTATCTTGAATAAAACAAAGACCAACTAGGACCAATTATGTGAAGCGTTTTGTCTTGATAAAAACTACACTAACTCTTGAATATTTGTTTTGTCTAGGAAAGGTTCCTGACGAGAGAATCATATATGTCAAGAGGTCAGTGGGTGTCTCAATTGTCTTGAAAAGTTTCAAGAACAAATCAAGAATAAATCGATAGTTAATCACTAGCACACGACTTGAGGTTTCTAACCTATCGTGTTCACATATTATTGTTTCTGTGCCATTCCAGGTTAGTCAACTATGCATGTGAATTCTATGAGATCTCAATGGGTTGCATAGGGGCAAGGCACCTTGATCAATGGAAAGTACATTAAAAGGTAGGGGTGAGTTGCTAAATAACTTAGAAGCAAAGGTGGGACCCTTGATGGCAAGAAATTAAGAATGGACATGTTCGATCCATAAGAGTGTGGATTTGTCACAATTGTTGTCTTATGATTATGGTTATGACAAATTCACATGGATCGGAACACATACACCAAAAAATCTGAGTGTTATAAGGTTTCTCTCCTTCATGAAAATGATTGTGAGGAAACGCTTTCACCAAGAAAGATTTTGAAGATAGCATTATGTAATTTGTATTTCTCAAATTCGATTATGATTACGGCATCCCTCTTCATAGTTCGAGTTGTGGGAAATGGCAAATGGGTCTGAACATTTTAGACTTATTCTAGAAATGTTTAAACACACATATGGGTTATCTAAGGAAAAGTGTATGAGTTCGAGAAGCTTAAATAAAGGCTTATCAAAGCGTCTCGGTTTCATAAATCTGAACTTTGGAAAAGAAAGTCAATAAGTAATTGGTTTCTAGAAGTCCAGTTAATTTCTGAATACGTGTCAAAGCTACTGGGAGCATAAATGTTATGCTAGGATAAATATAATCATCATGTTAGTGGGAGCATGATTATTTTTATTTGAAGTATTGCAAGTTGGCAATATTAATTATAGAAAAACAAAAGTTTCAATTTGCAAAGTTGCATGAGTTGATAAGTTATTTTTCTATAATTAAGGGAGAGAATATTATACTTCGTTTCAAAATCTAAAGCTTAGATTGAGAAATTTTAATAAATTTAGTCAAAGGATACATAGTGTGTCCCTCTTCATAGTTCGAATTGTGAGAATGTGACACATAAAATATTATGGAAGAAGATTGATAAAGTATCATATCTTTATGTAAGAATATTATGCATCATGTCCCATACGCTTCGAGTATAAGATCGATTGCAAATGCTATAATATTTGACAATTCTTAAATTTTCCAAATGTATAGCACATTAAGAGGGAAAAAGGACTAGAATGGGTTTTGACTAAAATAATTAAACAACTATCAAAGAACGATCCAAAGTTCGCCGAGGATTGGTCGCTTGTGAGTAGTTGGAAGTATGGAAAATATGGAAATGTTTCCATATGGGGAGTTGGATGTTGAGAGTATGTGAGACTTCGCGTCTATGGAATTGTCTTGTAACAATTTTTTGATAAGAGTACTTAATAATTTCATTGGCCAAGTCTTGGTGACTTTTGTGCTATGACTTTGTGAAAGGATCATTGCATAAAATGTTAAAATCTAGCATATTCTAGTAGTAGCAAGAACCTTGTGCTCTAACACTAATAATAGGGATTGGGAATTGTGAAATGAGCATCATTGGAAAAGTTTTTCAATTGACCTATTTCACAAAGTAAGGACCATAGGAAACAAAGTGTGCATGCTTGGAGCATGAGACAATTGTTCTAATTCAAGTAATGAGTTGATTATCCGAAACATTAAATGATAAATAATGAGTAATCAATATGGTGGATAAATAGAAGTGTTTTATTTACTCTCGCCAGTTTGGGGCCTGTTAGGTCCAGTTTAGTGTTGTGTCTTTGGGCTCGTTAGCTAGTCCAAGTTTTGTCTCCGGTATGGGCCTGTCCATCCGTGAGTTTCGTATAGGGTTTATTATATAAAGATGCTTGTATGCATTCTGGAAAGTAATGGTTTTGATAGAGATTTTCTAGCATACACGTTCTTATCATCTGTAACCCTAGAATCCTCGACAGCGGAAGTTCTTTATCGAGCTCTGCTGATGATTGAGTTAATTGAATCATTCAACTCTTTCAGATCCATACTTGTGTTTTTGTTTAACTGTTATTGCTTTGTTCATTCGCCTATTTTAAAGATCTAATCGATCAAAGAGTTTTATAAACTCATCAATTGGTATCAGAGCAGGAGGCTGTGTAATTCATACACATCTCTTCAATGAAAGAAGCGATTAGGGTTATTCTGCATTAACTGATATTTATTGAGCCATCACTCCATAATTGACGTATCTCTTTATTTATTCGTTTGCCCTAATATTACATATTACAAGTCTGATCTTTCAAACAGGTTAAACGATCAAGCATGGACGATTCTCAATCTAATCCTATCAACATCTCAAACACTATTGGATCAACGACGAAGATTCGTATTCTATACACCCAGGATTACGACGTTTGGGCTCATCATTTTGAAGACTATGTCATCGGATCTAAAGATAATGGGTATCTTATTTGGAAAGCCTTTGTGTCTGGACCATTTGCTCACTCAGGAACATCCAAGATCATTAAAACTCAGAAAGAATATAATGATCTGTTAAAAGATGTAAAAGACGTTGCTCAAGACGAAAAGGAGAAGTTTCAGTGCAACATCAAAGCATTGAGACTGATCCGATTCGCTCTTCAATCTGACACGTTTATGTTGGTGAGTTCCTACAGTACTGCTATAGAAATCTGGGATAGGTTGCGAGAGTTGTATTCCACAGATGAAGATTTAAAGCACTCTATTCAGACGTTGCTTTTGTCTGACTTTTGAGAATTCAAGCAAAATTCTGATGAGACCGTCACACAGACGTTTGATCGCTTCAATCATCTTCTTAGCAAGATGATCATACATGATATCGAAAGGAAGTTGATTGAACAGAAGGTAACCTTTTTGAATGGCCTAAGATCTGAATGGAGAGCTGTCGTTTCTACAGTTAAAGCTCATGAGCAGTTCAAGTCATATTCATTGGCTAAACTGGTGGGGATTCTAAAATCCCAAGAAAATATTGTCATGCAAGAGAAGAATGTGGTCTCAAGTTTGGGGTCCTTGGCACTCCTGTCCAAAAGCAAGAATGTAGTAGAAGATGAAGATTTGAACCTGGAGGACTACGATCTTACTTCAGAAGATTATGCTATGATGGTGTCCAATCCAAAAAGGTTCATCAAGAAGAGGTTTCTTTCCGATAAGAACCGAAATTGGCAGGGAAGCTACAGTTCAGAAAAGGTAAGGGAGGAGCCGAAGACTGAGGAACCAAAGAAAGAGGCGAAGGTTGATGGAGATTCTGGTGTGAACTGCTACTATTGTGGAGGAAAGAACCATTATGCCAAAGATTGTGTTCTGAAGAAAATGGCAGAGAAGGATGAGGAGAAAGATGAAGTGGTTGTCTTGATGAAAAAGCTGGAAGAGATCAAGAGGGAGAAAGCTGCTACTAACCCTTCTATGAATTCTCTTATTGTACAGAGTTCGGCAGAGGGTGACGAGTTCGGTGGCGTGCAGGTGTGGTCAACCAACTCAGAAGATAATGAGGTGAGAAAGCCTTCACATGGAAAGGCGTATGTGGCAAGAGGTGGTGAAAGCGGCGGAAAGTGTTTGATGGTGACTGACGTATCTCACATGAGGGGATACAATACAGAAGGTGGAAATGAGGACACCAAGGAGCGAGAGGACTTATGCTTCATAGCAAAACCTCTCAGTGTGCAGATCAATGAGCTTGATGAATTGATCAAGAAGGTACAATCTCTTTTTATCTCGTTCAAAGTCCCACAGAAATCATATGAAAAGGAATTAAATAACCTAAATTCAAGAATCTCATATCTAGATAGTTGTTTAACTCAAACACGGGTCACCAATTCTAACCTAACTGACCAAATAAGCAGGGTGTCATCCAAGAGTGAGGAGCGAAGGATGTGGATTGAGCAGAAGGAATCGGAGCTGATTAATTCTAAGGTTGAAAACATTTATTTACAAAGAGACAATTTCAAACTTTTAAAACAAAGAAATGTTTTCTGTTTGATTGCTAAAAGACTTTATGCTAACATTACTCAACTGCATATGAATTTTGAAATTGGGCAGAAAATACATCGCATGATTTTACCCTTCCTTGAGTTTAAGGAGGATGAAATCGAGGCTGAGGCATACAACTGTGAAAGTGTTGTATCGTCTGATGATGTGAATCCCACGTACATGTATGGTCTGGACAAAATAGAATCTTTCATAAAGTCCAAAGACCATAAGGACATGCTGAAAAATCTTTTGGATGAAAATGATAAGCTAAAACTAAGGACCGAAACCATACAAAAATTCGACTCATTGAGTGCTAATTTAAGTTCAGAAAATAAAATTGATGTTGAAAACGCATCTGAACTTAATGAGGACGATGATATGAGTGAAATTTCTGTAGAGGATGTAGTCGACTGTTCTGAGTTTGTCAAGAGCGAACCCAAAAACCACAAAAATCTTATTTCTGAAAATTATGTGGAGTTCGCTCGTTTGTCCCAAAATAAGTCCCCGATTCTTGAAGAAAACGTTGTTGTGTACCAAAAGGTGAGAACAACACCAAATCAGGTGTATAAGGTCACAGGAGTAACCGAGCATCAAACAGCCGAACTCACTGCCATAGTGAATGAAGATAACGCAGATGGTTGTGATGAGTTCTTCTGGTCTGCTCCTATAGATAATGCCGACGAAACAATTGGTTTGTCATAGCGAACATCCTGGAAAACAAAAGGAAGATATATACCAGAGCCGCTAAACAAGCCTGACAACTTTGACGTGCCAAGCACAAGTGGTACAAAAGAAATACCTATAGAAGAAGTCACTTCCACAAGCGAAACATCATCTGTGAAAAGTGAACTGGCTGACAAAATGCTGAAACAAAACGCCAACATCCACAGACAGCCGAAACAAGTGAAAGATCAAAAGCAGCAAAGAAACCTAAGATACAAAAAGAATCTCTCTGAGCGAAAGCAGTTTTGGCGCTCTCAAAACAATCATTTCTCTTATCATGATAGAAATTCAAAGTCAGAGAAAAAGGCTTTCGGACTACATGAGGAACATAACCGAAAGGACAGGTTCGGTTCAGAGAGTAACAGCAACCGAAAGGACAGGTTCGGTCCCGAAAGCAATAGCTACCGAACGTCCAGGTTCGGTCCCTCCGATGACCAAAAACAAAAGGGTCATATCGAACCGCAAGTTAGAAGAAATTCCCATTCTAATTCTTTTAGTTCTCAATTCTCTTCTAAACCCAATTCTGTTCGTGCACAAATTCTAAATCGTCAACGAACCTGAAAGGAAAATCGAAGATTTCCTCTGTCCAGGAAGACCGAAAGCAATCTAAAGCCCAAAGACCAAAACCTGAAACCAAACCCACTGTTGCTAATCCTAACAAAATCAAAGTGTTTACCATTAAAAGAAAAGTTGAAACAACATTAATAAGAAGAACATATCTTATTGATGTTTCTCTTACTATTCCTGTTCCTATGAAAGGCTCACTTGGACCCAAGAAACTTTGGGTTCCTAAATCTGCTTAATTTTTGCAGGTTATAAGTGACGAGCAGTTCGACGAAGAATGGTACATTGATAGTAGCTGCTCACGTCACATGACAGGGAGGAAGGAGGAGCTAAGGGAGTTTCGATCTCTTCAGAATGGTGGGAATGTCAAGTTCGGCAACAATTCTTATGGAACGATAAAGGGCTATGGGATGATAACCAATGGAGACTTCACAATAAGAAAGGTGGCGTATGTTGAAGGTCTACAGCATAATCTCATCAGTGTGTCTCAACTGATAGGAGGCACCAGTCTCAAAGTTTCATTTGATGATGAAGGTTCAGAAATCATAGAGAAGAAATCAAAAAGGGTAATTCTCAAATCAGAACGCAAAGGTGAAATGTTTCCTCTCAATCTCAAACCAATCAAAGGAAATCCAGCTATCTGCCTATTATCCAAAGCTCATTCTGACGAAAGCTGGTTGTGGCACCAAAGGCTCTCACATCTCAACTTCAAAGACATCAACAAGCTTGTCACAGGAAGTCATGTTCGGGGTCTCCCATTGCTCAAGTTTGATCGAGAACATTTGTGTGATGCGTGTGAAATGGGGAAGCAAAGTCGTCAAAGTCACCCATCCATTATAAACACAAAAGTTGTTGAACCACTTGAGTTGCTTCACATTGACTTGTGTGGTCCATCATCTATCGAAAGCATTGGCGGTAGCAAGTATATTCTTGTTATTGTTGAAGATTTCTCACGTTTTACACGAGTATTCTTTCTGAAGCACAAATCTGAGGCAACTCCTAAGCTAAAGATGTTTATTAAGCAGGTTGAAGTGCAACTGAGAAAAGTCGTTCGCGACATCAGGAGAGATAATCGACTGGAGTTCAAGAACAAAGAATTTGAAGACTTTTTGGCAGAAAAAGGAACCAGTCACAACTTCTCAGCTCCCTATACGCCTCAACATAACGGAATTGTCGAAAGACGAAACCGATCCTTGTGTGAGGCGGCCCGAACGATGCTAAGTTTCGCTTCTCTTCCGTTATATTTCTGAGCTGATGCTATTGCTGCAGCATGTTTCACACAGAACAGGTCTTATCTCAACAACCGTTTCTCTCTTACTCCTTATGAGATCATCAATAACAGGAAGCCGAAAGTCAAATTCTTCCATGTGTTCGACTCACGATGCTTCATCTTCAACTCTAAAGAACATCGTAACAAGTTTGACGTTAAAGCTGATGAAGGAATTTTTCTAGGATATTCTCTTACTTAAAAAGCTTACCGGATCTTAAATAAGTGCTCTAGGAAGATCGAAGAAACATATTATGTGACTTTCGATGATAACTACATCAAAAAGCTAAAAGCTGCTGAAGAAACAATTGGAGAGATTTTCACTCAAACAGGTCAAGTCACGGCCTCAATTGATAATCTATTCAATCAGTTTGTAGAATTATTCGATGAACCTGAGAAAGCTACTCTCTCGGAAGCCAAGGCAGCAGACAACAAAGTCGACCATCTGAAGAAAATTGTTGAAGATGCCGCCAAACGAATGGGTGAAGGAGAACAAGTTCCAAACGAACCTCCTGAGCAAGGTGCTTCAGTTGAGGGGGAGAATCCACCTTCTTCAAAACAACCGAGCTCAGAAATTGAAGGGGAGAATTCTATTCCAGTTCCACCTAAAAGCTCAACTGCACTCGAAAGCTCTTCAGCACCCGAAAGCTCGACAACACCAGAAAGTCCAGCTACACCTGAAAGCTCATCAGTCGACGGGGAGAACTCCGATATGTTCTACGACGACAATAGTCAATCTGAATTGGAAGAAATGGTCAACGCTGAATTGGATCCATCCTATGATCCAAATTACCCTCCTCTTGTTAAATGGACCAGAGATCATCCTATATCTCAGATAGTGGGTAACGTCTCTGAAAAGGTCCTCACCCGATCTCAACTGAAGGCAAAGCAAACATCTTTATTCTCCAAAGTAGAGTTCTGCATGTATAATTCTTTCGTATCAAAAGTTGAACCGAAGATAGTAAATACGGCTCTTGATCATTCTGACTGGGTTCAAGCTATGCAAGATGAACTCAACGAGTTCGAAAGAAACAAAGTATGGCGCCTCATTCCAACTCCTAAAGATGCCTCAGTTGTTGGTCTCAAATGGGTGTTCAGAAATAAAATGGACAAGGAAGGCAATGTGATTCGAAACAAAGCTCGTCTCGTGGTGAAAGGATATTGCCAGGAAGAAGGAATCGATTATGAGGACACTTTTGCTCCGGTAGCGAGGCTGGAATCTGTTCGAATATTTCTGGCATATGCTGCACACAAGAATTTCGAGGTCTACCAAATGGACATGAAATGCGCCTTTCTGAATGGAGAACTTGAAGAAATGGTCTACATGGAGCAACCTCCTGGTTTTGTCAATGAAAGGTACACAAATCACTATTATATTCTGGACATGGCAGTTTACGGTCTGAAACAAGCACCTATGGCATGGTATGAAACGCTAACCAAGTTTTTAAAGATGTCAAAATTCAAACAAGGTTCGGTTGACCCAACCTTCTTTCGTAAGAAGGAAGGTAACCACCTTATGATTGTTCAAATCTATGTCGATGATATCATCTTTGGCTCAACGAATCCTAGCTTAACCGTTGAATTCAGAAAGCTGATGGAGACTAAATTTGAAATGAGCTCAATAGGTCCGGTTAACTTTTTCCTTGGTTTAAATATTAGACAGGGACCCGAAGGCATCTTTATCAACCAGGAAGCATACACCAAGACTCTTCTTGCTAAATTTGGCATGATGGGAGACTCAAAGGTTAAAGTTCCAATGGCATTCGGCACCAAGCTCACACCATCCTTGGAAAAACCTGCAGTCGATATTACGCTATACCGACAAATGATTGGGTCTTTAATGTACCTTACTGCTAGCAGGCCTGATATAATGTTTTCTGTGTGTTACTGTGCTAGGTTTCAGGCGAATCCTCGTGAACCACATATGCTTGCAGTGAAAAACATACTCCGGTATCTGAAACGAACTACCTCTCTCGGTTTATGGTATCCATCAAACTCAGGTTTCTTCGTTCAAGCCTACTCAAATGCAGACCTTGGAGAATGTGGTTTAGACAGGAAAAGCACCACTGGAGGCTGCCAATTCCTAGATGGGAAGTTGGTTAGTTGGCAATCAAAGAAACAGACATGTGTTTCTCTGTCTACAGCCGAAGCAGACTACATCGCAGCAGCTTCCTGTACATCTCAAGTGATTTGGATCCAAAGCCAACTCCGAGACTATGGACTCAATATGAAAAAGATCACACTATATTGCGATTCAGAAAGTGCAATTAGGATCTGTGAGGCTGCGACCGAAAAAGTCAAAAAACTATTTATTGATGCTTCCTCTTTGTTGAAGTCTTTACAGGAGACTGATGATAGCACTAAAACAAAGCTGGAACCAATTGTCCACCAGCTGGCTACCTCAGTTGCCTCTGAACTGAAGTCATTTGCCGCTCTTCATCAAAGTCTCTCAGACGACAATTCAGCATTTAAGGCGACGCTTGAGGAGCGACTGACCAAGCTCCAAGAGGATCTTGCTGCTGAAAATTCTCTTATGGATGCTCTTGCCAGAAAGACCACTGCTCTGAAGGTCAAGAGTCTTCAACTCTCCAATTCTCAAAAGGAGATGGAGTCTCTTCGATCTGAAAGAGAGATTGTGTCTTCATGTGTTTTGGATGCCCACGCAGCCATTTCAAACATCTTGGAAGCACATGACCCGATACTCAACTATTCTGTGAGACGAGATCTTGCAGAAAAACTTGCTCCTGCCCTTTCTCTCCTGAGCAAGATTGAAGGGCTCCTTGCTTTCGTGTCCATTCCTAAACAAGGGGGAGAAAAAGAAAATGTGTCTCAACCGCCTCCTACTTCAACAGCAACCAAAACAACCGAACCTCCTCCTACAGGGCAAGCCTCAGGTTTGGGTGTTAAAGACAAGGGCAAGAAAATTGCTGAAGAGAGCGATGATGACAAAGAGACCATTGCCGATCTTTTGAAGAAACAGGGTTGAGACAAAGATGCTGACATCAGTGCTCGTGTGGCTAGAGAGGCTGAAGAAGCCTAAAGAAAACAGAAAGAAGCTCACGATCTTCTCGAGAGCAGGAAAACTCTTTTTCTTCCTTGGACTCTTGAGAAGTTGCTGAAAGAAGCCATAGAAACTCCAAGCATCTTGTGGCTAGAACCGGTGATCTCACTTGATCGTGATAATTCTGTCGATTCTCAGTTCGACATGCCACTGACCCGAAAGGTGTTTGTCTTTCATGCCTTTGACAACATTGCTGAGTTCCCTCATCCTCATCCAAAGGTTGACAGGGACTTAGTCGAATTCTATCTGAGGGCTGCTCAACCATAGTATCAAACATGGAGCGCTCAGAAGATTGTCAATGTTCGGGTTCTAAAGCCGTATAGGGAAGGAAACTTCACCAACGTTCAGTTTAAGGTGCTGAGAGGATCTGCCAAGACTGAACATGCCATCTCGCTTGCTGATCTTCCCAACTTGAATCCACACGACTGGGTTATTTTGCACAACATCCTTCTTACTAATGAAGCAGAATATGGTCTGATCATCGACCACTTCAAGAGGATGCTTGTTTGTTACATCATGGAAGTAACCAAAATGGATCAGGAGATAGCGAGTGTATTCTAGAAGAAGCCTACTATATCTCCTGTTGGCTCTGCCAGTGATCTCAACATGATGCAGATGGGGAAGATAGACCCGAAGAGAAATTCAGTTATGTTTACCAGAAACGAAGGCCAAAAATGCCTATTCGCTTTGGTTGACAAACATCTCTACACCACTGCATGTCTGGAACACGTCTTAGGGATCATTCATCAGTGCAAGCAGAATTCAGCGGATGACAAGAAGTACTTTGATGATATGATTCAATGGTACATTCGCTTCAGACAGACAATTCTCGCACTTATCTCTCGTCTGTTTGATACAACCAAGAAGGTTCCGGCAGCTGGTCCGAGCAAGAAGAAATGATAGTCTCGCTCCAAATTGACGCAAAGGGGGAGATTGTTAGGTCCAGTTTAGTGTTGCGTCTTTGGGCTCGTTAGCTAGTCCAAGTTTTGTAGATCTAATCGATCAAAGAGTTTTATAAACTCATCCGGGCCATATAGGATTAAGTATTATTGTTGTGTTTTAGTTTGCATGTTTTGACTTCCAGGATAACTGGGTTATTCGAACCTCCACAGTCAGTCGCACTTTTGGAAGTAAGTAGTGAATTAAGACATTCATGAATTGGATTGCAGATTGTCTAAGGATAGACAGAGCAATAGAATTGCTGCAATATTCATGAGTACTCAGAGAGTGAGATTTGAGTATTGGTCAAACCCACGCTCAGAGTATTACTTCATGGAATTCATCACGAGTAATACTGAGACGATAATATCTATGATCTTGAAACAAAGATATATGTGTTGTAATTTGCAAGTCAGCTATACATTGTGGATACGAAAACGCATCAGTAACTTGGTGTTATAAAACGTATTGTCATGTATGGTTTGATGAGTAAAAGATACAAGCATATGAGTCAATGTTTATTCGTTCCTTTTGCCCTAACGGGAAAAGCGATATCTATGGGCCCCTCGATGATTTGGTGTTGACTTTTGTGTTGGGCCAAGCCAAGACTAAATTGATGTGTTCGATTAGAAGTCTTATATCATCACAAATCAGAAATCGGGAAACATAGATTCTGGACAAAGAGATTGACTGTATTCCATGTCTTATGTCTAGAGATATCTAGTAGAACGAAGGGTCATGTGATCACTTATCTTAGGACACGTAACTGACTGGGTCAGAGTTCGGCAGCAGCTTTTGGAAGCTACAATTTGCTGGTCAAATTTAGAAGTCATACTAGCAATTATAGTTACAGACTTATCCAAGTGGGAGACTATTGGATTAGGTGTCTAAGCCCATAACTATAATTGGTATGTACTTGAATTGATAGCAACACAATCCTTTTGGGTTGCCCTCAAACCTAGCAACCGGACAAGGAAATTATGAAAGGAGAGATATTGATTTATTATAAGATTAGTAAATTAATATAAATGATTTATTAATATGTTAAAGGATTAATATATTGATTAGAAATCATAATGTTTAATTAATAGTTAGCCAGAAATTAATTAGAATTAATTTTAGGGTTAACTGTATTAACTATAAAGTGCAGGGACTAGTTTGCAATTATCAAATAGTTGAGTGGAAGGCTCCAGAACCTCCTTGGAAGGAGGAGGACGAAATCTATAGGGGAAACCCTAAGGATTTCGTCCAAGGGGGATTGCATAAGGCCTTGGATTAACTTAGTCCCTAAGCAAAGGAGTATTAGGGTTTTCCCTAAACCCTATATCCCTCAGCTATATAAGGAGCCTCCCAGCACCTAATTTGGCCACTCCTTCTTTGAAGAAACCCTAGGGCCAAAATTGCTTACCCTACTCTCTCTCTCTCTCTCTCTCCATCTAGTTTCCTTCTTGCTGGTTCTTGGGTATGATTCCATTAGAGGCATTACATTTGTGGTGCTAAGCTTCCAACAAGACCAAGATCAAGATCAAGAGGATTATCAACTCTTTGCTATAACAATTGAAAGGTATGTAACTCTTAAACCCTAGTTTGTTAATTTCGAAATTAGCCTCTCTCCTCTAGGGTTCTTGTTTGCAATTCAAAGTTATATGTTCAATAGTTAAAACATAGATCCAAAGTAGGTTGCGTGTGAACTTAGGAATTGTTTTTTTAGTTTATTTGTTATACCCAAAAACCCATCAGATAGGTCATAACTTCTTTTTTATAACTCATATTTCAGTATTCTTTATATCTTCAGAATTCTTGTCACGATTAGTACCACTTTAGTCATACAAATCTAGTTTATTTAACATTTGATTTTTGACGCTTATTTTCATCTTAATTATTTTATATGTTTATTACTTCAAAACGAGTTACAATGGTTGACGTAGACTTTTACATTGTGAATTTTATAGTACATGGTTGAAGTTAAGACCTTGATTGATCTAGAATTTTTCTAGTTGCGACATCATCCATCCGTTAGAGGGAATTTCATCCTGAAATTAGTTCCAAAGTGGACACTCATGAACTAGGGAAAAGATGTGGGTTTGCTTTACTTGTCTACATTAACTTGAATAATAGCATGCCCACTCGTAGTCTTGGGCAACTTTCACCTGAAGCTCATGGTAGGACTCATACTTGGTTCATCCACCATCGCCTTGTGTATATAAGTTGTATATAATTAAGATTGAAAAGACGTTTGGATGGGTGACTCTACCCCTAGTCCATAACTAGACAAGGAACAAGAGGTAGGGTAGAATCACACATCCTAAATCCATAGAATCTTAATTATATACCACCCTCGCGTATACCCTTAGTAGTGATAGACTAGTTGCATGGGTCCTTAGTCTCTATTCTTGAACTTGTCTTACAGTACGAGTGGCATTCCGAGGAGGTATGCTGAGGATACTTCGGGAAGGTTACGGACTTTCGGAACAACCTCGGTACTTTTCTCTTCAAGTTTCTTCTCTACGAAGTCAGTTGAAGGCGTAGTACCCCTCGTATGGGTACTTCTGAGTTTTGAAGCGAGATATGATACGGAGGTTTATGTCGGATTTATCGTTCTAGGTTGAAAAGAGTTAGATAGACAGTTTGTTAAAGTGAAGAGTCTTTCCATAGCACATGGAGTTGGTATGGTGAGGACCAAGCCAATCCAATTCTAATGGCTACGTCGGAACTTCTTATGGTAACGGGTGTTAAGTCGATTAAGAAGAAGTTTTTGTTTAGAGTGATGGCGTATTCTATGTATATGTCTTTAGTGCCTTCTATTTTATTCTTGTTATTGTTGTTGCGAATATGTGCACCACATTTAGCTAGTATTGTTAGTAAGAGTAGTCTGATAATTAATGATGAAATCTCGTAATATGATCCCCACAAAGTCCCTCTATAATTGCTTTGTGTATACAAATGGTCTATAGTTAAGATTGAGAAGACAGTCGACTGAGTAACTCTGCCTTAAATCCACAATCAAACAAGAAATAGGAAATAAGGCGGAATCACTCACTCTAAGCCTGTAAAATCTTAACTATATATGACTCTAATGTTACACTAAGCCATCATAGCTCACCTGTAAGGATCCTTAGTTTTTATATGAATGATTTGTTTTATTAGGACGAGAGAGTAATTTATAATTACTTTTAAATTGGCACAAATTTTAGTAAAAATTTAAGCTATAATTATTTTTATTGGGAAAATGTACCGTTGTTTACAGGTGGTTCCGGGACAGTCTCTCCTGTAGTGATCATCGGTATTCTTCCAGCTTCGCCAGAGTTCCTTGTCATTGAACAATCCCCCTTGAAGTGTCTAGTTTTACCACACCTGTAACAGACCTGGATTACTCCAATGTTGGGGATCTGGGAGATTGGTTGCGCCGGTGCCCTACAGAAACGGATGATATGCCCCTTCCTCACTACTAGAAAAACAGTCTTTTACGATGCGCAATGCGGGTCGTAAAACGCTCAGACGACGCGCAATGCGTGTCAAGGAAGGCACTGTCATAATTTGAGACAACACGCTTTTGCGCGTTCTGTATAGACGACGCGCATTTACGACGCGCAGTTACGACACGCATTTACGATGCTCATTTACGACATGCAATGTGTATCAAGGAAGGACCTGTCATAAAGGAAGACGACACACATTTGCATGTCGTAACCTTATGACGCCCAGTTTTGACATGCAATGCATATCATTAAATCCCCTATCATAAAGGAAGATGGCACACATTTTTGCGTGTCATAATCTTAAATGTTTCAAAAAATATAAATTTTTATAGATTTACTGATTTTCAAATTAAATTAACATTTAATGTCTCATAATACCAAATAAAATATCATATATAAAAATACAATCCATTGCACAATATTAAATGTCATACAAATAATCGTTTCAATAGTAATAAATGCAATATCAACTGTGAAGGAGATGAAAATCATCAACCAATAATAGTAGAACCACAAGAACTTGTTCACCACCTTCACAAAATCCAAGCTACTTTGCTTGACACTACGCACATCAACAAGAACTATAAATTTGAATCATGCAACCATTAGATTCACATATTGAGAAATCAAAGTATACTATGTTATTTCTTATATTTAACCTTCTTATATGTAATAAGATGAAATGAAAGAAGGATGCTATAATAATCACTCATATATAGCTTAGTAGATTAAGACTAGTCCACATTTAGTCTACTAAGTAAAATAAAAAAGAAACAAGACTTCAATTATAAGGATGAGTATGGGTTAGAAACCTCCACCGCCATAAATGTCTGAGTTCTTGTAGTGTGTATTCGAAGTTTCCAACGAAGATATTGTACATTGCATATAAGATACTGTACAATTGATGTTTACAACACTCTCCAAACACCACTTAATTCAAGAAAAGAACAAGGCTAAACTTACAAGAAAAAGAAGGAAAAAAAGTTTTTAGTGTAAATTTCAAGATAAAGTCACCTGCACCCCAGTATGAATATCCAGTGTCAGTGAGTATGGAACTCTTTCAATCTTGCATAGTTTCTTTAACTCATCAAGATTCTTGGTTGGAATATCTGACAGATCTGCTCAAAAATGCCACAATTACAAAGAAAGCTTTTGATTTTTGAATGAAGAAGTTACTTTCTTGTAACTATAATTAACGGAAATGACTTGCTGACCTTTGGTATTGAAGTTATATTTCGTAGCACATAAAAAGTTAAATAAAATAAATTAAACAATCATTTTTTTTATAAAAAAGAAATCTGGCAATAAAAGCTTATGTAAACCCCAAAATCAGTTGGCCATGGTGTAGATTTCTAGATTGTTGCCAAGTCTGATTTTGCCAACTCCAATGGTTTGAATTGTGTGCCAAGAAACCATTCGTATTGCTAGATTAATAAATGAAAATTAAGAACCCAATATCCATCAAAATGGTATTTAAGCATTTTAAATTGTTTTTATATTAGATTCCATTAGAGAAAGGCAGTATAATTGAGGATGGCATACAAACACTAGTCCGGTAGAGAGTTCATTATTTCCATCAAACTAAAAACAACATCAAAACAATGAAACTTCTAGTCCAAAGTTAGATTAACCACCACACTTTCCAAAAAACATTATCATGCACCTGAATCTAATACACAAAAAATAATATCAAAAGAATGCAACATGCAACCAAAAATAGGGTGGCATAGATAATTAGATTGTTACCTATAGTAATGTCACATGATGACCCAAGAACTTAAGATATATATGACTATACTTACAGGTTTGATTCAAAAACACACAAAGAGAAGAGGATAAGTACTCATCTGACGATTTTGAATCCTTTTCCCCACTTACTTCCTTTGGCCCCAACCTTGATTCTTTTTACCATCTATTTTTTTCAACCAAATCCAATGCAATAGGAGGCTGAGAAAGCCTCATTCATCAACTACCTACCTGCAATGCAATAAACAAGTCAAATAAATTTGACCATACATCTGGAATAGTTTATTGCAATAACGAATAGGAGGAACGCAGTGCTCCCCTTCTTCTATCACACAAGGGACATGAGAATCAGCCACTTTCTTCTCAGATATGCCGTTGCTTTCCTTGGTTATAGTTTTTTCTATTCCTATACCATGAACTTCTTTTTTTCAAAAAAATGAGATACATTCATAGTACTTATATTTTATTTCATAACAACATTATTACCCTTTGGAATAACTTGTAGCGATTGGACCTCTTCATCAAGTGATTATTCCTGGATCACTTGACTAGAAGCATCATGTGAAGTTTATTCAAACTCCACACTATTTTGGAGTTGGACCACACTCCTCATTCTGAACATCATCACATGTTTCATTCTCATTCTCATCCATCGAAGGATCCATGACCTTACCATCTGTTTTGTTACCATTTTAACAATAACAAATCAAAAAATCATACAAAACTTTTAACTAACCAATCTCAAATTTTAATCATACAAACAAACCTTCATCATCCTCATATTTTTCTTTTTCATTTTAACAAAGCAACAACGTATCTGCTGTGATACAAGCACTCAAATACATTGTCTCACATTGAATAAAATAAGGGTATTGATTTTTCCATGCCTATTTTTGATCAATCCACATAATTTTAAAGTTAATTGACAAATATACCCTTGATTTAAAAAGTAAGATATATTGAAGAGAGAGAAACCAATTATTTGTTTCCAAATGCTCAACACTCTCCTTATTCCTATTTCTCTCACATTCGACACAACCATAATGAATTTGAATCTGCAACATGTAATGGGTAATCACAGTTGGGAGAAAACCAATATGCAAAAAGAACATGCACACACAAGGACCACGAACACCGAACCCCATATTAAATCCATGGCATGCCAAGAAAGCCATCTGTATATATAGGGAGACACCAAGGTTATGATTCGTATGTGTAATGATTTATGGATTGAAGCATAAAACTCCAACATGCATATGATCTGGTTATGATTCATATGTGTCTAAATATATTAATTCTCTGATTATGGTGGTTTAAAGAATCATCAAGGAAGAAAAAAATTAAGTTTCAAATTGAGGGGTATAAAAGTCAAAATAATGAATCTTAGTGGATTAAAGAACGAACATGGTAAAAGAAAAGGATATTAATTGGCAATATTGTGAATTTTACCTAGCTTCAAAGGTAAGAAACATGATTGCGATAAAAAAGAAAAATATGATCTAATTTTGAAAATCTAATGAAGTAAATATGTAAAAGGCATAATTGTCCATTATGTATAAAATTATGTGGATTGATAAATAAATTTTCATGGTAGAATCAACATCCATAAAATAAGATTTCACACATCAGTATACGTGTAGCTTTATAAATCTAATATTGATTTGAGATTTCTAAAAATTAAGCAAACACGATTCTTAAACCATATTCAAGTTAAATCATATTTCATCAATTTTATAGCCTTCGTGAAAGTAAAATTTCACAAACTAAATACGAATCATATATTTGGGAATGAAATGGATCACAACCCAAAATGAAAAAAAAATGATTAACAAGGTTAGATAGGTTTTCTATAACCTTGAAACTCTCAGTACAAAACCAAGAATGAAATTTTTCTACAAATAATAAAATCAAACCTGGTCTGATAGAGGTATAGAGGTCTTGATGAGGTCGTGACCTTTATCCCTTACTGCCACCATGGATCACAAAACAGTGAAAGATGAGTGTATCAGATGGAGTGTCAGCGTGGGTAAATGTTGATTCAAGCCCTAGAAATTACACCAAAGGGGTGGGGGAGAGGGAGGGGGAAACGATTTTCAATGTAACATAGAGGATGTTGCTTCGAGCTCTAGAAATCACAAGACATCAAGAACATTGAAGAACCTAAGGGGGTGTTTGAGAGTCATGTGTGTTCTTGTTCTGGATGTGTAGCTGAGATGGCATCGTGCTTGAAGATGGTTACAATCAACATTGATTTTGGGTAGATGGTAGGCGAAGTGGGGATGTCGATCGACATTTCAGAGTAAAATCAGAGATTGGAGATCCCAAGAGGAGAGAATAAGAGCCCAAGAGTAAAATCACAAAAGTGTGGAGTGTGAATGAGTTTTTAGGGTTCAATGGTAGTGACGATGGCTTAGGGTTTGCAGTGAGAAAGGGGGGAGAGAATGAAGGGACAGGGAGAGATGGTGGTGTGGGGGTCGTCGGGAGGAGGAGAGAAGTGGTTGCTTTGCAGAGAGATATGAAGTTGAGATGAAAAGACGAGATTGAACCATATGGTAACAAACAGACTCGGGAAGATGAACAAAATGACCCAACATTGACACATCTAGTAACAACGCTATTGATGCCATTCCTTCCATTTTCTACCGTTCATCCTCCACTTCCTCTACAGCTACTTCTTCACCATCTTCAACTTTTTCTGTATGTTACATCATAATGGAGGTAAAATTATACAAGGTTTTTTTTTCTTTAGCATCAAATTTGACCTAATCGAGCATTACCCAGAGTAAAAGAAGTAATACTTACGAGAGTGAGATAGAAGAAATTAGGGTCGAATTTAGGAACCCTAAATTATCGGTTCAAATTGACAACTAGGAGGTAAGAACCCTAAATCCTCAGCTCATTAGGGTCGAATTAAGAGTGTAATAACTTGTTGGAACCAAGAATTAGGTTTATGGTGGAGATGATGGATCGATGAATTGAGGAAGCTGTGGATGAAGACGAAGGCTCTAATCTGAAGAGGCGGGGAATTTTTGGGATGAATAGGCGGGGGTTAATTTTTTGGATTTCATTTTTCCCCCCTAAAACACGTGTTTCCTAAAAAAATATAAAGCGACACAGTTACACGACGCCCATTTATGATAGGTGCCCTCCGTATTTTTTTTATGACACTATTTTTAGGGCACGCAAAAATGTGTGTCCTCTATCCTTCAAATTTTGGAAAACTGACATTAATTTTTAGGGCACGCACAAATGCACAACCTCTATCAGTGTGTGTAATTAATTGCGCGTCGTAAAAGGCTATTTTTCTAGTAGTCCCGGTTGCAATTTTTGCAGCGTAGCCCTCGGCAGGTTCCATAGTGATGGAAGTTACACTAGTTGCATTTTCGGAGAATCCTAGTATATGGTCTTGTTGGTGTTGAGGTAGAAGTGCCGATGGTGGTATGGACTACCATTCTCGGTTTTCTTTTGATGATTCCTTGACTTGAGCTGCCACTTCTCTTTTTCCATGGTTTTTGTTTCATTTTTTTACGTTTGTGGGTTGGGGTGTTCTTGTAGGCAGACAGTCGTTGTTGCCTTTGGTTGTTACTACAATTAGGATTGTCGACACCATTTCCCCCTCCGTTTGTGATGTTAGTGTGGAATTGTGCCATGACGGCTATTACGGCGGCTGTGACCGCAGCTTGAAAAGTGACAAAGTCTTTCAGTAGAATTAGTGTTTTGCTGGTTGGCTAGTTACTTCCTTGTGAAGGCATGATTCTGTTACAAGGTGTGAAATAAGTTCGTAAGTAACGATGGTCGATTCTAGTTGAATTCTATCTATTTATATACACATATAAATTCCATGTTCTTGTGTAAGGTTCTTAATGTATCGACCAACATCCTTGTGATGTTTTATGGTAGAGAATAGAAATAGGTATTGTGCAAATATTTAAGTTTATCAAAATGGAATGTAGGTTTCAAAACGTTAAGTTGGATCGGGCCTTATAAGTTTTGAAGTGGCGTACTTCACTTGATTTATTGTTACTAGTTGTGATGAAAGAGGTTATAAATCTAACGCATAGTGTGAGTAGTGTAATCACTTACTCACTATATTATTTTAGTTTCTTAGTTATTAGTGTGACGCATACGATCCTCACCATCTCGCATGACTGGCGAGTGCTTCTCCCTGTCTGATCTCGTACCAAAATCCTTTTCCTGTACCCTTTCTGGTTCTGACTCGACTCATCTGTTGGCTGTTTGCGATGTCTAGGTGTGTTGTTTGTGTGAGAATGAGTGTGTATAAAGAATATATGAGATAAATAAAACATTTTTGTTTTTATGGGGGTGATCCTTATTGGATCCTCCTATAATCACGCAGTGGATATAAATTATATATAACTAAGATCCAATAGACCTTCGAATAAGTGATCTTACACTAAAACCACAAACAAACAAGGAACAAGAAGTAGAGCGGAGATCACAAATTCTGAGTCTATAAGATCTTACATAAAGATAAGTCTGGGAACATACACTCCACAATTATAGACCTGCCAGTAAGGGTCTTTTAAGTTTTTAGATAAGTTAGTTATTGTTCATAAAATACTCCTATGGTATTTTAATTGCATGTTTGATTCTAGAATTTCTTGGTATTCAAATTTGATAAGCTTCTAGACTTGTTGTCGTCTTATAGTATCATAAAATACTCCTATAGTATCATACTCTTTAGGTTTTGTTCTAGAGATCCTTTGTATATAAGCTTGGTAAGTTTTAGACTTGTTGCAACACCACTATCACTCACAAACACATGTTGGTCGTATCTCAAATATATTTAGTTGATCAGGCTATATTTATTCCAAATATGATTACAAAACTTCCTAGGTTTGGCTGTAGTGTCTAACATCTAAATATTTCTGTTTTGTTCTTCTTGTGATAATTGTTCTAGTATATATATTTGCATGTATGTATCCTTTCATAAAAATATTAATATATTTAAAAAGTATAATTCTTGGTCAGAGTGTTTTTATCCCATTGTGTTAATAGCAGTATATCTTTTATAGGTTGATATACTTAGTTCACTATAAACAATGCTCTAATACCAATCTGTCACACCCCGAAACCGGAACGGCGGAAACGTTCGGGGGCGGAGGATGTCATGTATAGTATCATAACAATGAATAATAGTAATCAAAGCAACAACAACCATTCTATTAATAATAAAGTGTTTACATTGTATTCGAATCACAACTTGATTGACTCCAAAAGTAAATAACAAAACAAAGACTTGAAGCTACTATGCTCCATGTTCTCGGACCCTGTGTGTCTACTATACCTGTCTACTATTTTCCTGAGAATACAAAAAGTGTCAACATTTAAGTTGGTGAGTTCATAAGTATTTGAAATGTAAAAGTATGTTATTTGTTCCTTGAAAACATAAGTGAATTTATTCAAAAAATCCCATATTTTCTATAAAAACTAAACTGTCAGCTATTTGTTTGTAAAGTAATTATGTTTATCCTAGAAAATCCTATATTTTCCATAAAACTGAACTGTGAACTGTTTGTTTGTAAAGTAATTATGTTTATCCCAAAAAAATCCTATATTTTTCCATAAAACTAAATTGTAAATTGTAAACTGAACTGTGAACGTTTTGCTTGTAAAGTAATCATGTTTATCAAGGAAAATCGTATATTTTCCATCAAACTGAACTATGAACTATGAACTAAACTGCGAACTGTAAACTGAATTGTAGTCTTATACATTCCAAGAACGAAAAGTGTAAGTATATTACCATGCTTAAGTTATTGACATGTAGTTTCATTCGTTTATAAAACTGATTAGAGAGATGTGTTTGCGTGTAAAAATGAGTGTATTGTCAATTTCACGTAAAATAACATACTGTCGTTTATCATGTGAGTTCTCATAACCGTGTTAACGTATGATTTCCCTGCCGCAACGTTCTTCAAGCGTCGAGCTGTTTGATATTTTTCACCCATAACCTGCCGGTTTGTCAGTAGCTATTACTAGGGTGCGGGGTCAGCAATCCCGTATAGATCCATACTAAAGTATCAAGCTCTCCGAGAGGAGACTCTGGTTATAAAACAGGACTTCCATGGATACCTCGGTAGGTACGACAAAGACAATGTCTCACAAATTTCCAACAAGTTTACATATTATTCCAATAAAATCATTCATATATAAAATTGTTACCTCTTTCGTAATAGTTATAAAATATAAAAATAATCGTATTTTTATGTAATCGTTTCTTGGTACCAAAAGGGTAAAGTAATGTGAATGTATTCCAAACTATACCTATTATAGTTTAAAATGCGTGTTTCATCGAAAATAATAACCGTTTCATTTGATCATGTTTTGCATGTAAACGTTTGTAAATTTGGTAATAACATTGTTTCGTATATTTGATGTTTTCACGTAAAAGATACTTAGACGTAATAAAATATAAAAAAAAATTGTATATTAACACAAGTTTCTTGTGTTTTACTTGTACTCCCCCCATAAAACATAGAAAAAGTTATAAGAGTGTAGGGGTATGAACTCACTTTATTTGACGAAACCGCGAGTTTTTGCTGAAAACCGAGTTGTGCGCGGGCAGAGTTTCAAACTAAAAAACTCTTTTCTCGGGGGATTCGGGTGTTCCGGGGATTTCTTCTAAATCTGGGGACATTCCCCAAGCTTCGGGGGAAAGGGGTAGTGAAAGATGTGGTAAAATAGCAACCATAACCGGGAGGTCTCACATCCTTTTTATAGCTGGTCGAGATCACGCATTACGTTGGGAGTAACTTCGGTATGCTAGGCGTACCTCAGTACGCAGGGCGTACCCTTCTACGCGAGGTGTAAGGAGGAACATGGCGCCTAATTGGTTTCCGAGCTTCGTACGTGTCACAGCTATGAGCATGCGTCCACTGTGCGAAGGAATAGGGTGATGTGGCCGACTCCTGACCAAGCTTCCTAGTGCACGGGGCGTAATCTCGTACGCTGGGCATACACCTTCGGACAGACCTCGAAGTTTGTGCCTCAAACTTCAAAAATTCATAACTTTCGCATACGAGGTCCGTTTTTGACGTTCTTTATATCCACGTGTAGATGAGACCGTACTCTACAACTTTCTTTTAGACTCTGTCGGCTAATTTTGATTTATTTTTAAAGCTATATTTTTAATAGGCCGGGATAGGAAAAGTCCGTTAAAAATTCATAACTTCTTTATCTGACTTCCATTTTTGTCTGTCTTTTTACCGTTGAACTACTATTCACGAGATCTTCGATATTCGTTTAGTTTGTGTTGGCTAAAAATTGCTCGATCCATAATTCGAATTTCGAGTTGTACACTGCTATGTCGAATCTTAGAAAAATCATAACTTCCTCATACGAAGTCAGCTTTGGACGTTCTTTTTATGAACACTCCCCGTTTAATGTATACTATGACTTTCATTTACATCACTAAGGGTAATAAGCATTTTATTGTAAACTCATTTTTTACATCACACAACGTTTTGTCGGTTCTGTCGCGAAATTTTGATATGTCATAACTTCTTCGTTATAACTCAGATTTCGGTATTCTTTATATCTTCGGAATCCTTGTCATGATCACTACCACTTTATTTATACAAATCAAGTTTATTTAACATTTTATTTTGATGCTTATTTTCATCTTAGTTGTTTTATATCTTTGTTACTTCAAAACAAGTTACAATGGTTAACCTAGACTATTACATTGTGAATTTTCGGGTACATGGTTCAAGTTTAGACCTTGATTGAAATATAATGTTTCCAGTTGCGACAATATCTTACGAAGATCCTTATTTGTGTGTTGTTATTCATGGCAAACGTTAGCTAGGGTGGGCGTTAGTCTACCTAACACCCCTCCGATGCTTAAGTTAGTAATGAATTCGAGGAGAAAATAAGTAACAACTAAAATTTTAAAGTAAAGAACATGTGAACCTTGGTTTTGTTATGGATCAGTCGACCATAATTACATGTAGTATTCTTTGAGGTGTATAACATTCGAGGATGTTGGTAAAACATCTCCTTCGAGTGTTGCTAGCACATATGCTCGTTTCCCTACTTCAGCATCTATGAGATATAGTCCTTCCCATTTGGGAGCTAATTTACCTACGTTAGGATCCTTGATGTTTTGGAATGTTTTCCTCAATACCATGTCTCCTATTTGAAACCTCCTGACTTTATTTTTTTATTGTAAGCCATGGTGATTCTCTGTTGATGAGCAGCAATGCGTATTTTCACAAGACCCATAAGCTCGTCAATAGTGTCAAGATCCTATGCTAGGATCATGTTCTTATTCTCTTGGTTTTGCAGCAAGTATCTTGCTATTGGGATTAATACTTTAGTAGGGATCACTGCTTCTGTCCCAAACACCAAACAGTAGGGGGTTTGACCATGGCTACTTTGGAAGTAGTCCTGTCCGCCCATAGGATGAAAGGAAGCTCTTTTGCCCATCTTCCCTTCTTCTTGTCCAATCTTTTCTTTAAGTTGTTTACTGTGATTTTATTATTGGATTCTGCTTGACCATTAGCTTGGGGATGAACAGGATTCGATGTTATCATTTTGATTCCCCAACTTGTGCAATAGTCTGTTGTCCTTTTGCTTATGAATAGGGATCCATTGTCGCATATGATCTAAGTAGGGATCCCAAACCTGGTCAAGATATTGCGTTTAATAAATAAGGCTACTTCTTTGTCTCTTACTTGAACGAAAGCCTCTACATCGATCCACTTTGAGAAGTAATCAGTCATCATTAGGATGAAGAGTTTTCCTCCTGGGGCTATGTTAGGCGTGTCAAACCTAACAAATAAATGGGTACAATAGACTCCAAATACACTGCGTTAATGCACTAAAAAGTAGTACAAGGCAAGCAGGATCGAACCACAGAGACACGGGAACAAAGTATAGACCTATTTGCGCAAGATACTTTGATCACAAGAAGGGCGATTTGTTTGCAAAAGTGAAATAATAAAATAACAATCAACTTTGGAACATGCAGAAAATGAAATAGATTTGTAAACAAGTTGTAAAAGTGCTTCCAGTTCTAGTTCTCAATGTTGTTGTTCAACTTGATTATGATTTGATGTAACTCAAGATTGCTATTCTATGTTGGTACTGAAAGATATTAACATGCTCTAATACCTCTCACTTTCCAAATTATCTAACCAAAATACGCTCTTTGACTAGACCTAGCTTCACTACCTCAACCTAAACACGCTTTTAGATTGTATTGAAAAACTGCATTAAGTTTTGTACAAGCTTCCCAACAATGTTCATTTCTTCTCATACGATTAGAAGTGTGAAAACATGTGATATATGTTTTACAATAAGAATTATTAACTTAATAGAACGATTAGGTTCCCTAAAAGTTAATTAACTGCACAAAAATTCAATTAATGAAAGTGGCCAATCAAACACAAATCAAATTTAAGGGTTCTAGTTTAAACAAAAACATAATCATGAGAATAGAATCACAAATCAAACATCAAATCATATGCTTCAAGTCAAGCAATCAACATGTTTTGAACAAGAACTAGAAACTAGGGTTTCTTAGCCACACATGGCTAAGAACAAATCAAACAAGAATAAAGATGGAAATAATGTGCAATTACAACTTACAAATACTAGAAATAATGTTTCCAAATGATTACTGATCAAACCTTTGCAAAAACCTTCAAAATCCCCTCTCTAAATGTGCTCTAATATGTTCTATGTGTGTAAAAATGGCCCTCAACTCGTAATATGAAAGATAGGAAAAACTGTCAAAAGTTGGTTTTTAGGTGGAAAACGGCCCGTGTTGATTTGCACTAAACTGACATGGCCCGTGTTTAGCATGGTCAACAGCTCCCATTTTGGTCAACACGACTCGTGTTAAAATAGGCTAAACTGACACGGCCCGTGTTCAGTATGGTCAACAGCTCCCATTTTGGTCAACACGGCACGTGTTGATTTTGCATTGTAAATCGAACACGGCCCGTGTACCCCTCTCACTCCAATTCCAAACTTGATTTTTTCAACTTTTCCATTCTTCGCCCGATCATCCCGAAATCTTCACCAATGCTTCCCGGCAACTCCCAAAGCGCGTTTCAACCTCTAGTTTACCTGAAAAAGACATGAAAATGTGCAAATAAGGTTGTTCTAGAGACTAACATGAATATGATGAAATGCAAGACAAATGAAGAACAATTATGCTAAATAGATGCATAAAAGGGGTTAAAAGATGTGCAAAAAGGTGCAGAGAATGCACCTAACAAATCTCCCCAAGCTTAGACCTTTCTTGTCCTCAAGAAAGAACAAGAATCGAACGAAACAGGACGATTTCTAGATGGCAAAAAGAAATACAGAGCAAAAAGGGACAGAAAGATCCTAAAGGCTAGGAAAGAATGCATGCAATGAAAACCATGAAAAAGAAAAATATGTACATAAGCACTAAAGAAACAAAATAAATCAAAGAGAAATTTAATAACACAAGTAATCTTTTTATTTATTGTTATAAATATGGACATATACGATCAGACTTTACATCAATGGGGCTCCAATCATTAATACCTAGATGACCATCCTGCTACCTTCCACATATCACAGACTCCCAAAGCGAGGAAGACCCTAAACGGTGTAACCCAATAATCCAACCATAGTTTTATTTAAACTTTATACCTTAATTAGCTTTATGGGAGAAAATAACACAGTCCGGATCTCATGTCATTAAGACTAGATGGTCAAGAATCAGAATCGACGCATCCTTAAGAACTCGTCACGGCGAATCAGCTTTCGCTGAAACAGTGAGCCCACCCGAAGGGGCCCAGCTCCTATGCTTTCTCTTTTTCGAGAGCCACAAGTATCATATCACACAATTCTTCATTTTCCAGATTTGACTTTGAGATGGCTTTGGATTTGATTGAACTTGGATTTGTATCTGCGTTTTAAGCTTTGAATTCTTCAATCAACTTTGGAATTTCTGAAAGTTTCTTCGATTAAGTGCTTGATTTTTTTTTGAATTGGGTACAGGATATGACAATTGTACCCATTCTTCTTTCTTTACTGTGTGGATCTGATACTTAAACTCTCTGTTACCGCGAGGGTTATGCGTGTCAACAAATAGGTCCATGTTCTGTGGGTCCAGAGTTGTCGATAACGATTCTTTTTAAACATTACGAATCAAATCATCCGAAAGTTGTTATTACCGACCACAAAAACTTTTCAGCATGCCATTTTTTTATTATCTAAGTCTGGCGTCTCGAATTATGGTGTTTGAGTCCCCTAGTTATGACAGCTAATTCTACACTTCCGGTAACTATCCGGTCGCTTTAGGTATTTTATTTTTCATTTGATTTCTCGTTTTCCCACTTCATGGAGCTATTGAATGTAAAGACTGTCTCATCTCGTATTAAATCTTTTTTTAACGAAATGCATGAAAATGAAAATGCATGGAGATGTTTTATTTTTTTTGTTTTGTTGTTTTTAAGAAACTAGGGAAAAAATGGAAACTAAGAACATAAACAAAAAATTCTTTTTGGATTTTTTTGATCCTAATGTACAACTCTACCCTTCCCCAAGCTTGAATATAAGCATCGTCCCCGATGCTTGGAGAGGGCGACACAACCTATCTAATCACCGGAAGATGGTGGGGGATCGTAGTCGAGTTGGGTAAGAGTCTAAAATAGTCACAAGTGCACACATATTGAATTTTAAAGCAAAATATTAATGATTAAAGATATGGAAAGAATTTACCGAATCGTTCTTGGAGCCTTGCAATTGGTGGGAACTTCCTCTTCAACCTCCCCAAGCTTTCCGTGAAATATTTTTGAAGCTCGAGATTCGTTTTCTAGGCAAAAAAACAAGTTTAAAACCATTTGGGACATTAAAACTTTGAAATTTACCAAGGACTAAAAAGTTTTAAAAGAAAGGACAAAAATACCCTCGGGTTACCTCCCGGATAGCCGCCCTTTTTTAAAGTCGTTAGCTCGACATGACCCCTGAATATGCATAATGCTAAGTATGTGGGGCTCTCGAACTCACTAAACTTTTCGCCACCTCCTTCAATGGAACACTTATCTTGTACTTGACTTTGTTTTTGTTTGTAAACCATATTGGACTTAGACCCTCGATGATAGCAATCATCCAACTGACCCCTTTCATGTACTTGTCCAATAAGGTGTTCAAATCTTCCTTCTTTGATAAGGTGGTCGATTTGATGACCGGTTGGGTGTCTTCCTTCTTGGGGTACATATCATTTGAAGGGTCCAGCAAATTTATCGTTTTTGGCTCTTTTGGTTGGTCTACCGGTGAAAGGAGATTCTCAATGGTAGTGGGTGGCTCAGCCTCTTTTTCGTTAACCTCCAACACCTCCTCTACAACTTCCATATCAACATTCCTAATTTCTACTTCTTCCTCGACAACCTTCTCCACTTCTACTTCTTCCTCCACTTCTACTTCTTCCTCCTCTTCCCCATCTTCTAATTGCAATCTTGGGTCATCAACATTTTGCCCATTGTTCAAGGTGACGGAAGAAACGGGATTCCTTGGGTCCTCCTCCGTCTGTGATGGTAGTTTTCTTCGAGTTTCCAATATACTCACAGATTGAGTAAGTTGTGAAATTTGTTGCTCTAAGCTTTTGAGGCTAGCTTTGGTTGTTTCTTGGAAGATTTGGGTAGTAGTGGCAATGCTTTTGACAATGTCTTCCAAGGACATGCTCGACGTTTCAGGTTGTTGGGGAGGTAGAGAATATGGTTATTTGAACTGTGGAGTTAGTTGGTATTGGTCATTTCCACTAGCTTGGTATGAGTTTTGGCATTGGTTATTTCCCCAAGCTTGGTTGCTTTCCCACCATTGACTATGTTGAGGTTGATCATAACTCCATTTGTTTGACCAGTAATAGTTACCCTTTTCCAGCACTTCTTCCCATTCCCCTTGTAAATATGGACACATGTTGGAATGATGTCCATTTTGAGTGCAAAAATCACAAGGAATAGGTGTAGGTTGCGAACTTTGGTCATTCCCAATCATCATAACTAACTGAGCTAGCTAAAAAAGTTGGTCTTCAATGTAAGGAGTATTCATTTCTGAGTGACACTTTTTATTTTGTTTTTTTTATGTTTTTTTGTTTTTTTTTTTGTAGAGATGTACCTGCTCACAAAAATCTTGGCATAATCAATTAGTAACAGCGTGTCCCCGGCAACGACGCTAATTTGTTAGGCGTGTCAAACCCAACAAATAAAGGGGTACAATAGACTCCAAATACACTGCTTTAATGCACCAAAAAGTAGTACAAGGCAAGCAGGGTCGAACCACAGAGACACGGGACAAAATTCTATACCTCTTTGGGCAAGGTACTTTGATCACAAGAAGGGCGATTTGTTTGCAAAAGTGAAATAGTAAAATAGCAATCAACTTTGGAACATGCAGAAAATGAAATAGATTTGTAAACAAGTTGTAAAAGTCCTTGCAGTTCTAGTTCTCAATATTGTTGTTCAACTTGATTATGACTTGATGTAATTCAAGATTTCTGTTCTAAGTTGGTACTGAAAGATATTAACACGCTCTAATACCTCTCGCTTGCCAAATTATCTAACCAAAATACGCTCTTTGACTAGACCTAGCTTCACTAACTCAACCTAAACACGCTCTTAGATTGCATTGAAACACTGCATTAATTTTTGTACAAGCTTCCCAACAATGTTCATTTCTTCTCATACGCTCAGAAGTTTGAAAAGATGTGATATATGTTTTACAATAAGAAAACTTATTGCTTGTTACCAATTATTAACTTAATAGAACGATTAGGTGCCCTAAAAGTTAATTAATTGCACAAAATTTCAATTCATGAAAGTGGCCAATCAAACACAAATCAAATTGAAGGGTTCTAGTTTAAACAAAAACATAATCACTAGAATAGAATCACAAAATCAAACATCAAATCATATGCTTCAAGTCAAGCAATCAACATGTTTTGAACAAGAACTAGAAACTAGGGTTTCTTAGCCACACATGGCTAAGAACAAATCAAACAAGAAATCTTCACCGGTGCTTCCCGACACCTCCCAAAGCGCGTTCAACCTCCGGTTTACCTGAAAATGACATGAAAATGTGCAAATAAGGTTGTTCTAGAGACTATCATGAATATGATGAAATGCAAGACAAATGAAGAACAATTGTGCTAAATAGATGCATAAAAGGGGTTAAAAGATGCGCAAAAAGGTGCAGAAAATGCACCTAACAGGCTATTGGTAGTTTTCCCACTATATCCATTCCCCATTTCATGAATGGCCATGAAGAGATAATTCGTTGTAGGGGTTCTGCCGGTTGATGCAGGATGTATTTATGTCCTTGGCAAGCATCACATTTTTGAGCATGTTGAAAAGAATATTTCTTCATGGTTGGCCAATAGTATCATGTTCTTAGTATCTTGGAGCATAAAGATCTGCCCCTAATATGATTGCCACAGTCTCCTTCATGTGTGTCTTTCAAGACTTCTGCAGCCTCAGGATCTTCCAAGCATCTAAGGTACGGACTTGCCATAGATTTTTAATAGAGTTTACCTTGGAACACGACAAATCTTGAGACGCTTGTTCTGAATGCTCTCTTGCTTTTTTATGTTGGTGGGATCGTACCATTTGGGAGATACTCCCTAATGGGTTGGATCCATGATAGTGGATTTCTTTGAGAATCTGGTTCATCGAGGTCCTTTTAAGGAGGGATCTTGGGGTCAGTATCTTCAACAGTTGCTACGCTTGGTGGATGCTTGGGATCTTCTAGTATGTCAGATAGGGTTTCTATGGATGGGGTTACTATATGGGTTATATGAATCTTTATCTTTGGTGGGATTCTAAAGGAGGGTCCTAAATTGGCTAATGCATCTGCTTTTGTATTTTCTTCTCTAGGAACTTGGGTTAGGCTAAAGTTCTCGAAATCAGAAGATAATTTTTTGAGAATCTCCAGATATAATGCTAATATTTTCACCTTTCACTGCATAAGATCCATTGAATTGATTGGTTAGTAATAAAGAATCAAA
Source organism: Lactuca serriola (assembly GCF_051521515.1). Classification (NCBI taxonomy): domain Eukaryota; kingdom Viridiplantae; phylum Streptophyta; class Magnoliopsida; order Asterales; family Asteraceae; genus Lactuca; species Lactuca serriola. The sequence continues at coordinate 55,795,733 of NC_136415.1, forward strand.
AAAATACCTGAATATCCTTGGTTTGAAGATCCTTAACCAATTATAGTCCCATGATGTGTCCTTCGTATTCTGATTCATTAATTGTAGTATTAAATTCACAACTAACTTCTTGGGGTGGGATGTCCCCCTATGGTGACTTTAGTATGATCCCTAGCCCTATTCTTTTTTGATTTGAAGCTCCATATTTGAACAGTGTCCATTTTCATAGGTGTTCATCTTATAGGAGTTGCTTGGCTTCCATTTCTACTTTATTTTGTAGATCATCACAAATGTCAGTCACAAAGTCTGCATTTGCTTGTGATTTTATGGCCGATCTTGGTTCGTATCTGATGTCAAATGTGCTTAGCTGCACCGACCATTTTCCCATTCTCCCCAACATTTCTGATTTTATCATGACATTCTTAAGAGGATAAATAGTTTTTACGTGCATAGTATGTGTTTCAAAATAATCTCTTAGTTTAGTAAAAACAGTTACTAAGGCAAGAATTAGTTTTTCGAGGTGAGAGTATCTGGTCTCAGGATCCAGGAGACTTTTACTTACATAGTAGATCATACGTTGATCTCCATTAAGATCCTTGGCCAAAATGGCTCTTACCGCATTTGAAGATACTAAGAGGTAAAGAAGAAGGTTCTCTCCATCTATAGGCCTTACTAGTAGTGGTGCAGAGCTTAGATATCTTTTGAGTTCTTGGAAGGCTTTCTCGTATTCCTCCTTCCGCTCAAATTTCTTGTTCTTTTTCAAAATATCGTAAAAGGGCTTGCACCTTTTTGAGGATCTTGAAATGAACCTGTTGAGTGCTGCTACTCTTCCGGTTAGCCTTTGGATGTATTTTGTAGAATATATGGATCTTAGTTCGAAGATTACTTTAATCTGTTTCAGGCTTACTTCTATCCCTCTTTTGGTTACCATGTATCCAGGGAACTTACCAAACTTCATAATAAAGTGACATTTGAGTGGGTTTAGCTTCATATTGTATTCATCCAGGATGTCAAATGATTCACTAAGGTCTCTGAGGTGATATTCGACTTTCATTGACTTCATACCATGTGGTCAATATAAACTTCCATGGCGTCCCCTAGCTTGTCTTTGAACATCCGATTCACCAACCTTTGATATGTTGCACCTGCATCTTTAAGACCGAAAGGTACTGCAATGTAACAATATATACCTGTTGGTGTTATTAATGTTGTGTCCTCCTGATCGGATGGCTCCCTCTGGATTTGTTTGAATCCTGTTGAAGCATCCATGAAAGTCAAGAGCTCATGGCCAGTCGTCGCATCTATCATGGAGTTAATGTATGGTAGGGGAAAAGGATCCTTAGGACAAGCCTTATTAAGATCCGTGTAGTCTACTCACACTCGCCATTTGCCTTTTTCTTTTGTATGACAACCACGTTAGATAGCCATCTTGGGAACTTCACTTCCTTGATCATCCCTGTCTTGAGGAGCTTCTCTACCTCTTCTTGAATGATTTGGTTCCTTTCAGGTGCAAACTTCCTTCTCTGATGGTGTATTGATCTGAAAGAAGGATCAATATTAAGTTTATGAGTAATAATACTCTAGTGTATACATGTCGTGTCTTCGTGTTTCCAGGTGAATGTATCGCTTCTGGTTCTTTGGAAGTTCAACAGATCTTGTTCGATATGATCAGGCATTAAGGATCCTATAAGAACTTTGGCTTCAGGATCCTCAATACCCAGGGGCACTTCCTTCATGTCTTGTTCCTTTGTTTCTAGAACATGTTGTGCCCTTTGTCTTAATTTCTATACTTGATGAGGCCTGGTTTTAGATTTCATAGTGGTTTTATAACATTCCTTGGCTTCTTGTTGATCTCCCATGATCTTTACTATCCCCCATGGAGTAGGCATTTTCACGCACTGATGGTAAGTTGATGGCACTGCTTTCATTTCAAGGATCCATAGCCTACCTAGTATCACATTATAAGAAGATAGGGTGTCAATAACACATAAATTTTGTATAGAGTTTACCCCTTCAATGTATATTGGTAGCTTTATTTCCCAATTATAGGTTTTGTCTCCCCGCTAAATCCTATGAGGACTGAGGATATTTTAATTATCTCTGATTCGGGAATATCCATTTCTTTAAAGGCCTAGGAGTACTATGTTAACCTAGGATTTCTTCACAGCCTGTCTTCCTTCTTGGTTTTAGAAACTTTTGCATGTCTTTTTGCCTGAGAATAATAGGTACCATAGATGTTAGATCCACCTGTGATAACATTTATTATCTTAGCGTTTGGGGGTGGAGATCCTGGTTTTTTCGGTATCTCATGATCATCCTGGACATTCTTCTTGGATTTTTGTCTTTTTCTCCCATGGATTTCTTTGAGGTGTCTCTTGCTGAGGAAGTAGGTGATATCTTTCCTCAGCGGTATACAGTCCTCCGTGATATGGCCGAAGTCTTCATGGTAAGAACACCATTTGGACCTGTCCTTCCAGGTGGTGGGTTTGTTATCTCTCTTCGGCCATCTCGCTTTGCCACCAAGATCCTGCATAGCATGAATTATGCCTCAAATATCCACAAAAAAACAATAGTCAGTGATCTTTAGAAGTTCTTCCTCTTCTCCCTCATCTTCGAGGGGATTGACCCTGTGATGATCCGGTTTGGAATAAGGCTTTGCTTTGTAGGATCTTGGAGTCGAGGATTCGTCCTTTCTGTTGAGATTCTCGAATTGACTTGAAGGGTTACCTCTCTTCTGGATTTATCTATCCTCTTAGAGCCTTATAAACCTCAATGCTCGACACTTGACATCATCCAATCTTTTGCATGGGGTCATCACAAGGTCTTCATAGAAGGGTGAATCCTTCTTAAGTCCCATTTTTAAGGCTTGTACAGTGGTGGCCATGTCGATGTTGGGGATGCTTAAAGCTTCCCTGCCAAACCTGTTAACGAACTCCCTAAGTTTCTCATTAGGATCCTGAACCACTCAGTAGAGATCGCTAGTGATATTCTCAAGGTTCTGCTGCAATAAAATTGGTTATTAAAGATATTGACTAAGTGTGCGAATGAAGTAATAGAGTATAAGGGAACGTTTAGCAGCCATTTGAGGGTTTATCCTATAAGGTTTGAACCAAATCCTTTGCACAGGCAAGCTTCTTACAGGTGTATCGGGATCGGAATGATCTCCATCCTTTCTCAATATTGGGCTATATGCTCTTCAGGATTTGTAGTTCCATCATATAGCTTCATGTTGGGGGTTTGGAAACGCTTAGGAACTTTGTTATCGGCTATCGCTGGAGTAAATCTTAAGATCCTATGACTTCTAGGAGATGCTTCTGGTATGGGTTGGACCACTCCGGGTACACTTAAGATCATCTGTCTTGGTTGCTAAAGTTCCCTGGCCATGTTTGGATTTATTCCTACATCAACGTTCATATAGTTAGTATTAATAGAATTGTTGTTTAAGAAGTTACTAGAATTAAAGTTTCTAGGAGTATTGAAAGGCTCATTGAGATCATTGATCATAGATTTTCGGTTGTCTATGGTTGTCCCCTAGGGCGATGCCACATTGGCAGGAACTGTGTTCTTCTGGTGATTCTCTGAGGATCCCGCATCGCCAAAGTTCAGGATCCTTGGTTGTATAACAATGGGCACTTCTTTGAGCAGAGCTCTATTCTCCTCCTGTTATTGGGTCACCTGTTGCGTCATTTTCCTCATCATAGCAAAGAGTTCTATCATAGTGACTGAGGCAGTCAGATCCTACAGCCCTGGGGATCCCAAGCTTCCTTGGTTAGTGACTAGAGGGGTGTTTTTCTTGGAAGTGTCAAGCATTTTCCTCTGAGCAGGGGGGCCCACTCGGAGGAGGTGGTAGGTTTTTAGTTGGAATGGAAGGCGCAGAGGATGAAGAAAGGAGCGGGTGTGTAGACATGATTTTCTCGAGGATTTCGAAGACCATGGCCCAACGATAGGCGCCAAATTGTTTTCGTCAAAAACTGCCTAAGTGCTAGTAAACCAAATTGAATGAGAGGCTGTGATGATCAAAATATGTAATTGAAAATGATAAAGGAAAGTGAGACAATGGTTTACAAGGAGAGCCTTTGATCCTTGCTAGGATCTCTGACACAAAACCTTGGGAGGTGTCAATGATCACCTACCTTGATGATTTTATTGATATAAAAGTGGTGATTACAAGGAGTTCATAGTAAAAATAAGTAAGCAATTTCACAGTGTAAGCTTAGGTTTCAAAACCGTCTGTCGTGTGCAGAATACAAGTGTCAATTTATAGTCTAAGCTAGCTAACAATAAGTCCGATATTTTCAAGATCCTCTATGACCAACTTAACGAACATTATTTGACTATGTATTCCGGGTCTTTAGCATACTTGAGATGATTCTTCGTTGAGAATTGGTCTTCCCTTGACTACTTCTGCACACATGTTAGTTATAGACAAAATATGACTGTTACAAATATTAATAAAAACAATAACGGTAATTAACCGGGATCCTGAGGTACCCGAGGATCCTGAATATTGTAAGGATACTGGCCATATATATATATATATATATATATATATATATATATATATATATATATATATATATATATAAACAGGAACAGGTGAGGACTCTTTTTTTGGTGAGTACTCGTGAGGACACCTTAAAAAATTGAAAAAAAAAATAAAAAAATACAAATCATAAAAACGGGCATAGTACTATATCGAAGAGATAAAAAAATTGGGAATTCTTTTTGGATCATTAAAATTGAAGCATGGATCATTTTTATGATCCATGATTCACTTTTAATGATCCATGATTATATTTTAATGATCCAAATTTTTTTTCCAATTTTTTTTCTCTCCGATGTAGTACTATGTTTGATTTTATGATTTGTTTTTTTATATTTTTTTAATATATATATATATATATATATATATATATATATATATATATATATATATATATATATATACTTTAATTGTGGTTAATTTGATAACTAGATCTTTTGGCAGAGTAACTGTTTTGGTCAAAAATCGATCAACTACAATTCAACCAAATTGTATGAGGGGCAGTGGTATTAGTACAATGTAAGTGCAAAATATTGATCAAAGAAAAACAAGTTATTTACAACGAAAGCCGTTAATCTTTTGTAGGATCTCTGGCATAAAACTTTGGGAGGTGATAATGATCACCTGCCTTGATGTATTTTATTGATTTAAATTTGAGATTACAAAGATGATGAAGGTAATACGAGTACAAGTGTTATGGTAGATCTAGTTGTGTGTAGTCTGCTAAATACATGTTTTATTTATACTCTAGTGCAAGTAACGAGAAGTCTGATAATTCTGGATCCTCCAAAATTAGCATAAGAACATTTGTTTGACTTGGTATTCCGTATCGTTTGCCTGGCCGAGATGACTCCCCATTAAGAATAAGTCTCACATTGAATTGTTCTGCACATGTGAGAAAAAGAGAGACAAAAACATAATTTTTATAAGCGTTAGGAAATATTAGTAGTAATAATCAGGATCCTACGATGTATTTCAAAGATCTTGAAATTTCAGTAATATTAAGTTTCATGAATATGAATTTGAGATCCTGCGCCTAACAATTGCCGCCAAATTATACATGTGAAATATAAACGTTAGTTTTTAAATATTTAGAGGTATAATTTTCCAGTAAAAGATGAAGTAAAAAGTTCCAACAAATATGGTAATTTAAATTTCAATGGATAGAAATTCTAGCCGCTGGAATCCATCATATCATCGTTCTACCTTTCCATGATTCTTGTATAAATAGGGTATTCAGTCTTTCAATTTTGTCTCACTCTTTTAGCTTAGATGTTCACTGAATATCATCGAAGGTACTACCCTTGTCTCTTTTTCTCCTTCTTCGTTTTCTCTTACAGAGCTCGCTCTCGCGCAAACATCATTTCTATATCTAATGATGATTTTGTGGATAAGAAAATCCTTTCCTACGAGGAAACTTGTAACCTTGATGAAGACAATATCGAAGCTTTGAATTTTATTGGATCTTTTCCCGCTGGTACTGCTTTAAACCTTTTGATGCAAGGATTCAACCAGATTTCATTTATCTTGCTTGGGTTTACTTTCTCGGTTACCCTTTCTCCATATGCCTTTCTTATCCCTTTTCCGAGATTATCTTTGAATTCTTTGAAATTACCAAAATCTCGAATATCTAGGCCAGGCCAGCGTTTGGAGGATCCTTTACTAGATTCATTGTCTGAATCGTTCCATGGACCTTAACTTTGTGTTAAACGAGTTAACCTATGTTCATGATCTTTTGACCTACGGGGACTCTAGTTTCCTATTGAAAGTTAAGACTGAAAAGTCTCCGCTTATCTTGAAGTCCAATCATAATGATGGTGATGGAAAAGAAGATACATTTTTGTTAAACGTCATTCGATTCTTGGTGGAAATCTTTTACCTCAATCTTGGGTCAAAAAGGGTAGGGCTTCTAATTTTTATATTAAGGATACCGATGTTCACACTTCTTATTTTTTTTTTTAATTTTTTGCAGCTTTCAAGTTTGACGAGCGAATCCCTCATACTGAAGATACAAAAGATAGGATCGAGAACTTCCTTGAACTTACCAAGATTGATAGGACATTCAAGCTTGATCCTTCCAATCTCCATAAAAGTTCAACTGCTATTATCCCAATCGCTACTAGTAAGGATCCTTGACTTTAGTTCATTCAATAAGAAGGATCCTGAACTGATATAGGAATTTCCTATTATGCTTTAGGATCCAAATCTAATCATTCAGGTGCAGGTTTTACTCTTGCCGACCTTGATTCCGCCATGTCTAGTGACCAATTAGTGGTCAAGAATGAAAACTCCACTCTCCTTTCAAAGAAGGCTCTTACATATTTATCTTTTAATACTCTAGGATCTCGAAAAAGGAAATCAACAAAGCCTTCAATCTAGAGAACCTTGAGGTTGATGAAGCGTTGAAAAAGTTACTCTCCTTCTTGCAATCTATAAGCACCCTTGTAGTTTGTTCTCTTTTTTCATTTCTATACCTTTTCTCAATTTTCTCCCCATTGTTTCTTACATGTGGCTGATCACATATCTCATTCTTCTGAGGATCTCAAGGCTAAGTTCGACCAACATCAGCAAGATTTGGCGAAGGATATAAAGAATACAGGATCCTTGGATGTGATGGGGTGGCCCGAGGCTCTTGCCAAACTAACAGGTAGGCTTCTCAATACTTGTCAAGACCCTATAGGAGTTGGAAGAGAAGAATAATAAGAACAAGAAAAGAAGGAGGAGAAGAGAAGAGAAGAGAAGAGAAAGAAGACAAAGAAGGCCCCGGTTGGGGGTGATCAAGCCTAGTGTTGGGTTTGATTGTTAAAATAATTTTAATATCTTTGTTTGTAAACAATGTTTTTGTAGAGTTTATAGGCAAATAATTTTTATGCTATGGTTGTTTTATATTTCTCTTTACTTTGCATGTTTGATTCGCTTAATACGATCGTAGGATTTCTGAGGATCCCTACATAATCAAGATCCTAAAAAGTTCAAGTCTAAAAAGAACTCTTCAAGATCTGGATAACCTTAAAATAGTTAACAATTTGTTCATGATTTTAAAGTAGCTAAGACCTTTTAGGAAAATAAACTCCTCATCATTTCATAAGAAAATTAGCTTTAAGGATAAATAAAACCCGATGATTTTTGGCTTTTTGTAACCTTCTGATCATAGGAGAATTCTGAACTTGTGCACTCTTTAGTATGATACGAAAGTATCATTGCTTTAGTGATCCTCGTTGAGCTTTTACATAGTAAACTGGGCAGGATCCTTCTTTAAGAATTAAATGGGATAATCCCAACCTCAAATGCAACTGGGGAGGATCCCTATTTATAACATAATAATGCTACAAGCCTCAAATATTTCCTGGCTAAAATCCTATCTTAGAAAAGACGATTATGTTCATCAAACTTCTGGGGGTAGTCCCAACATAAGATAACACGTTAGTGTTAGGATATAGTTGGGGAAATCCCAACTTAGGATAACACATCAGTTCTATAAACTTTAGAAAATTATTGCGGACAATCCTAACTTAGGATAACACGTAAGTGTTATAAACCTTAAGAAATCATTGGGGAAGATCCAAAATTAATATAACACGTAAACCTCATGTTTAAACGTGTAACGTTTGCAGATTCCGGCTAGTCAATTTAGAAACAATAAACATAAAAAAATGAATTATTGATAGAGCATTATTTAGAGTAATTAATCTTAACCAAGTTATAGTATATGTCACAAGGATTAGGTACATATAAAGAACACTAAAATCCGACTTATAACGAAGAAGTTATGACTCGTTGAAATTTCACGACTAAACTGGCACGACATCGCATAATGTAAAAAGTGAATTTTTTATAAACTAAATTTTAGCCTTAGCGAACTAAATGAAAGTCGTAGTAGACATTAAACCGAAATCGTGCATATAGAGAACGTCCAAATCTAATTTTGTATGACGAAGTTATGACTTTTCTAAGATTTTGTATAACAGTACACAGCCCAGAAATCGAATTTTAGATCAATCAATTTTTAGCCGACAAAAGCTAAATGAGAATTGAAGATCTCATTAATAGGTACTCAACGATATAAAGATAGATGAAAACGGACGTCGGATGACAAAGTTATGAAAATTTAACGAACTTTATCTGTTTAACCCTGTAAAAATATAACTTTAAAAATAAAACAAAATTAGCCAACAAAGTTTGAACTAAGCTTGTAGATCCCGTCTCTACCTACGGGTGGGTATAAAAGAATGTTGAAAATGGAGCTCGTATGCGAAAGTTACGAAATTTAGAAATTCATTAAATTGTGGAAGGATTCGAGGGTGACACGTGGCTGAATCCTAGCCTTCGTTTTTTCTCCACGGCTTCGCATAAGATTCTGACACCTGGCCCTCATACGCGTAACGTAGATCCTCATATGCGCAACATACTGAGTATGTGTAGCGTACTCCCATGTTACACCCAGCGTAATCTGAGGAGGCAGCCTATAAATAGATGGAGGTTCTTTATTTCTCTTCACACACTTCCCATTCTTTCTCTCTCAATTACCTCTTTTAACCCCAACCCATTCCCTAGATATGACTTATTTAATATAAATTACGCGCTATGTGTGCATATTATCTGTGTTCTTGATAACTATGTTGGATGAACAAAATATACACGTTTTACTTGATTTAAACTGTATATGTATTTTTATACTTATAAATATGTATTGGGTAGTGACGGGTGATGAGAGATAGGTAGTGACAGAAAGGTAATGATAACTAGGTGTTGATAGATATGCAATGATGAATAGGTGATGCAAGATAAGAGATGATTAGGTGATGATATAACCTTAACCTGCGATGCGGCGATGTTACGATGTAGTCATCTACCAGAGTATAAATGGTGACCACTGACTAATCTAAATAATTCATGTGGAAACAATGACAGGCTCATAACCTATAGGTGAGGAATTACGAGTTCAGGCGATGTAGTAACTACGTATTCATGCGATGATACTCTAACACTTACTAGACACGTATTGGGGCAGTAATCCCCGAATCAGTACTATCTATGCTATGTTGGCGATGATCACTAGGAACAAAAACATAAGGAAATGCGACGTAAGGAGATGAGAGGTAAATACAATGTAGGAGATGACCCTTAGGATAAATCTTTACGGACGATTAACTAAACAAAATGGGGATGGGTAATTGGGTTAATTATTTGACATGAAATATGTGAAGAAACAAATTAACTATATTGTTGTGGGTTGAAAAACCTATGTACTCACCAGGTTTCCCAACCCGACCCACTCAGTTTGTTTGTATCACAGGTATCGATACGAAGACACATTAGACTGAGAGATTAAAGTAGATGCAATTCATTAGTGTAAATGAATGTAAGGTCCGTTTTTTTTTTTTATGTTTATGTATTGACAATGACATCCAAAAGCTCTAATATAAAAAATACATTTCTTCAAAAATGCTTTGATAATATATTTATCATTTTTCTAGGAACAAATTCCGTAATATTATTCTTTAAAATGGATACTCTGATTTTCAAATAAGCATAGATAAAATGTTTAAAATGACCGTGAATTTGGGGATGTCACAAAATGTTAGGATCTTCACACATGTTCATAAATAAGAGGGTTTCCAAACACTGAAGTGTGAAATGATCCCCTTATTTACATCCCATAGTAATATTTCATGCATCCAAGAGAGCCGTAGAAACCTTAACTCGTATGAAAGAGGTAATTAACTCTTTAAACCTTTAAGGGAATTAAGTACCCTTAATTATATGAGGGATGATCAGTCTCTATTTGTAGTTAATTGGATAATCGCATAGTGTAATCGTCAAGATCACAAAATTACGTATCTATTGGGATCCTTGAGTGCTAGGATCCTTGGATGTTAGGATTCTATAGTGCCAGGATCATTGAATATTAGGATCCTTGTGTGTCAGGCTCCTTGAGTGTTAGGATCCTTGCGTGTTAGGATCCTCGATTTCATGTGCATAGAAAACATTAGCTTGTGGTGGGCGTTAGCTTGGCTAACACCCCTTCGATGCTTAGTTTAGTAATGGTATTTAGAAAAAGAATTAGATAAAAGTAGAGGGTAGAGAGAGTGTACCTTTAGTTTGTTTGAAAATGCTCGATATAACTTACATGAAGTATGCTTTTAGATGGATGGCATTCCAAGACCTTGTCAAGATGTTACCCTCACCGGTAGCTAGCCAATATCCCCCTTTTCATTCTTTTGAAATAATAAGATATGGCCCTTCCCATTTAGGTGCCGATTTTCTTACACTATGATTCTTGGTAATTTGTAACATTTTCCTATGTACCAAATTACCTACCTGGAACCTTCTGACTTTGATGTTTTTGTTATATGCTTTATTGATCCAATGTTGATAAGCAGTAATGCGGATCTTGGCAAGATCCCTGAGTTCATCAATAATATCAGGATCCTGGGCTAGGATCATATCGTTGCTTTCTTGATCCTGTAATTGATTTCTTGTTGTTGGGATTACTACTTCAGTAGGTATCACGACTTCCGTCCCAAAAACCAAGGAGTATGGAGTTTGGCTAGTGGTTATTTTTGAAATGGTCCTATATGCCCACAACATAAAAGGAAATTCCTCTGCCCATCTTCTTTTCTTCTCGTCTAACCTCTTCTTTTAATATTTGACAATGATCTTATTACTGGATTCAACTTGTCCATTAGCTTGAGGGCGAACAAGAGTAGACATTATCATTTTTATCCCCTAATTCACGCAAAACTCTCTAGTCCTTTTGCTTATGAATTGGGATCCATTATCACATATGATCTCAACCGAGATCCTGAATTTGGTTAAGATATTATGTATGATAAAAGAGACGACTTCCTTGTCTTGCACTTGAACAAAGTCTTCAACCTCTATCCACTTTGAGAAGTAATATGTCATCACCAACACGAAAATATTTCCACTAGGAGCTTTTGGTAACTTTCCAACTATATCTATTCCCAATTTCATGAACAGTCAAAGGGAAACGATAGGATGTAACGTTTTTGCAGGTTGATGGGGATGTTGTTGTTCCTTTGGCATGCATCGTATTTTTACGCATATGAAAAGGCATTTCTTTTCATCATTCGCTAGTAGTACTTGTCCTTAACACTTTGGAGCATAAGCATCTACCCCCAGTGTGGTTGCCAGAATATCCTTCATGTATATCTTTTTGGACCTCTGCAACTTCGTGATCTTCTAAGAATCTAAGGTATGGGCATGCCATGAATTTCCTGTATAGTTTTCCTTGGATCATCACAAATCGTAAGACCCTTATCTATAATGCTCTGTCACTTCTCTCTTCTCTTAGGTTTGTGCCATTTTGGAGATATTCCACTATGGGCTGGATCCAATATTTAGAGTGTTGGGGAGGATCTTGAACATTAGGATCCTAACGATTAGGATCTTAAGGAAGTGGTTGAGGGTTAGGATCCTCGATTATTTCCATATAGGTTGTTTGGTTATGGTGATTGGGATAATTTGGTTTATTAGAGGGATCTTCTGTTGCCAGGATCAATATATGGGTTATAGGGATCGTGACTTCTGGCGGGATCCTAAAGGAAGATCCTAGGTTGGCTAGTGTGTCTGCCTCAGCATTTTTTTCTCTACGAACTTGGCATAGGATGAAAGCTTCAAATTCGAAAGCCAACTTTTTGAGGATTTGGACGTATACTGCTAGTCTTTGGCCTTTTACTACATAGCATCCATTAAAATGATTAGTTAATAATAAGAAGTCAACGAATACCTAAAGATCCTTAATTTGAAGATCCTTGGCCAGCTGTAATCCCATGGTCAATGCTTCATATTTAGCTCCGTTATTGGTTGTGTCAAATTCACAGTGGATGGCATGGGGTATGATGTCCCCCTGTGGCGATTTTAGTATCAACCCTAGGCTTGTTCCTCTAAAGCTTGAGGATCCCTCAATGAAGAGTGTCCATCTTCCCATGGTTTCTTCTTTTTGGAGTTCCTTGCTTTCTAATTCTGCTTGATGTTGTAGATCATCACTGAAATCAACCACAAAGTCTGCTAGTGCTCGTGACTTTATTGTTGTTCTAGGTTCATATTTGACATCATATGTTCTTAGCTTCACGAACCACTTTTCCATCCTACATGACATCTCCAGTTTTCGCATGACATTTTTGACGGGGTAATTAGTTCTCACATGTATAGTATGTGTTTCAAAATAGTGTCTTATGTTTGTGAAATCAGTTACTAATGCGAGTATTAGTTTTTTGAGATGGGAATACCTAGTCTCAGGATCTAGGAGAGTTTTAGTTACATTGTATATGTGATGTTGGTCTCCATTGAGATCCTTGGATAAAACTACACTTACAGTGTTAAAGGATACTAAAAGGTAAAAGAGGATTGGTTCTCCATCTAGTGGTTTCACTAGCAAGGGTGTAGAACTTAAATAATTTTTAAGTTCATGAAAATCATCTTAATGCTCTTTAGTCCACTCCAACCTTTTGTTCTTCTTCAAGATATTCTTTCTTTTTTACCCCTGAATCCTATTAGTACTGAGTATCTTTTGACTACTTTGGTTTCAAGGATTTTCATTTTTTCAAAGCATCCAGGAGTATAATGTTGACTGAGGATCCTCCGTCGACAAAGATCCTTTTGACAAAGTGGTTGGCGATGTTAAGAGTAATAACCGGTCCATCGTGGTGGGGATCCTGGACGTCCGTTCTATACGTTTAATTGAAGGCAATCTCCTTCTCGTTTGTGATCAATGTGTTCTTTTGTGGCCTTTCTTCTTTCTCCAACTTCGACACTTTAGCATGTCTTTTTACTGCAGAATAAGAGGTCTCACAAATCTCAAATCCTCTAGAGATTACATTAACTACCATAGCATCCGTAGGAGGGGATCCTGGTTTTTTTAGGGTGTTATGAGTATCCTTATCCTTGTCTTTGGATCTTTATTTTTGTTGGAATAGTGTCTAAGGCCGCAACTATATTAGGCAAGTTATTGACCCGGTTGTGCATGGTCCTTTTGGGTTGCCTTCACCATAGCAACTTGATAGGATGATTTATTAAGAGAGAGTAAATATTATTAGTATATTATGAGAATAATATATTGTTATTTGATTAATATAAGTCATAAAATTAATTGGAATTAATTTGGTGACTTAAAGAGATTAATTAAATAAGAGGGTATAAACTGTCAATTGTTTGATTGTTAAACTTTAGACTGTAAATCCATATAGATATGGATTCGACGGATTCTAGAAGCTAAAGGATAGCTTAAATCGTCCATTGCTTATCTAAGGAATGGATTTGGATAGCCTTAAGAGAAGATTATCTAATTAGGGTTTAGGTTGTAACCCTTAAGGAGTCTACAAGTATAAATAGACCCTATGGCAAAGGGAAATCGGCACTTCATCTAAAGTAAGATAACACTGGACGATTTCCTCCCCTCTCCTCTCTCCCAAATCATCCTCCTTGCTATTTGGTGTTTGTAAGCCATTAGAGGAGTGACAATTGTGACTCTAGAAGCTCCAAGACAACAAGATCAACAAGGAATTCAAAGGTATGATTCTAGATCTGTTTTAACATTGTTCTTATTCCTAAATAGTCATTAGAAGTCTTGGATTCAAAGCATGTTTAATTAGAAAGCCTAGATCCAAGCATTAGGGTTTTGCATGCGCACATAGGAAAGTTCTTATGGCTAAAACCCATCAGTGGTATCAGAGCCTAGCTTGGTTTTCATTAAATTGATGCTTGTTTGTCTGAAACTAAACTGCAAAATTCGATTTTTGTGTTTCTGAGTCATGGACTCGGCAAGTTCCATAGTGGACTCGGCGAGTTGGCTTGGCTCGGCGAGTCCAAGCGTCAGGAATGGTCAGATTCAGGATTTCTTCTTGATTATCTTATGGAAACTTACCTTAATCATATTAGATCAACCCTAATCCGATTTTTTGATATATATGACTATTATCTTGATCTAATTAAAGATATTTATCAACTAATAAAATATTTAATTTCCTTATATGATAATTAATTAATTATTTTGATTATTTTCGTAATTATATTGAAAGAAATCTTGAATAAATCAAATATAGATAATTAGGAAATTAATTGTTAATTGAAATTATTTGTTATTTGATCCTCCATGTTTTAAATGTTTAAAACTTGTCCTCAAGTTTTGAAATTTATATTTTGTAATTAAAAGTTGTAATTTAGACAATTTAAATTTCAAACCCTAGATTTTAAAATGTTTAAAATACAACCCTATACTAATATAATGTTACAAGATATATATATATATATATATATATATATATATATATATATATATATATATATATAACTAAAATGCTAGTCTTACCGTTAGTAGGCCTCATTAACGAAGTCGATCTATAAGGTGGGTATAAGGTTGCGGCCTATAAAATGGAGCTTAATGGGTGTACACTCACACCCACCGCTTGCTTGATCAGTGGAGGGTCGTTAGCCGAACGGGTAGGATAGGGAAACCTCATCGTCTCATTAAAAGTATAATAGGAAATACAAAGTAACTACACATATTTTAAAATTTCCCAATCCTAGTTACTTTAGGAAAAGTGAATTGATGCAATCCCATGAAATTACACTTTGTACCCTTGCTAAGAAGTTACTGGAGCGTGTGTGGTTTACCGGCACACTAATTGGTTCTAAGAAAAGGTGGCAAAGGGTGATTCATTGTTTATCATAGTTCGATGGAGCGTGTGTGGTTTACCAGCACATCAAATAGGTGATCGTTACAATGAAGGCACCATGTGAATTTGCATGGTAATTCACACCCACTTTGTGATCCTCGGTATCCTAGTCACAAACTAGAGGGACATATCGAGATTTAAACATGCCACTGAATAGTTTCAATGAATCTCATCTGATCCTAGGAATTCTCAATACATTTAGGACTAATAGTTAGGTTTTATGGTGGAGAATTAGTGAATCGTCATTCACTTACCTTCAATTTATTTGCATGTTAGATTACGGCATCCCTTTTCTCATATGTAAATGTTATTGTTGGATCCTAGCCCTAATTTTTCTTATTCGGTGATAATTAGGGATTCATATTCTAATCTATCTTTGTCCTTTCTAGATGTCGAACGCAAACAACGCTGCTGCTAGTTCTTTCACGTTGATGAGCCTTTGCCAAAAGGTCACCTTCGATGGAACGAACTTTAGCGAATGGATAAGATACATTCGCACCATTGCTCGCTATGAGGATAAGGAGTATGTCCTCGATGTGAAACTCGAGAAAATCAACCCTGAAATCGCTACTCCGGCTGAAATTACCGCTTTTGAAACTCATGAGCGAGATGCAACGAAGGTACATTGCATCATGATAGCCACCATGAACTCCGAATTCCAAAAGTCCTACTAGGACATGTACCCGTACGAGATGCATCAAGACTTATTGGAGAGATACCACCAAAACACGAGACAAGAGCATTATGAGATTTTCACTAACATGATTTCCGCTAAGATGGGTCATGGAGAGTCTCTTACCGTGCACCTGCAAAAGATGCAAAGGTATGTCGACCGCCTTCGCAAGTTAAATGTTGACTTTGGGGAAGACTTGGCGATCGACATGGTGCTTCACTCATTGCCTCCGATATACAATCAGTTTAGGATGACCTACCACATGAACAAAGAGGAGGTCACCCTAAGCAAACTCCAAGGTCTCTTAAGGGTCGCTGAGAGCAACTTCAAAGACAAGTCTGTTGCACCAACTCCCAATCCACCCGCTGCTCCTGGCTTGGCTATTGGTCAAGGAAAGGGAAAGAAGAGGAAGGCTTCGTCTAAGAACTATCGCAAGGTTAAAGCCCAAGATGGTGCCTCTTTTATTGGGACCAAAGTTGATCCCGCTAAGCCTTGCCCTAACCCTAAGGAGGCAGAGTGCCTCCACTACCACAAGATAGGACATTGGAAGAGAAGCTGCCCATAATACCTGCAAGCCATCAAGGAAGGAAAGATCAAGCCATCTTTTGCAGGTATATATACAATTAAATCTAACAATTCTAATCATGCTATTTCTTGGGTTCTTGATACCGGTTGTGGTTACCACATTTGTTCTAATGTGCAGGGACTAAGAAGAAGTAGGGATGTGGAGCAAGGAAGAATCAATCTAATCATGGGGAACAGAATTTTGTCGCCTGTTACCAAGATTGGAGTGTATTCTTTAGTGCTTAGGAATAATTTATGTTTAGATTTGAACAATTGTTGCTATTCGCCAGAAATGGCTAGAAACATCATTTCATTTCATGGTTTATATAGACAAGGTTTTAGATTTCCTTTTAATAATGAGAATGGTTATATTTTGGCTTATCTAAATGGTGTCTTTTACTTTGAAGCTATACCATGTAATGGAATTTATGAAACTGTTATGATTGTTGATAACCTAGGAAATGATGTTTTGAACATAGATTCTTCCACTAGTATGGATAAAGCATCCTTGTGGCATTGTCGTCTTGGACATGTCAACAAGAAACGCATAGCCCAACTCCAAAAGGATGGAGTGTTGGAGTCATTCGACCTTAGGGAAGATGACACATGCGAGTCTTGTTTACTTGGAAAGATGACTAAGTCACCCTTCACGAGTACGTGTGAAAGGGATGAGGGTCTATTGGACTTAATACACACCGATGTATGTGGACCGTTTAGATCAACCACGAAGGATGGGAACCGCTTCTACGTGACTTTTACCGATGATTATAGTAGATATGGGTATATCTATTTAATCAAGAAAAAGTCAGAATCTTTTGAAAGGTTCAAAGAGTTCAAGAATGAAGTGGAGAATCAATTGGGCAAGAAAATCAAGATGCTTCAATCCGATCGAGGAGGAGAGTACCTAAGTCTTGAATTCCACGATTATCTCAAGGAGTGTGGAATAGTTTCGCAATTGACGCCTCCTAGGACACCGCAGTTGAATGGTGTGGCAGAAAGGCGTAATCGAACCTTATTGGATATGGTTCGCTCTATGATGAGTCATGCTTCACTACCTATCTCTTTTTGGGGGTATGCCTTAGAGACTGCCGCCCATATCCTTAACCGAGTCCCTACTAAGAAGGTTGCCAAAACACCTCACAAGATGTGGACAGGGAAAGCTCCCTCGTTAGCACATATCAAGGTTTGGGGTTGCGAGGCTTTCATAAGACGTAATACTCACGAAAAGCTCGAACCCCGAAGTGAGCGATGTATTTTCATCGGCTACCCGCAGACATCCTTTGGATATCTCTTCTATAGACCGAAGGACAATGTTGTCTTTGTTGCGAGGAAAGGAGTTTTCCGAGAGCGAGAACTCATAGGCCAAGGAGACAGTGGGAGGAAAATCGAGCTTAAAGAGATTCAAGAGTCGATAGATGAAGGAACTTCTACCGCTGGCACTCAACCCGAGGAGGAAACTCCGGTTGAACCGATTGACGAATCCTTACCTCTTAGACGTTCTGATAGAGTTAGAGTTCTACCCCAGTTTTATGGTTTTCATATTACTACCGAAGGCGACACGTATATTAGTGATGGTACACTAATAAATCTTGATGAACCTAATAGCTATAGAGAAGCCATGGCAGGCCCGGAGTCTGCGAAATGGAAAGAGGCAATGGATAGCGAGATCCTGTCCATGTATGATAACCAAGTTTGGAATTTGGTTGATTATGTGCCCGGACGTAAGACCGTTGGGTGCAAATGGATCTTCAAGAAGAAGACTGACGTGGATGGAAACGTACACACACATAAAGCGCGATTGGTTGCGAAGGGCTTTACTCAAACTCCCGGAGTTGACTATGATGAGACCTTCTCACCAGTTGCGAAGATAAAATCTATTAGAGTGATGCTAGCGATTGCCGCATTTCATAATTATGAGATTTGGCAAATGGATGTCAAGACCGTTTTCCTTAATGGAAAGTTGGCTGAGGATGTTTACATGACTCAGCCAGAGGGGTTTGTGGATCCGAAGCATCCGAATAGAGTGTGTAAACTTGAGAAGTCCATTTATGGACTTAAGCAAGCGTCTCGCAGATGGAATCTTTGCTTCGATGAGAAAGTCAAAGAGTTTGGATTTGTACGAAGTGAAGATGAGTCTTGTGTATATGTCAAAGCCAGTGGGAGTATAGTAAGCTTCCTTATTCTATATGTCGATGACATATTACTCATAGGAAACGACATCCCGACTCTGCAGGAGGTTAAGTCCTGGCTCGGGAAGTGCTTCGCTATGAAGGACCTCGGAGAGGCTTCTTACATTTTGGGAATAAGGATGGTAAGAGAAAGAAGTAAGAGACTAATTGGACTTAGTCAGAACACTTACTTGGAGAAGGTACTAAAACGTTTTAGTATGGAAAACTCAAAGAAGGGAGAATTACCGATACAAAGTAATGCCAAGTTGAGTAAGACTCAAAGTCCGAGTACCGAAGTTGAGATAGCAGAAATGAGCCGAGTTCCATACGCTTCCGCAGTTGGCTCAATCATGTACGCTATGACTTGTACTCGCCCTGATGTAGCCTTTGCGTTAAGCATGGTTAGCAGATATCAAGGGAATCCTGGCAGATCACATTGGATTGCGGTGAAGAATATCCTTAAGTACCTTCAGAGGACAAAGGAATGGTTCTTAGTCCTCGGAGGGAGTGATGACTTGAAGGTGCGAGGGTATAGTGACGCCAGCTTTCAAACCGACAGGGACAACTACCGTTCGTAGTCAGGCTAGGTCTTTACCCTGAATGGAGGAGCAGTGACATGGAAAAGTTCCAAGCAGGAAACCGTAGCTGATTCAACGTGCAAATCAGAGTACATTGCAGCGAGTGAAGCGTCGAAGGAGGCAATATGGCTGAAGAACTTCATCGGTGATCTTGGAGTTGTACCTGCCATAAAGAAGCCCATGGAGATTTTCTGTGATAACGAAGGAGCGGTTTCCTTGACCAAGGAACTGAGGGATCATGGTAGATCTCGACATATCGACAGAAAATATCACTTCATTAGACATCATGTAGAAGAAGGAGAACTCGTAGTGAAGAGGATATCATCAGAAGATAACCCAACAGATCCGCTTACGAAGGGACTGAGTAGGGTTAAGCACTTGTAGCATGTTAGGAGTATTGGGCTGAAGGATGATATTAGCATAGATTAGATAGTATTAGAAACGTGTAATAGATAAATGTAATTAACATTTGATGATTAAATAAAGGAGTTTTATTTATGAGTAATGTTACTATTTTATGTTAATTGTTTACTATTGTTTCACTTTGCATGTTTTGACTTCCAGAATAATTGAGCTCATTAGGAATAATCGAATTGTTCAAATTGTCCACAATCGTTCATATGTTGGAAGTAGATATGAATGAAGATTGTCATGAATCGGTGCGTAGATTGTCTAAATGGTATTAGACATAGCAAAGGGTTGCTGCGACATTCATGAGTGCTTATGAACTGGTTTTGAGCATTGGAACAAACCCGCGATTGCTGGAATCACCTTATGGAATATGAAATAAAAGGGTGATCGCAAGACGATAATATCATATAGTCTTAAAACCTAGATATATGGTTTGTTATTTGCTGATTGATTGTACATTGATAATGCGAAAACGCATTGGTAACTCAATGTTATAAAACGCATTGTTGTGTATAGTTGATTATTGAATAAGTAAATGCATATAAGTCGAAGTTTATATGTACCTTTTATCTAAGAAGGTAAAAGCGATATCTCGGCCGCTCGATGATTTGATTTGACTTATGTGTCGGGCCCGGTCAGAACTGAATTGATGTGTTCGATTAAGTTCTATGTCGAATAAATCAGAGATCGAGAAACCTAAATGCTTGACTAACCATTCCATAGGATTGTCAGCATGATATCTAACAAAGGACTGTACGATCCCTTATCTGAAGGACAAGATTGATTAGATCAGAGTTTGACAGCGTCTTTGAGAGCTACGATTGCAAACCGAATTGTACTTGTGCATATAGTTACTAGACTTATCCAAGTGGGAGACTGTTGGAATAATGTCTAAGGCTGCAACTATATTAGGCAAGTAATTGACCCGATTGTGCATGGTCCTTTTGGGTTGCCTTCACCATAGCAACTTGATAGGATGATTTATTAAGAGAGAGTAAATATTATTAGTATATTATGAGAATAATATTAAGAATAATATATTGTTATTTGATTAATATAAGTCATAGAATTAATTGGAATTAATTTGGTGACTTAAAGAGATTAATTAAATAAGAGGGTATAAACTGTCAATTGTTTGATTGTTAAACTTTAGACTGTAAATCCATATAGATATGGATTCGACGGATTCTAGAAGCTAAAGGATAGCTTAAATCGTCCATTGCTTATCTAAGGAATGGATTTGGATAGCCTTAAGAGAAGATTATCTAATTAGGGTTTAGGTTGTAACCCTTAAGGAGTCTACAAGTATAAATAGACCCTATGGCAAAAGGAAATCGGCACTTCATCTAAAGTAAGAGAACCCTGGCTGATTTCCTACCCTCTCCTCTCTCCCAAATCATCCTCCTTGCTATTTGGTGTTTGTAAGCCATTAGAGGAGTGACAATTGTGACTCTAGAAGCTCCAAGACAACAAGATCAACAAGGAATTCAAAGGTATGATTCTAGATCTGTTTTAACATTGTTCTTATTCCTAAATAGTCATTAGAAGTCTTGGATTCAAAGCATGTTTAATTAGAAAGCCTAGATCCAAGCATTAGGGTTTTGCATGCGCACATAGGAAAGTTCTTATGGCTAAAACCCATAACTTTTTTCTTATGAGGATCTCCTTGACGTATCCCTTGCTGAGTAAGTAACTAATGTGCTTTCGTAGGGCTATGCAATCTTCAGTAATGTGGCCAAAGTCCTCGTGGCATGCATACAATTTTGACTTATCTTTCCAAGTGGTAGACTTTTCCCCCTTTCTTGTCCATCTTGCTTGATTGCCAAGATCCTGCATGGAAAATATCAAACCTAAAACATCCCCTGAAAAACAGTAATTAGCGATCTTAGGAAATTCTTCTTCCTCCCTTTCATCTTCAAGGGCATTAACCCAATGATGATTGGGTCTGGAATAAGGTTTAGATTTATAGGAACTTTGGGCTGAGGATCCGGCCTTCTTATTAGGGTTATCATATGAGCTTGGTGGGTTGCTCCTCTTTTGTGTCACATCCCCATTTTCACAGCCAAAAAAGACCGATTTTTTTATGCTTTGTTTTTAAAATCAGAGTAATCTTTTAAAGAAAACAGTTGCGGAATGTGTTCCCAAAAAAAATATGATAAGAATTTATCAAAGCATTTCTTTAAAGAAATGTGTTTTCATTATATAACAAAATCTCAGGATGTCATGTTCAATAAAGACCAAAAGCATAAATAGAACAAAATAGACCTTACAACAGTTATTCATAACTACTAGCCTATAATCCAAAATCTCTCGTTATGTCAGCCCACTTATGTTCTCGTGCCATAACCTGTAATACAAAGAAAACTGAGAGGGTCAGGCTTGTGAACCTGGTGAGCATATAGGGTTTTCAACCCACAATAATATAATTATTATATTCACTTATCAAACAGTTAATCCAATTACCCACCCCATTATCTTCATTTATTTCTTAAAGATTTACCCTAAGAACCGATTACCCTTCTCCCATTCATTCCTAAGGATTTCCCTAAGGAATTGGCACAAAGTTTAGTCTTGCCAAGGTTATTAGGTTAGGTAGAGTCTGGGGGTATAATACCTCGTGATAGTCAGACCACGCCTAGGCATTGTTATCTAGATAACTACCCCTGACTTAATTGTCTGGTGGTTCTTTCTTTTACGAACGAAGGTTCGTGGTGAAACTTATTCCATTCCTCTCATTTTATGTCTTAATTGATCCTCATTTGCTGCCAGGGAATTTCCGAAGCAGCCTCGTCAGTTTGTTGTTCATATCGATTCCTTAGGCTAGATCTCGTAAGATCATTGTATATGGTCAGTATGTGGGGAATTGACGGGATAGGATAGATTGTTTTAGAAATATGATTTATAGGTGTTAATAATATTAGTGGTTTTGCAAGATCGAGATATACATTATTATCACATTGTTTGAACTAAGAGCTTTCGTACTCTGTGTTCATTAGGTGATTGGGTTCACCAGGAATATTTGAACTAAGTGTTCATTAGGTGTTTTTGAACTAGGCGTTCATTAATTATTGTGAACTACGTGTTCATCAAAGGTAATCTAAGAACCTTGGTAACACTAAACTTTGTGCCAATTCCTTAGGGCAATCCTTAGGAATGAATGGGAGAAGGGTAATACGAGTATTTTATTGATTTAAATATGATGATCACCTTCCTTGATGTATTTTATTGATTTAAATATGAGATTACAAAGATCATGAAGGTAATACGAGTACAAGTGTAATGGTAGAGCTAATTGTGTGTAGTGTGCTAAATACATGTGCTACTTATAGTCTAATGCAAGTAACAAGAAGTCTGATTATTCCGGGATCCTCTGGAATTAACATAAGAACATTCTTTGACTTGGTATTTCAGGTCATTTACCTGGCCTAGATGACTCCCCGTTGAGAATGGGTCTCACATTGAATAGTTCTGCACATGTGAGAAAAAGAAAGACAAAAACATAAACGTTATAAGCGTTAGGAAGTATTAGTATTAATAATCAAGATCCTGTGATGTATTTTACGGATCCTGAATACGATTATGGGATCATTCCCCTAACAATTGCCCCCAAATTATACATGTGAAATATAAACGTTAGTTTTTAAATATTATAGGTATATTTCTCAAGTAAAAAAGGAAGTAAAAAGTTAAGACGGATAGGGTATTTTAAATTTCAACAGATAGATTTCTAGCCGTTGCAATAGGTCAAATCACCCTTCTACCTTTCCATGATTTATGTATAAATAGGGTATTCAGTCTCTCAATTTTGTCTCACTCTTTTAGCTCAAACGTTCACTGAATATAATCGAAGGTACTACCCTTGTCTCTTTTTTGTCCTTCGTTTTCTTTTGAATATGCACAAAAAAGGAGCTTGCTCTCGCACAAACATCATTGCTATACCCGACTATGGTTTTGTGGATCATAAAATCTCTCCTACAAGGAAACATGTGCCTTTGATGATGATAGTATCGATGCTTTGAATTCGCTTGGATCTTTTCCTGTTGGTTTGCTTTCCTGAGTATCCTTTCACCCTGGTCCTTTCTTATCCCTTTTCCGGGATTATCTCTGAATGCTTTGAAATTACTAAAAATCTCATATATCCATACCATGCCAGTGGTTTGGAGGATCCTTTACTGGATTGATCGTCTGAATCGTCCCATGGACCTTAGCATTGGGTTAAACGAGTTAGCCTATGTTTATAATCTTTCGATTTCCAGGAACTCCCATATACTGTTGAAAGTCAAGACTGAAAAATCACACCTTATTTTGAAGTCCAAACATAATGATGGTGCTTGGAAAGGAATATACTTTTATTGTGAAACATGATTTGATTCTTGGAGGAAATCTATTACCTCAATCTTGGGTCAAAAGTGTGACATCCCCAATTTCACGGCCAGAAAAGACCGGTTTGTTTATGCTTTGTTTTTAAAATCAGAGTAATCGTTTAAAGAAAATTGTTGCGGAATTTGTTCCCAAAACAAAATATGATAAGAATATATCACAATTTTTCTCAAATAGAATGTATTTTCATTATATAATAAAATCTCGAGATGTCATGTTTCGATACAGACACATAAGCATAAACAGAACTTACATTTATTTACACTAATGATTTACATCTCCTTTAATCCCTCAGTGAAATATGTCTTCGCATTGATACATGTGATACAAAGAAAACTTAGTGGCTCAGGCTTGGGAGCCTGGTGAGCATATAGGGTTTTCAACCCATAATAATACATATATTATATTCAATCATCAAACAATCAACCCAAAATCCAACCCCGTTATCTCCTTTATTTCTTAAGGTTTTACCCTAAGAACCAATTATCCTTCATTCATTCATTCCTAAGGATTTACCTAAGGAATTGGCACAAAGTCCATTGCTGCCAAAGTTTATCTATTAGATACTAAGTCCATAGCTATCAGGCGCTAACTCCATAGTCACCAAGGTTTACTCAACAGGCACGAAGTCACATCGTCGCCAAGGTTTATCAAATAGGCACGAAGTCGCATCGTCACCAAAGCTTACTCAATAGGCACACAGTCGCATCGTCACCAAAGCTTACTCAATAGGCACGAAGTTGCATCGTCACCAAAGCTTACTCAATAGGCACTACATCTCACAGTCGCCACTATATTTCATCTACCCATGTTCTACCCAACATATTTGTAGATATAAAATACGTATACAGTTTAAATCATTTAACACCCGTATAAAAACATCAATTCGAGGTCCATCTCAAATAGACAAATAATATATAACACATAGCACGTATTTTATAGCTAATACTTTATATTTATGTGTTAGAAGAAAGTAACTATACACTCACCTGATCAGAAGATGATCGGACAGCACTACGGCTTGTAGAAGTAGTATTCTTCGGTAGATCTGGAAGATCTTCACAAAAACCGGGCTCCTCGCGGGCAGAGCTTCGGCTTGGGAATGTTACTTCTCGGGATCTTCAGGGCTTTGGGACTTGCTGCAGGGCTCGGGAATGATACCGGGGCTTCGGGATATTTCTTGCACGAAAAACGAGGTAAAACGGGAGCGAGAGAAAGGGAGAGAGATGAGAGGAAATGAGCAAAGGAATAAGGCAGTCTTGCACCCTTTATATAGGGGCTGATTCTTTGAATTACGTTGGGCGTAATGTGGATAAGGCCGGTGACTCCCCCCCCCCCCCCCCTCTCTTTCAGATAATATCGAATTTATATTTAAATTAAATACTTTAATTATTTAATAAACTTCAAAAATTCATATCTTCCTCATACGAGCTCCGTTTTCGACGTTCTTTATATCCCGGCGTAGGTGAGACTACGATCTACAACTTTTATTTAGACTCTGTCGGCTAATTTTGATCTTATTTTTATTATATTATTTTAGTAGGCCGGGACAGGAAAACTCCGTTATAAATTCATAACTTCTTCATCTGACGTCCGTTTTCGTCTGTCTTTTTATTGTTTCACTACTATCAACAAGATCTTCGATTCTCGTTTAGATTGTTTCGGCTAAAAACTACTCAATCTCAAATCGAGTATTCGGGCTGCATACCGCTAAGTCGAAACTTAGAAAAATCATAACTTCCTCATACGAAGTCAGATTTGGACGTTCTTTTTATGCACGCTCATAGTTTAACAAACGCTACGACTTTCGTTTAGATTGCTAAGGCTAAATATTGTTCTAACGTAAATTCACTTTTTACGTAATTCAGCGTCGTGTCGGTTTTGTCGCGAAACTTCGACAGGTCATAACTTCGTCGTTATAACTCGAATTTCGGCGTTCTTTATGTGTACGGAATCCTTGTAACATATACTAAAACTTAGTTAAGATTGCGCCTTCTAAATAATCTTGCATCAAAAAGTCATTTTTGGACGCTTATCGTCTCTAAATTGATTAGCCCTGATCTACGGGTGTTACAATTATCACCCCCTTAGGATGATTACGGCCTAGAATCATCAACGAAATAGGACTTGTAAAATGATTCCAATATTCTTACTTACGCCAGATGTTACATCGAACTTGGTTCTCCGAACCACGTAACAACCTCATCATAGTCGGACTCAATTTGATATGACCACTAGGGTCGGAATAACAACCATCTTACTAGTCATTACCGAAACAATGGTAATGACATACTTGAATACAACGAGAGCAATCACTAGCTTCTTGGTAACCTTGTGACCTTCCCTGATCCAAGCATGAGTCATGTGCTTTCGGTAGTATAGATCTCTACTACCATTCACACCTACTCATACTCGTTCCAAGTATTGCCTCGCAGTCAACCAAGTCACCATACATAAATCATATAATCATTCAACACATCAGATAGCAAAACCAGGGTTTATATTATTTCTTGAAACTATTACACAAAAGTTCAAGTTCACCCTATACTATGCCTCTAACAGGTTATGCTTCCTGATACAGACTTTATATATATTAATATGAAGTCTTCATCTTTTAATCCTCCCATCGTTTTCTGCTTCATAGAGGAGCATGTGGAATGCCCTTGGTTGTGGCGATGCATTTTTCTTTGGGCAGTCTCTAGAAATATTCCCTTCTTTGTTACATCCGTAGCACACCTTCTTGTTAGTTGCGCATTTGTTGGTGAAATACCCTATCTTCCCACATTTGTAGCAGGTCGTCTCCTCGCTACACTTCCTGAAGTGTTTCTTTTTACACTTCTCACACTACTTAGCTTCATCTCTTCCTCCAGATTTCGAGAATTTGGTTTCTTTGTTGATCATTGAAGATCCTTCATGTTTCCTTTTCTCTCCAACTTCAGCTCTCTCTAGACCCTTTTCTTTTATTTGGGTCTCAACATTTTTGGCTGCCCAGATGGCGGCTTTCAGAGTGGTTGCTTGCTTGACTATCGGACCAAAGTCCGCTGGTAATCCATTGGCAAACTTGTTGACCTTGGAAAGTTCAGTTGGAATTAGGTATGGAATAAGATTCATCTTCTCTGTAAAGCTTGTAGCGTATTCAGTGACGCTCAATTTTCCCTTCTTCAGATTCTGGAACTTATTGTTGATTTCCAGAAGATCCTGCTCAGAGCAGTATTGCATTTTCAGTTGCACCACGAACTCTTCCCAAGACATCTTGCTAGCTTCCCCCTTGGGCATCAAACCAGTCAGTAACTTCCACCAGCTTAGTACTCCAGATTTTAACAGAGGAATTGCAAGAGCGGTCTTCTGTCTGTTGCAATACTCGCAACTTTCAAACATTGTCTCCATCTCGGAGATCCAGTCCATGACTTTCACCGGTGTCGGGCTCCCAGAAAGACATGGTCATTTGGATGCCATGAAATCCTTGTACTTGCTTCCACATCCATCATTTCCTCCATCCTGGTTGTTTCGCCGAACTATTGGTGGGTTGGCTTGACCAACGGTCCCACTGTAGTTCCCTCCTTCTGAATGCCCTCCATTTACTTCGGGCTCTTCCACTTGAATTAACGGTTCTTCACGATTATGTCGAATCAACCGCCAGGTCTCCTCCATTTGACGATCCAACATCGCCTGCATCATTTCTTATACACCAGCCATCATCATTGGCTCAGGTGCTGCAGCTACAACAGGTATTTGCTCAATCACTGGTGGTTGATTCCTGTTCTTATTAGCGTTTCCAACTCCGCTTCTAGTTCTTGCCATTCTTGATCTATACACCGAATAAGGTGAATTTAGATCCTTATTCATGATAGATACATATATCATCCTTATCACTCCGAAACGTTTACATGGTAGTTCTAATATCGTAGACGTACGCTTAGAATCCTAAACACATAAGGTTTCCCGATCCGGTCGGCAACAAACAATAGATCCGAACAAATAATATCATATATGGAAACATATAACATTTAGCACATAAAAAAATTTTAGGCAACTTTCCTAAAATAAACTAGTGCTCGTGTCAATTTAGGTGTACTACCTAACATATTTTAGACACACTCCTCACGATCATTACTTAGCATTCTAAGTTTAAGTCTAGAAATTTCCTACAAAATTGCTAGTTCGCTTAAAATAATGCTTTGATACCAACTGTGACATCCCCAATTTCACGGCCAGAAAAGACCAGTTTGTTTATGCTTTGTTTTTAAAATCAGAGTAATCGTTTAAAGAAAATTGTTGCGGAATTTGTTCCCAAAACAAAATATGATAAGAATATATCAAAATGTTTCTCAAATAGAATGTATTTTCATTATATAATAAAATCTCGAGATGTCATGTTTTGATACAGACACATAAGCATAAACAGAACTTACATTTATTTACACTAATGATTTACATCTCCTTTAATCCCTCAGTGAAATATGTCTTCGCATTGATACATGTGATACAAAGAAAACTGAGTGGTTCAGGCTTGGGAGCCTGGTGAGCATATAGGGTTTTCAACCAACAATAATACATATATTATATTCAATCATCAAACAATCAACCCAAATATCCAACCCCGTTATCTCCTTTATTTCTTAAGGTTTTACCCTAAGAACCAATTATCCTTCATTCATTCATTCCTAAGGATTTACCTAAGGAATTGGCATGAAGTCCATTGCTGCAAAAGTTTATCTATCAGATACTAAGTCCATAGCTATCAGGCGCTAACTCCATAGTCACCAAGGTTTACTCAACAGGCACGAAGTCACATCGTCACCAAGGTTTATCAAATAGGCACGAAATCACATCGTCACCAAAGCTTACTCAATAGGCACGGAGTCGCATCGTCACCAAAGCTTACTCAATAGGCACTACGTCTCATAGTCGCCACTATATTTCATCTACCCATTTCTACCCAACATATTTGTAGATATAAAATACATATACAGTTTTAATCATTTAACACCCATATAAGAACATCAATTCCAGGCCCATCTCAAATAGAAAAACAATATATAACACATAGCACGTATTTTATAGTTAATACTTTATATTTATGTGTTAGAAGAAAGTAACCATACACTCACCTGATCAGAAGATGATCGGACAGCACTACGGCTTGTAGAAGTAGTATTCTTCGGTAGATCTGGAAGATCTTCACAAAAACCGGGCTCCTCGCGGGCAGAGCTTCGGCTCGGGAATGTTACTTCTTGGGATCTTCAGGGCTTCGGGACTCGGGAATGATACCGGGGCTTCAGGATATTTCTTGCACGAAAAATAAGGTAAAACGGGAGAGATATGAGAGGAAACTAGCAAAGGAATAAGGCAGCCTCGCACCATTTATATAGGGGATGATTCTACGAATTACGCTGGGCGTATTGTGGATAAG
Organism: Lactuca serriola; assembly: GCF_051521515.1. Lineage (NCBI taxonomy): Eukaryota > Viridiplantae > Streptophyta > Magnoliopsida > Asterales > Asteraceae > Lactuca > Lactuca serriola. The sequence goes on from NC_136415.1 coordinate 55,825,142, forward strand.
GCCGGTGACTCCCCCCCCCCCCCCCCCTTTCGGATAATATCGAATTTATATTTAAATTAAATACTTTAATTAATTAATAAACTTCAAAAATTCATATCTTCCTCATACGAGCACCATTTTCGACGTTCTTTATATCCTGGCGTAGGTGAGACTACGATCTACAACTTTTGTTTAGACTCCGTCGGCTAATTATGACTTTATTTTTATTATATTATTTTAGTAGGTCGGGACAAGAAAACTCCGTTATAAATTCATAACTTCTTCATCTGACATCCGTTTTCGTCTGTCTTTTTACTATTGCACTACTATCAACAAGATCTTCGATTCTTGTTTAGATTGTTTCGGCTAAAAACCGTTTCATCTCAAATCGAGTATTCGGGCTGCATAACGCTAAGTTGAAACTTAGAAAAATCATAACTTCCTCATATGAAGTCAGATTGGACGTTCTTTTTATGCACGCTCACGGTTTAACGAACTCTACAACTTTCGTTTAGATCGCTAAGGCTAAATATCACTCTAACGTAAATTTAGTTTTTATATCATTCAACGTCATGTCGGTTCTGTCACGAAACTTCGACAGGTCATAACTTCTTCATTATAACTCGGATTTCGGCGTTCTTTATATGTACGGAATCCTTGTAACATTTACTACAACTTAGTTAAGATTGCTCCTTCTAAATAATCTTGCATCAAAAAGTCATTTTTTGTACGCTTATCGTCTCTAAATTGACTAGCCCTGATCTACGGGCGTTACAAAAAGGGTAAGGTTTCTAATTTCTATATTAAGGATCCCGATATTCACACTTCTTATTTTCTTTGATTTGTTGCAGCTTTCAAGTTCAACGATCTAATTCCTCCTACTGAATATACTTAAGATAGGATCGAGAACTTTGTTGCTCTACCCGAGATTGATAGGACATTCAAGCTTGATCCTTCTAGTCACCAAGAAAGTTCAACTATTGTTATCCCTGCAGCTATCAGTAAGGATCCTTGACTTTAGTTCATTCCATAAGATGTATCCTGAACTGATATATGAATTTCCTATTATGCTTTAGGATCCAAATCTAACCATTATGGTGCAAGTTTACTCTTGCCGACCTTGATTCTGCCATGGTAAGTGAGAAATTGGTCAAGAATGAATAATTGTCTCTCCTTTCTAAAAAGGCTCATATAGATTTATCCGTCAAGACTCTAGGATCCCGAAAAAGTAAATCAACCGAAGTCTTTGACCGGGAGAACCTCAAGGTGGATGAAGCGTTGAAAATTTGCTCCCTTTCTCGCAATCTGTAAGTACCCTTGTAGTTTATTCTCTTTTTCATTTTTTACATGTTCTCAGTTTTCTCCCCGTTGTTTATTACAGGTGGCTGATCATATTTCTCATTCTTCCGAGGATCTGAAGGCTAAGTTCGACCAAACATAGCATGTTTTGATGGAGAAAGAGGTGGTCAATAAGGGTCTTTTTTCATTTTTAACTCGTATTTTATATTTTTCTAAAACTCATATCTCCTTCCTACGAACTTCATTTTTGACCTTTTCCTTTTAAATTCCTTAACTCTAGGTTACTACGATTTTCATTTTTGTGGTGTTAGCCGAAACTCAACCAATTTCTTTATACTATTTTGAAGTTAATAGCGTTATTAACACGGTTGGGTTTTATCATTTATAAAATCATAACTCCTCTGATTGGAGTCAGATTTTCACATCGGTTATATCCTTGGGTTCACTTAGTTGTGTATTTTCCAAATACATTGACCATTATTAAAAGTGATATAAATCTTTGGTCACTCATTTTTGAACCTATTATTATCAAACTGGTCATATTTTTCCTTCAATATGCAGTTTTCTATTATTATCCTTGGTTGGTAACAATCTCTAGTGATGATTGGTGACAAGAAATTTCAAATTGTCATAATTGGTCATTGAGGTGCAACAGTTGGCAAGGGAGTTTCAGGACCTTAATTAGATGAATAAGACTATCGTGGAGATTACTGCCAAAATCATCGAGAGGAATTTATTGGCTCTATTATGTTGTAGATGAGGAGATGAAGAAGATGAGGTACCACGACATGCTCAGGGATGAAATTTAGGATTTTGTGAGCATGTCGAACTGCAAGACTCTGGACGACATGATTTCTAGAGCCTGGGAACGTGAGATTGAGATGGAGATTTAGATGAATCACAAGCCAGAGTAGGTTCCGATAGTTATGGGTCAGGCGAAGAGACCTATGAATTTTGATTCGTGATCGAAGGGGCATCAGGGTCAGGGTCACTATGCCAAGTGTGGGAGGTCTCATGAGGGGAACCATCGTGAAAAAGGAGTGTGATGATTCATTTGTGGCCAGACTGGTCATTTCAATAGGGATTGTCCTAAGGGATCAAGGCCAATTTGTTTTCACTGCAACCAGGTCGGCCACAAGAATGTCGACTGCCTGAGATTGATAAATGGAGTGGCGTGGGAACCTGCTCCAACTACACTGAGTATTATTGATGTAGCTAGGACGGAGTGGAGGCTCCAGTGGTGAGGAACTGAGCATTTCAGTTGCAGTCCGGGGAAGCCTTAGCTTCACCAGATGTTGTTGGTATGTATCATATTCATTTTCTTTTTTCTTTCATTATTTATATTATGATTTTGTGATTATGTGTGAGACGTAATGTTCTAGTTGTTTAAGTCTCCACCAAAGGTTCAAGGTTTCTTTTATGATTGTATGGTTATTATATTTTGAGGGATTATCATATGCCATTTTGCATACAGAGACCCGTGTTTTGAGGGTATTTGGTTGAACCGGTTTCAGGCTTCGACGTGGGAGACGTCATCCAATGATAGAGTAAGCCCTAAGTGGAGAAAGTTGTGTGTTTCGCTTGGAAGGATCAACAGATGGATTGATTTTGATGGTCCGAGAATGTTATAATGTAATTCTATTGGTTTTTTGTTATTCGAGATTATAAAGATCCTTCATGGTTGCAAGGTTAAGGGATTTGTTGAAACGCGCGTGCCTGATTAGTTGCAGTCAGGTTCATTCTTCCAGAATGTTATGTGGGCATCACATCGGAAACTCCTAGGCAAAGATCTCATTGAAGCCTGTAGTCCCTTTCTGGGACACCGAAGGTAGGGTCAAAAAGTTGCTTGTGCCGTTCAGGTTGAACGTGAGTTGAAGGGTAGGTCAATTCGCTAAACTGACTGCTATCTTTAGTACAAGGAGAGATGTTATTTATTTATCAACCAATTTTTGGGTGTGTGTGATGAATTTCCACATGTAATTGTTCAATAGTTGAGATTGATCAAGGGTTTTCAAGTTGTATCAGTTGACGATGCTATGCGTGCATCGATCTTTCGGCAAGTACAAAGCGATGGACATTTGGACTTCTGGTTAGGGTGTCAAAACAACGTTATTTAGTTTTCAGGAAGTTTTGTCTGATATAACTTGTGATTATGTAGGATCTCTTCGGTTCTCTAACATTGAAATATTGTTTTGAGTTAAGAAGGTTTATGGTTGGTTTGATCATTGATATAGGTTGTGATCACAAGTTGGAAATCTTGGGTTTTGTCGCTACGTATTGTACTCATATAGTAGAACTTTTGAAATTGTTTGAGGAATTCGGATTCTCTTATGACTAGTAATAATATATGTGGGTGTCAAGAACTAACTGGGAGACGTTTTGGACTGCTAGGAAATTCGAATGGTTATGAAGTTGTTAGAGCGTAGCTGATTTCAAGTATGGGAGAGTCACTTGGGATTAATGGAAATATTTCCAAGTATGGGTCAACTTGGAATATCATAACCAAGGGAAAGTGGATAGCCAGTTATGATTGTGGAGCGAGGGAAGCAAATGAAGCGAATGTCGGTTGGATAGTTGTAATCAGGGAAACAAATGTTGAGGATCCAGGTTAGCTCAACCGAGGAAGTGAAGCATCAGGTGTGACTATTTTGGTTCCATAACTAGGTTCAGATTGAGGGTTGTATGACGACATCTCTACCTGTTTTTGTTTGACGAAGGCTTGGTTTTTGAAGCACGAACTGAATGCCTATTCAGTCTAGCAGGTTGGGGTTTCGGCTCGTGTTGATTTTTAGGTGGGTATTATTACAGATTGTTGCCAAGACCATGGTATGGGCTATGTCATAACAATGATGATTGTAAGACTGTGGGATCATCACCACATTCTCATGGGTTGAGTTGGACCCGCCATTATTGTTGAGCTACTCCTTTTTGGGTATGAGGGCTGTTACAGCTATGGCGATGTTTAGGCTTGAATAACTCTTGATAATGGATGAGGCCCGTTTGGTTATGTTAGTTTGGGTGAGATATGTGGGTGATGCCTGTTTAATTATGATTAGCTTGGATAAGATTCGTAGGCGAGGCCCGTTTGGTTACTTTAGTTTGGGTGAGACACATGGTCAAGGCCCATTTTGTTAGTTACGGAATGATGGTCATGAGTCTCCAGGATAGTGATGGAATGATGGCAAGATCTGTGTGATTTGTGATCTTAAGCGTTCTAGTGGATTAGATGGTGTCATGGTGTATCGTGAATTGGTGAGTGTATGAATCATGTGGGTGGGACCAGGTAGTCATATGTTTGAGATGATTTGGTCTTAGATCGTTAATATTTATCATGGGTGACTCAGTGACCAGCCCGTTGGTTCATGGGGTAGAAATTTTGTTTTGGTTGGGGGGCTTAGTTTTGAAGTGAAGGCCTCGTGCCGAATAATTGTATTTTTGGACCTTCCCCTGATTGCTTGAGGGTTGTGTAGTAGGTGTCTAGATACCAATGTTGGGTATCGATATTGAATCTTCCGTCATGTAAGTTCAATGCACATGTCTTAAAGGATATGTAAGCTTGTGGTACACCTGGGCTGGCGCAAGATTCTTAGATTGATCACCGTTATGCTTATGAGAGTTGTAGGTAAATGATGACTTAGCAGAAAATCAAGTGCGTACACACAGTCTTATAGGCAAGAATTATGTATGGAAATTTGTTCGAATCCATGATCAGGATGTTATGAGAATCCATTATGTAAGTTTTGGTGGTGATCCTACTCAGGGACGAGGGATATGTATGACAAGGGGATGATCCCCGGTTTCAGAGCATGGTTTCTATAGTTAGACAGATGGGTGTCCGGGTTGTGAAGTACATTGTTGGATCCATGATGATGGTTAGGCTAGGATATCCTTTGTTAGGGGGACTTTTGGTTTGAGTCTTGGGGTGCGACCTCATGAGTGGTTTTAGTCGTTTTGGTTTAAGGATTAGAATCCTTATGAATGTGGTTTACATGGTTCCATCTGCCTAGAAGTCGGGCATGGTTTAGGTTTCAAATATTGGGCAGAGTAGTTGGACTTTCTCTTGGTTAAAGGTGGCATGTTAAGGATTGTTCTTTCATCATGGCATGTGTTTTCTGCTAAGATTTGTGTTTAGTAGATGTATCAGAAAGTGGTCATCAGTGTGAGATGATTTCTTAGTTCTATTTTGAATTCAGGAATTTCAGACGGGGTTGACTAATGCAGTAGAGTAAATTGTAAGGAAAGATTTCGAGGATGAAATATACTTTAATTGGAGGATATTTGTAACACCCATTTTCCAGATCAGATCAGTGTAGGGAATAAAGGAGTTAAAGGCATGCTTTTTAGGAAAAATCACGTGTCACGATGTGAACAGAGGGATGTCACGACGTGACAAGTGAGTATGAGTATGCAATAATCTGATGAGTGCCACGACGTGGCAGTATTATGGCCACAATGTGGCAGCTGTTCTGGCCCATGCCCATGATCTTTTAGGATTTCCTTCATATTTAAAGCCCTAATATTGAATTTACGGTTCATTTTTTTTGCCTCCATCACTCTCAAAGCTCATAAACCCTAACCCTAATACCTGTTAGTGATTCTTCACTCATTTTGGTGCTTTTGGTAGCTTAAAGAAAAAGAATGTGTCCTAGTGTGTTGGTTCAGCAAGCAAGCATCATCATCATCCTCTTATACATTCTCTGGACACTCGTAAGTGTTTAAGATCAAATCCTTTTGTTTTAAGCTTCAAGATCTAGGTTTCTTATCCCATTTCTTCACGATTGTTGAAGTTTGATTGAAGGGATTCCATAAAGTTGGCAACTTTTTGGATCCTTGAGGTCCTTTTGAGATTACATGTTCTAGATCTGGAGTTCCTTGGAGTATTTTGGTTCCATGCATAAGTTGTGTTCATTTCTCCCATATTTTGACCTAAAATAGAAGAAACATGCATTGGACATGCATGTCCATAAATCACAAAACTTTATGATCAATTAGGTGAAGAAAAGCCTTCTGGAAAACATGCATGTGTGTCCTTGGTGATTGAAAGCTTAATGGATAAGTTATCCTTTTGGTGTCTTTAAGAATCTAAATTTAGAGATCTTGTCTTACTTGAATATCTTAATAGATAAAGTTGGAAACTTTATCCATCAAGAGACCTTGAGAATGATCAAATATGGGCTTTGGAGCTCTTGGTATTGGGAGAAAATAGCTTAACTCCTTAAGTTGTTAATACTGAGTTCCTACGACGTAGCCTTTAAGCTGCCACGATGTGGCGACTAGGGGTCAGCCGATTGTGTTGTCATTTTGTGACCACGACATGGCCAAAGGGAGGCCACGACGTAGAGGCATGCTGATGTAAGTTTTTTACTTTGACTTGGAAGTTGATTATTGAATTTGGGTGTTGACTTTGTTATGGGTTGACTTTTGGTTAAATTTCTAGTTTGGTATGTGAACTAAGGTTTCATCTTGTATGGTTGATTAGGTTATGTTTAGCACCTGTTCCTCGACTTTGTGAGAGCTATTCGATTTTGACTACGTCTATGAGGTGAGTCTTCTCACTATACTGTGTAGGATGCTAGTTGTCTTTTTGACTCTTACGTTGGTATGCTGGGTTGGGCCTACTTTTATGTTGGGTTGGGTTCATATTTATGTTTGTTTGGGCCCATATGTATGTTGGGTTGGGCTTGTTATATGCTGGTATGGGCCTAATATGATGGCGGTGCCCAATATGTATGGTATGTGGTATTTTACGGAACTCACTAAGCTTTGCGCTTATAGTTTGTAGTTTAAACATTTTTCAAGTACTTCCAGTTCCAAAGGGAAAGGCCCGACTTGACTACACCGTATCCTCTAATGACTCTTCTGCATTGATGATTGTTAGCTTACTCTGATGATTGTGATACATTTTTTTACTATGATTGGTTTTGAAACACTTGATGTATTTTTTGTTGGCTTTTAAATGAAAATTTTTTATCAGTATTTTTAGGACGTTATAGAGAGACATAACCATTGATGGAACAAGAGAGATATGTGTAACACCTTATTTTCATAATAGGTATTATTAAGAGAGACAAAACTGTTGATGGAACAAGGGAGATACCAGGTGACACATTTCTAAAAAGAATGAGTTAATAAGTTATTAAAAATACTCTAAGTATGGAAGTGCAACATACTTTGAGAAACGGGGTGTGTAAGTTAGAGAAACGCGGCATGAATGACAGTGTGTTACTATAATTTAAAAGTGTCGAAAAGGATCGCAACACAAGGTTGAGGGTTTCTATGATGCGGCGACGTGTCCCGGTGTTGGACATGTATAATGAGAGAGAGAGAGAGAGAGAGAGAGTGAGTGAGAGTAATATGGTAGGAGAAGAGTGACATGTGGAACATATCACGATATGACCAAATACATGTCACAATACGAGGTAGCTAAGCCAGAGCATATGAAAGATAATATATAATTAGACAATATAAATCATGACAAAATCATACAACGATACAATTACTGAGTGAATAAGGTATCAGCTTATGGCGTTATTATGTTATTATGTTTTCATAGCATAATTACATAAGGATGGTTAGAACCCAATATAGATGTTAGTTTTAAAAATATGAAGATATTATGAACACAATGGTAAGCTTAATGAGTTTAGCTACATAATTGAGTATTATTTATTAAATGGAATTACAGAGGTGAACATATACAAGAGTTATATCATGGGTTGTGATATTCAAGAGTAATATGTTATCTGAGAGCACATAGAACAAGGGTTTTCATGGAACCTTGAGATTTTAATCTCATACATCTAGTATATTCTAGGTGAGTAACCTTATCTTTATCTATATGATTAATATCTGGATATGTGATAATTGTTATGTATATTCAGAGTAAGCTATAATACCCAATTTATTATAAATGGATATTTTATGTGTTCCGTAACTAGCGTACTTGAGAATTACAATTATCTAGCACTATACAAATTATTTAATAGAGTAATTAAGAGTAATATAAAGGTTATACTCAAACTTAAGGAATTAACTATGAGGAACCTTTTGAAGGGTTTTGAGCATTCTAACATTCCTAAGGTGTACATGCAACCCTAGAAACCTTAGATCTATGTTTTACTAAGATACATGCTAATTGTTTTTCCAAGGTTCTTAACCTATCTAGCATAGCATGGGGAACTTTTTAATATAAATGCTAGATGAAGAACATACCTTTTTGTTGTTTGGATTCCTTGAGAACCTTGTGAGCCTAGCACCTCAAGTGTGATGCCTCAAATGTCTCACACAACACCACAACACTTGGAATAACCTTGAGAGAAGTGACATTGCACCTTATGGGTTTTAACCCAATCCATACAAACCATGGACCATTAGCCCACCATACAAGAATAGATGATTTGCACAATCAACCCCATATATTTAATTAGTCTCTTTTTGATCACTTAATTAATTCCAAATTAATTCTTTGATCAATACTAATTAAATAATATTATTAATATATTAGAAATTATAATATATTAATAATCTTTAAGTGTCATTTCTCTCATTTAGTCTATCCAAATGATGCAATGTCATGCAACCCAAATGGACCATGCTAATCAGGTCAAGTACATTCCAGGAATAGTGATGAACTTAGACACCTAATCGAACAACTTGCTCACCAGTAGCTATGATTAAGTCTATTAGGATACTACTGGCCATAGTTGCATTTAATGACTATGAAATATGTCAAATGGATGTAAAAATTTATTTCCTTAATGGGAAACTTACTGAGGATGCTTAAACGTCTCATCCAGAAGGTTTTATACAATTCAAGTCTCCTAATATGGTATGCAAGCTTGAAAAGTCTATTTATGAACTCAAACAAGCACCGTTCTGGTAGAACATCTTGTTTCGATCAGAAAATCAAGGAGTTTAGTTTCTTAAGAAATGAAGATGAACACTGCATGTATGATAGATCACGTGGGATATTAGTTATCTTCCTTGTCTTATATATCGATGACATTCTTCTAATAGGAAATGGTATACCAACACTGAATAGTGTAAAAGCTTGGCTTGGGAAGATTTTCATTATAAAGGACTTAGGAGAAGCTACTTATATATTTGGGATTAAGATCTATAGGGATAGATCTAGGTGACTAATAGGACTTTGCCAAAATACATACACAGATAAAATCTTGAAGAAATTCAAGATGGAAGAATCTAAGAAGGGATTTTTACCTATGCAACGTGGTCAAGACATTAGAGCTTTAGAGGTCTAAAAATAAGGATTAAGAGTTTAACGAATTAAGTTGGTCAAGACGTTACCACGACGTGGCAATGTTGCTGCCACGACATGGTAGCGAGGGATTTCGTGATTGATTTGGCGTTTAGCCACCACGACATTGCCATGGTATAGTGACTCAACCGTTGACTTTTTAACTAGGTTGACTTTTTGCTCAACCTGAGGGTTTTAGACTATAGATTAAGCATTTGCCTCTAATTGATGTATAGTTGGTTCGTAGTACCAGTCTTTACCTCTGTGTGAGCTATGTTGATTATCTATTCGTCTTTGAGGAGAGTTCCCTCACTATACTATATATTGCAGTATGTTTCCTAAGATGCTAGGATGTGGGTGAACTGTTGTATGCTATTAGGCCGGTACACTTGTAGATTGTTACCTATGATTTTGGTTTCTTTGTTATCTGTATTATGTATATGTCGATATATTTGTGAAGGGCTGAGGCATCCAACTTTGTGTAGATGGCCAATAGTGTGGATAGTACAATGTTAGGTCGTGGGTTAATAAATGGGTGAGTTGATGACAAGACCAACATTAAGTGTTATGAGGCTAGACATTTACATTTTTCGGGTTGATGACAAGAACAACTAGGATGATGTGAGTCTAGACATCCATTGGGTTGATGTGGACCCGGTAGCATGTATGCTTATGTCTATACTTTTGTGTGTGGTATTTTTGGGAACTCACTAAGCTTTGGCTTAGAATCGTGGATTTAAATGTTTTAGGTTCTTTTGAGGATCTGGAAAAGGCAAAGGAGTGACTATGCACATCTTCCATTTGTCGTTATGTTTTGAGAGATGTTATGTTTTGATACTCTGATTTGATGTTATGTTGTGAAACAAAGATTTGGGAGAGTTATGGTTTATGGAAAATGACTTTTATTTCCTTTAAAATGAAAAAAAGTTTTACTATGGTTTTTGGAATGTTACAAGTGCTTTAATCAACATCTTCACCCCATATCATAAGACAAAGATTTTTCTTCTTCGATTTGACCTCTTTAAGTTTCATAGAGTAATAAGTTTCATCCTTAACTTTTTCTTGTTTCTTAGACCTCTTCTTTTACATGCAATCTCTGTCGATATGATTCTTTCCATTGCAATAGCAGCAATCAAAACCTGAATCTCCCACAAGCTTCTTATCTTATACATTTTCACTCGAAATATTATTCTTCAAACTACTATCACCATCCTTGCTTTGACCACCATAATTCATTGTCGAAGCATTTTTATGATATATATTATTCTTGAAGTTTCCTTTCATTGGTTTCTTATAGAACTTCTTTGCATTGTTGTTCAAGTAATAAGCCATAGCTTCTCCATTATAGTTTAATAACACACCTTCTTCACCATTACCTTCGTCTTCATCAGAAGCACCATCTTTGATATTCGACTTCGATGAAAGAGCCAAAGGACCTCCAAATGTAGATTTATCCTTCTCTTTTTCATTAGCAGTCTCTTTGACATCATCTTCATGAGCTTTTAGAATGTTATACAATATAAACAAAGAATAAGAATAGAAATTCTCATGAGTTTTAATTAATAGACTAACATTCTTCCATTCTTTTCACACTTGTTGAAGGAAAGTAACTTTTAATTCCAATTTAGTGAGAACAATTTTGTACTTCCCTATTTTTTAAATCAGATGATAATAAAGCCTAATTGACTCATTTTTCTTTTCCTTGAATTGAGACAACTCATATACCATTGAGTAACATAAATCTTCTTAGTTCTCTCAGTTCTTTGAAACTTTTCTTTCAATTTGTTCCAGATTTATTAAGTTGTGGTGCAACCACGAATGTATATGTAAACAATAGGACACATTGCACCTCTTAATTCTCTCATGCATCTCTTGTCATTTGGTTCACTTTTCTGTTGCATTTCCAACTGCGTGAACTACATCTGCACGATATGGTCCATCCTTGATTGATCGCCATAAATCTTCATTGATTCCATTCAAGTAGCCCTCCATGCAATCAACACATTGTTTGTAGTATTCTGGAAGGAGCATTGGTGTTTTTGTAGACGATCCGAGCACATTTGTGTAGTTCATCGTCGTGTTTGCACTCAAATTTGCCATTGAAATGTTTAGAATGAATAATAGGATCAAATTGAATTGAAACTATTATGAATTGATCACAGTCCTGATTGAATAATCGTAAAATCTCAAACGATTTTCGAAGAAATATGAATTTCAAATGCAAAATTGTTGAATTTAGAAACGACTAAATCAATAGATGAAATTTAGAAAGAATGCTCCAAACAAGTTGATGATTCCTGCTCTAATACGACTTAATGAGTCAATGATTCAATCAAGTAATCAATTCAAAAAGTAAATGAACACAATGAGGAAATAAATATGTTTTAAGCTCAATTAAGTCTGGATGGAGTCTCAGATACAAGTTTGGAATGTAAGAAATTGCATACCTAATACCTTAGACCTAGTGAGTAGATATAGACAACAATGTTAGCGACAGACTATAAAACATATTGTGTGACTTTGACATCAAAAAACAAACTAAATGGGATCGAAATAAAAGGATATATCAAAGGTGCGACCATGTAAGTGTCGCATAACGAAGTAGGAATACTTATTCAAGTCGGTCTCGATCTCTCTTTTTACATAATCTTATTTTTGAATCTTGTAGGGTGCGAGTGTTTTTTAGCTAGGTGCAATGCATTTTTGGCTAAATTCTAGTCGGTCTCATTTTTAGTCATTATCAGCTCCAAATCAGTTCTAATCTCCTCCTTTTTTTTCCAAGCTACGAATTTTCCTATATTATCCAATTTAAAGCATTTTTAAGTATATTTTATGATAATTTCCAAGAAAAATGTATGGCTAAATTAGGTAATACCTATTTTTAAGGGAGGACAGAGTCATGACATAAAGGGGGAGGAACTGTTGGTGCCTTCAAGACGTCATTCCCTCATCAATGGGTCAGGAGTGGTGGATTGATATGCGGCTTCCCTAACTCGCCTCCACCATTTTCAAAGATGCAATAACCACTTGTACATTATGCTTCTATATTTGCATAATTTTTTTTTTTATGTTTTCAGATAGTTTGTGAATTAGTTTTATATGTTTTTTTAATATTTTGTGAATTAGTTTTGTATAATTTTTATTACTTTGTGTTTATTTTAAAATTAAAAATTTAGTGCATGGGAAAAGATTGGTTTCCATATATTCTGGGTTGAGAAAAACGGAAAAGAGAGAAAAGAAAAAAAACTAATGGGACAGTGAGTTGAATGAGTTGTGAGGAAAGAACTCCTTCCACCCGAAGTTGTAAATGGTTGTTTGAATGTTGTAGTTGTATTAAGTTATGAATGAGCGTCTCAAATGTTGTATTAAGTTGTGAATGAGTGTGTAAAATGGTGCATTAAGCTCTGAATGAGTGTCTAAAATGTTATATTAAGCTTTGTATGAGTCTGAAACTTTATATTAAATTGTGAATTTGTATTTTTTTATCGAGATCTGCAAATGAGTTATCAATATAATGTATTAAAATTATGAATTTAATGTATTAAACTATAAATAAACTATACTAAGCTGTGAATTATTATTAATGAGTTCTAAGTATATTATATTAAATTTTCAATGTACTATATAAACTTGGTCATCGTAATTTTTAATTTCAATAATTGAAGTTTCCATTGCTATAATTTGTAACTAGAATGGTTATCCTACGCGGGGGCCAGAAGCTTTCAATATTGTTTTCAAATCGACAAATATGACAGACATAGAAAGTGCAAGGATGAAAAGTCCGGAGTTTGCCCCGGACCGTTTTTTTCATGTTTTTATGAAAAAATGTAAAATTTTTGACTGCAAAGATCAGAAGTTTCAAAACGGTGAAAGAATTAAAGGATGTTTTTATGAAAAAATGTAAATGTTTTGACTGCAATGATCAGAAGTTTCAAAACGGTTAAAGAATTAAAGGGGTAGGAATTAACAATTTTTTAGAAAATGGATCAAAGTTGTCAACCCGTTAAAGTTTTGTGGCCAAACTTTAAATATTAAAAGGTTCCTAAAAAGTGTAAAAATATTGATTGCAATGACCAAAAATGTCAAAATAGGTAAAGAATGAGGAGCAAAGTGCAGAGACCATTTCTGCCAAAAAAATTTAGAAAGGGGGTCAAAGTTGTCAAACCTTTAAAGTTTTGTGGTCAAACTTTAAATATTAAAAGGTTCCTAAAAAGTGTAAAAATATTGTTTGTAATGACCAAAAATGTCAAAATAGGTAAAGAATGAGGAGCAAAGTGCAGAGACCATTTCTGCCAAAAAAATTTAGAAAGGGGGTCAAAGTTGTCAAACCTTTAAAGTTTTGTGGACAAACTTTAAATATTAAAAGGTTCCTAAAAAGTGTAAAAAATATTGATTGCAAGGACCAAAAATATCAAAACAAGTAAAGAATGAGGAGCAAAGTGCAGGGACCATTTCTGCCAAAAAAATATCAAATTTACTATTTGTAAGCTTCATATATATATATATATATATATATATATATATATATATATATATATATATATATATATATATATATATATATATATATATATATATATATATATATATATATATTAATTTGAGTTGGTTACAATTTTGGACTTTATAGTAGGGTTATAACATAACATAAATGTTCAATGCCTAATACGATCCTACGTTCCAAAAAAAAAATAGCAAATGTTCCGCTTCAATAAAGAAATTGGAAATGGTTTCTATATATAAAAGCATTACGTAAACGGCAATCGGTCAATGGAACACCGCTTTGCCTTCATAACTTGTTTATGCCGCACCTTCTTTCTGTATTTTTTTTTTTCTTTTTATATTATTTTATTGCTATTTTTGCATTTTGTGGACTTTATCCTTTACCTTAGCTAAGCTGAAAACCTCGGCCGTTGGTTTTTCGGGCTCATCTTATTTTCCAATATATATATATATATATATATATATATATATATATATATATATATATATATATATATATATATATATATATATATATATATATATATATATATATCTTGTATTAATAAAAAATAAAGCATTTAATGTGACAACTAAATTTCACACAAATTGAATTTATTAAAGCTATTGCTTTTTCATCCTATTTCCAGGAAAAAAAATTAAAAATTAAACTGTATCTTGTTTTCTAAAATAAGATAATGTATTTAATGTAACATCACATCCACATCACCTATGCTGAAAACCTCGAGGTCATCCTTCCATCCTTTTTAACTAATTTAATCACCTCCGCATCAACTTTACTCACCTCAATATCAACTTTTTTTTTTAATCACATCCTAAGACGCATAAAAACTTATATTACTCATCTATTCCATCTTTTTGTTTTTTATTGATACAATCTAATTAGGCTAAGAAGAGTGAATTCTCTAAAACAACTAGTCATCCTCGGTACAAGTTGATGAACACCACCCTTTGGCTCTCGCTGGAAGGATTGCTAAGGAAAGGTCGTTACAATTGAAGTGAGAGGAGAGACTGTCTAAGGGTCTGCTCTGATTAGTTGAAGACATATTTGGTGGATGGATTGCAATTCAAATTGTGGAAGACGTCAATCCCAACTACTTTATTTCATATATTTCTATTTATTTGCTAAATGCTTTCTCATTTATTTTCCACAGGTTAATTCATTTCATATATTTTTTTAATGAGTTCAATTTTTTCTCATTTAACTTTCAACCACTCCTTCATTTATATACTTTATAATTAAAAAAACAGTTTTTATTATAAAAATTCAAAATTTTCAATAACAATTTCATTACTATAATAGCTTGTGGTTTAAAAAAATAATTTTTTTTTAATATTTGTGCATAAAAAATGTTTGTGTACTAAAATAAAGTAATTTAATTAAACTAAAAAAAGAAAAATAGAATGCTAAGAGTGTTACCACTCCCTACCAAATGCTAAAATTAGATATTAAATGGAGAAAAATGATGTGTCAATCAAAAAGATGACGTAGCAAGATGCTAGGAGTGTTATCATTCCCCTTAGCCTTAAAATCATATAAAACTAATTCCTAAACTATACAATAAATACAAAATAAAACAAAAAATTAATTAGGTTAGACAACAATGCTAAATTCAAACAAATATATATATATATATATATATATATATATATATATATATATATATATATATATATATATATCGTAAAATCTGGATCATTGAGGTATGAAAAATTATGCAATTTTTGGATTTAGGACTGGTCACGACGTAAAAGTAGCACCCTCACGTCGTGGCATGGCCATAATACGCGGGTTGTATCTTTAAGGTGCCACGATGTGACACTATATGTGTCACGACGGAGACCTAATTTAATGAAACCCTAATTTCAGGCATTAGACATATTTATGGGAAGCGAGGGGCTAGGGTTTCCTTCACCTTCAGCCCTCATCACCTTCAAACCAAAAAGGGAGAAAACCTAATTCCTCTACTCTATTTTGGAGCTCACATTGGTGTTTTTGGTAGTTTAAAGAGAATAAGAAGGTGTTCTAATTGTACAACCAGCAAGGGAATGTCATCATCATCACATTATGCTTGTTTCGGACCCTTTTGGGTGCCAAAGCTTCAACCTTTATTGTTGTATATTGCTAGTTCTTGGTTTTGTCTCAATTTCTCTATGTTTATGCAAGCTTGAATGAAAGGAAACCAAACGGTTGGCAACTTTATGGGTTCTAAGGGTCTCAAGAGTGATATAAAGTTCAAATCTAGTAAATGGTTTAGTTTTGAATCATTGCATGAGAACTTTAGTGATATTTTCTACATTTTAACCCAATATGGGATCTATACATGTATTGGACATACATATCCATAAATCACCGAGTTTTAATTTGATTTTGGAGTTATATGACCTTATAGAAAGTTGAAATGCATGAGTGAAAGGATTAGGGTTGAATGCATTAAGATGTCAATTGTGAGTAACTCACGGCGTGACAATTTGGAGGTCACGACGTGAGGAAGAAAGTCCTCGATTATTTTGGTTTGACGTTGTCACGACTTGAGGAATAGATCCTCATGACGTGCCATTGATTATGATCATTTAGGATTGAAGTCAGGTTGGGTTGACTCGTGACTGAGTTAAGATCCGAAGGGAATCGGATTTTACGACGTGACCATAAGCTGGTCACGACGTGAGGGTCAGCTAAAGAAGGGCTTGACCGTTGACTTTCGACCAGTTGACTTTTGGTCAACAATGAGTGTTGATTGACTTAGAGGGGAAATTTGTATTTTGTCCGAATGAAGATTTATTTTGGTATTTGGACTTGTTATGTTGGGGATTTATCCAAATTCCTAATTAGGGATTGGTTTGGATATGTTTAGTGGGACAGACGTCGACACCAGCGGCTTGTGTGTGAGATCTATTCGTTGACCAATTGAGGTGGGTCTCTTCACTGTACTCATGGGTCGAAGGCACCAATATTGATCCATTGGATTATGTATGTAGTAAGCTAGTAAACTTTGTGACTCTTGATGTTATGTACGTATGATATATGGTATTTTGGGGATCTCACTAAGCTCTAAGTTGATATGTATATAGGGTACGGGGTATTTTGGGGAACTTACTAAGCTTTGTGCTTATGGTTTTATGTTTATGGTTTCAGGTACTTTCGGTTCCAAGGGAAAGAGTTCGGCATGATTGTACTGCATCCACTAGTGTTCCGTATGATTTGACTTGTTTTATACTCTCATGTTTGTATTATTTGTTTTTATACTTTGATGAGTTTTCTAATTAAATCAATGGTTTTTTTAATTGATCGAGGAAAAAATTTCACTTATAGTATTTAGGATGTTACAAGTTGGTATCAGATCCTTGGTTTGAGGGATTCGGGCACACTCTTGGGTATGTCTGAACTCAAAATGAGGAATTGATAAATTTTGTGAAAGAAAACAACTTTTCTAAGAATATTTATATAAAGAAAAGAGGTGTGATGCGTGTAATCGGCTGAGCTCAAGTAAGTATTTCCCAAATATCCATACATATGCTATTGTTTTGATATACGTATATGAGAATTGCATGCTATATTGGAGCTAAAGATTTGCTCGGGATTGCATGATAGAATGCTAGGAGATATGCCTTTTATATGCCTGTTGCTTGAGCTTGTAGAACTGCATGCTAGTATGGATTTTGGATGTTGGTTACAATGACATGATTCGGTGATGCACTGGATTGAACTACTCGATGCTCAAATGTTTCTTGCTTTGTGCTTTTAGAGACCCTAAAGAAGCCGGCTAACTATTAAGAGAATACATTAAGTTAGTTGTGGGGACTAGATAATTTTAGAAGGTTACGTTCAACCCTATTGCACAACTCTTGTTTGAGTCCAACTGTTGTAGGGTGGGACCTAGCAGTCAAAGAATTATCTAGTGCCGATGACATTTAATTGTATTCGTGAGGTAGTTAGAAGGTATTAGAGAGTGGTGGGAATGGTACCCTAGGAAAGCCTAGGAGATGTTTTAGCTCATTGGGCACTCTTTAATGCAACTGAAATGTATGATATTATGGAAATGACTTAGAGGATTTGAGGCGATCCTTGAGGAAGGTATAGATAGGTGTGGAAAGTAGTACTAGGCTCGTACTACTGAAATAATAGGATATGTACCCAAGTTAAGGAAAATAATGATGATTATGAGGCAATTCTAGAGTGTGAATCTCTTCGTGTGTGTACTGATTGTTTGTGTATTGTGTTTCAGTATGGTGATGACATGCGGTCGAGCTGGAGGTTCAGGGTATGGTTCTGGTCCGGGCACGGGTATCAAACCAATTTACGAGGTATTGCGCGAGTTCATCACATCGGTGATTATGCGAGGTATCCTTGATGTGACCCCTGTGATGTTCGGGAAGATCAAGGAGGGGATCATTGAGATGATGGAGGAGCGCTTTCACGCCTTTCGGGCAAAGATGGCTGTCGGGCATTACGGAGCCCATTCCTTAAAGTTCAAGGATTTTCAGGGATGTGGGGCACCCGAGCACTTTGGGGTGAAAGACCACATTGCCGCCAAGCTGGATAGCAGACATGGAGTGTGCACAAACAACGAGCTTCTGCCTCGAGGGGTCGAAGGTGAGGTTCGCTATGGGATCTTCGAGGGAGCGACCCCAGTATTGGTGGGAGGAGGTTAGAAATGTTCTGGGAGTACCAACTATTGAGTCCATGACCTGGTCTGACTTTGTGACTCGATTTCGAGTGGAGTTTGCATCGAATTTTGAGGTGAAATAGCTGGCGAGGGAGTTCAAGGACCTATGTCAGATGACTAAGACAGTGGCGCAGATCATTGAAAAGAACAACAATAAAAGATGCAGGTTACGCCGCTTATGGTTTTGATGTTTCAGGTGAGGAGACAAGATTTGGGATAACTATGTTTTCAATACAATATGATGTTTTATTCTAAATATGTTTTCTGATGTTTGTTTCGTATTTTATGTGTTGTAGTTATTGAAGTTGGTGATGGAGTTTTTGAGGTGTTTTCTTCTTCTGGAGACACACATCTTGGTGGTGATGATTTTGATAAGGTTAGTATTGTTGTAGAACCAATACCATTATCCTTTTACAACCTTTTAAAATTTCATTACTACAAGCTTTTTTTTGCACTTCCATGTAGAGAATAGTTTATTGGCATGCTGCAAGCTTCAAGAAAGATGAAGGAATATATCAATTAAAGGACAAGCAAGCCCTGCAGTGGTTGACTGAGACAACTGAAAAGGCTAAGATGGAACTTTCAACTTTGACACATGCAAGTATCAAGTACATGAATCATTTAAAAAAGTTTTTGTTGTTGCTCTTACTTTCTAGCAAATAAGTTTTACTAATTTCTAGTTAGTTTCTTCCTAGCTTTCCTTTCATAATAGCCACTTATGATGGCCCCAAACACATTGATACCACTCTTACAATTCTTCCTCAATGTTGTTCATTTCTTCCTCAACGTTGTGCTCATCAAAAAGTGGAATCTTTTTGGTGTATAACTCAACACAATTGCAGATACCAGGAGCCATTTCTTGGAGATAATTTGTAACCTGAATGATTATCACAACACATGTAAAGAATGGACCAAATGTTAATTATTATAATACTTTTATGGTTTATGCAACCATAGTATACACCAATAGAATAGTCAAACAATACTCATACATACAAGTGTTTTGATGCTTTCTTTGAGTAGTCATGCATACCTCATGATATATCCTTGGAGAATCAACTATCATGTTCTTCACCTGAAGACAGACAAATAGAACATTAATACAATGATGATTGAGGAATAATAAAAAATTTCCAATTCTAACCTTGTCATTAAAATAGCCCTGGACAACCGATAGTGTTTTCCCCATGGCTTAATGTAACATAGCAGGAATTGCACCTTCCACACCTTCATCTGCAACAAGGGCTGCAGATGTTGCTTAGTCAGTAATAGCTTTCCACATTAGAAGCAACCCTTCACGATCCTTTTGATGTTCTTCCATTGTATGTGATAGGTATAAATCCTTAATGATCAATTAGATTCTGAACAAGTAAAGTAATAACATAGCGATGAATAAAAGATGTTGAATGATTAACAGTCACGCCTCAGAAGAACTCTGTGAAGAATTGCTACTGTAGAGGCATGATTAGGTTTACAAAGTAAAGATCAGAGTAATAAAAAAATGATGCATGCATGCATCTTAAATACTCTAACCCTAGAATAAATAATGAGTGGACATGCCCAAATCGATAATACAAAAGACTAAGTAAAAGGCCCGATTATTCAACATCTAATACCCAACAATCTCCCCCTTTGCATCAATTGAGGCACAAAACCATTAGCCTTGGATTCGCTTCTGAATTTCGTAGACTTTGGGAATGATGCCAAAAATTGTCTGTCGAACTTGCATGTACCACAAAATCATATATGAGAAGCACTTGACGTCATCCTTATTGTTGCCCTTGAATCTCTTCCCCATATCCAATATATGCTCAAGGAATTTAGTAGTGAACAAATGTTTGTGAGAAAGGAAGAAATAGCCTCTGTGATAGTCTGCACCAGTTCGTTCCCTAGCCTGATACACCACATACCATTCCTTTCTGTAGATCATCCCCAGCTTCAGCTTCTCAAAATATTTTGGAAATTCCTTAAGAACAGCCGAAGGCTTCTTTCGCAACACCGCTGCAACCTCTACATCCATATCACCAAGCTCTTGACTGTAAAATTTGATCATTATTTGGAGATGAGACATGATAGGTTCATACTTGTCCTTTTCTTTCAGCAGCATATTGTAAAGAACAAACCAGGCATTGGGTTGAGACAGGGTAAGTCTGCGAGAGTGAACTCGTAGCACTGACTAGTTGAACCTCTTGCGACTTTGAACTTCGCATTCGGAAAGCTATCAGTCTCGATTGGTACAGTGATTTTCACACCGATTATTTTGTTCAAGCACCAAGTCTCGTATTGAGGCTTCATGTGCTTCAGATAAAACGAGAACAACAATCAGCTCCGCTGTCTGTGAGTGGAACGTTCGCAACTTTCACGAAAGCACAAAACTGGAAAGCCTTTGGACTAATTGGTAGATCCAATTGCGAATCTTGTGTGTTTTTTAGATCAAAAAACACAATTGGCTCTAACCAATATTGGTTGGGTAAATCAACTGCATCGTTTTGGATTCAATTCATGGTCCATTCAGGAAACAGAGCTTCTTGCTTTGAAGAGTGGCTTGAGCCTCTTTCTCAATTCTTTCTTTTTCATCAGCCTCTCGAATGATACGTTGGTGCTCATCCATTTCGGCTTCACGAGCCTTTCTTCTTTCTAATTCAGCTTCATTGAGTTCTTCTTCTTCTTCGTTGCCAATGATGAGATCATCACTGAACAATTTTTCTTTGAAATTAGGTTCTTTCTTGACAACAGGAGGAACTGGAGCAACTGGTTTAACAGAAGATTTAGGATCTACTTTCGTTGATGCCCCTTCTCCCCTTTGTTTCGGAATGAAGCCAGATTCCGGAACACCCTGTAATCTGTGAAGCATAGCAAAAACCGGTTTCTCTTTTTCAAGTAGATGCTTGTGAACTGTGATAATGAGCATTGAATCCCTGGTTTCAAGAATATCTGAGAGCATGCTTGTAACATCATCAATACAGCTTCACATGACAGCCCTCTCAGATAGTAAGTCACGGACCGGTTTCTCTGAAGCTGCCAGTTTGGCACTTAACACCTTTGCTTCTTCTGACTTTAGTGCAAGAGAGTCCATTAAGTTACTCTCCTTTATAAGTTCTTCTTTAAGCTGTGAAATTTGAGAAGATATAGTGGCTTGAAATGTTTCGTGGTCAGTCTTCAGACCAGTGCGAATCTCTTGCAGTTGGGTCTTCTCAAATTTGAAGAGATATCCCAAACCTTTTATAGCTTCAATGACTGATGAGGTGTTAGAGTTGAAAGTAGTTTGGAAGTTCTTCATTAAAGTGGTAGTTTCAGCAATTAGTTTATTGACTTTTTCGGTCGTGGACTTGCAAACTTCAGTAGAATCAGCAACAGCCTTGTTCATCTTGTCTGCATTGGCTGTATGCTCCTTGGAGATTCGTTCAAAGAGTGAATCAACGGCAGCTTTAGCATATTCATCTGATGATGAAGCCTTGGCAGAGAGAATTAAGTTGTCAATCTTTTCATGAAGGGACTGAAGTTTCCCTTTAGTATTTTGCACCTCATATTCACTCTAAGTTCGGATTAGAAAAGGACTGTAAGTAAACCCCCTATATCTTTGTCTTCATCATCACCGAAGACCATATCTGGGTCATTTTGGTTAATATGGGAAATGGGAGGAGAAGTGTGAGAGGAGAGACCTGAAGTTTTAGCCCCCGTATCAAATACGCTGACTGAAACGAAAGATGGGGTTGAGATCGTAGGAGGAACCGTTGCATCAGAGAACAGTGGGATGGAGAGAGAAATGTTGGTTTGAGGTTGTGAAGAGAGAGGTGGAGGGCACGATGCGATGGTGATGGGGATAGAGGTGGTTGTAGGGGAAAGAGATGGAGAAGTAGGAGAATTATTAAAGGTTTGAGTTACCTCGGAATTTGATGTCTCCTCTGTGTTGTGAACGATTTCATCTTCATTGTGAACTTGAAAATCCTCCTCGACACGAATATCTGACTGAGACTCAAACTCTAAACCTTCGGTTGTACTTGGTGTCAGGATCTTTCGTTTGCGAGCAGGCTACTTTTGCCTATTAGGATGGGCTGCAAAAGGAGCAGTTTTCGCCGTTCGCTTCTTTCGTGTGACAGTTGGCTTAGATGGACCTCTTTCATTTGCTTTTTCTTACCCCCTTTTCACCTTGTTAGCTTCATCAATAGTCAAGCGCATCTCAGGAGTAATGGTGCGAGCTCCTGAAGAAGGAAGCTTTTTGTACTCCTCGAAAATTTTGCTTGCAGCTAGAACACAACGAAACATGGTTTCCGGAATGGAACCAGCAAAGGGAAACTTCGAGTTGTCAGCAATAATAATCTTGGTTGTGTGAAAAGTAGCAATCGAAGACATCAGGCAATCTTTCATCATTGGAATTTGGTGTTTTTCTATTGCCCTCTGAACAACAATGGTCCAAAAACGAGCATAGGAAATCTCACTGTGTCGTGTGGTGGAGTGAGTACTTTGCACTAGTTGAGCCTAAAGAACTATGCCATAATCAAGGTTTATGCCATGGTAAAGACCATACATCAAAGTCATGAATAGCTTACAGGCACAGTCTGAAGCTATGACTCGTTCGAAAAAGGCTTTGAAAAGAAGAGTGAACAGACCATTCCATTGAGGAGGCAAGGTGGGTTTCTTGAACTTGGAGATAGAGGGAATGAGATCTTTATACCCCCATCTCATAGAACATCTCGAGAATAGATGTCGTGGTGATTGAGTCTGGATTCACCATTGAGTCATCATATGCAAGCCCTAGCAGAGAACAAAACCTTGCCTTGCTGATAGAGGTTTTCTTGTTAGATATTTCGAAGGTGATGTGTTCTTCATCCTTGATGTATGATGCAGCTGAATAAACCTTCGATAGTAAAGACATTGGGACGGACTCGACCTTAGTTAAGGCATTGGCCAAAGGGGAATACTTCAGGCATTCAATGATGGGTAGCATTAAAGATTCGTACTTAAACGGAGACAAATAAAGAATCAAGTTATGATTATGTTTGATGGCAAGTAGTGATGAGTGAGTGGTGTGATCATGAGCGGATGAAGAAACAACCATTATTGCAGGTTGATGAAGAGGAAGAACATTAAAGATAAATCACCATTTGAGTTCTTGAGAGAATTTGATAGTTGTAAAAGGCAACTTTGTGAATTAAAAATCCTTTTATATGATTATGCAGGAGAGATAATTTAAATCATTGATTGACTTATTTCCTTTGAAATGACGCCTGGAAAAGCAGGATGTGACAACAGTATCCCCGATAAAGGTGATAGGCAGCGTGATAAGTGGAAGCGTTTCAAATTCCACGCGCCTAGTTTCAAAATTTTATCCACCAACTGCCGCGTCATCATTATCATGTTCTCATCTATTCAATATCCATACGTTTCAGTGAATATCCATATGGTTTTTCGCATTGGAAACACAAGGTAACTTGTGTGAATCACCCTGAGCATTATTGAATCTGCAAAACTGAAAGTGTCAAAAGTACCACAATACAAACTTTAGGAAAATTAAAGAGATCTTCGTGCGAGAGTGTGCCAAAGAAAAAGAAATAAAGCAAGATATATTTGTGGGATATTAGTGATGTCTTAAAAGACAGGAAACAATAGATCCCGAGCAACGATATCTTCTGTCAAAATCAAGAGAGATTAAGAAGTGTCTGTGTGGTTTCCCGTTGAAATATGATCAAATGTTTGAGAAGAAACATTGAAAGGCATCTTTTTATTAGGCTCAATGGATGGCTAACTCTCCAACCAAACAACAAACTTGACATAAGAACGAATGTTGGATGAAATACTTGTGTGACCAGTGTAGTAAGTTGAACGAGTAGGTGAGGAATTATTTTAGTGACATGGTAAATTTATAAATCTCAAAAAAAAATGGATCTTATGGGAAGAAATGTCTTTGTATTAGAACATTTCATAAAGATCACACAAAAGAAAAAAAGATTCCTTTATACATACCACGAAAGTGGCTTTCGTTAATTCCATGGTGAAAATCTAGAACATTTAATTGTTCACCATCAATTCATGTAAGTGTGTTAGATTTGGGGTTTCACTCAGTTTGTGGTGAACGAAACTAAGATCATTAACACAGACGTTGTGCAACCATAAACCTCAGTGGTATAGCTGAGAGTCTCAAGGGTTATATTGATGAGTATGAAGACAATGGAGAAATGTAAAGATGGTTCAAGAGAAGCGAATGTACCTCTGCTAAACGAAAGTGACAAAGCAGATAACTCTTAACTTAAAGTGAGAAGAGTAAGTTAGCTTGGGACTAATGTGAATTTAACAACCTAATTAGGAAGAAACGATTGGTAGAATCGATTCAGTAAGGCTTCACATCGAGTCAATAGAGGCTTTAGACAACATACATCAGCATGTATCTAGGGACACTTAGCTAATACATAGATAAAGAATGTTATACATGCCCCATCACACGAATCTGTGCCTCCATGATCTTCTCAATATATCTTTGGTGTGTAGAAATTTGTGAAAATAAAAGAAATAAAAATAAAGACGAATAAAATATTTTTTGAATTTTGGGAATCATTGAAATAAGTAGAAACTGTTATAACAACTTTTGTGACATTATGATTTAGAAACTTTGAAGCATCGTCCACAAGCTTTCTTAAAATTTAATAATAGAGAAGCAACCGGAGAAGCCAAATTAGGGCAACAACATCTTCGGGCTAGCAAATCGTGCAATCGATCATAAACTAAACTGAGAAACTAATGAGATAAATAAGAGGAACAGTTAGAGGGAAGTGTATGCAAAAACCAATTTTGGTTTTGGGGAAGTTGAATAGGGGATGCTTAGTTAGGAGAAAGATAAGGGTACAAAATTCGCGATTGAAACTCATCGGAAGCGATGGTAAGGATGTGACAAAAAATGGAAGACATAGCACTAGCTTCGACATGAGGTAAAGAATGAAGGAGTTGAGAGAGCTTGAAGATGAGGGTATCAGGATGATTATGGTAGCATATGTTAAATAGGGTTTCATCTCGTGAACGTTGGTCGTTGGCGAAGGACATGAGGTGGGAGATTACGGTTTCAAGTTGTCAGTTGTCGGAGGTGTATAGTAGAGATGGCATCGTGTTGGAAGGTGGTTGCAATCAACATTGATTTTGGGTTTGGCAGTAGGTGAAGCGGGGAGGTTGATCGACATTTTCGGAGTGAAATTGGAGATTGGAGAGCCAAAGAGGAGAGAATCACGAAAGCATGACGTGTGGATTGAGTTTTTCAAGTCTAATGGTGGTAGAGATGGTTAGGCTTTGTAGAGAGAAGGTAGGGAGAGAATTAAGGGAGATCTTGAAGCGGGGTACTTAAAAATTTTAGAATTTTAGAGGAATTCATTTCCCCCCTTTAATAACGCACGTTGGAGTAAAAAAAAATTATAAAGCGACATTTGTAGAGCACACACATTTACGATAAGCGCCCTCCGTGATTGTAATTTTTTTGTTAGACACTAATTTTAGGGCACCACAAATGTGTGTCCTCTATCCTTCAAATTTTAGAAGGTTGGCATTATTTTTAGGAAACACTAAAGATGTGTATCGTAAATCAACGTGTTTCATTGGTTGTGTGTCATTAAAGGACTGTTTTCTAGTAGTGATTCTAGCTTTGGCATTTTTGTCCCAACTTCAAACGCGAATATCTTCTTCGTTTATTATGCATTTTCGATGACCTTTGTATCAATATGAAGGTGGGAACATACTATACATATTTTAAGTCATATTTCATTAACATAATATGGGACTTAATCTATTAAGTCATAAGGTTGGCCTAAAAAGCATAAACATACCAATTTTACCCTCGAGACCAAAAATGGATTTTCATGCATTCTTTCTCTAGAACTTACTGATCTAACCTCTTATAATTTAAGGTTTTGAGCATTCTAACACTCCTATGGCGTACATGCAACCCTAAATACCTTGGATCTATGTTTTCTCTATTATACATGCAAACTTTAACTTTCCAAGGCATTACCCTAACTAGCATACAATCATTGATACATGGGTAATATAAACAAGGTAGAAGACATACCTTTTCATGTAGCTTGATTCCATGGAGCTTAAAAGCCTAGTTCCTCAAGTGTGACACCTCAAATGGTTCACATAACATCACCAACATCTTGGAATAACTTGAAAGAAAAGGTTCCTATGCTCAAATCAGCTAGCCCTCATGTGTACCCACATTAGTGCCAATTTCTTGAGCCATGGGGTCCTTATATATGGTGGCTATTTGGGTCATACCATGTAACTCATGCCTTTCCATATTCTTCATGCTCCATGGGTTAAAACCTCCATGGGTTTAGCCCAACGTGAAGAACTATGGATCATAAGCCCACATATATAAGAATGAATGATTTACACAATCAATCCCCATATATTTAATTGGTCTCCTTTTGATCACATAATTAATTCCAAATTAATTCTCGATCAATATTAATTAAATAATATGATTTCATATTAATATATTAGAACTTATAATATATTAACAAATCATAAATATCCTTTTCTTACAAAAGTCTATCCAAATTGTTCCGATGCCATGCAACCCAAATGGACCATGCCAATCGGGTAAAGTACATACCAATTATAGTTATAGACTTAGACACTAATCCAACAATAGTGACTTAAACTTGTCTTTGTCATCTTCATGAAGTTATGACTTTATATTGTCATCTTTTTCTCATAAATAACCAAATTTCCCTAATGTTCAATACTAGACTAAAAGTCAAATCTCTCTAAATTTTGAGTTGTTACAAGTCTTCCCCTTTAAGGGATTTCTTCTGTGAAACCTTTTCTTGCTCTCTTGGTCATCTTCTCACTTAATGACCTCCATTCTATTATTATCCTCCTATTTAACCTCATAACCCGAAATAACAATCTACTTTCCAATTCTTTGTATTATCAAATCAATGGCCAAACTTTCTCAATTTCTTTACTCTAAATGGTTGATAAGGGATGTCTATTGCTTTATCTATTCTTATGCAATCTCGTTGCATGATTAATATCATTTTTCATCCTCTGTCCCACTTTTACCCAACCATATGCATGACTCATCTTTCTCTTTCCATTTTTCTCATTTGTGTGGTCTCAAACCAACATATCTCTTAATTATCTACTATTTTGTGTATACTCAATATACTCGTAATGTATCTCATCTCGTGTGTTATTTTCTCTTACACTTCTCAAGTTCTTCTCTCTTTTTACTCTTCTCTTAATAGGTTTCTCATACATCTCATTATATCGGCGTTCTCTCATCTTACATAAAATGTTGTATCACATCATATGTTTATCAATACTAATTATCATATTCTCAATATAAGTGCTTTATATCTTTTGCACCATAGACATATATGTCAAGGTAAATATTGGAGTTGTCAAAATCACTCTATCTTTGAAAAGTCATGCATTTTCTCTTGCAATCGAAAGATTTAAATCTCATTTTAAATCATTAATACTATTTCTTTTCAATCTCTTTCTTTGAATTCTGAATTGATCATTTACATTTTCCCAAATTATCATGATCAGTCAGCATCATTACTATTACTCTGAATATTGATCATTTCTTTCTCAAATAGTAATGTTTCATGTGCTACCACTCAAGTTCTGGTATTTTCTCTTGACCCTTTTCTCACTCATCATTTGGTACTCAAATTACGACTCATCTCTAAAGTCATGAGTATACCACTCTTATATATTTGAGTGATTACGATGATTCATAGAATTTTATGTTATTAGATCTCGTCACCTCTCGAAGACTCAAATCACAATCATCAACTACATGAGTAAACTCGATCATCTTTCACGGATCTATCATATATTCATGATCTCAATCAAAAATCCTCATTATCAAGTTTCAATTTATCTATACTTATATCTTATGTTTTGGACTTAAACCTTTTAGGTTGATCGGTTTATTATACACATACTCTTCATGATCTTTATCTTCACACATCTTCAGCCATGTACCGTGATCGCTTAGTATGGTTTATCATAAACCATCTCATAATCTCTGCATGTAATCTATCCTTCACGGTTTAAGAATAGGAATGGATACCCCAAGCCTAATTCATTGAACCCATAGCTCTGATACCAACTTTTAATACCCTTGAACTCTGACATCTAATCTATAAGAAGTATCAATTTTTTATTTTAAAATGCGAAAATATATTCAAATTTAAAACTTTTACATCCCAAGTTAAATTAAGTAATCATAATAATATAACATCCTAATCTTAAATCTTGCTCATGTGCTCATGTCTTTTCTACTGGTACCACGGCTGCTGAACTGGCACCTACAAAGACATAAATCTCCACTACATCAGACACTAGGTCTGGTGAGTTATTCTCCTATCTTTTATTACTTTCTTTCCCGTACTTCATACACATCCTCAAGATGACTTATCCAACTCATCTCATACTCTGCACATATCTTAACTATATCTCTAAAACTATCTCTTCTCTACTCCGTCTCTCATTCTATGTTCAATATACTCTATATTTACATTAATATACTCTGTTGTATCTCATTTTTGTTACGCCCCATTCATTATGTATATCTCTTGTAACATCCCAAAATTTTTATAAAATTTAATCTTTCCAAACAACCCTTTTTCTATAGAAGCATTTACAAAAAACTTTGTTCCCAAAATATTATTTAAAAATCAGAATCTCTTTCAACATAGTTTTCAAAATGTTCACATTATCAGAGTTTCCCAAAAATCATAAGTCCAAAACGCGAGGATATCTACGGTCACGCCTTCAACTTGCCACGATCTACTGAAATACCTAAAACCATAACCCAAAACTGTAAGCACGAAGCTTAGTAAGTTCCCCCAAAGTACCAACACCCAAACATATAATATGTATAAATAATAGCACGCATACAAAGCCTTCAGCCTGACTGGACCGCCTCGTAGGGCCTACAACCTATCTCGACCGCTCCCTAGCCTTCGGCATGGCTGGACAGCCTCGCAGGGCCTTCAACCTATCTGTACTGCTCCCGAGCCTTCGGCATGACTGGACTGCCTCGTAGGGCCTACAATGTATCCAGACCGCTCGCCGGACCTTCAGCGTGACTGGACCGCCTCGCATGGCCTTCAGCCTATCCAGGCTGCCCTGGGTCTGTTGGCCTTCAGCATAAAGCAGGACCGCTTCAACCTGACCTCACATACACATGTCCACATATACATAACTCATAAAAACATATCTAAACAACAGTCAAACGCTGATCAGACAAATCAATAAGCATTGCATCATCCTATCTACTAGGATGCCGATCTAACAGATCATAACAACATAGAAACATCCTATATACTAGGATACTGATCTAACAGATCATAGCCATACAATAGCATGCATAACAGGACATCAACCCAATGGGCCAGTATTGGTGCGTTCGACCCGCAAGTACAGTGAGGACAACTCACCTCGAATGCAGAAGCTCCCCAAAAGAAATCCCTAGTTGCTGCCATGCCGGCTTCCCGAGCTGTCAATACCAACAACACACCCAAGTAGAAATTGGGTTCCATGCCATACTTCATAATCCATACCTAGGGTAAAATGACCATTTTACCCCTGACCCAACATACACCTAAACTGAGGCCCAGAACCAAAAGATCCACAAAGGCCCATTAATGGCCCAATTTTCCAAATTGGACCCAACCCCATATGGGTCTTATCCTAAGCCCATATTTTCCTAAATTACAAATCGGATATCCACAAACATCCCTTGGGATAAACTTGGTCAAAGAAATAAGCCAAAAGTCAAAGTCAACTCGCCGAGTTGTCCTTCAACTTGTCGAGTTTCTCCACCAATATGCACAGATCGGGAAAAACCAAGCCAACTCGTCGAGTTTACCCACCAACTCGTTGAGTTCCTCTATTAATCTGAAAATGTCGCAGAAAACCGAGCCAATTCGTTGATTTTATCCATAAACTCGCCGAGTTAGCTCAAAATCCAACAACTTAATTCATTAAGAACCTACTTCATAAAGACATAGCCACAAAACATAGAACTGACTTCCTTGAGCTGGAAAACCACGTAAAGTTGCCAACTTTACGTTCATGCATGTCTAAATGAAGCTATTAAGCTTCAAATGAACTTAACACTCGACTTAATGCATGGATGACATCAAGATCCTCCTAAAGTTTGCACCTTTAAGCTCAAAGGTAGCAAAACAAACTCAGATCTAAAAGGACGAACCTTTACACTACCTAACTTATCCATAAAGTCAAAAAGGATGCCAAAATCACAATAAAACCCAAATTAGGAGATCTAATCATCTACCAATGATGGTTTGAACTTGATACCTCGAAATGGCTGCAAGAAATGGAGTGATTATGGATCTAAGGCTTCCTTCTCCAAGCTTGAAAATTCAAGATCTTCTACTCCCCATCACAAGGCACAAAATGGACACCAAACTCTTCTCCAAGGTCCAAACGCTTGATAGTGGAGCTAAAATTCGATTTAGGGTTTTTCAAAACAATGGTGGCTCACAAGGAGGCCAAAAGAAAGACTTAAGGCCTATAAATAGGGTGCAAGACCCTTAAAATTAGGGTTTCCTTCTGAGTGAACAACTCGCCGAGTTGAGGTTCCTCAATTTGTGAAGTTGCCTCATTAAACTTCACGGTCAAGCCAACTTCTAGTCGCCGAGCTGAGGCTCCTCAACTCATCCAGTAGACCTATTAAATCAACGATTCTTCATCTTCAACTCGCTGAGCTAGCACCTCAAACTCACTGAGTTCAACTAGAAATTAGAATAATTCCACAATTAACCTTCTAGATTCCAGGTGTTACAACTCTCCCCCACTTAAATTAGATTTCGTCCTTGAAATCGCTCCTTATTAAT
This sequence comes from Lactuca serriola, assembly GCF_051521515.1. Taxonomy (NCBI): domain Eukaryota; kingdom Viridiplantae; phylum Streptophyta; class Magnoliopsida; order Asterales; family Asteraceae; genus Lactuca; species Lactuca serriola. The sequence goes on from NC_136415.1 coordinate 55,856,710, forward strand.
ACTCATATCAAAACAGCCAACCCGAAGATCACAAACAGGAATTCTGCACCCAAGACAGTCTTTCCGTGGCAATCGTGACCCGAACTGAAACTTCCAACTCGAAGAAAACAAAAAAAAAACTTCACCCCATGCAAACCACTTCCTACCCTTCTGAGACCTGAAATCTATAATGGTATGATTCCCAAACAAACCACCCTCACTGAAGCAACTCCATGCCAAGGTCTCAACGAACAACAGAACAATCATAACACTTCCAACGCTGATCATATAATAGTTTATCCAGATCTACGAAAACCATCCCTTGAATAGTTCTTCAAGCCCGATGAAGAAAAAATCCTTAATCTTTGAATAAGAACCAATCTTAGACTTGAAACCTAAAGTCTCATTGGTATGACTCCTTGTCAGACCTCCCTCACTGAACTATCACCAAGTTAACCTCATAGGGTCTCGCACCAAAAAAATGCTTCCAACCCCTGATCATATGTTGCCTGAAAAGGGAAACAAAGTCACTGACCATATATAGCGACAAAACACTTATACCTCACATAAGGCTCAGATAATCCTTCGAGTAGAAGATTCATTCCTTCAACGGTTTAGACTCATAAGAGAGATGCACAACAAGGTCAACCAATTACTCTGAGATTATTTAATCCTATTGCGAGTGACTCATCATTTCCCAAACAACTAAACTCTCCACACATATGTGAAATCCCACGTCACTAATATTGCCCAAAACACTGATACTAGGAGCCTGAAACCTCCTCACAAGCCCAAAACACTTATACTACGAGCCTGAACCATCCACTGAATCTACCCCCAGTCCCTAACTGGGGCATTACCAGAACCACAAAGAATGATCCTTGAGATACACTGACCGCAAACTTATCCCAAAATCAAACCATATGATGAACCCAAAATCTTAACACCCTAGACTCTATGCTATGCCATTACCGACCACTACTAGAAATGGCGATCAAACCACGAACTTTTGAAATACATCCAACCCTTACCACTAGGGCACCCACTCGATACAATCACCAAGAATTTTTTCATGACTTACAACTGCATAAGGAATTTTCCAACCTGAGAATCACCACTCTAACAACCGCTTGCGAACCACTGGAATTATTGCATACAACCTGCCAATACTTTCTAATACCTACCTGATCTTTCCCTCAATTCTTACTACTTCCCTTATCCAACCAACAGATTTATGACTCGCCCGACCCCCATCAACAAGTCAACCCCGAAAAACCCACAAGTAGAAGAAATGAACCATAAGATCTATAGGCCCACAACCTATGACTGGAATGCTTCTGATAACACACAGACCTTGAAGACACTCTCAAAGCGCAACTGAGCACAACATAGTTGCTACCCAAGCAATCCTTACGAAAACACAGTCACACACAATCCACAGAAAGGATAATGCTCGAGTTCTTGATCCAAATCGGAAGTTGAATCCCAAGAAAACCACACACATAACTTGAACCAAGAGCCCAAAGCTATTTAGCCCAGTTCACATAGAACATCCCCGTACACATAATTAAGAGACCCAAATCTCATCCGAAGAGAAAAGAAACACCCGAGATAATTAACATGCTACCTTAATCAAAACAGAAAACATCTTCACGATCAGTCAAAACAAGACCCCGTACTGGACTGAACAGATTCCATCACTACCCCAATAGCTTAAGAAAACCTTTAAGATGATCCTGAAGGTTACCAACACCTGAGTCTGCTATGAACCAAGCTTCCCCTCTACCCTTGAGAGTAAGAACACCTGAAGACTGAGGGGACTTAGAATATACCGAACAGGAGGGTAGCTAACACATTCCTTGAACTTTAACTGGCACCACTTAAACCCTCCGGACAATTCCATTCGAATAACGAACTCAACGAACAATGTCCTAGAATACCTTGACACCCATACTAGAGAAACGACAACCCACCTGGAACTGAACATAGCTGCTTCTGAAAAGGTTCCACCAACCAACATCTGCACAACAAATCTGAAAGCAACAAACCGATAGAACCCTCAATGACTGACGTTCAACCTGAGAATTCCAATTCTCCCCCACTTAGAAATCTAACCACCGCCCACTGGTGATGACCCAAAACATAACCCAAGCAGCCCATCCGGGTACAACTCTACCTGACCATGAAACAAATATCACCCATAAAATGTTCCTCTGGGTACGGATCAAATGAACCCCACGAGGAACTTGAAATATAGCTGAAGACATCAGATGTTCCCATAATAACCACTTACTAAGCAAAGGAAACTGTCAGTTTACAATCCAACATACACCCCTACATGCAACCCACACAAAAATCTGACAATTGGCCTTCCCATCTCCCAAGGATAAGACCCTTGCTCACATCGCTAAGATACTTGAGCCACATCAAACCACTTGCGCACACCAAAGCACACATCCTATTTCCAACCACCGTGATCAACAGACCTCAAGTTGAGAATCCCATCTAACTCGGGAGGTCAAAAGCATGCCCACTCCCTCTAACTCGGAAAAATGAAGGCAAAAAAAATCCCTACCACAGATAACGACAAACCAAACTGACAATCTACCACTTAAATCCCAGATGCAATTCCAAACCGATCATGACAACCGCTTCCTCCCCTATCTTGAGGCTCGAGGCATGACCCCTAACGAAACCGTTGAGACTTCCGATCGACATACTCACTCGGGTCTAAACCATTAAACCCCCATTAATATCTCCATAGAGGCCTAAATAAACACAAAACTTATCCTCGTCTAATTAGCCTAAGCCAAAAGATTGACAGATACAGAACCACAGACTCGAACCATGGTATCCAACCATGCTATCTACCCTGACCAGTCCTTAGAATCTGCGAAGTGATGCTCGATTTGAGTATAGATCCTATGCTTATAGTAGTACAGGCCCAATACTACCTTCCACACCTATCCATACTCTCCTCAAGAATCATCTCATGTCCTGTAAGACCTATTCACAAAATACTCCTGAAATCTGCTCAACAGAGAAAACAACTGCACCAGAATACTCTCTAGGCTATCCTAGGATTCACCCACACCCCTTATCCATCAGGTGCTGAAAAACTCTTCACAATATCAATTAGCCATTCCATGAATACAATCACATGCAACAGAGCTCAGATAAGCTTCGAGTAACAGACTCATCCTTACAACGGTTGGACTCAAAAAAGAGCTTTGAACTAGGGTCAAATCTATCACTCTGAGATTATCCAACCTTTTTCACATGTGACTTGACATATTCACTCAATGGCTAACTCACATCACTCATGAGTTCCACAAAGCACAAAGCAAGCAGCATTCGAGCAGAGAAGCCGACTTGCACTAAAATGCAACAAAATCAGACACGTCCTCACACAAAATCCTCGATCTCCGTCTCCCAGCACCACAGGTACACCTTCGCCCTGCCCTCACTCTCTCAAGAGTGGCTAATCATTCCTCGCGCTGACCCGCTATACACTTCACCCGATCATGAAACTTCCACCAACCCTGCAATACTCGTGTATGCTAGCTATACATAACACTAGATCCTATAGACAGTCGAATACTCAGTCCTACTCTAAGCCTACAACCAGACAAGGAACATGAAATAAATCCAAACCAAATATTCTCAAGCTATAGAATCTTAGTTATGTACAACTATGATGCATATGCTAAGCAACTACAGTAATGATGTCAATTTCACATAAAGGAGAATCCTAGGCCATCAGGCATCATATAATCAAGCAATTCTATCATGCAATCCCTGAAGATCCTTAGCTTATCGCTAGCATGGTGTTCCACATATAACAATATCAAATAAGAGTATGGTATTTTAGGGTCAACTTACTGGCTCCAAGTGATCGTACACATTGCATCCTCCTTAAGTATTTTTGAAAACTATTTGAAAATCATTTTGAAAATCTTTTTTCTTAGTTTGAGACTGGATTCACATGAATGTTCCTCCAATACACTCAAACCAAGGCTCTGATACCAACTTGTAACATCCCAAAAATTTCATAAAATTTAAACTTTTCAAACAACCCTTTTTCTATAGAAGTATTTACAAAAAACGTTGTTCCCAAAACATTATTTAAAAGTTAGAATCTCTTTCAACATAGTTTTCAAAATGTTCACATTATACGAGCTTCCCAAAAATCATAAGTCCAAAACACGAGGATGTGTACGGTCACGCCTTCACCTTTCCACGATCTATTGAAATACCTGAAACCATAAACCAAAATTGTAAGCACGAAGCTTAATGAGTTCCCCCAAAGTACCAACACCCAAACAGATAACATATACAAATAACAGCACGCATACAGAGCCTTTAGTCTGACTGAACCGCCTCACAGGGCCTACAGTCTATTTGGACCGCTCCCGATCCTTCGATGTGACTGGACCGCCTCACAGGGCCTACAACCTATCAGGATCACTCACTGGACCTACGGCCTGACTGGACCACCTCGCAGGGCCTTCAGTCTATCTGAGTCGCCCTGGGTCAATTGGCCTTCAACACAAAGTAGGACCGCCTCAACCCGACCATACATACACATGTCTACATATACATAACTCATAAACACATAATCAATCAACAGTCCAAGTACTGATCATACAGATCAATAAGCACATCATCATCCTATCTACCAGGATACCGATCTAACAGATCATAACAACATAGAAACATCCTATCTACCAGGATACCGATCTAACAGATCATAGCAATACAATAGCATGCATAACAGGATATCAATCCAATGGGTTGGTATTGGTGCCTTCGACCTGCAAGTACGGTGAGGACAACTTCTTGTATTACATGTCTAAGCCCATAACTATAATATGTATGTAGTTAAGCTGATAGTAGCATAGTCCTTTTGGGTTGCCTTCACCAGAACAATCTGATAGGATGGATATTTAAGAAAGAGACTATTTGTGATTTATTAATATATATTAGTGTAATATTGTAATGGAGAAATCATATTATTTAATTAGTATTGATTAAGATTCAATTTGGAATTAATTTAGTGATCAAAAGAGACTAAATTAACGGGGACTGATTATGTAAATTAGTGATACATATAGTTTGGTTAATCAATCCATGCCGGACTAAGTTTATGTGAGGCTCCATGAAGAGTTAGTCCATATGGGTTATTGGATCATAAGCCTAAGTGTAAGAATTAGGGTTACATATAACTCTTGGAATTCTACACTATATATATATATATATATATATATATATATATATATATATATATATATATATATATATATATATATATATATTTATAATCCCTTGGCCAAAATCATACACACAAGTATTCTAGCAAGAGTATAGTCGATTTTAGGTGCCTAGAAGCTCTCTCTCAAGCCCTTTAATTGTTGGTGGTGTTTGTGACTTATTAGACGCATCACACTTGAGGTGCTAAGCTCTTGAAAGGCCAAATTCAATAAGCTACAACATAAGGTAATCTTCTAATTAGTTTTTATGATTCATATATCAAGTTGTATGCTACATAGGCTTCATGATTTGGAAAAATGTAATTTGCATTTATAACTAGAGAAAACTTAGATCAAAAGCATTAGGTTTGTATGTGCACCATAGGGATGTTATAGTGCTCAAAACTCATCAATGGTATCAAATACTATGGTAGTTTTTTGTTATATTGATGCATGGTTGTTTTTGAAAGCTGAAAAACTCATATTTCTAGCCTCTGACTAATGAACTCGACGAGTCCAATGATCTGACTGGACGAGTTCACTCACATACTGGAAACTCGACAAGTCCAGTTCATGCACTCGACGAGTAGAAACTTCTGCTTGCAGATTTTCGAGCTTTTTGGCCAGAATTGGATTAGGATCATTACCACAAATTTTTTTGAATCATAAAATTCATTATTTATATGGTAGTGATTATCCTCATCCAATTAAAGGAAAATTATCAAATTTTAAGATAATAAGTTGATTATTTATATTATTTGATTTGAATTTCCTTACCATGTGATTTAGATTAGATCAACTTGGCAAATAATAAATTATATGATAATTGAATAAATTATATTTGATATAAGTTGCTCTTGAAGAGAGTTTCATAACTTGTCCTCAAGTTATGAAATATGAAAAGTCTCATTCATGAAAATTTAACTCATAAGTTATGGAAACCAAGAGTTTTGAAGAGTTACAAAACTTGCCCTCATGTTTTGGAATTTGTATAGTCTCACTTATGAAAAATTTAATTCCAAACCTTAGAATTTTAACAGATTAAAATTCAACCCCTTATATTATTATAATATTAAAAGTTAATACCTATATATGTATGTATGTATATATATATATATATATAAGGGGGTATAAGGAAGTTGCCTATAAAATGGCGATTGAATGGGTGTCCACTCTTACCCACTGCTTTCTTGACTGGTGGAGGGTCGTTAGCCGAATGAGTAGGATAGGGCATCAATTCTCATTAAAAGTATAATGATAATTATAAAGTAACTAAATGTTTTTTATGAAATTCCCAATCTTACTTTAGGAAAAATGTGAAAATTATGCTATTCCATGAAATTGCACTTTGCACCTTGCCAAGTTGTTAGTGGAGCGTGTGTGGTTAATCAGCACACTAACTCGGACTATCAATGGTGGAAAAGGGTAGCTTGATGTTTGTCATAGATCAATGGAACGTGTGTGGTTAACAGACACAATGATTAGGTGATAAATGACATCAAGAGTACCAAGCACATTTGCATGGTTATTCACACCTTGTTTGTGATCCTTGGTATCCCAATCAAAAACTTGTAGGGCATAATCGAGATTTAAACATGCCATTGAAAAGTTCAATGAATCTCAAAAGAATCTAGGAATTTCAATTCATTTAAAACTTAATAATCAATTTCATTTTTCATGGTGGAAATTGGTAAATCATCATTTACCTACCTTCAAATATTTTGCAATTAGATTACGACATCCCTCTTCTGAATTGTAAAATATTGTGTTAGGTCCTAGCCTTAATATTTCATTTGGGTGTTATATTAAGGATTCCTATCTAATCTAAACTTTGTCTTTCTTTTTCAGATGTCTTCCAACACCGCTTCTGGCTCAAACCCTTCTGGCTCTTTCTCCCTCATGAACTTGTGTAGGAGGATCATATTTGATGGTTCGAATTTCAATGATTAGATTTGGAACATTAGGATGGTCACTCATTATGAGGAAAAGGAATATGTCCTCGACAAAGAGCTTAAGGAGGTTGACGAAGCAACTACTACTCCTGAAGAAGTTACTGAATATAGGACTCATGAGAATGACGCCACAAAGGTGTCATGTATCATGTTAGCCACTATGACAACTGAACTTCAAAAGTCCTATGAGGACTACTACCCTTTCGAGATGCACCAAGACTTGATGGAAAGATACCATCAAAGTGCTTGATAGGAAAGGTATGAAATCATTTCCTCCATGATTACAACAAAAATGAAGGATGGAGAGTCCATCATGACCCACTTGCAAAAGACACAAAGGTTTGTGGACCGCTTGCTAAAGTTTAATGTTAACTTTGATGAAGAGTTGGCCATTGATATTATCCTACACTCTATGCCTCCTTGTTATGATCATTTTCGTATGACTTATCATATGAATAAGGAGGAGGTCACTCTATGCAAGCTTCAAGGCATTCTGACAACTACTGAAAGTAGTTTAAAAGGCAAATCCGTTTTATCTACTCCTACTGCTACTGCCCCTGTTCTGGCAGTTGGATATGGGAAAGGGAAGAAGAGGAAAGCTCCTGCCAAGAGCCACAAGGAAAAGTCCCATGATGGATCCTATTCTAGTGGAACCAAAGGTGGTTCTGCTACTCCTTATACCAACCAAAAGGAAGTAGAGTCTTTCTGTCACACCCCCGGACCAGACGGCGGAAACGTCCGGAGGCGAGTGACTTCATACATTGAGATAACAAACTTACATTGTTTACATATTGTATTTGTTCTTCGAGTTACACAAAAGATACATAAGTAGAAAGCTTCAAACTACAACTAAATAGTCTTGCATCAACGTCCCTTGTTACCTGCTTACTAGATCCCTGAGAATACAAGTCGTTTTGAAAAGCGTCAACTAAAAAGTTGGTGATTTCATAAGCATTTTTGTATAAAACCGTTTACACTTGTTTAGAATCGTTCTCATTGTACTTTCAGAAAATCTGATATTTTCTATGAAATCGTTTGAAGTCTCGCCTTGAAAATCATGGGTATATGTGTGTATGTCATTACTTTTGTTCATCCTTATAAGGAGTGATCTTTGAAAATTATTGTAATTTGTGAAAATGAGTTGTGTCCATGAATAGTTCTTTTGAATAGTAATAGTCAACCGTCTCCAGAAAAATCCATTATTTTGAAAAAGGAAATATGGTGGAAAATCTTGTTCCTCTTATCGAGAAAAATTGAGTGCGCGTTCTAGTTAATCGTTATCGAAATGGTAGAAAAATCGTTTTCTCTAGAAAATCCTATATTTTCTGCTATAAAATATTCGTAAGCTCTAGTTTATCGTTATCGAAATCGTAGAAAATCTTTTTCCATAGAGTCCTATGCTTTTTGATTTGTAAAATAGCAGTATTACGACTATATACTTGTTAGGAGGAAGAGTTAACATGGAAATAGTGGACATTCTACGCAATGAAAAAGGACAGTCAACACAACAAATGCGGACCATCACCTATCACTTATAGGACAGTCAACACAAAGTGCCAAAATTTATTTATGAAGTTTTCCTTACATAAATTTCTAATTAATAAAACATATTCTAGTGAGTCGTTATAACCATACTAATCTGAAGGAGTTCTTGTTTTGGTGTTTCTCGAGCGCCCTCGGTTTGGAAAAGACATTTGTCGCCTTAGACTAGCCTGTCTAGCTGTAAAGAACAACGAAGGTGCGGGGTGTCAACCCCGTATAGATCTATACACAAATTTCCGCTCTCCTTCCATGAGACTCTGGCTATAACTCCCTACAGGACTTAGACGTACACTAATATTTCATATTTAGTGTACTTTTGAGATTTATATGACTAGAATATTAACAAACTTTTGAGCAATCATTAGAGATCCATTATTTGTTAGATAGATAATGAAATTCGTACTCTTTGAATAGAAATATCGTTCTCGTTCCATATCGTTGATTGTGCTCGTTAACTGGGTGCTCGTGTTCGTTCCTTTTCGTTTATTGAAAAATGAGTCATTGTAGTCAAGAGAAAAAGTGTCAAGATATAATTTATATAAATTAATAACTGCCGGTTATGACACGCATTTTCTGTTTTATGACATATAGAACATTAGTTACGTTCTTGGAGGTTTTATGACAGCAATTTATAACATGCAAATATTTCTGTCATAAAGGATATATTTGTATATTTTCTTAATGCAAACTTTTATATCGAATATTTATAAAATACCGCCTGATAGCTTGCAATTAGTCACAAAGTTTCCAATTTTGAAAATTTCTAGAATTGGTGTCCACATATCAAGATCCCTTTTTTTAATAACTTTTATCTCTAGACATGAAAGCATAGATAAAGGGGCTAACTTGGACACACCCAATAGTTGGAGGTCTCTTTTGTACAAAGTATCCTCTGTTCTTTATGAAATTGAGAAATCCTACGTTCATGAGTATATTACTAAAATATTAATTTAATAATATTTCACACACACACAAAAACATATGTATATATGCAATCATTTAAGAATTTAGGCAAGATTTGACTTGTACTCTCCCCCAAAAACGTTAAAACATTGAAAAAATTAGGGTATGAAGCTCACCTTAGTTACTTGCTTGGTGATTTGAAGAGATGAGGAGGAGTTTCCAAGTTCCAACACTTGGGAGTTCTTTTGAGTTTGGGAGATATTCACTATACTTCGAGAGATTTGGGAGAGATTCGATATACTTGGAGAGATTTGCATTCTAACACTATATGGCTCCTTAGGAACTCATATTTAACACTTAGATGTGTTAGCACAAATCTTAGAATATTCCTTGCTTACTTGAGGATGAAATTTCCTAGCCAAAAAAAAGGCTAGTTGTGACATCATCCCCCCGTTAGAGGGAATTTCGTCCCGAAATTCTTTCGAAAGATAGGGTCATGAAAGAGAAAATAGTTGAGAGTACTTTTCAGTTATTTGGTCTTTGTGTTCCCTAGTGAATACTGACTCACGTCCAGCGTTCCCTTAAACCTTTACCATTGGGATGCGGCTTTGTTTGGTGTGCTTAACCTTTCTATCCATAGTCTCGATAGGTTGATAAATTTTCAGGAGATTCTAGTCCACTAAACCTTGTCTAGTGGGACTGGAAGGATTTTTTTGCCTGACAGACCCTTTCTAGGTTCGACACATGGAACACAGGATGTATGTTACTAAGCTTGGAAGGTAGTTGGAGTTTGTAGGCTACCGAACCGATCCGTGCGAGGATCTCGAATGGTCTGGTGCATCGGGGAGTTAGTTTACCTTTCCTTTCAAATCGAGTCATCCTTACCTGAGGGAAGATCTTTAAGAATACCCTGATCCCCTACTTGGGATTCTAAGGCTTTAGTCTGCTATCTGCATAGCTCTCTTGTCTGCTTTACGGTGTTTGGGGTCATGTTCGGGTTTTGACTATTCTTTTTGTGGTTTCTTGAATAACCTTGGGTCTAAGGAGTGTGCTATTGAGTATTTGTCCTCTTGTCAGTTGGGTATCTCTCAGCTCAGCCCAACATAGGATGATCTGCATTTGCGGCCACGCAGGGCCTCGAAGGGTACAACTCCTATGCTCGGGTGGTAGTTGTTGTTATATGAGTACCTAACTAGAGGCAGGTGGGTATCCCAACTCTTTCAATGTTCATTACACATGTTTCTCTTCGGGGTGTGGATCCTTTTTTACCTCGTTCTTGTCAAGTGGGATTTCTAGGGCGTCGGTGGTTCGACACTTATGAGTGTTGAATATATGGAATGTAAAATGTCTAAACTGAGCTCTTAGGTTAATCGGAGGCTATGGTTCATCGGACCTTTCTTGGCGAGGCCTTTTGAATGGTCTTCTAGGGATCGGAATCATGGTGTCTTAAAAGTAGAGTTTTCTGGGCCTTAAGAGTTGGTACTATGGTCACTAAGGTTGAGTTTGTGTGATGTAGTTAGTTTATTAGTCCTTGATTATCTTGGGAGTTTTCTCCCTAGGGTCTTTCCAAGCTAATGGTAGGTCGGCCTTTTCCAGTTCCTTGCTGTTGGTTGATCATGTCTCCAATTCGGGGTAGGGAGTATGGATCCTTGAGGATGGGTTTTATTTGGCTTAATCGTAGTCGGTGGTGCCTATGGTAATTTTGTCTTTCTCCCCTTATGAGTTAGGTAGGTGCTTCTTGTGGTTAGGGACTGGGTTTGATGTTTCCTTTACATATTATGTCGATCTTATGATCAGACACTATTTGTTCTTGTGACCGTGCTAAGTGGTATCGGGTGTTTGGTCATTGAGGTGGTTCCAGGAGTCAGGGTGATTTTATCTCCGCTTAGCACATGGTTAAGGTTTTCTAAGATATTTTAGGAATCTCTGGAGGAATGATGGAAGCCTTTTTGATTCCTTTTTATGCCCTTTTGCTCCTTGATTTTCAATCTTTGTTGGGGCTAGGGAAGGGCGTGGTATTTCTTACGCCAGAACTTAGGCATCTGGTTGATACGGATTTCATCGTTATCGATTGAAAGAGTTTTTTTATTCAGTTGAGTAGGGCGAAAGTCTATTTGTAGAGCTCGAGGTTTGTAAGGTGAGAATCAAGCCTATCCGTGTCAACTGATGACATTGGACTCCTTGTTGTTACATCAATTTGAGGAGTATTGGTTGTTAGGAATGACAGGGTGTTTTATGTTCATGCTCCTATCATTACTAGTTTTGTTTTCATTGTTATCATTCAGTCTATCTTGTTTATGCTTGTTAGGTGTTCTAGTGTTCGTGTTCTTATCGTTGCTAGTTTCGTTTTCGTTGTCACCATTAGGATTATCTCGTTTCTTCTTGTTAGGTTTTCTGGTGTTCGTGTTCTTATCATTGCTAGTTTCATTTTTCGTTGTTACCATTGGGTCTTTCTCGTTTCTGCTTGTTAGGTGTTTTAGTGACACAAAGGTGCTGCTATAAGTCAAGGGTATTCGTAATCCGACTTCTGCCAGGTCTATCCACTATATAATTATGTGACCCGACCACACATACTTAGGATTTTAAAAGGTAATTGACTTAGGGTTCTGTCCAAATCAACATTCAAACCAGGGACGAAAAATGATGCGGAATCGCACGCTCTTAGTTTATGGAATCCTAACTATATACGATACCAACGTTCATATGGAACCATTCATGGTCTATTAGTAAGGATTCTCTAGCTTCTCCATCATTTACGGATTCGCTCGAATGGGGAAATAGTTTTTGATTATGTTTTCAATTTGAAAAACCTTTCTGTGAAAATTCGTTACATAAAGTTGATAGTTCGAAACGTACCCAAAATCTCGGTAAGGTTTCTTGTCGTCTCTTCCTGTCTACTTGTCAACTCCCTGGTCAGTCATCTCTGTTGGACAATTTCTCTTGAAATTTCCTGTTGCACCACACTTGTGGCTAACTGGACTTACTTCTGGGTTGAGTGTCGGAGTGATGCATGGGACCAGAGCCCTATAGTAGCGGCAGGTGTGTCCTATCTTGTTGCACCTTTTACAACGAAATGTCTGGCAGGCTCCCTAATGATGGTATTTGCACTTGTTGCAGGGTGGATTGTTCCCAAGGTATGATTGTCTTGATGTGGGAGGAGTAGGGTTAGTAGGGGGAGGTATTGGTCCTGCTTGTTGCCTTTTAGTAAGCCTTTGAGTCGAACTACCTCCTTTTTCGTTCCCGAACTTTCATTTCTTGTTCTTAGGTTTAGGTTTTTGAGTGCATCGGTGAGTTGTTCTTCGTTGGTTTCCTTGGTTGTTGTTACAGTTGAAGTTAACAAAACTGCTTCCAACTTCGCTTGTGTCGTTGGCAATGAAGTATGCCATGACGACTGTCACAGCCGCTGTTACAGTGGCTTCGAAAGTGGCGGAGTCTATTCATAGGATCGTCGCATGGTCAGGGTACTGGTTACCTTCATGAGAAGACATAACTCTGTTGCACAAAAAAATTGACCTTGTGAGTACTCGTAGTTAGTTTCAAGTGAGTTTACTCGTGTAATGTTAACGTACTGGTGTTAATTGGGTCAACCTACATCCCCATGATGCAGTTATGGTAGAGGGTGGAAACATGTATTGTCTGACGTAAAGTCCATCTAAATAGCACATAGATAGCACTATAGTTAATGGATTCGGTTGTATGGATTCTTGGACGAATGACCATTTCCTCTTTTAAGGAGTGTACATGGTCTACATAGTTTTCTGGTCCTACTTGTGGGTTTCGTAAGGCATTTGAAATGGTGTTCCTGTTACTTATGGGGGATCGGATTTACACTGTTGCACACTGGGCTTTACTTATGGTCTCCATTACTTCATGACGGAGGGTTGGAAACCGGGGGTCAATTCGGGTTACTTGTGGTCTAGATAGAGGTGATGCCTGATTCTTGAGGGTGTTGTCTATCAGAGTTCGGTTCACGTTGATTGTGGATCGGATTGTCTTTTGTGGAGATGTGCCCTGAACCGGGTAAGAGTCAATTGATCAACTTTTTTTTTGCGTTGGTATCGTTTGGTTTCTAGGTATGTTCATTCCAAGGGCACTTATATCGGGTGGTTACGTATCTGGGAAGAGAAGGATGAAATGGTCTCGAGTCTACTCTTAGTTGGGCAAAGCTCATCAAGGGTTTCCTTGGCGCTTTTATCCTTGTTAGGTTCTTAGTCGGAATTCTCCCTTTCACGATTCATCCCTTGGTGTTCCTTAGGATCCACTTATGGATTTTCCTCTTGGGCTTCTTTTGGTCTCTCCTTGCCCCATCCGCAAATCATTGTGATAGGGTAGTAGAAGTCTTGGTGAGGAATTTCAACTACGTTTTTTGTACAAGAGTCGTGGCTCGAGATATACGGGGATAGTTTAGGTGTGAGGGGGGTTTATAGTATCCTAAAATACTCCTATAGTATTTTAAACTTGATGTTCGAATTCTAGTATTCTCTTGTGTGCATAGTTGTTAGGTTTTGGTTTGTTGCGACACCACCATCACTCCTAAGCACATGTTGGTCATATCTCAAATAAATATAGTTGATCAGGCTATATTGATCCCAGATATGATTACATAACTGCCCAGGTTTGACTATAGTGTTCAACCTATAGTTACTTTTGCTTTCTTCTCCTTATGATACTGGGTTAGTAATTATGTATACTTTTATAAAATACTTATCTTCTTAAAGTATACTTTTAGACAGAGTTCGTTTTAGTCTCATTGTATTTATAGTTGTATATCTCGTATGGCTAGATATACCAGTTCACTATAAACAATGCTCTGATACCAATCTGTCACACCCCGGACCAGACGGCGGAAACGTCCGGAGGCGGGTGACTTCATAGAGCAATATCATAAAAATTAAATATAAATCAAACAGAGCAATCCAAACATCATACATTGAGATAAAAAAAAACTTACATTGTTTACATATTGTATTTGTTCTTTGAGTTACACAAAAGATACATAAGTAGAAAACTTCAAACTACAACTAAATTGTCTTCCATCAGCGTCCCTTGTTACCTGCTTACTAGATCCCTGAGAATACAAGTCATTTTGAAAAGCGTCAACTAAAAAGTTGGAGAGTTCATAAGCATTTTTGTATAAAACCGTTTACACTTGTTTAGAATCGTTCTCATTGTACTTTCAAAAAATTCAATATTTTCTATAAAATCGTTTGAAGTCTTGCCGTGAAAATCATGGGTATATCTGTGCATGTCATTACTTTTGTTCATCCTTATAAGGAGTGATCTTTGAAAAGTATTGTAATTTGTGAAAACGAGTTGTGACCGTGAATAGTTCATTTGAATAGTAATAGTCAACTTTTTCAAGAAAAATCCCATATTTTCAAAAAGGAAATATGGTTGAAAATCTTGTTCCCCTTATTGAGTAAAATTGAGTGCGCGTTCTAGCTTATCATCATCGAAATCGTAGAAAAATCGTTTTCTCCAGAAAATCCTATATTTTTTGCTATAAAATATTCGTAAGTACTAGTTTATCGTTATCAAAATCGTAGAAAATCGTTTTCTAAAGAGTCCTACGCTTTTTGATTTGTAAAATAGCAGTATTACGACTCTATACTTGTTAGGATGAAGAGTCAACATGGCAATAGTGGACATTCTACGCAATGAAAAAGGACAGTCAACACAACAAATGTGGACCATCACCTATCACGCATAGGACAGTCAACACAACGTGCCAAAATTTATTTATGAGGTTTTCCTTACATAAATTTCTAGTTAATAAAACATATTCTAGTGAGTCGTTATAACCATACTAATCTGACGGAGTGCCATTTTTGGCGTTTGTCAGGCGCCCTCGGTTTGGAAAAGAAATTTGTCACCCTAGACTGGCCTGTCTAGCTGTAAAGAACAACGAAGGTGCGGGGTGTCAACCCCGTATAGATCTATACACAAATTTTCGCTCTCCCTCCATGAGACTCTGGCTATAACTCCATACAGGACATAGACGTACACTAATATTTTCATATTTAGGTACTTTTGAGATTTGTCTGACTAGAATACTAGCAACCTTTTGAGCAAACGTTAGAGATCCATTATTTGTTAGATAAATAATGAAATTCGTACTCTTTGAATACAAATATCGTTCTCGTTCCATATCGTTGATTGTGCTCGTTAACTGGGTGCTCGTGTTCATTCCTTTTCGTTTATTGAAAAATGAGTCATTGTAGTCAAGAGAAAAAGTGTCAAGATATAATTTATATAAATTAATAATTGCCGGTTATGACACGCATTTTCTGTTTTATGACATATAGAACATTACTTATGTTCTTGGAGGTTTTATGACAGCAGTTTATCACATGCAAATATTTCTGTCATAAAGGCTCTATTTGTATATTTTCTTGACGTAAAATTTTATATCGAATATTTATAAAATACCCCCTGATAGTTTATAATTAGTCACAAAGTTTCCATTTTTGAAAATTTCTAGAATTGGTGTCCACATATCAAGATTCTTTTTTTATAACTTTTATCTCTAGACATGAAAGCATAGATAAAGGGGGTTAAGTTGGACACACCCAATAGTTGGGAGGCTCTTTTGTACAAAGTATCCTCTGTTCTTTATGAAATTGAGAAATCCTACGTTCATGAGTATATTAATAATATATTAATTTTATAATATTTCACACACACATAGAAACATACGTATATATGCAATCATTTAAGAATTCAGGCAACATTTGACTTGTACTCTCCCCAAAAAACATTAAAACATTGAAAAAGGTGGGGGTATGAAGCTCACCTTAGTTACTTGCTGGGTGATTTGAAGAGATGAGGAGGTTTTTCCAAGTTCCAACACTTGGGAGTTGTTTTGTGATGAGTTTAAGAAACTCTTTGATCGTTTAGATCTTATAACAGGTAAATCACGAAAGCAAAAAAACAGCAATATAAAACACAAGAATGAATCTGAATATGTCGAATGATTCAATTGATTCAATCCTCAGCAGAGCTCGATCAAGAACTTCCGTTGTAGAGGATATTAGGGTTACAAAAGATAAAGATCAAAATACTTGACAAGATAATTTCCAAATCTTACGTCCTAGGATGCATGCAAGCACCTATAAATACAAAACCCTATAAAATAACTCATGGATGGACAGGCGCATACCAGAGACTAAATGGACTAAATAGTGAGCCCAAGACGCAACACCTTCTGGACCTAACAATCTCCCCCTTTGCATCAATTGGAGCGAGACTATCTCTTCGGCTTGCTGGGTCCAGCTGAAGGAACTTTCTTAGTGGTATCAAACAGACGTGGGATGAGAGCAAGGATGGTCTGTCTGAAGCGAATGTACCACTGGATCATGTCATCGAAGTACTTCTTGTCATCTGCTGAATTCTGCTTGCATCGATGAATGATTCCCAAAACATGTTCCAAGCATGCAGTGGTGTAAAGATGTTTGTCAGCCAAGGCGAACAGGCATTTTTGGCCTTCGTTCCTTGTAAACATGACAGAATTCCACTTCGGGTCAATTCTTCCCATCTGCATCATGTTCAAATCACTAGCAGAGCCGACAGGAGAAATAGTAGGCTTTTTCTTGAAGATGCTAGCGATCTCCTGATCCATCTTGACAACCTCCATAATGTAGCATACGAGCATCCTTTTGAAGTGATCAATAATTGGACCATACTCAGCTTCGTTGGTGAGGAGGATGTTGTGCAAAATAATCCAGTCATGTGGATTCAGTTTGGGAAGATCAGCAAGTGATATCGTGTGTTCGGTTTTAGCAGAACCCCTCAGCACTTTGAACCGAACGTTCGTGAAGTTCCCCTCACGAAACGGCTTGAGGACCCAAACGTTGATGATTTTCTGAGCGTTCCAAGTTTGATACTGTGGTTGAGCAGACTTCAGATAGAATTCAACGAGTTCCCTATCAACCTTTGGATGAGGATGAGGGACATCACAAACGTTATCAAAGGCATGAAAGATGAAGGCTTTTCGGGTCAGTGGCATGTCGAACTGAGAATCGACAGAGTTGATACGATCCAATGAAATCACTGGTTCGAGCCACAAAATGTTGGGAGTTTCAATTGCCTCTTTCAAAAGCTTCTCAAGAGTCCACGGAGGAAAAAGAGTTTTTCTGCTCTCAAGAAGGTCATGAGCCTCCTTAATTTTTCTCTCGTTCGCCTCAGCCTCTCTGGCAACACGAGCGTTCATGTCAACATCTTTATCACGGCCTTGTTTCTTTAAGATATCTGCAATCGTCTCTTTATCATCATCACTGTCTTCAGCAATTTTCTTTCCTTTGTCTTTGACACCCGAACCTGAGGCTTGACCTGCTGGAGGAGGTTCGGTTACTTTAGTTACTGTAGAAGTGGGAGGCGGTTGGGACTGAGACACATCTTCTCCCCCTTGTTTCAGATTGGACACGAACTCCAGGAGCCCTTCAAGTTTGCTTAAGAGAGCAAGGCCAGGAGCAAGCTTTTCTGCAAGAGTGCGCCTCACCGAGTAGTTTAGAATCGGATCATGGGCTTTAATGATGTTAGAAAGGGCAGCGTGGACATCCGAAACACATGAAGAAATAACTTCTTGCTCAGATAGAAGAGATTCAACTTCCTTTTGAGAATGGAAAAGCTGAAGACTCTTGACCTTGAGAGCAGTGGTTTTACGAGTGAGAGCGTCCATTACTGAGTTTTCGACAGCTAGGTCTTCATGCAGCTTAGTCAGGCGCTCCTCAATAGTCGCCTTAAACGATGTGTTGTCATCACTGAGAGATTGACGAAGACTGGCAAAGGACTCCAGTTCGGAGGCAACTAAAGTGGCCAGCTTGTTGACAAGAGAGTCAAGCTTCTTTTTATTGGAATCAACAGTTTCCTGTAAAGACTACAAAATAGAAGAAGCGTCAACAAATAGTTTTTCGACTTTTTCGGTCGCAGCAGCACATGCCTTGGTGGAGGCGTCAATAGCGGCAGTGGCAGAGTTGATAGAGGTTTCATGAGCCTTAGTAAACGTATCAAAAATCCCCTGAATAGCAGCCACTGAGATAGCAGAGTGTGAGGAAGTAGAGGAGGAAGCAATGAGAGAATCGATTTTCTCATGAAGCTCCTTGTGATGCTTCTTGGTGACTGGAGCATCATCATCATCATCGCTTTGCATTTGATACGGACTGTAATAGACCGAGTCAAATGTCATGTCCTCTCCTCCAAGAAAAGTTTCTTCATTACCTGCTGAGTGAGAAGGAGATGAGGGTGATGGTGGAGGCTCGGTTGTGGAAGTAGGTTCGGGTACGGATGTATGTTCAGTAGTGGGAGTGGGTTCGGGTACTGAAGTAGGAGCCCCGTATCAGATACGTTGGTTCTAACTCTAGCGGTGGTTGTTGTAGTAGCTTCAGTGAAAATGGGAGGTGGTACAGGGATAGAAGTGGGTGGTATTTGAGTAGTGGAGGTTATAGGGGGAATGGAAATGGAGATGGAGATTGGGGGAGGAGAGACATGTCTAGTGGAAACACGTACCTCAGGGGTAGGCAAACATGGAGGAGTGTTACCACGTAGGGACTCTTCAGAGTCTGAACTATCTTCCTTTGTTTCATTGGAGGAGGAGGCAAGAATAAGCTTTCGCCTAGGTTGAGTCTTCCTCTTCTTTGGTGGAGGAGATTGAGCTGCTTTGGAGGGTTTGCGTTTCTTCGGATAAGGACCTTTCGCTCCTTTGACAACCTTCTTGTCTTTCCCCTTGTCAGTCTTCTTTCCCCTGGGAGCAGGCCGATCAGCATCATGAATTGATTGAATCATGTCAGGAGTGATCTCTCTAGGACCAGAACGAGGAAACTCCTTGTAAGTTCTGATGATCCGGCTGTCACTTGGAACATCCCCATACATTGACTCGGGGATTGAGCCAATAAACTGAAACTTAGAGGAATCAGAGACAATTATCTTCGTAGTGTGGAAAGTACCTATCGAAGAAAGTGGAGAATCAGAAACAATTGGAACGTGATACTTGTCCATCACCCACTTTGCGACCAACATCCAGAATCTGGCATAGGAGATCTCTGAATGGCGAGATGTAGACGCTATAATCTGAATCAGCTGCTGCCATAAAACTGACCCATAATCAAGGTTGATGCCGTGATACAACCCATAAAGAATGGTCATAAACAAATGACTCGCCCCGTCTGAACCTGCACTTCGTTCTGATAGCCACTTGAACAAGACGGTAAAGAAGCCGTTCCACTGAGGAGGTAAGCAAGATTTCTTGAATTTGGTCATTGTCGTCATAATTTCAGTGTATCCCATGTTATAAAACATGGAAAACAATTGTCCTACCGGGATGGCTTCAGGGTTTACCCTAGATTCATCGGGTTCAAACCCTAAAAGCGAACAGAATCACTGCTTGGAGATGGAGGCCTTGTGATCAAGAATGTCGAAGAAGATTCGATCGACAGACTTGTCATAGTGGGCTGTGGAGAATAGTTGCGAGAGACACTCCATTGGAACTGTTTCGACCTTGGTGAGAGCTAGAACCAGCGGCGAATACTTGAGACATTCCATGATTGGAAACATGAATGCATCGTAAACTTGAGGAGTGAGGTCGATAATCAAGCTTTGTTGAGGAGGGATTGACAGAATGTGAGAGGTAGCATGAACTGATGATGAATCCGCCATTGAAGAGAAGAATTTGGGAGAGATGATGAATAGTAGAAGATACAAAGCTTTTCTTGACCTCTAAAGGTTTGGTGCAGTAAAGAGGTAAATTATGGTAGAAATTACCTTTTATACTGTGGTGAGAAGAGAGAGAAAAATCTGTTCCCAAATCTTCAAGGGAAATACGAAGAGTTGCCTTAGGTGATTGATGGGTGACAGTTTAGAGCCCTGATGATTACGCAGGAGAGAGAAAAAATGTCCCGTTTCACACGTCTTCCCATCAACCGCCATTTGAAATGGCAAAAACGGTTCCACTTCACACGCCTTCCCATCAAGCGCCATTTGAGATATTGAAGTGATTAGACTTTTGGCTGAGTTAGCAACTTATCCCTTTAGAGTGAGTTGTCATCATAGAGCAAAATAACCACGTGTAACATTGTGAGCTGCATCTCTTTCATAACCTTAAATCCCATAGCCAAAAATTGCTTGTAAGTAATGAAACCAGAATTATGGAAAATCAAAAGGATTTTCGTGCATAGAGTGTAAAAGAAAAGAAATAAAGCAACACATATGTGGGAAATTGTGATGTCAGTAAAGACACGAAACAATGGATCCCGGGCACGAATCTCTTCCTTCAAAGTCAAGAGAGACCTTAAAGTGTTTGTTTGGTTTCCCGTTGAATTACGATCAGACACTTATTAAGAAGTGTTGAAAGGCATCTTTTAATAAGGCTAATGTGGGTGGCTTTCACTTCAGTGCGGAATTCCTAATCTTGACATAAGACATAAATCGACTAAAGTACTTGTGAAACCAATGTAGTCTGTTGAACAAGTAGATATGAAGAGAATTTAAGTGGCATGTGTAAAATACTTTTAGCTGAAATCTCAAAAAAAAAATTAAAACTGGATTCTAAGGGAAGAAATGTTATGGAATTAACAATTTCATAAGAATCACACAAAAAGAAAATTTAGAGATTTCAAGGTACAACCCCATGGGTGACTTCGTTAATTCATTATTGAAAACTAGAGCAAATTTAATTGTTCACCGTCAATGCATAGTAGGTATTGAATTGTGATTTTCACTTAGCACGTAGTGGCACGAAGCTAAGATCATAAACACAGAAATTGTGTAACCATAAACCTCAGTGGTAATTACTGACAGTCTCAAGGGTTACGTGTATGAAGCGAATAGTATGGAGAAAAGTATTGGAGATGGTGTAAAGAAACTAAAGTACCTCTGCTGTTAAAATAAGGACCAAGCAGAAAACTCTTATCTCATGTGAGAAGAGAGTAAGGTAGCTCATGATTATAATAAATACAAAAGCCTAATTGGGAAGACAAGGGTTATATATACCAAGTCAATAAGGCTATTATTCAGAATCAGGTGAGGCTTTGGACACATACAGCAGCATGCTTCTAGGACACTTAACTATTAAAAACGTGAGAACAAGA
Organism: Lactuca serriola; assembly: GCF_051521515.1. NCBI lineage: Eukaryota > Viridiplantae > Streptophyta > Magnoliopsida > Asterales > Asteraceae > Lactuca > Lactuca serriola. Next base: position 55,878,415 of record NC_136415.1, read on the forward strand.
ATTTCCCCACAATTATCCACAAATAAAAATTAACGAACGGCAAACAAAAAAAAATGTTTTTGGAGTTTTTGATTTAAAGAGAAAAACAAACAAAAATATTTTTGGAGTTTTTTTTTTTTTTTTTGAGTTAAAGAAAAAAAAACTTTGGAACCGAACCCGAAATAGACCGAACGCTCGGTTCATTTCGGTTAAAAATTTTTTTTTGAAAAAGAAAGAAAGAAATGAGAAAAAAACTTACAACCAAAGAAACTATCGTTAAGAGATAAGCGAAGATAAAAGAATAGGACCGAACCCGAGCGCTCGGTTCATTTCGACACTCACGTGAACCGAACCCGAACGTTCGGTTCATTTCGCTTCCAACTTTTAGTTTTGAGAGGTAGTTTTTGGTACTGAGTCCGATTCCATCATACCTAGCCCTTGTAGAATTTTATTGAAACTTTCTTCAGGAAGAGCTTTGGTGAAGATGTCAGCCAGTTGATTAGTAGTTCGAACAAAATGAATTTCTACGTTTCCGTCTTCTACGTGATCTTTAATGAAGTGATACCTCAATGCATTATGTTTGGTTTTGGAATGTTGCACTGGGTTATGACAGATCCTAATTGCACTTTCTAAGTCACAATATAGGGGGATCTTTTTAATATTGAGTCCATAATCCCGGAGTTGACTTTGGATCCAAATCACTTGAGATGTGCAAGAAGCGGCTGCAATATATTCTGCTTCGGCTGTAGACAGTGAAACACATGTTTGTTTCTTAGATTGCCAGCTTACCAACTTCCCGTCGAGGAATTGACATCCTCCTGTGGTGCTTTTCCTGTCTAAACCACATCCTCCAAGGTCTGCATCTGAGTAGGCTTGAACAAAGAACCCTGAGTTTGAGGGATACCAGAGATCGAGAGAGGTGGTTCGCTTCAGATATCGGAGTAGTATTTTTCACTGCTAGCATGTGTGGTTCACGAGGATTCGCCTGAAACCTAGCACAATAACACACAGAAAACATTATATCGGGCCTGCTAGCTGTGAGGTACATCAGGGAACCAATCATTTGTCGATATAGTGTTATATCAATTGCCGGTTTTTCCAAGGATGGTGTGAGTTTAGTGTCGAACGCCATTGGAACTTTGACCTTTGAATCTCCCATCATGCCGAATTTAGCAAGAAGAGTCTTGGTATATGCTTCCTGATTGATAAAGATGCCTTCGGGTCCCTGTCTAATGTTTAAACCAAGGAAAAAGTTAATCGGACCCATTGAGCTCATTTCAAATTTAGTCTCCATCAGCTTTCTGAATTCAGCTGTTAAGCTAGGATTCGTTGAGCCAAAGATGATATCATCGACATAGATTTGAACTATCATAAGGTGGTTACCTTCCTTCTTTCGAAAGAAGGTTGGGTCAACCGAACCTTGTTTGAATTTAGACATTTTTAAGAACTTAGTTAGTGTTTCATACCATGCCCTAGGCACTTGTTTCAGACCATAAACTGCCTTGTCTAGAATGTAACAGTGATTTAGATGCTTTTCATTCACAAAACCTGGAGGTTGCTCCACGTAAACCGTTTCTTCAAGTTCTCCATTCAGAAAGGCGCATTTCACATCCATTTGGTAGACCTCGAAGTTCTTGTGTGCAGCGTAGGTAAGAAATATTCGAACAGATTCCAGCCTTGCTACCGGAGCAAATGTTTCTTTGTAATCAATTCCTTCTTCCTGATAGTATCCTTTCACCACAAGACAAGCTTTATTTTGAATCACATTGCCCTCCTTATCCATTTTGTTTCTGAATACCCATTTGAGACCAACGACTGAGGCATCTTTTGGTGTTGGAATGAGACGCCAGACCTTATTTCTTTCAAACTCATTAAGTTCATCTTGCATTTCTTGGACCCAATCAGAATGATCAAGAGCAATATTGACGGTCTTTGGCTCAACTTTGGATACGAAGGAATTATACATGAAGAACTCTACTTTGGAGAATAGGGAGGTTTGCTTTGCCTTCACTTGGGATCGAGTCAGTACCTTTTCAGATACATTACCCACTATCTGAGATACATGATGATCTCTGGTCCATTTAATGAGGGGAGGATAGTTTGGATCATAGGATGGATCCAATTCGGCGTTGACCATTTCTTCCAATTCAGATTGACTATCGTCATCATAGAACATATCAGAATTCTCCCCCTCGACTGATGATGAATCATTTGGATTTTCAGGTTGGTTCAGACCTTCGGGTGCAACAGAACTCTCAGGTGTAGCCGGACTGTTGGGTGCTACTGGACTTTCGGGTGTAGCAGGGCTTTCGGGTGTAGCTGGACTTTCGGGTGCTACAGGAATGGAATTCTCCCCCTGAAAGTGTGAATTCGGTTGATTTGAAGAAAATAGATTCTCCCCCTCAACCGAAGTGCCATGCTGAGGAGGTTCGTTTCGAACTTGTTCTCCTTCTCCCATTTGTTTGGCTGCAACTTCGACAATCTGCTTCAGATGATCGGTTTTGTTGTCTGCCACCATGGCTTCCGAGAGAGTGGCTTTCTCAAGTTCATCGAACAGGTCTACAAACTGATCAAATAGATTAGCAATCGTGGCTGTGACTTGACCTGTTTGAGAGAAAATCTCTCCAATTTCTTCTTCAGTAGTCTTTAGCTTCTTGATGTAGCTATCATCGAAAGTCACATAATAGGTTTCTTCAATCTTTCTAGAACGCCTATTTAAAACCCGGTATGCTTTTGAAGTAAGAGAATATCCCAGAAAGATTCCTTCGTCAGATTTAACATCGAACTTGTTACGATGTTCTTTGGAGTTGAAGATGAAGCATCTTGAACTGAACACATGGAAGAATTTTACATTTGGCTTCCTGTTATTAATGATCTCATAGGGAGTGAGAGAGAAACGCTTGTTGAGATAACACCTGTTCTGCGTAAAACAAGCTGCAGCAATAGCATCAGCCCAGAAATATAAGGGAAGAGAAGCAAAACTTAGCATAGTTCGGGCCGCCTCACACAAGGATCGGTTTCTCCTTTCGACAATACCATTCTGTTGAGGCGTGTAAGGGGATGAGAAGTTATGGCTGGTTCCTTTTTTTCCCAAGAAGTCTTCGAATTATTTGTTCTTGAATTCCAGTCCATTGTCGCTCCTAATATTTCGAACGACTTTTCTCAGTTGCACTTCAACCTGCTTGATAAACATCTTTAGCTTTGGAGTAGCCTTAGATTTGTGCTTCAGAAAGAATGCCCATGTAAAACGTGAGAAATCATCAACAATAACTAGAATATACTTGCTACCGCCAATGCTCTTGATTGATGATGGACCACACAAGTCGATATGAAGCAACTCAAGTGGTTCAACAACTTTTGTGTTTATAATGGATGGGTGACTTTGACGACTTTGTTTCCCTATTTCGCATGCAGCGCACAAGTGTTCACGATCAAACTTGAGCAATGGAAGACCCCGAACATGACCTCCGGTGACAAGTTTGTTGATGTCTTTGAAGTTGAGATGAGAGAGCCTTCGGTGCCACAACTAGCTTTCGTCAGAATGAGCTTTGGACAAAAGACATATGGCTGGATTTCCTTTGATTGGTCTGAGATTCAGAGGAAACATTTCGCCTTTTCGATCTGATTTGAGAATGACCTTGTTGGATTCCTTCTCTATAATTTCTGAGCCTTCGTCGTCGAATGAAACTTTGAGACCGGTACCTCCAACCAGTTGAGATACACCGATGAGGTTATGCTGCAATCCTTCTACGTATGCCACCTTTCTTATTGTGAAGTCTCCATTGGTTATCATCCCATAACCCTTTATTGTTCCATAGGAGTTGTTACCAAACATAACATTGCCACCATTTTGAAGCGATCGAAACTCCCTTAGCTCTTCCTTCCTTCCTGTCATGTGATGTGAGCAGCCACTGTCAATATACCATTCTTCGTCAAACTGCTTGTCACTAATAACCTGCAAAAATTAAGCAGATTTAGGAACCCAAAGTTTCTTGGGTCCACGTGAGCCTTTCACAGGAACAGGAATAGTAAGAGAAACATCATCAAGATGTGTTCGTTTTATTAAGGTTGTTTCATCTTTTCTTTTAACAATAAACACTTTGATTTTGTTAGAATTAGTTGCAGGTGTTTTGGATTCAGATTGCTTTTTGGATTCAGATTCTGGGGTATGGACTTTAGACTGCTTTCGGTCTTCCTTGGCAGACGAAATCTTCCTTTTTCCTTTCAAGATTGTTGATGATTTTGAATTTTGTGTAGGAACAGAATTGGGCTTAGAAGAAGATTGAGAACGAGAACAATTAGAGGAAAAGAAATTAGAATGAGTGTCTTTCCTGACTTGAGGTTCAAAATGACCCTTTCGTTTGTGGTCATTAGAGGGACCGAACCTGGACCTTCGGTACCCGCTTGATGATGAGCTGAAGTTGGAGTTTTGGTTGTTGTTGGCTGGTGGTCCGAAATTTGGTCTTTTATTATAAAAGCTTGATGGACTGAAATCAGGTCTTTGCCTGTTATTACTTGGGACCGAAATTAGCTTTTCGGTTGCTGCTACTTTCGGGACCGAACCTATCCTTTCGGTTATGTGCTTCGTGTGGCCCGAAAGTCTTTCTCTCTAACTTAGAATCTTTATCATGGTAAGAGTAATGAGGATTTTGAGAGCGCCAAAACTGCTTTCGCTCTGAGAGATTTTTCTTGTATCTAAGATTTCTCTGCTGCTTTTGATTTTTCACCTGTTTCGGTTGTCTGTGGATATTGGCTTTTTGTTTCAGCTTCTTGGCAGCCGGTTCACTTTTCCTAGATGAGGATTCGCTTGTGGAGGTGACTTCTTCTACAAGAATTTCTTTTGTGCCACTTGTACTTGGTACGTCGAAGTTGGTAGGCTCATTCAGCGGCTCGGGGACATATCTACCTTTGGTCTTCCAGGATGTTCGCTCCGACAGACCAACCGTTTCGTCTGCATTGTCTATGGGAGCTGACCAGAAAAACTCATCACAGCCATCTGCATTGTCTTCGTTCACTATGGCAGTGAGTTCGGCTGTTTGATGTTCGGTTACTCCTGTGACCTTATACACCTGATTGGGAGTAGTTCTAACCTTCTAAAACACAACGACCTTTTCTTTAAGGGCTGGGGACTTAGTTTTGGACAAACGAGCGAATTCCACAGAATTTTCAGAAATCAGATTTTTGTGGTTTTCGGGTTCGCTCTTGACAAACTCAGAACAGTCGACTTCAACCTCTACAGAAATTTCACTCATATCATCGTCCTCATCAAGTTCAGATGCGTTTTCAACATCACTTTTGTTTTCTGAACTTAAATTGGCACTCAATGAGTCGAATTTTTGTATGGTTTCGGTCCTGAGTTTCAGCTTATCGTTTTCATCCAAAAGATTTTTAAGCATGTTCTTATGGTCTTTGGACTTTATAAAAGATTCTATTTTGTCCAGACCATACATATAAGTGGGATTAACATCATCGGAAGATACAACACTTTCACAGTTGTATGCTTCGGCATCGATTTCATCCTCCTTAAACTCAAGGAAGGGTAGAATCATGCGATGTATCTTCTGCCCTATTAATTTAGATGCAGTTGAGTAATGTTAGCATAAAGTCTTTTAACGATCAAACAAAAAACATTCCTTTGTTTTAACAATTTCAAATTGTCTCTTTGCAAATAAATGTTTTCATCCCTAGACTTAATTAGCTCCGACTCCTTCTGCTCAATTCACACCCTTCGCTCCTCACTCTTGGATGAAACCCTGCTTATTTGGTCAGTCAGATTAGAATTTGTGACTCGTGTTTGAGTTAAACAACTATCTAGATTTGAAAGTCTTGAATTCAAGTTATTTAATTCCTTTTCATATGATTTTTGTGGAATTTTAAACGAAACAAAAACAGATTGTACCTTCTTGATCAGTTCATCAAGTTCACTGATCTGCACACTGAGAGGTTTTGCTGTAAAGCATAAGTCCTCTCGCTCCTTGGTATCTTCATTTCCACCATCAGTATTGTATCCCCTCATCTGAGATACATCAGTCACCATCAGACATTTTCCACTGCTTTCACCACCTCTTGCGACATAAGCCTTTCCATGAGAAGGCTTTCTCACCTCATCATCTTCTGAGTCGGTCGACCACACCTGTACGGCACCGAACTCGTCATCCTCTGCTGAACCCTACACAATAAGAGCTTTCATAGAGGGATTAGTAGCAGCTTTGTTCCTTTTAATCTCCTCCAGCTTTTTCATAAGAATTGGCTCTTCATCCTTCTCCTCATCTTTCTCTGTCATTTTCTTCAAAACACAATCTTTGGCGTAATGATTCTTTCCTCCACAGTAATAACAGCTGACACCAGAATCAGCTTCCACCTTCGCCTCTTTCTTTGGTTCTTCAGTCTTCGGCTCCTCCCTCACTTTTTCAGAACTGTAGCTTCCCTGCCAATTTCGGTTCTTATTAGTAGGAAACTTCTTCTTGATGAACCTTTTGGGATTGGACACCATCATAGCATAATCTTCTGAAGTTAGATTGTAGTCTCCCAGGTTCAGATCTTCGTCTTCTACTGCATTCTTACCTTTAGACAGAAGGGCCAAGGACCCCAAGTTTGAGACCACACTCTTCTCTTGCAACACCGTCTTTTCCTAGGATTTCAGAATTCCCACTAGTTTTGCCAGTGAATAAGATTTAAACTGTTCATGTGCTTTAACCGTTGATACAACCGCCCGCCATTCAGATTTTAGACCATTTAAAAAGGTAACCTTCTGTTCGATCAGCTTTCTTTCAATGTCATGTTTGATCATCTTACTGAGAAGATGATTAAACCGATCGAATGTTTGTGTAACTAACTCCTCTGGCTTTTGCTTGAACTCTCCAAATTCAGACAGAAGTAAGGTCTGATTTGAGTGCTCCAGATCTTCATCTGTTGAGTACAGCTCTCGCAGCCGATCCCAGATTTCTTTAGCAGTACTACAAGAACTAACCAATCTAAATGTGTCAGATTGAAGAGCGAATCGAATCAGTCTCAATGCTTTGATGTTGCACTGAAACTTCTCTTTTTCGTCCTGAGCAACATCTTTCACATCATTTAACAAATCATTATACTCCTTTTGAGTTTTAATAATTCTGGATGTTCCTGAATGAGCAAATGGTCCAGACACAATAGCTTCCCATATCAAATACCCATTATCTTCAGATCCAAAGACGTAGTCTTCAAAGTGATGCGTCCAAACCTCGTAATCTTGAGTATAGAGAATTGGAATCTTGGTTGTAGATCCTATATTGTTTGAGATGTTGATAGGATTGGATTGAGAATCGTCCATGCTTGATCGTTTAACCTGTTGTAAGATCAGACTTGTAATACTTAATATTAGGGCAAGATGAATAATTACTGAGATTCGTCAATTATGGAGTGACGGCTCAATAAATATCAATAAATGTGGAATTAACCCTAATCACTTCTTTCACAGAAGAGATGTGTATGAATTACACAACCTCCTGCTCTGATACCAATTGATGAGTTTAAGAAACTCTTTGATCGTTTAGATCTTATAACAGGTAAATCACAAAAGCAAAAAAACAGCAATATAAAACACAAGAATGAATCTGAATATGTCGAATGATTCAATTGATTCAATCCTCAGCAGAGCTCGATCAAGAACTTCCGTTGTAGAGGATATTAGGGTTACAAAAGATAAAGATCAAAATACTTGACAAGATAATTTCCAAATCTTACGTCCTAGGATGCATGCAAGCACCTATAAATACAAAACCCTATAAAATAACTCACGGATGGACAGGCCCATACCGGAGACTAAATGGACCAAATAGCGAGCCCAAGACGCAACACCTTCTGGACCTAACATTTTGAGTTTAGAAATATCCTAAGAATAATTTTTGTGTAAATATAATGAAATCTTAGAATAATGTGAAGAATTATTATTCACAGAAGGTAAATACTTACCAAAAATCTGGGAATTTTTCTTGAAGGGATGAAACTTGAAGCTTGAAGGAGTTGAGAGCACTCTTAGAAGTTTGTTGGAGGTGAAAAATGAGAAGTGTGAAAGTGGAAGGAGAGGAGTTCACGTATTCTAAGTGGAGGAATATGAGTGATATAACACTTTCTTGGAGGACTGGTGTACAATGCTTGGTTATCCATGGATATTTTGTGTTTAACTGAGATTTGTATGGGAAATGAGGAATTTCATCAAATCACAAAGTCAATCCCTTTGTCCTCATCTTGATTTAGGATAAGATTTTCCTAAATCCTAAACATTTATGTTTTTGTGTAAATATGCTTAAAATAGTTAATTTTAGCATAAAATAGGGGTTAAAGGGGTTTAGGATAGGAAAAATACGAGTTTGGTGTGATTTCCGGTGTCAAAATGCCTTACAATGGTGAAAAAGTCCGAAAATAACCAAAATCCGGAGTGGGGGTTGGTTCCTGCGAGGGTCCGAAGGTCTGAGGGAAGTTTCAGATTGCTTAGGGAGGATTCCGGAGTCAGGTCCACACTTCCGGAGCACTTTCTCAGATTCCGAAGTCATCTGCTTAATTCCGGAGCGAAGCCAGCAGTCCGGACCGAGGGTTCCGAACTCAGTTGAACTATCCGAAGCGGCCTTAGGCGAGATTCTTCCGGAGCCAGGATATTGCAAGATGGTCCGGATGAGAGGCTTATGAGGCAAAGAAGGTTCGAAGCAAAGTAGGTTCCGAGGTGAGAAGCTTCTTGGTTTCTTAGAAGGTATCCAGACTAAAAGGGTTCCGGACCAAGAAGAGTCCGGACCAAGAGGTTCCGGACCAAGAGGGTCCTTTTGGGGTTTCCTCTTCCGGTTTTGAGTTGTTTTCGACTGAGGAGGGTACTTAGAGAGATTTGAGAGAGATTTGAGGTACATGGAGAGATTTGAGAGAGATTTCACATACTTGGAGAGGTTTGGGAGAGATTCACTATACTTGGAGATATTTCGCATACTTAGAGATATTTGTGAGAGATTCACTATTCTTGGAGATATTTGGGAGAAATTCATTATACTTGGAGAGATTTCGCATACCTAGAGAGGTTTGGGAGAGATTCACTATTCTTGGAGATATTTGGGAGAGATTCACTATACTTTGAAAGATTTCGCATACTTAGAGAAATTTAGGAGAGATTCACTATTCTTGGAGAGATTTTGGAGAGATTCACTATACTTGGATAGATTTCTCATACTTAGAGAGATTTGGGAGAGATTCGATATACTTGGAGAGATTTGCATTCTAACACTATATGGCTCCTTAGGAACTCATATTGAACACTTAGGTGTGTTAGCACAAATCTCACAATAGTCCTTGCTTACTTGAGGATGAAATTTCCTAGCCAAAAAAGGCTAGTTGTGACACTTTCCACTGTCATGACAAAGGGCACTGGAAGCGAAGCTGCCCTAAATACTTGCAAGAGATAAAGCCTACCCATGCAGGCATTTACACTATTATGTCTAATAACTCATTACATTCTAATTCTTGGGTCCTTGATACAGGTTGTGGTTTTCACATTTGTGCTAATATGTAGGGACTAAAAAGAAGCAGGGATGTGGAGCACGAGAAGATAAACTTAATCATGGGGAATATGAAAGTGTCACATGTCACCAAGATTCGAGTTTATTATTTATGCTTAGTAGTGGATTAGAATTAGATTTGAATAATTATTGCTACTCGTCTGATATGGTAAGAAACATTATTTCCTTTCATGGTTTTTATACACAAGGTTTTAGATTTTCATTTGATAATGAAATTGGTTCTATTAATGCTTTTTATAATGGTATATTGTATTTTAAAGCATTGCCTTGTAATGGTATATATGAAACTGTGATGGTTGTAGACAACTTAGGAAATAATGTATTGCACATCGATTCGTCCAATGGTTTGGACAAGGCATGCTTGTGGCATTGTCGGCATGGACATGTCAACAAGAAGCGCATAGCCCAACTCCAATAGGATGGAGTCTTAGAGTCATTCGACTTAAAGTCAGATGACACTTGCGAATCTTGTTTGCTTGGAAAGATGAATAAGTCACCATTTACTTGTACTTGTGAAAGGGATGAGGGTCTGTTGGATCTCATACATACCGATGTGTGTGGACCCTTCATATCTGCCACAAGGGATGCTAACCACTTCTATGTGACTTTTACTGATGATTACAGCAGATATGGCTATATCTACTTAATCAAGAATAAGTCATAAACCTTTGAAAAGTTCAAAGAATTTAAACAAGAAGTGGAGAATCAGTTGGGCAGGAAGATAAAGATGCCCCGATCCGATTGAGGTGGTGAGTATCTTAGTATCGAGTTCCACGACTATCATAAGGAATGTGGAATTGTTTCACAATTGACGCCACCAAGGACACCACAACTTAATGGTGTGGTTGAGAGGTGCAATAGAACCTTGTTGGACATGGTTCGTTCCATGATGAGTCGAGCTTCATTACCTATCTCATTTTGGGGGTATGCCTTAGAGACTGCCGCCCATATCCTTAATCTAGTCCCAACTAAGAAGGTTACCAAAACACCGCACGAGATATGGACAGGGAAGGTTACATCGTTAGCACATATCAAGTTTTGGGGTTGCGAGGCTTTCTTAAGTTTGGGGTTGCGAGGCTTTCTTAAGACGAGAGACTCACGACAAGATCGAACCTCGTAGTGAGCGATGTATTTTCATCGGCAGCCCAAAGAAATCCTTGGATATCTCTTCTATAGACCGAGTGACAATGTTGTCTTTTTTGCGAGGAGAGGGGTTTTCCGTGAAAGAGAACTCGTATGCCAAGAGAACAATGGGAAGAAAATTGACCTTGAAGAGCTTCAAGAGTTAAGTGATGAAGTAACCTCAAACACTAGCGCTCAACCCGAGGAAGAAACTCTTGTTGAACTGATTGATGAGTCCGTATCTCTGAGGCGTCCCAGTAGACTTAGTGTTCCACCTCTGTTATATGGTTTTCATATAACAGCTAATGGTGATACGTTTATCAGTGATAGTACATTGATAAATTTGGATGAACCTAATAACTACAAGGAAGACATGGAAGGCCCTGAGTCTGCAAAATGGAAAGAGGCTATGGACAGTGAGATTCATTCCATGTATGACAATCAAGCTTAGAACTTGGTTGACAATGTACTAGGTCGTAAGACGGTCGGGTGAAAATGGATCTTCAAGAAGAAAATCGACATGGATGGGAAAGTACACACATATAAGGCACGACTGGTTGCGAAGGGCTTTACTCAAACTCATGGAGTTGACTATGATGAGACCTTCTCACCAGTAGTAAAGATTAAATCTATAAGGGTTATGCTAGCCAAAGCGGTATTTCATGATTATGAAATATGGCAAATGGATGTGAAACCGCTATCCTTAATGGAAAGTTGGCTGAAGATGTTTACATGAGTCAGCCAGAGGGTTTTGTCAATGCAAAGTACCCTAATATAGTGTGTAAGCTTGAGAAATCCATTTATGGATTGAAATAAGCATCTCGCAGATGGAATCTTTGTTTCGATGAGAAAGTCAAAGAGTTTGTATTATCGAGAAGCAAGGATGAGTCTTGTGCATATGTCAAAGCTAATAGGAGTACAGTTAGCTTTTTGGTGTTGTATATGGATGGCATACTTCTCATAGGAAATGACATCCCAACCTTGCAGGAGGTTAAGTCCTGGCTTGGGAAGTGGTTCGCTATTAAGGACCTCGGGAAAGCTGCAATATTCTAAGGATAAGGATATTGAGAAACAGGAGCAAAAGACTAATAGTACTTAGTCAAAGTACCTACTTGGACTAGGTGTTGAAGTGTTTCAACATGAAGAATTCCAAGAAAGGTGACTTACCTATCCAAAGCAATACCAAACTGAGTAAGATTCAAAGTCCAAGTACAGAGGCTGAGATAGCAGAGATGAGTCGAGTACCATATGCTTCTGCAGTTGGCTCGATCATGTATGATATGACATGTACTCGCCCTGCTGTGGCCTTTGCTTTGAGCATGGTTAGCAGATATCAAGGGAATCCCGGTGAAGCTCACTGGACTACGGTAAAGAACATTCTTAATTACCTGCGGAGGACTAAGGATTGGGTCCTTACCCTCGGTGGGAGTGACGGCTTAAGAGTGACAGGGTACAGTGACGCCAACTTTCAGACCAACATAGATAATTTCCGCTCTCATTCGGGTTGGGTATTTACTCTGAATGGAGGATCAATAACTTGGAAAAGTTCCAAACAGAAGACTGTAGCTGATTCAATGTGCAAATCAGAGTACATAGTGGAGCTAAAATTCGATTTAGGCTTTTTGGGAATAGTGGAGGCTCATAAGGAGGCCAAAAGAAAGACTTAAGGCCTTTAAATAGGGTGAAAGACCCTAAAAATTAGGGTTTCGTTCTGAGTGGCCAACTCGCCGAGTTGAGAGATGAGATATATAAAGTATATGAACTTCAGTGGAGATGTAACACCCGAAATCTAGAAGGTTAATTGTGGAATTATGCCAATTTCTAGTTGAACTTGGCGAGTTGGAGGAGCCAACTCGACGAGTTAAAGATGAAGAATCGTGGATTTAATGGGTCTACTCGACAAGTTGAGGAGCCTCCACTGCAGTTCATATACTTTATATATCTCATCTAGTATATCTCATCTCATCTCAGTCTCATATGCTCTATATATCTCATCTCATACTTTGCCTCGTATACTATATATATATATATATATATATATATATATATATATATATATATATATATATATATATATATATCATCTCATACTTAATCTCGTATACTCCACATAAATCATCCCATCCTCAGTATCGTATACTCTACATATATCTCATCTTATACTCAATATCATGTAATTTGTATGTCTCATCTCTACTCTATCTTGTATACTCTGTTATATCTCATTTCCGCTCAATCTCATATACTCTGTATATCACATCTCCACTCAGTCTTGTGTTCTCATATTTGATTCTCATTTTACCGAAGGAAATATACTCATATCTCAATGTTGTTTCGAAAGGCAATCTAATTTTATCTCATTTTCATTCCCAAAGGAAAGATACTCATATCTCAATCTCATTCCCAAAGTAAAGATAATCACATCCAAATCTCATTTCCGAGGGAAATATACTCATATTATTCTCATCCCCAAAGGAAATATACTCCTGTTCCTGAAGGAATATCAATCTCATTCCCAAAGGAAATATAATCGTGTTCCCGAAGGAATATCATTCTCATTCCCGAAGGAAATATCCTCTTATTCCCGAAGGAATAACAATATGATTCCTAAAAGAAATATGCTCGTGTTCCTGAAGAAATATCAATCTCATTCCCGAAGGAAATATACCCGTTTTCTGAAAGGAATATCAATCTCATTCACAAAGTAAATATACTCCACAAACGAATATCAATCTCATTCCCAAAGCAAATATACTCATGTTCCCGAAGGAATATCAATCTCATTCCTGAAGGAAACACACTCATGTTCCCAGTAGAATATCAATCTCATTCCCGAAGGAAATATGCTCGTGTTCCCGAAGAAGTATCATCTCATTCTTGAAGGAAATATATTTGTATTCCTGAAGGAATATTAATCTCATTGCGGAAGGAAATATACTCATTACATTCTCTCATACATGTCTCTATGAATATCTCGTGTGTGTGTGTGTGTATATACTCCAAATAGACATATACATGCTCTGATACATGATTTCTATGTATTTTCATGCTCAGTCATCATCTCATAACTTGATGGCATTCACTTAGTACCTCAAGGTTCTTATACTCATATAGATAAATATATAATCAAACAAATAATAATCATAAAGAAGGAGTGAAAGTGATGACTCATCTTATCAGTTAGAGAACACTAACTATCCTACTTTAGTTGCTTTTGTCAATTGCTGCATCTTGATCCATCTTTTGCTATTAGGCATATTCAAACATATTCATAAATGTCTTAATACTTTTCTTAGCCTATTAAGAGACTAATTACTCTTAAGTTCAAAATAACCATCAATGGGTTAAAACTCTATCTTTCATTCTCTATCTCGAAATCTCAATCAGTTAATGAATTGAGCTTTCCACAATAGCTGATTCATTATAATCTAACTCTAAAGCATCAACTAATCAAAATCATTAGTTAGGGTTTCAAACCCAAACTCTCATTAATTTCGTTTCACCATGTAAATCACTTCCTAAGATTGTTAAAAGCTTTTTATAAACTATCAATAACATCATAGATGAGTTATAAACTTAATAACTCAAACAATCTAGCGAAATTAAAGATTCCACCATTGAAGATCAAAGCCTCATAAAAGGAAGAAATCATTACCTCAAAGGGAAAAGGATATTAATCCTTGAAATCTACCATATGTAACTCATCTTGGAACCATTTTTGCATCATAATCGCCCCATATCACCTCCCAATCGATCCCCCATGAAGAATGACCGAAATGAGCTCATAAACATATTATAATGTGTTTTATATACATCGACACATCATGACAAGAGTTGATCAAATTGTGATGAGTATTGGTCATGTACTAACAAGCATATAGTTACCTTGTCGTTTCTGGGAATTAACAAAGCACATTGTTGATTCCATTCCAGCTTTGGGCATTTTGTCCCAACTTTCAAACATACATATCTTCTGAATTTCTTATTTGTTTTCGATGATCTTGATATCCATGTGAAAATGGTAACATACTCTACATGTTGTTAAGTCATATTTTGTTGACTTATAATGGGTCTTAATCTATTAAGTCATGAAGTTGGCCTAAAGAGCATAAAAATACCAATTTTACCCTTTAGACCAAAAATGCATTTCTCATGCATTCTTTCTCTAGAACTTACTCATCTATCCTCTTATAGTGGCTTAAACTTGTCTTGGCTATCTTCATGAAGTTACAACTTGATATTCTCATCTTTTTCTCATAAAAGACCAAATTACCCTTTTGGTTAAGATTTGACTAAAAGTCAAATCTATCTAAATTTTGGGTTGTCACATCAATATAGCATCGCTGCTAGAACCACCACTCCACTATGTCGTTAAATGTTGAAGGAAGTCATTTTTTTGGAAAGGTGTGAAGGAAGAGGAGTGGCATGACCATCTCAAAAATTCAAAGGAATGGTGGGAGCTATCTGGTCTCCATTAATTTGATGGCAATAAGTAGAGGAGGAAGAGGAGGAAGAAGAGATGATCCGATGTTTATCAAATGCGTAAGGCGGTGGTTTCTGACTGGAAGATGGAGGCGGTGAAGTTATTATTCATAAAAGCAACGGTAAGAGATGGCGTCGGAAGGATTTGAGTAGGTTTGAGTGAAGATTTTTGTAAAGGAGGGTGATGATACATGCGGCAAAGCGCTGGAAGATTAAAGTAGGCAACACGTATCATGTGCTGGAGAATTGTGTGTAAACAACTGATTGGAAGTTGTAGCCGGTGGAAATATCGGGTAAGTGATGAAAATAGAAGGACTAAAGTTGTCTAGCTCCAAAATATAAGACTAATTCTGCAAAATCCAAACATTTACTGTTTATAAGGGTTGACTAAGGAAATGGTTATTTCAGATCCAATTTCTAGCAAAATGAATCCATAAAAACCAATTAAGCAATAAATCGAAACCACATAGATCATCCTCATCAAGAATAAATTGATACTGAACCGATAATTTTTTCTAAACCATAATGATCATTATCTAATTTTGTCGAGGTTTTTGGTCTCATTTAGAATTTAATTTTTTGTGTATTTTTCCAAATCAATACTCAATCGAATACTTTAAAATAATAAAACGATTGATGATAAGTTGATAAAAAATCGAATGCTTTTTAGATTTTATTTTTTTTAACGGAAGCCATAAAATAAAAACAAAAGCTAACGGGGATCTAGAAACACAAAAACAAGAACAAACTAGTTGAGAATTGGATTTTTCAACCAACCAATCCAATTCTTCATAACCTAGCTTTTTTAGCACAAAACCAATTAAATGATAACGCTTAATCTCCTCTCAATACTTGTTTTGGCAAAAAATCAAAACATTCATCTAATCCTAAAAAACCCAAATGATTGTCACATACTAGTAGTCGAAAGTCACACGCTTCAAATAAGCTACATGCTAGAAAATAAAGCATTCGCATTGCTTTATTTCATTTCATTTTTTTTTTGAATATATTCTTATCTTCTTTCAATTTTCTCTTTCAGCATATATTCCACAAATTATATAAATACTTAGGGGCCATTCAATATCGAATGTAAATCCAATTTCCCATCATTTCGTTTAAATACTAACTCATTGTAATTTTCTAAAAAAAATATGTTACTTTCATTTTATTTTTTTGGAAAGGGAACTTCCCTAACGAGGGTTTCCGGGCCAGCTTTCGCGCACCGACTAATCCCCCGCTGCAAACATGAGGCTTTGCCTCATGCCCTGGAGTTATTGCAGGCGAATTTCCATGTCCATAAGGGCTTAGTAGTGTCAGGATTTAAACATGTTGCTTTCATTTCATAAACAATGTAATCCCAACAATCTAAGAGCAAAACTTTGATTGTCCGCTTTAATTACCTGACCAATAGATTTAGTTCGTTATACTATTTATATGTTTGTTTACCATACACATGTTTATCTTGATGACCAACATCTCGCTTTGTACTAAACATGGTAAGAAACATGACAATAGTTTAAATAATTTAATATAATGTTAGTTCAAGCGGAATAGAATTATGATATCAAATATAAACAATCACCAACAAGAATATCAAACATAAATAAAAATACAGGCTAAAAAGTTTGTAGTCCAGCGGTATCCGGTATTGTCCTCCCTCCTTGAGATTGAAAATTCAAATTCTGTAGTGGACATAGATGAATTTTAAAAATAATTTAAAAGTAGAGTATTTATTTTGTGGTTTCAAAAAAAAAATAGAAAGATACATCTGATAAACCCAAAATTGACAAAACCATGGGTAGAAGAAAGGGATAATAAAACACTATAAACTCGTAGTGTTTACAAATTAATAATAATAATAAAAAAAAAGATTACAGTGAATTAAAATGATGATTTGATGATTAAAGTTAAAACCTCTTCTTTTTTGCCTTTTGTGTGCATGGGCTAGAAGAAAGAAACATAACCCTTCTAGTTGTAATACTTTCTCATCGACCAGACAGCGCAAACTAAAAACAAATTTGCCAAAGGGGATAATGATTTAAAAAAGAGATATTTTTTGATTTGTACATATTTAGTCATTGAGTTTTTTTCGTCTACATTTATCTCTTCAACTTGTTAAACTGTACATATTTAGTCCTTATAACCAGTTACTCCAAGTTAGCCGGTAAAAATGACTTAATAAGGTAATATATTTATCACTTTGTACACATTTACTCTTTAATATTTTTGTACACATTTAATCCTTAATATTTTTTATTGCAAAATAAGTCATTTTTGTTTTTTTATTCATTCAGTACTTGTGAATGATTTATTTAGGTTTTTTCTCACGACATCTTATGTGGGATAGCCATATAGTGGTGGGATAGTTTCAGATGGTCCTGCTATATGTTGTAGGCCAAGATACCTAGTGCGGGCCGGCTATAAGTTGTAGGCACGAAGACTCGAGAAGAGCGGTTGGATTAAGGCGTCATGCTAACAAACCCTGGGTATTCCAGTCCGGTGACTGGTTGGACATGTTGCATGTTGGCATTCCAGTCTGATTACTGATTGGGCCAAGGTATACCAATCTAATGAGTGTGGGTCCGTTATGGATGATAATACGTTTGTTGTGTTGGGTATTTTGAGGGAAACTCACTAAACTTTGTGCTTACCCAGTTGTTTATATTTTCAGGTTCTATCGTTGGTCATGGGAAGGCGAATGCATGAATGTACACACTAATCAACATTATTGAGGATTACGCATTTCTTATATTACTCTGATTTTCGAGAAATGTATTTTGGAATAAACGTTTTTTTCTTAATAATGGATTTATAATTAGGGAGTTTTGCCTTATTTAAAAGTGAAATTTTTTGGTTGTGAAAATGAGACATTACACATAAACATCAACAGCCTCATACACTTCATCAATGATTGTCCCACGTAAGATGTCGTGAGAAAAACATAAAGAAAACATTCATAAGTACTGAATATGTCCAAAAACAAAAATGACTTATTTTGAAACAAAAAACATTAAAGACTAAATGAAGACAAAAATATTAAGGACTAAATGTGTACAAAATGAAAAATATATTACCCAATTAAATCATTTTTCCCGGCTAACCTGGAGTAACCGGTCATAAGGACTGAATGTATACAGTTCAATAAGTTGAAGGGGTAAATGTGGACGAAAAAAAAACTTAATGATCAAATGTGTACAAATCGAAAAATATATTACTCATTTAAGTCATTATCCCTTTGCCAAATTACAAATGTGGCTCTTGAACTTTCGAAGACTTATTAATTTTGGAAGAAATAATTCCACAATTTACATCTCGACTTATGAATGCATCAACTTACATAATGGTTATGCAACATTCTTTGCCATTAGTCAAAACCACTAGCTAATCAAACTCTAAAACCCCATAAATACTTTCAACCACCGTATAGAGAAATATTGATTTTGAAAAATGTAATGCATTCTATGTTATGAGCCTACCAGGCTCAACTGTGTTCAGTAACACTTATCAAGTCCAAATATAATTTGAACTTCGCTAGTAGAAGACTTCTAGTGAACATATCTATGGGATTATAATTCGTAGTGATATTGTCTACCAAACAATCACCTTTTGGAATGGCATCCCACACAAAATGGTAGCAAGTGTCGGTGTGCTTTGTTCAGTTATTTAATATTTGATTTTTACTTAAGAAAATAACACTATGTTTTTAACCGGAATACTAACATAACCTTTGTTTTATCATCAACTTCTCCATTCAACCAATTTCACCAAATATCTTCCTTAATGACTTTTGTAATCGACATATATTATGCCTTAGAAAAGGACAATGTGATTATATATTGCAGATGGGTTCTTAAACTGATAGCATAATCGTTAAGATAAACATATACCCTATAATTGATCTTTCATTATCAAAGTCTTTATAAGGATCTGAATCAACATAACCAACCACCCCTTATTAGATTTACCAAACTATAGACACATAGAAGGCTTACCATGCAAATAACGGAGTATCCACTACATTGCTTTCCAATGTTCATTCCATGGGTTTTGCGATATATATATATATATATATATATATATATATATATATATATATATATATATATATATATATATATATATATATATATATATATATATATATATATATATATATATATATTCAGGTTCATTTGAGACCATTCTAATTTTGTAAAAAACCGTGAGACCAAATCTAAAAATAATTTTAAAATGCAAAATAAATGGAAAAATCAAAAAATTCTTTTTTTAAATATTATTTTCAGAACTTGAATTAACTAAAAAAAATAAAAAAAAAAATCTCGTTTTTTTTTTAAATACGTGAAATATTCTAAATAGAATATTACACTGACATATTCAAAAAAATAATTTTAAAATGCAAAATAAATGGAAAAATCTAAAAATTCTTTTTTTAAATATTATTTTCAGAACTTGAATTAACTAAAAAAAATAAAAAAAAATTCTATTTTTTTTGAAAAATACGTGAAATATTCTAAATAGAATATTACACTGTACATATTCTAAAAATAATTTTAAAATGCAAAATAAATGGAAAAATCAAAAAATTCTTTTTTTAAATATTATTTTTGGAACTTGAATTAACTAAAAAAAATAAAAATAAATAAAAAAATAAAAAAATGCGTCTCACGGTCTCACAAAATTAGGCCGTCTCACATGAACCTAACCCTATATATATATATATATATATATATATATATATATATATATATATATATAGAGAGAGAGAGAGAGAGAGAGAGAGAGGTAAGTTTCAAATTAGAACCAAAAAAGATTAAGAACCTGAGAACCAACTAATTAAAGGAAATTCTTGTCAAAACTGAACACCACCATCCATCTACTGCAGCCACTCGACGACCTTACCACCACCACTGTCGCATCCTTGTCGGCGTCATGACCTCTTTCTTCCTCGACAAATCTGATCAACTATTGTTTTTCTTATCCTCTCATCAAAACCATCAGAATCTACTTAGATTTGTAGATCTGAAACTGTAGATCTGAAATGTCTTAGATCTGGAATAACCATTGTTGCTGCCGGGAGAACACTCTGCTGGAAGATTGTTGTTGCGTCCCCGCATTGTCTTTCTTCCACTACCTCCGCCATTCTCGATGTCCAGCTCTGTAATTTTTATGTATCCTTTATACCTATAATTATCCGACAGCCTCCAGATCAATGTTTTTCTGATTGTCGCGACACTAGATCTTTCAGATCTGCAATTTTCTGAACGGCGTTGCACCAGATCTTCTATATCTATGATTTTCCAATGACCGTGACCTCTTTTCACTCCTCTCGCTTCTGCTCCGCCATAAACACCACCACTAGCATCTCCACATTTCAGATCTGTTCCACCACCGACACCTCCTCCTCCTTTTGCTTATCTCCACCACATCCTTCGTTTTCTCCTCCAAGCACTATCTTCATGTTGCCTCAGATATGCTTCGATAATGATCTATACGGTAATAAGATCAGATCTTGAGTATTCGAAGACTCTAAGGAATATGACAATCTTAGATCTGTAAATCACATCAGATCTGGAAATAATGTGCACACAAGGTGTTTGATGAAATGCCTCAACGAGATCTGTAAGTTTTTAAGTTCTGAATAAGTGTTTAAAATTTTGTTTTAAGCTTTGAATTAGTGTCTGAAGCGTGTATTATGTTATGAATTTTGTTTTTGTTTTTCTTTTTTTTTCTTTTTTTCTTTTTTATTTTGCAATAAGTTGTGCATTTTAGTGTTTGAAATATGGAATTAAGCTATGAATTAGTGTCTGAAATGTTTCATCAAACTGTAAATTCTGATTTTTTTTTTATCCAAATCTAAATTTTATGTGTAAATGAGTTGTGAAATTAGTGTATTAATCTGTGAATTTTATTCAGAACATAATATAATAAATTCACTTTTTAATACACACAAATACCTCCAGATATGAATGTATAAATATAAGTTTTAAGTTGAGAATATTGTTGTAAATATATAAGTTTTGTGTATTAAACTGTATTACAATGTGAATTTATTGTATTAAACTACTAGTTTTATGTATCAAGCTGTGAATTGATTATATTAAACTATGAATTGATTGTATTAAGTGTTTTTTTAAGAGACAATTGACTGTACTAAGTTATTAATTAACTGTATTAAGTTATGAAATTTATGTATTAAACTGTGAATTTATTATATTAAACGGTGAATTTTGTATATTAAATTGTGAATTCACAGTATTAAATTGTGAATTAACTATATTAAGCTACGATTTTTTTTTTAAATTTTGTGTTTAACAAAAAGAATCATTATACACATATATGATTTTCTCTAAATTTAAATAAATTGTATAAAATATAAACTGTATTAAACTTTAAAAGAAACACTACCCTTCATATTTAAAGGTATACATATAAGTTTTAAGTTAAAATATAACATTTTTGTATATTAAATTGTAAATTTATTGTATTAATCTATTAATTTTGTGTATTAAACTGTGAACTGACTGTATTAAACTGTGAATTAACTATATTAAGTTGTGAACTTTTTATTTATTTTTTTCGTTAAAATATAAATTATTTATGTATGAATGGTTGTATTAATTTTCTTGTATAAATATGTAAGAATGTAACAGTTTTTATAATTGTTTTGCATTAAACTCTAAATTAGTGAATTAATAAGTTTATTAAACTGTGAATATACTATTTAAGTTGTTAATACATTATTTTGTATACATATCGGATTTGAAAGAAAATGATGGTTACAACGGTGATACAAGTGTTTGGTGACAGTGTGTTGTAATGGTTGGTGATAGTAGAATTTGTGTTTGATTCTTTGAAATATTGAATTATTGTAAAATTAATTGTATTAAGTTGTGAATTTTGTGTATTGGACTGTAAATAGACTATATGAAATTATGTAATATACATATTTTGTGTTACAATGCGAATAAAAATATTAAACTGTAAAATTATGAATTTGTCATTTTCTTATCAAAAAAGACAAGAAAAAAATGATTTTTAAATGTTTAATAAGCATTCATATGTTTAATAACTATAAAATGGAGGTTCTTAAAGTTCTTAATCTTTTTTGGTTCTTTTTTTTAACCTTTCTCTCTCTCTCTCTCTCTCTCTCTCTCTCTATATATATATATATATATATATATATATATATATATGAAATGTTTATATGGAAAACAAAAAAAACCCTAACAATCATAAAAATGCATAAAAAAATACTTAGAGATTACAAAACTTTTTAAATTTTTTATTAAAAAAAATGCAGGTTTTTTAATAAATTCGCTGAAAAAAATAAAAATTCAAATTTAAAAAAAAAATTCATAAAAAAAATCAGCGAATTTATATAAAAACCTACGACTTTTTCATAAAAAAAATTTTTAAAAAGTTTTGTAAACTCTAAATATTTTTTTATGTATTTTTATGATTTTTAGAGTTTTTTGTTCTCCATAGAACCTAAACCTATATATATATATATATATATATATATATATATATATATATATATATATATATATATATATATATATATATATATATATATATATATATATATATATATATATATATATTAACCATGCTAAATGCCTAACCCAAATCAAGGCCTATGCAAATCATATCATACCTCAGGGATCCAACAACAATATATTATGAACCCGTGTTATTTATGCCACATTAATGTAATAAGTAGGACTTATCTAGGAAAGTTGCAACACTCTAGAGCTCATGTCTCATTTTGTATGCTAGCTGGTAAATTGCATCTGTTTACCTTTGTATCGGAGAAAAACCTTTCGGACATCTCACATCCTTTTCAACTAAAAATATGAAAATTGACCCTACAAGTCATCAACATTACATATAAATAATTTTTTCATCATTCGAAATCATCATCAAAACTTTTCAACATACACACCGTTATTAACAAATTAGTCTTCTTTAAGACTATTATACCTGACTTCACAATTCTCTTCAAATGGGCTCTTCTCATTCTTAAATGTGAACTTTGAGGTCTACGTTCTTAATAATATGAAATTGTTTTATCCATAACTTTTCCGATTTATGTTGATTCCCGTAATCCCAACGTATCCGGAAAAAAAAACGATAATGATGACATTGTGGATAAATGAATTTGTGGGAGAAAATGTAGAAAATGATGGAAGTTTAAAGTTAAAATGGTTGTTTATCAAGGTTCGAAATAATGTTAGACGTGACTTGACGACAGTGTCAAACGTCAAGCTGTTATGAGTCATGAGGAGCCACATAGTTTGTAAGTGTGACTTAAAGCTACACTTTTGTATTATATATATATATATATATATATATATATATATATATATATATATATATATATATATATATATATGTGACTTAAGACAACAAATTTTTAAAGTATGACATCAAGTACAAGTTTTGGAGACATGACAAGTGTTAGGGCCAAGATCTTTAATACTATTTAGTATCCTGGATCTTCAAGAACTTTCAGGATCCCAAACTTATCTTAGGATCCTGATCATTATCATTACTACTATTTTGTAACGGATATATTTCTAGTCTTTTTCTCAAATTTGCAGAAATAGTCAATATAAGACTAATTCTTAACGAAGAAATACTTTTACCAGACAGAAGACCAGGAAATACCAAGTCAAGCCAACATGTCCATATTTATTCAAGAGGATCGCGGAAATAATGGAGTTGTTGTTACTTACAATAGACTATAAATACACATGTACTTCACATACTACAGACACCTAGACTGTAACGCCCGTAGATCCGGGCTAGTCAATTTAGAGACAATAAGTGTCGAAATGACTTTTCGGAAAAAGATTATTTATAATAAATAGTCTTAAATAAGTTGTATAATATGTCTCAAGGTTTTCCGTACATATAAAGAACGCCGAAATCTGAGTTATAACGAATAAGTTATGGTTCGTCGAAGTTTTACGGCAAAACCGGCACGACACCGGGAAGCGTAAATAGTAAATTTATGATGGAGCGACTTTTAGCCTTAGAAATCTAAACGAAAGTTGTAGTATATGTTAAACCGAGAACATACAAAAAAAAAAAGAACGCCCAAATCGGACTTCGTATGAGGAAGTTATGAATTTTCTAAGATTTGGCGTAGCAGTGCACTGCCCGAAATTCGAATTTTAGTTCGAGCGGTTTTTGGCTTACGCGACCTAAATGAGAGTTGAAGATCTCATTAATAGGAACTCAACGGTAAAAAGATATACGAAAACGGAGTCCGTATGAAGAAGTTACGAATTCTTCGCGGTCATTTAACAGTCTAAACGCCTCCTACTGTTAAATTTGAGATCGGTCGAGAATTAGCTAACGGAATCTAAATGAAAGTTGTAGATCTTGATTTTATCTACGCGTTGAAAAAAAGAACGTCGAAAACAGAGCCCGTATGCGAGAGTTATGATTTTTCTAAGTTTAAAGGCTGATACGCGATAGGGGGTGACGTGGCACCACCAGAATTGGACACGTGGCACCACTAGAAGGCCACCACATGCCCCAACTCGGCAAGTAGGTCCTTTTACTCGGCGAGTCCATCAGGATTTCACAATATAAATAGGTGTCTCGGGTTCCATTAATTCTCACACCTTTCCTCTTCCACTTTCTCTCTCTAAACTCTCTCTCTAGCTCCCCTTAAGCCCCCTAAAGTCTAGGTAAACCCCCTAGCACCCGAAGGAAGCCCCGAGGCTCCCGGAGTCCCAAGAAAAGAGCCTTTCGGCTCAGGAACACTGCTCCAGTGAAGCTAGGTTTTCGAGAAAACCCGCTGTAAGTGAGTTGTACCTATCTTATCTTTAGTATATCTTATGTTTCAATATAGTATTGTTATTAGGACCTTATAAGGAGTATTTGAGCTATTATTATTATGGGTTATATAAGTATTGTTTAACGCTTATATAATAGTAATAATAGCTAGACTATTAAATTAGTCTCGTCAAGCGTTAGACTAAACTCTAGTGGTAATGATACTAGGTTTCGTCAAGGGATAATTGTTTTAAGAGTAACGAAGTGCTATCCGAGTGCCGACTCGCCACCTTATCAAGTGAGTGCATGGTCCCTTTCATCTTCCACATAGATATGAAGTATTTTACATAAATTACGTGCTATGTGTGCATATTATCTGAATACTTGTTGTCTATGTTGGATGAATGATTATATACATGTTTTAAATGATTTAAATTGTATATTTATATCTACTAATATGTTGGGATAAAACATGGGTAGATGAAATAGTTGGTGTGTGATGAAATAAAATAATGAGAGATAGGTGATGATGAATCGGTGATGTAGGATACTACAACATTGTCCGACAATTTGGAGATGTAGTCATCTACCAGAATATAGATGGCGACCACGGACTATTATAGACAACCCCGTGGAAACACTAGCAGGCTCATAACCTGTAGGTGACGAATTACGAGTTCAGGCGATGTTGTAACTACGTATTCATGCGATGATACTCTAACCCCCTTACTATGAATTATGAGTTCAGGCGATGTTGTAACTACGTATTCATGCGATGATACTCTAACCCCCTTACTATGAATTACGAGTTCAGGCGATGTTGTAAGTACGTATTCATGCGATGATACCCTAACCCTTGGTGGGTACGTATTGAGGGAGTAATCCCTGAATCAATACTGTCTAGGCGATGTAGGCGATGATCCTTAGGGAAAGTCCTTAGGAACAAACATATAAGAAGATGCGATGTAAGAAGATGAGAGGTAAAATATGATGTAGGAGACGACCCTTAGGATAAATCCTTAGAGAGGGTACTTAGGAATAAAGAAGATAATGGGGATGGGTAATTGGGTTAATTGTTTGATGATTGAACATAATAATTATATTATTGTGGGTTGAAAACCCTATGTACTCACCAGGTTTCCGAACCTGACCCACTCAATTTATTTATATCACAGGTGTCGATATGAAGTGACATTACACTGAGAGATTAAAGAGATGTAGATCACTAGTGTAAATAAATGTAAGTTTCGTTTATGCTTATGTTCCTGTATTGACGATGACATCCCAAACGTTTTAAAATGAATAAAATACATTTCTTCGAAAATGTTTTGATAACGTATTTATCGTATTTTTCTGGGAACAAATTCCGTAACATTTTTATGAAAAGAAGTACTCTGATTTTTACAAAGCATAAACAAAATCGGTCTTTTCTGGCCGTAAAAATGGGGATGTCACATAGACTCACTACAATACTTGTACTTGTCTACTTACTTTCATTTCTGTAATCCATCTTTTAATCAATACAAATCAACAAGGTAGGTGATCCTACCAAGGATCAAGGACTTTCCTTGTAAATCACTTTTGTAATTTTTTTTCTAAGCTTGTTAATTTCTTTACCTACAACACCACCGCCTCTCATTTAATCTGGTTGATATTCACTCAATTGATTTTTGACCAAAAAAATTCATCGCCATTCGTGGGACCGTGGTGTTTATAATCCTCGAAAAATCATGTCTACACAACCGACCTTCTCTTCCTCCTATGTCCCCTATGTTCCTTTGTAAAATCTTCCACCTCCTCCAAGTGAACTCCATGGTCAGAAGAAAACTCCTGATGTACCAAAGAAGAGCACTCCGTTGGTTGGTTTAGGATCCCTGGGGTCCTAGGATCCTCCTGCCTTAGTCTCCAATAACGAACTCTTCTCCGTCATGAAGATATTGAGACAACAAGTGGCTCAGCAACATGAAGACAACAGAACACTACTTAAGGTAGTGGAAATGATAAGCACAGAGATCCTCAAACTTCAGGAAGCTACACCCTTAATCTTACAACTAAGGATCCTGAAATTTGATAATGTAGGATCCTTGGGGAAACGTTAGAATCGACAGCTCCAACATCTGTTACTACCCCAATAGGGAGAACAATACCAAACATCGAAAGTCCTATGAATTAGGATCTTGATGAGACCTCCAATATTCCTAATAACAGAAATACCAGTAACCCTTTAACAGTAACACTATTAATACTAACTCTACGAATCTTGATGCAAGAATAAGTCCAATTATGGCCAAAGATCTCCAGCAACTAAGACACATGATCTCAAGCGTAACAGGAGTGGTCCAACCTATACTGGAAGCACCCCCCCCCCCCCACCAATCATAGGATTTGAAGATTTAGCCCCTCAATAGCCGATATCGAAGTTCCTAAGCGCTTCCAAACTCCTGCCATGAACCCTTATGTTAGAACCACAAATCCTGAAGAACATATCGTACAATATAGGGAAAGAATAAAGATCATTCCAATTCCACCACACTTAAACGAAACTTGTTTATATAAAGGCTTCAGATCGACTCTTATAGGATCAGCCTTGAAATGGATTCTCAATGTTCCTCCTTATTCTGTTACCTTTGTTTCCCATTTAGTTAATCTTTTTGATAATCAATTTTCTTGCAACAAAATATTTAGTGATCTCTACCGGGTGGTCCAGGATCCCAAAAAACCCTTAATGTATTTTGTAAGCAGGTTTGGTATGGAATCTCTAAACATACCAAACATTGACGTGGCCACAGTCATAGAGGCCTTTAAGATGGGTTTGAAGAAGGATTATCCATTCTACGAAGACCTTGTGATGACTCCATGCAAAGGTGTGGATGAAGTCAGAAGTCGGGCATTAAGGTTCACCAGATTGGAAGAAGAAAAAGAAACACTAACGAGAACTAGCATGCCAAGCTCCTATGAAAATCCCAATTATAAGGCTTAATCATTAGCCCATAAATCCTATAAATTAAAACCGTATTCCAAACCTAATCGTCACAGGGTTAATACCCCCGAAGATGAAGGAGAGGAAGACGAATTTCCTAAAATTACTGA
Source organism: Lactuca serriola (assembly GCF_051521515.1). Taxonomy (NCBI): domain Eukaryota; kingdom Viridiplantae; phylum Streptophyta; class Magnoliopsida; order Asterales; family Asteraceae; genus Lactuca; species Lactuca serriola. Next base: position 55,906,413 of record NC_136415.1, read on the forward strand.
CTATTGCTTCTCTATGGATGTTTCAAGTCTAATATTCTCCATGTAGGATCCTGGTGACAAAGCAATATGGCAAAGGAAGGGAGAGAATTCGAACAACTGGAAAGAAAAATCAAAGTGGTGTGAATATCATGAGGATTTCGGTTACAACACTAAGGACTGCATAGCCCTCAGGAAAGAGATTAGTATCTCCTAAGTAAGGTTTATCTCAAAGAGATCCTAAGAAGGAAAAAATAAAGATACAAGGGAAAAGAGAAAGACCCTGCGAAGATTCTGGAAAAGCCAGGATCCACTCCCTCGGATGTTAAGATAATCAATGTTATATCTAAAGGATCTGACATTTGTGGAACTTCTTTTTCTGCAGCTAAAAGGCATGCCAAAGTGTCCACGACTGAAAAGGAGGAAAGACCCTGAAGAAACACATTGATCACAAGTAGCAGGGAGATTACCTTTGCCGAACAGGATTGAAAAACATCCATGATCCTCACCACAATGGGCTGGAAATCACCTCATCAGAAGAATCCAGGTAGACGGAGAATCCTCAGTGAAAATTATACTTTTAGATGCTCTAACCAGAATGAACAACCCAAGATCTAAAATAATCAAAAGATCCTCGATCCTAAGAGGATTTAGTGGTGAAACAAAGCACACCGTTGTAGAAATCAAGCTACCTATCTACATTGAAGGGGTAAATTCCATGCAACTTTTTTGTGTTATTGATGCTTTTTCTTCATATAATGTCATATTAGGTAGGACATGGATCCATGACATGAAAGTTGTGTTATCTACGTGCCACCAGTGCATCAAGATGCCTACCCCATAGGGGATAGTGGAGATCGTCGGGGCTCAACAAGAATCTAAAGAATGTTATATGACATGGATGAAGTCTTCTACAGTACCACAAAAAGCATAGAAATTAAAGCATGCGGCATGATATGTTCTAGAAGCGAAAGAGCAGGATGTAAAGGAAGTGCCCTATAGCTTGAGGATCCTGAAACCAAATTCCTCACAAGAACCTCAATACCAAAGCAAATAGATCAAGAGCTAATTAAGTTCTTAAAGCACAGAAACAAGACCTTCGCTTGGAAACATGAGGACATGACAAGTATACAGTTATAACTCATAAACTCAATATAGATCCTTCTTTCAGGACTATACACCAAAAAAGAAGGAAATTTACTCCAGAGAGAAACTAAATCATTCAAGAAGAAGTTGAAAAACTTCTCAAAATAGGGATGATTAAAGAAGTGAAGTTCCCAATATCGATAGCCAACGTAGTGGTGGTCCAAAAGATGAATGGCTAATGGATAGTATGTGTGGATTACAAGGATCTCAATAAGGCATGCCCTAAGGATCCTTTCCATTTACCACACATAGAATCAATGATAGATGCTACGGTAGGATATGAGGTACAAACGTTAGTGGACGCTTAAGCATGTTTCCAACAAATATAGATGAAACCATTTGATCAAGAGGATACTACCTTTATAACCCATACAGGTATATATTGCTATATTGTCATCTATTTTGGTCTTAAAAATGCAGGGGCAACTTACCAAAGGCTAGTTAATCGGATGTTCAAGGATAAACTAGGGGACATCATGGATGTCTACATTGATGAAATAGAGATCAAGTCTAAGAGAGCTAACGATCACCTCAAAGATCTTCAAGGAGCCTTCAACATTCTAGATGAATACAACATGAAGTTGAACCCCTCCAAATTCCACTTTGAGATAAAGGCAAGAAAGTTTCTTTGATTATGGTCACCAAAAGAGGGATAGACGCCCGCCCTGAATAGATCAAAGCCATAATTGATCTAAGATACCCAACTACGACCAAAGATATCTAAAGACTGACCGAAAAACTGGCGGCTCTAAACAGGTTCATTCCAAGATCCTCAGACAGGTGCAAACCTTTCTGCGACATCCTAAAGAAAAAAAAGAGGTTCGAATGGAACAAGGATCATGAAAACACCTTCCAATAACTAATAAAGTACTTAATTTCAACACCCCTAATAGTAAAACCATTAGATGGAGAGCCACTCCTCTTAAACCTTTCAGTACCCTCAAACGCTATGAGTGTTGTCCTGGCCAAGGATCTTGACGGGGATCAACATCCTATCTACTATGTAAGTTGGATTCTCCTAGATGTTATAACCAAGTATTATCATCTCAAAAAACTAATATTTTCACTAGTTACAAATTCTATCAAGTTAAAACATTATTTTGAGACTCATACCACACACGTAAAAACTAATTATCCAATCAAGAATGTTATGAGAAAACCAAAGATTTCAGGAAGGATGGCCAAGTGGTCGATGAAGCTCAGCGCATTCGATATAAAGTATGAGCCAAGATCCGCAATAAAGTCACAAGCATTAGAAGACTTTGGGATGAATTTAGTAATGATATACAAGCCTAAATGGAAATAGAAACTCTACAACTTCTTGAAGAAGAAAACAAGGGAAGATGGACACTCTTCATGGACGCAACATCCAACCAAAGAGGAATCGGCCTTGGGATCATGTAACACTCGGTTTCAGATTTGCCTTGTTTCTTGGTGCCGCGGCCCAATCATCGGTTGTCATGGAGTTTAGGGCTTTGGTAAAGGAAGGATTTAGCCCATTTCGGATCTAGTTGCCATGGTTTAAGTGATCCATGTATCTGATTGTGTCTTCTGAAGCCAAGGGTATGACTGTAAATTGATATCTCGGTCTTTTATGGGTTTTGGGTTTTATTCAAAAGGTTTTAAGGCTTGGGTATTTTGTTAGGAGCGTAGCACTTCTTGCCACCTTTTCATGGATATAAGGTTCGTTGGAAACGGACTTAGGATGAGAGAGTTATGGTACTCTAAAGTTATGGGCAGAATTGGAGCCTGGATGGAAAAGCTTGCAAATCAGTCCCATACATGTAGGAATGCATGCATGTGCTTGGCTGGGTACGCCCAACATATAAAGGTGATTGGTCACGGGTGGTTCATGAGTATGTCAGTTGTACAAAGGAGTACGTGGGGTATACTCCCTTCAGACCAAAACCCTAATTTCGGGGTTTCTACCCTATATAAGCAACATTATACCACTTCTTAGGTCATTTTGATTTAGCCACCACCCCTTCCTACGTCTATAAAACCCTATATTTCCTTGGATGAAGCTTGGTGCTTGAAAGAAGACTTTTGGTGGTATGTGCAAGAGGAGAAGGAGGTGAAAGACTCAACCTCAGGAGAAGAGCATGAAGATCCAGTGCTAACATCTCCATATCAAGACTTTCAAGGTATAAAGTCTCTACCTTGCCTATTCATTTCATAGATCTACTTTGGGTTGGTTTTTAGTCATTTAGTCCCTTTTTCTTGGTCTTGGTGGGCTAGGTTCATTTTAGGGGCTCAATCTTGTAGATCTAGACATCCCTCTCTCATAAAAGTGCAAGCTTTGTGGAGAGTGTGAGTTCAATCATGAATTAAGACCATCCATTAAGCTCTTTTAAGCTCTAGAGTCCCATTAAGCCATGCATGTTAGTAAAGTTGCCAACTTTACTAGAAAAGTCACCTTCAGGAGTCAAACTGGAGAGTTGGAGCAAGGGTTGAAGTGATTAAGTGCTTATTGGAGAAGTTTGGTGTACAAGGGAGTATGTTGGGCGTACCCACCTGGTACGCAACACGTACTAGCCCCAACAGGTGTACGCTTAGCGTACTAGATGAGTACGTAGGGCGTACTCGACCAGGTTGGGCCTTTCTTGGATTATGGACTTTTTGGGCTTTGGACCTTAGACTAGGAGTTGACTAGGGTTGACCATTCGGTATTTCATGCCTTTTGGACATTGGGCCTTCTTGGGTTAGGTTTATAATGGATTTGGGCCTTTTGGGCCATTTTAGGTTCGGGCTTTCATATAGGCTTGTAAGTGCATGGATTTTGTTGCACCAGCTAAGGATGTATGTTTGGATTGGGAATAAGTTATTTGGCTTAGGGGTAAGGCCCATGCAAGGGTTTGGGCCCAACTTGTGAAATTAGGCCATTAGTGGGCTTACATGGATTTCAGAGTTTTGGACTTGTTTGGTTTTAGGCTTAGGCCTTAGTTATGAATCTTGTTGGGCTAGGGGTAAAATGGTCATTTTACCCCAAGTATGGATTATGGATCATGGTTTGGGACTCCATTGCTAATTTGGTTATATTTTGGTATTGAAAGTTCGAGAAGTTTCCAGGGCAGCAACTAAGGATTTCTTGCAGTGAACTCCAACAGCGTGAGGTGAGTTACCTTCCCTGTATGAGTGGGTCGAAGGCACCAATGCGGCCCACTAGTAGTTGTTTATAGTAGAGATGATTGTCTTTGTGATAATTGTCTGGTATGCCACTATCTGTAGAGATTTAGGTGCTGGTGTGCTATGTTATTATGTAGTTGTAGTAGGAGGGGTGAAGTAGGCCCCGTAACTGGTTGAAATAAACCGGAGGGTAGCTTAGGCACCCAGATATGTCTGACCATATATTTATGATATGATATTATGTGGTAGTGGTAAGGGGTGAAATAGACCCCGTAACAGGTTAGAATAAACCGAAGGGTAGGTCGGGCACCCAAATATGTCTGACATGGGTAGGTCGGGCACCCAGGTATGACTAACAGGGGTAGGTCGGACACCCAGGTATGTCTGACATGGGTAGGTTGAGCACCCAGGTATGCTCAGCATGGTAGGTCGGGCACTCAGATATGCCTGGCAGTATGTTTATTGTATGGTATGTGGTATGATGCGGGAACTCACTAAGCGTCGTGCTTGCGGTTTTCGGTTTTTGTTTCAGGTACTTCTTCTTCCAAAGGAAAGGAGTCGGCATGATTGCAGCTCATCACACTACATTTTCCGCGCATGAGATCTTTGGGAGCTAGACTCTGATTTTGTTTTCTTATCACATGTTTTGATTATTGACATATGGGTTTTGATATGGCATGATGCTATCGTTAGTTTTCAGACTATTGGTTTTATAATTACTTAATTAAAAATGAAACTTTTTGTCATGAATTTTGGGATGTTACACTAAAGTCGTCATAGGGAGATATACTACCCCATTTCGTTAGTTTTGAGTTCGACACAACCGACAACGAAGCGGAATACGAAGCACTGATTGTGGGACTAAAACTAGCCAAGGATCTTCAAATCAAGTATCTTCAGGTATTCATTGATTTGTTATTAATTACTAACCACTTTAATGGATCATATGCAGTTAAAGGCGAAAGGATAGCATATCGGATTCGATTATTCGATTATTCTTGAAACAGTATGCAATGAATGATGGATAATCAATATGGTGATAAATAAAAGATGTTTTATTTATATTCATAAGTTCTGAGACCATATCGGATTCGATTATTCTTGTGTTTCACTTTGCATGTTTTGACTTCCAGAATAACTAAGTCGCTCTTCCTGAATGACTAAGTTATTCAAATTCTCCACAGTTGTTCATATATTGGAAGTAGATATGAATCAAGACTGTCATGGGTTGGCTTGTAGAGGTCTAAGATGTTGGACAAAGTGGTGCTACAACCCTCATGAGTGCTCATAAGTTCTGAGTATTAGATTCAACCCACGCTCACTAGTATCACTTCATGGAATTTATCTCGAGTGATCGTGAGACGGTAATATCATATAAGTCTTCAAACCTAGACATATGACTTGTTGCTTATGAGTTGGTTATACATTGATTGTACGTAAACGCATTGGTAACTCGATGTTATAAAATGTGCCTTTGTGTATGATTCAATAAGTAGTAGAACAAGCATATGAGTCGAAGTTTATTTGTTCCTTCTTGGATTAGAAGCGATATTTGGGCCCCTAGATGGTTTTGTGTATGTACTGGGCCCAATCAGAACTAAGTTGATGTGTTCAAATAAGTTCTATGTCAAACAAATCGGAAATCGAGAAACAAACTGTTGGACAATAAGTAAGGCATTGTTCCATGTATTTGTCCGGTTGATATCTACAACAAAGGATTATATGATCACTTATCTTAAATGGAGTATCAGCATCATCTCAGTTCCACAAGACCTTGAAAAAGCTACGATTGTTGATCGGTTCCTGAAGTTATTCTTGCAGATATAGTTATTAGACTTATCCAAGTGGGAGACTATTGGATTAGGTGTCTAAGTTCATAACTATTTCTGGAATGTACTTGGCCCGATTAGTATGGTCCATTTGGGTTGCATGGCATCATGCATTTCGATAGACCAAAATGAAAGAAATAACACATAAGGTTTATTAATATATTATAAGTTCTAATATATTAATAATATTATTTAATTAGTATTGATCAAGAATAAATTTGGAATTAATTAAGTGATCAAAAAAACTAATTAAATATATGGGTAGATTGTGTAAATCACCCATACTTGTATAGTAGGCTAATGCTCCATGGATTATCAAGTTGGGCTAAAACTCATAGGATGCTCCATGGAGGCTCCATGGTATTTTTGTACCCATGGATCCAAGAAATGAAGAGTCATGTCAGTTAGAGTTTACTTGGTGTAACCCTAATTATGACACACTATATAAGCAACATGTTGTAGACCAAAATTGGCACTAGTGTGAGAACAAGAGGGCATAGCCGATTCTAAAAGTGTTCTATTTCTCTCAAGGTTACTCCAAGTGTATTTGGTGTTGTGTGAGACATTTGAGGCATCACACTTGAGGTACTAGGCTCACAAGGTTCTTAAGGAATCCAAGCAACTAAAGGTATGTATTTCTTGCTTACGTTTATGTTTAAAAGTTCCCCATGTATGCTAGATAGGTTAAGAACCTTGGAAAATCAATTTTGCATGTATCGTAGATAAAATATAGATCCAAGGTTTCTAAGGTTGCATGTATAACATAGGAGTGTTAGAATGCTCAAAAACCTTCAATTACTGGCCAACAATGAAAAGGGATGCCTTCTTACATGCACAAAAGTGTGATGCTTGTCAAAGACATAGCGACATCCTTCATCAACCAGCAGAACCTCTACACTATATCATCTCCTCTTTCCCATTCATGAAATGGGGAATGGATATAGTTGGAAAATTACCAAAAGCTCCAGGTGGACAGGTCTTCATAGTAGTAATGACAGACTATTTCTCGAAGTGGGTAGAGGCTAAAGCCTTTGTTTACGTGATAGATAAGGAGGTAACCTCATTCATTAAATGTAATATCCTGACTAGGTTTGGTATCCCAACCGAAATCATATGTGATAACGGGTCTTAATTCATAAGCAAAACGACTAAAGACGTTTGTGCTAGTTAGGGAATTAAAATGATAGCATCCACTCCTGTCCATCCTCAAGCCAATGGTTAAGCAAAATCCAGTAATAAGATTATAGTCAACAATTTGAATAAAATATTAGATAAGAAGAAAGGAAGATGGGTTGAGGAACGTCCTTTTATTTTATGGACAAATAGGACTACATCAACAACAGCCATAGGTCAAACTCCTTATTCCATGGTATTTGGGACAGAGGCCGTGATCCTAAATGAAGTGGTAATCCTTATAGCAAGATACCATATCCTAAACCAGGATACCAACAATGAGATCCTTGCTCAGGATCTCTACACTATCGAAGAACTTAGGGATCTTTCTAGGATCCGCATTGCTATTCATCAACAAAGAATCGCTAAAACATAAAACAAATGCATCAAAGTTAGAAGATTCTAGGTAGGTGAATTGGTTATAAGGAAAGCATTCCAAAACACCAAGGATCCTAACGCAGAAAAGTTCGCATCCAAATCGGAAGGGTCATATCTTATTGATTCAAAAGCAGGAAAGGGGGCATATTGGTTGGCTACCCTAGCAGGAGACATCTTGCCAAGATCATGGAATGCCACACACCTAAAAACGTATTTCATGTATGTTAAATCTTTTGTTTTACAAAAAGTTCGAAGATACACATTCTTTTCCCTTTACTTTTGTCTAGATTCTTTTGTTTTATTTTTTCGAAGACCATTACTGACTTAAGCATCGGAGGGGCGTTAGCTAGGCTAACACCCACCCTAAGCTAACATTTTCATACCATAGAGATTTAGGGATCCTAGCCACTATGAATAGAGATTGATCATGTCTCCTCTGACTAAGGGTACTTACTCCCCTCTAAGGTTTAAAGAGTTAACAACCTCATTCTTACGAGTTTAGGTTTCTACACCTCGCTTGGACGCATGATATCTTGCTACGAGATATGGGTAAGGGGATCATTTCCCGCTTAGTGAATTGGCAACACTCTTATTTCTAAACATATTTTAAGATATTAACATTTAATCAAAGTTTTATAACATTAACATATTATCCTAAGTATGGATTTTCCCAGGTGAATTTCCAAAGTTAGGATCTTCTCTAGTTATTTTCTAAGTTGGGATCCTCCCCGGTTACTTTTCTAAATTGGGATTTTCCCCAGTGAATTTCCAAAGTTTGGATCTTCCCCAATCATTTTCTAAGTTGGAATCCTCCCTAATTACTTTTCTAAGTTGGGATCCTCCCCAATTACTTTTCTAAGTTGGGATTTTCCCCAACATTTTCTGAAGATGAATTTCTCTAATAGAAGATAAATATGGATTTTCCCAAGCGGTTCCCTAAGTTGGATTATCTTGAGATGGATCCTTACCTATACAAGTTCCAAGATCCTAGGTAACTAAAGGATTTACAAACATGAAATTTCTCCTAAGTTAGAAGTCTTCAAAAAGATCAAAACTAAACCTAAGAACTGTCAGGTTCTATCTATCCTTGTTTCTTAAAGACAATCTTTTTATTCTATAACTAAAGGTTCATCTATCTAAGGATCCTAACCGTTTTAAAGTCTTAAGCATGTGACTAACTGTTGTAGACCATTAAGATCCCAAGAGTTCCTGTGAAAACTGAACTCTTTAGGATCCTAATCATCCAGGGAAACCTACTACTACTACCACATCAATCATGTAACAAGAAGAAAACAACCATGGCTTAAAATAAAAGGGTTACCCATCAACCCCACAAAAAAGAAAAAAGGTTAATTGTTTTACATATCCAAAATACTGAAATTGTTTTTAACTAATCAAACTTAAACCACAGTTTGATCATCACCACCTAGAACTTTCTCTGTTTCTTCCTCCTCTCCTCCTACCTCTAGCTGCCCTACAGCATCCTGACTGGTGTTAATAGGCTCACCAGTTAAATTAGCTAGGGCTTCATGCCAACCAGCTACATTCCAGGATCCCATGTTGGCCATGTCCTTTCCAAGCTTGATCTTAGCTTCCCAAATAGCCACAACAGTGCTACCTTTCACCTCAACAATTAACTCTTCAATCTCCGCAAAATGTTCCTCTCTTTTCCGCTTTCTCCTTGACCAATTTTTCCACCCTTTGCAGAAAATCCTTGTTGGTCTATTATTACTCCTTCAAAGCTTGTTCTATCCGACAAGCTTAACCTTGAGATCCTCAGTGGAGTAAGAAACATGGTCAACCACCTGTAAGGAAAATCGGTAAGGAAATTAAAGGCAGATAAAAGAGAGAACAAGGTTGCTTACAAATTGCGAGAAAGAGATCAACTTCCACAACGCCTCATCCGCTTCAAGATTCTCCAGGTCAAAATGTTGGATTACTGTATAAGCCCGTAAGTATATTTGGTATGTACTTGACCCGGTTGTGAATGGTCCTTTTGGGTTACCTTCACCAAAGCAACTGGACAAGATGATTTATGGAGAGAGAGAGAGAGAGGTTATTATGGTTTATTAATATATTATATGAATAATATATTAAAAGAGAAATCATATAGTTTAATTAATATTGGTCAAGAATTAGTTAAGAATTAATTATGTGGCTAAAAGAGATTAATTAAATAAAGGGGACTGGAACTGTAAATTATAAGATAATTGATTTTGGGCTGTGAATCCTTATGGATATAAGGGGGGACGAAAATTAGAGTGTAAGCCCACTCTAATTTCATCCAAGGGGCCTTATTCTAGAAGGTTCTTAAGCTGCTTAGGGCCTAAGTCATCCAGTTAGGGTTTTGACTAAAACCCTAGTAGCTCAGCTATTTAAGGACCCCTAGGGCACCCAAAATCGGCTACCACTTATTCTAAAAAGTCCTTGAGCCAATTTTGTGCCTCCACTCCCTTCTCTTCTAGATCATCTTCTTGCTTGTGGTGTTTGTAAGCCATTATAGGTTTTACACTTATGACACTAAGCTTCTTGAAGATTGAATATTCTTGCAACTATTGAAAGGTATCATCTAAACTTGTTTTGTTATAGATCTCGATTTTAAAAGTTTTCTAGATTAGGGTTTACAAGCTTTGGATTATTTGCATTTACAATAGAGAAACCTAGATCCAAATGCTTTAGGGTTTTGCATGTGCACATAGGATGTTCTTTTGCTGAAAACCCATCAATGGTATCAGAGCTTTGATTGGTTTCAATTGTATTTGATGCTCATATGTTCGTTCATAGCTTGAAAAGAAAATTGTTTTTTATAAACAGACAACTCACGACGTGACTCACTGAGTTAACGACGTGAGTCCAGTCTTTCTGACAGACTCGACGAGTGCAGTAAGCTGCTGGACGAGTCTGTGGATCAGATGGTTCAAAACTCGATTTTTTGACTTATTTTGTGTTTGCATAATTACCAAAATTGTTTTTGAATAATAAAATCCGATTTTTGTATATATATTGTGATTATCGTACCAAAATAAAAGATTTTTGTCATTTAATTAGATAATTGTTACCTTATTTGATAAATATTAATTACTTGAATTATTTGATCAATTATCTTGCATGAAATTGGATTAGGTCAAAATTATATAATCACCCAAATTAATTGTTTAATTGTTTATTTTAATATTTATCTAGATAGTTTTGAAATGTTTCAAAACTTGCTCTCAAGTTTTGGAATTAAAATTTTTGGATTAAAAGTTTAATTTTCAAATAATTAAATTCCAAACCCTAGAATTTTAAAAGTTTAAAATTTACCCTATACTATTATAATATTATAAGAATGATTATTATATATGTATAAGATAAATGCTAGCCTTACCGTTAGTATGCCTCATTCACGAAGCCTATCTATAAGGGGGTATAAAGTTATGGCCTATATAAATGGCCTTTTAATGGGTGTCCACTCTCACCCACCGCTTCCTTGATTGGTGAAGGGTCGTTAGCCGAACGGGTAGGATAGGGCAACTCACTCCTCAATTAAAGTATAATGATTAATTAAGTGACTAAATATTTTTATACAATTCTCAATCTTAGTTACTTTAGGCAAAATGTGAATTTGATGCTATTCCATGAAATTACACTTTGTACCATTGCTAAAACGTTAATGGAGCGTGTGTGGTTAATCGGCACACTAATTTGGTTCTAAGCATGTAACACTGTAAATTTTTCAAACAAATTTTTTATTTAAAATGACATAATTTTTCACAACGCGTTTTTCAAAAATCCCATTTATTTAAATTACCAAATACAACTCCATAATTATTCAGTTAACAATCCAGGACCCTCAAAATATAGTTCCTTCTCTGGTGTGTACAATCAAGGCGGCGTCTTTCTGCGATTCTGATAAAAACCTGAAACACATAACACATAACATAGTAAGCACGAAGCTTAGTGGGTTCCCCAAAATACCACACACACAGCTCATTAGCCACTCGAGGCTATATCACTGTAAGACCCTCCGGTCAATGTGTCTCAGTGGGACCCTCCAGTCCCATGGTTCGTTGGACCCTTTGGTCCGGTCTATAAAGCTCTGCATAGCATAAATCACAAAGATATAATGCACAGCATGATTCACAACATAAGGCAGGATAACATGATACTCATTGTCAGCACATAAGACCCTCCGGTCACACATAAGAACCACTCTAGGTAAAGTATAGTCAGAAGACTCACCTCGTAAGCTAGCAAGCAATTATCCTCGAACTCGAATCTCGAACTTGCCATCGCCTAACAAATAGGGTAAATATCTCCAGTTAATACTCGATTTCTAGACTCTAATGATCCAAATTTTATTCTTCTCTCTCTAACTCTAGAATTGGTTAAAAGACCATTCTACCCCTCCCTGGTCCCCATTACTCATCTTGAGCAAACCCTAAAGTCAACAAAAGTCAAACTCGAGTCAACAGCCCATATTTGACCTGACTCGCCGAGTGCACCCATGTGACTCGTTGAGACCCCTCGTTTTCCTCAGAAGTCTCGTGGAGGTTTGGCTCGGCTCGTCGAGTTGACTACCAACTCGTCGAGTTATCGCATGGCCGTGAACATCGGGACAAACCCTCACTGAATCGTCGAGTCAGCTCATGGACTCGGTGAGTCTTCTCAACTTGATTCTTAATCAGACGTCCAAGGTTAGATCTACCACACTAGACTTTAGATCTAGTCCTTAAAGGCACAAAATTCGTGTAAAGTCTCGACGTTGACGCTCATGCATGATATATATACCCAAAAATGCCAATACAAAGCCTTACAAAGGGTTAGGTGCTCAAAGTCTAGTCTCTAGGCTCTAGCTCAATATAGTTCAGGTCTTTCGGCTCTCAAGACCATCCACTCTTCAGATCTGAGGTTTCAACCTTAAATCATACCCAAAAGGCTCAATGACTCTAAGCAATGGAAGAAAACCCCTAAAAAACTCCTATAACAAGATCTCCCTAGAAGATAAGCAAGTCAGCCTATTTACCTCAAGCAAACACTGTTGAATCTGTGTATCCAAAGCCTCCTCTTTCCCCAACATCAATACTCTTCACTTCTCCTTTAATGAATGCACCAACAATCACCAACTTAGCTCCTCACTCACTTTCTAGCTCTAATGGCGTATAGGGTTTTCTCTCAAGGGTGTATGGTAACTGGTGAGGCAGAAATGGGGGCATAAGTTCCCTTATATAGGCCCGAACCTCGGGAAATTAGGGTGCCTGGCACCTACTCGGCGAGTCAGCTCTCTGACTCATCGAGTCCACTCATTAAATCCACATTGGTAACTCGGCCCAACTCGGCGAGTCGGACTCACGACTCGTCAAGTCACTCTATAAATCTCAAAATTGAACATATAAATAATATACCTGGGTTTTCGGATGTGACAAAGAAAAAGGTGGCAAAGGGTGACTCGATGTTTGTCATAGATCAATGGAGCATGTGTGGTTAACCGGCACATTGATTAGGTAACTGTAACATTGGGGGCACCATGTACATTTGTATGGTTATTCACACCCTGTTTATGATCCTCGATATCCTAGTCACAAACTTGAGGGGCATATCGAGCTTTAAACATGCCATTGCAAAGTTCAATGAATCTTAAAAGATCTAGGAGTTTCAATACATTCAAAACTTATCTTTTGTTTTTCATGGTGGAAATTAGTGAATCGTCATTCACTTACCTTCAAATTATTTGCAATTTAAATTACGCCATCCCTCTTTTAAGTTGTAAATAATGTTGTTGGATCCTAGACCTAATTTCTCATTTGGGTGTTTAATTGGGGATTCTTATCTAATCAAATTTCGTCTCTTTTCCTTTTAAGATGTCGAACTCAAACAACGCTCAAGGCTCGAACTCTTCCAGCTCATTCTCACTCATGAATTTGTGTGGGAGGGTAATCTTCAATGGAAACAATTTTAATGATTGGATCTGCAACATACGAATGGTTACTCTCTACAAGGACAAGGAGTATGTCCTCGATAAGGAGCTAAAGGAAGTAAACCTCGAAACTGCTACTCCTGAGGAGATTGCTGCTTATGAGTCCCATGAGCGAGATGCTATGAAAGTCCATTGCATCATGCTCGCCACCATGACGGAAAAACTCCAAAAGTCCTACGAGGACTTCTACCCCTATGAGATGCATCAAGATTTGATGGATAGGTACCATCAAAGCGCGAGGCAGGAGAGGTACGAGATCATCACTTTGATGATCACGACCAAGATGAGAGACGGAGAGTCTGCACTGCTCATCTCCAGAAGATGCAAAGATATGTTGACCGCCTGTAGAAGTTAAAAGTGGACTTCAATGAGGAGTTGGCGATTGATATAATTCTTCACTCCTTACCTCCTTGCTACAACCAGTTTCGCATGACCTGCCACGTGATTAAAGAGGAGGTCACGTTGAGCAAGCTTCAAGGGTTATTGAGGACTGTTGAGAGCAACCTCAAGGATAAATCTGTTGCATCAACTCCTACTGTTGCCCCCGTCTTGGCTATTGGGTAGGGGAAGGGTAACAAGAGGAAGGCTCCTTGCAAGAGCCACCATAAAGGAAAGTCCCACGATGGCTCCTCTTCTAGTGGGACCAAGGCTAGACCTGCTGCACCCACCTCCAACCCAAAGTTTGCAAAGTGCTACTACTTCCACGAAAAGGGGCATTAGAAATGAAGCTGCCCAAAGTACCTACAAGATATCAAGGATAGAAAGATCAAGTCATCCTACGCATGTATTTACACTATTCAATCTAATGATTCATCGCATGCTATTTCTTGGGTACTTGATACAGGATGTGGTTTTCATATTTGTTATGATTTGCAGGGCTAAAGAAGAAATAGGGATGTAGAGCATAGGAAGATAAAGTTGATTATAGGGAACAGAAGATCGTCACCTGTCACCAAGATTAGAGTTTACTCTTTTGTGCTTAGTAATGGATTAGGACTAGATTTGAATAACTGTAGCTATTTGCTAGAAATGGCAAGAAACATCATTTCTTTTCATGGTTTGTATAGAAAAGGATTTAGATATTCATTTGATAATGAAAAGGGTTCTATATATGCTTATCTTAATGGTGTTTTCTATTTTGAAGCATTGCCTTGTAATGGAATATATGAAACTGTGATGGTTATAGACAACTTAGGAAATGATGTGTTGCATATCGATTCTTCCAATAGTTTGGATAAAGCATGTTTGTGGCATTTTCGTCTTGGACATGTCAACAAACAACGCATAGCCCAACTCCAAAAGGATGGAGTGTTGGATTCATTCGACCTTAGGGACGATGACATGTGCGAATCTTGTTTACTTGGAAAGATGACCAAGTCACCCTTCACTGGTTCTTATGAAAGGGGTGAAAGTGTATTGGATCTCATACACACCGATGTGTGTGGGCCCTTTAGATCCACCACAAGGGATGCAAGCCACTTCTATATGACTTTCACCGATGATTATAGCAGATATAGGTATATCTACTTAATTAAGCACAAGTCAGAAACCTTTGAAAAGTTCAAAGAGTTTAAGCAGGAAGTAGAGAATCAGTTGGGCAGGAAAATCAAGATGCTTCGATCCGATCGAGGCGGAGAGTATCTGAGTCTTGAATTTCACGACTACATCAAGGAATACGGAATCATTTCACAATTGACACCGCCTAGGACACTGCAGTTGAATGGTGTGTCTGAGAGGCGTAATCGAACCTTGCTAGACATGGTCCGTTCCATGATGAGTCGTGCTTCGCTACCTATCTCATTCTGGGGTATGCCTTAGAGGCTTCCCTCCATATCCTTAACTTACTCCCTACAAAGAAGGTTGCCAAAACACCTCACGAGATGTGTACAGGGAAAGCTCGCTCGTTATCACATATCAAGGTTTCGGGTTGCGAGGCATTCGTAAGACGAGAGACTTACAACAAGATCGAACCTTGTAGTGAGCGGTGTATTTTCATCGGCTACCCACATAAGTCGTTTAGTTATCTCTTCTATAGACAGAGTGACAATGTTGTCTTCGTTGCAAGGTATCCACACTTGTTTCTTTGCTTTGTGCCTTTACGATTGGTACAGGTAGCTTAGGAGTTTAGCTTGGTGAGATGGGGTCACCTTTGGGTAGTTTATCCTTAGAATAAAGATGCCACTTGGAAACGTTATTTAATTTTGAAACTTATGCTTCCACTACAATTAAATACTTTTGATATTTTGGATTTGAATTGAACGTAACGTTGTGGTTTGAAAGGTTTTTGAAATAAACAATGTTTACAGTCTTTGATGTGTGTAAAACCCACTAGTTTTAAACCTACTTTTAATTATCAAATAACACACAAAAGGCAGTGAACCTATCAATTGTGGTATAGTTCAAGCAAGTAGGGTATCGAACACAGGGAACGGCAAATTAAATACTAAAACCTAATTTATCTAATTTATCTAATAAGTAGGGGTTTTCTCTAGTTTTACAAGACTAGAAACTTACTAATTATTACTAGAAAACAAAGACTTGACTAGATTCAATAACGGAGAAGTACTTCTATTTAGTTCAACTTAATTGATCCTATGGTTGATTTCAAGGTAAAAGTGCAATGGATTAATTCTTTTGCTAGTTACCGATTCAATTGATTAATTCCGTATTCACTTCATTAATCCTTAGCAAATAAATCAATTTAAACAATGGCCAGTTGTCTATTTCAATTAAATTTACTAGATATAATATTCGGGTTAAGTTAGACTTGCAATAGCTAATTAATTTATCTTTTAATTAACTTCTTGTTTAATGGTCATCTCACAAGCTTGCACATAAATTTACTTGATTTTCTTATTAATCCTAGTTTCATGTTCATTACACTAGACATATGACAAAAAGTTTTCACTAAGCATATGAGATTGATAGCTAATAGATGTTCATGCTAATTAATTATCTCCCTATTAACAGAAAATCAATTATCATTCATACACAAGGTTCTTTAGCAAGCTAAAATAACTAAATTAACCATTATAGAATTAATCCTACCAAGAATCAAACCATATTACCAATTTTGTATCCCCAAATAGAAGTTTAAAGAATTTAGCTCATAACTAAGGTAATTAACAGCAAACAAATAAGTTCAAGTTGCTTAATCATGTTGACAAAACAAAAGAAACAAATAGAATGGTGGAATTATGCCTTAATTACTCCCGTAATTGGATTCTAGCTTCCTTGGTCGACTTCTAGGGTTCTTCTGGTTTCTTATTCGCAGCTAAGCACTTCTGAATCGTCCCAGAACTTCTTGCTCTCGATCTGTGGAATTATCTTTAAATAAGCGGTTCGACTCGTCGAGTCAAGTGGTGACTCGTCGAGTCCCTCTCACATTCTACGTATTGCGATAACTATCTGGGATCCCGAGTCATTATCCTTCTGATTCCTCGACCGGACTCGTCGAGTAGATATATGACTCGACGAGTAGAAGCTTCTTTTTCAGTGTTTTCCTTCTTCATTCCACTCTCAATCTTCTAACCGCTTCTCTTGTTCCTTTTACTTCCGAGCTTCATCTTTGGACTGAAAACCATAATTTAACACTTTTAAGTACCTTTTGTCCATAATATGCGATAATTTAGCCAATATATGAATAAAAAACTATACTAAATACACACTAAATATGCACATATCAAAATACCCCACACTTGTCTTTTGCTTGCCCCCAAGCAAAACTGAATTTTAATCATATTAGAATTATGTATAACAACTCCAATCTAACCCAGCCATTATGCCAAGACCGCAACGCATGTATTTGTGTCTAAAATTTTTCCTAAAGAACCCCCCATATTCCAAATACTCACAATCCTCATAAACATTCACCCACTCACCCCGAACTATGCTCATTTTATGCAACCCTCCAAATCCATCCGCAGAAAACCTCTTTACCCTCAAGGTATTTTTAATCGAGCAACCCAAGCATACATATTCTAGAAAATTACAATTTTTCGATACCACTATGAAATTCTTTGAATTCTTCACTTTCTTGATAATTTGATCTTTGATCTCTTTGAATTCACCAACTTGTATTGACTATTGGCATCTTCAACTTTTTTTGGATTTTCGGAATTTTGATCTTTTGATCTTCACTTTATTTGCTCCAAAATTCTTATAAATTTTCTTGTAATTCTCTCTTTTTTTTTCATGTATTTCTCAATATTTTTTTTCACTCAAATCCCTACATGCTTAAGCAGGGGCGCTCAATCTCAACCTTTATTGGCTAATGATAAAAATTTTCCTGGATACATTTCAGGTTTAGGCTGCTAAACATATTGCATCCCTCAGGCCGAGCAAGGTCGTGTTTTTGTCTCATGATTTCACTGAAATAAGGAAGCCACAAATGCACTAGAACGTGTATAGGCTCAACTAAACATTTGGGTTCTCATGCAATTATTAACATAATTCTAATATGGAATCCTAATTTTTACCAAAATTTTCTAATTTAAGCCCTAGCAATTTTAATGAAAAATTTTCAAAAATTAACTAGTGTAACCAACCAACCCCCTACCCCACACTTAATTTTTGCAATGTCCTCATTGCATATTATGCATGATAAAGAACAATAAAAATAAGAAGAGAATTGGAACAAACTCCCCTGGGATAGTAGTGGCGAGGTTGATATCTCTTCTCTTCAGCTCCATCTTCAATTGACTTTAGACATGGGAACAGCTCATCCATGTCTTGGGTGTCAAAGTCTCGTGTGGTATAGCCTTTATAAAAGCTCCAAATATAAGGGAAAAACTCTTGGAAATGCTCGGAAAATGATCTTCAAAGAATAGAACCAATGCCCATATCAGATGTCATCAAATCTTCAGCTCAAAAGTAAGAAGAATGAGCGACTCGTCGAGTAAGTATGTAGACTCGCCGAGTTGAAGCGTAAATGGCAGAAGAATCGTGAATTTTCACATGGACTCGGCGAGTCCATAAGATGCACTCGGCGAGTAGACCGCTGTGTGACAAAAATTTTATTCTACCCAAGTCCGTTTCTGATGTATGGGGGTTATATAAACGAATAATTTCCCTCATTTTTCTTCAGGGAATAAACACTCTATAACCCTTCTATCAATTGGACTCATAGCTTGACTCAAAACTTCGTTTCCTCTCTCGCCTAGACTCGATTTCTCGCTTCATTTAGCCTTGACTCTAGACCCTCACATGCAATCCTTACACTCAACTGAAAAGATCAAAGCAACACACAAGTAATAGAAAAAGGAAAACAAACATCAAAAATAAATTCCTAAATTACCCTAATAAACTAGAAGTTTAGAAAGAAAAAGAAAAGAAAACTCTAATGACGGGTTGCCTCCCGCAAGCGCTTCTTTTTGTGCGAGTCTTGAGTTGGACTCCCAACTTAATAAACTTCCAATAAACTCATTGCCAATCCATCCGTTGCATTAAATATTTTCTTTGTTGGACCAATTTGTAAAATTTGACTCTTTGCTTCTAAAATTGGCCAAACGAGCTTTAATACATAAAACCCATGAATTCTGACAAGGGTTGGGACCGGTCGGGTACTAATTAGAAATGGATCGCGCTTCAGAACTTTCTCCAAAGTTGGAATCGTCACCCCATGCTTTGAAACACAAACGGGAAGAACAGGGGACCATGTAATGGTAATGGTCAAACCACAACTTGGTTCCTGCAATTCAGCTTTTTCTTGTTCTTCGTCTGACCTCTCTGCTAGCAACCTTTGCAGCTCCTCCAAGTCTCTTTCTGGATTAAATTCATCATCTTGTAAATCTAGCTCTTGTGACTCAGATTGTTCTTGATCGTTAGACAAGATGATATCTAACCATCTATCAAATTTCTTCAAATCTTCATCCGAGTCATAATCCTCATCTTCCTGCACTACTTCCTCAAGAAAAGCATCAAAAGCATCGAGATTTGGAAAATACATAATAAAAAATAAAGATAAAAATTAAACTAAATAAAAAAAATAATCAATAAAATAAAACCGATAACAATTAGCAAATAAAATTAACTATTTGAACCGTTCCCCGGCAACGGCGCCAAAAACTTGATGTGTGTAAAACCCACTAGTTTTAAACCTACTTTTAATTATCAAATAACACACAAAAGGCAGTGAACCTATCAATTGTGGTATAGTTCAAGCAAGTAGGGTATCGAACACAGGGAACGGCAAATTAAATACTAAAACCTAATTTATCTAATTTATCTAATAAGTAGGGGTTTTCTCTAGTTTTACAAGACTAGAAACTTACTAATTATTACTAGAAAACAAAGACTTGACTAGATTCAATAACGGAGAAGTACTTCTATTTAGTTCAACTTAATTGATCCTATGGTTGATTTCAAGGTAAAAGTGCAATGGATTAATTCTTTTGCTAGTTACCGATTCAATTGATTAATTCCGTATTCACTTCATTAATCCTTAGCAAATAAATCAATTTAAACAATGGCCAGTTGTCTATTTCAATTAAATTTACTAGATATAATATTCGGGTTAAGTTAGACTTGCAATAGCTAATTAATTTATCTTTTAATTAACTTCTTGTTTAATGGTCATCTCACAAGCTTGCACATAAATTTACTTGATTTTCTTATTAATCCTAGTTTCATGTTCATTACACTAGACATATGACAAAAAGTTTTCACTAAGCATATGAGATTGATAGCTAATAGATGTTCATGCTAATTAATTATCTCCCTATTAACAGAAAATCAATTATCATTCATACACAAGGTTCTTTAGCAAGCTAAAATAACTAAATTAACCATTATAGAATTAATCCTACCAAGAATCAAACCATATTACCAATTTTGTATCCCCAAATAGAAGTTTAAAGAATTTAGCTCATAACTAAGGTAATTAACAGCAAACAAATAAGTTCAAGTTGCTTAATCATGTTGACAAAACAAAAGAAACAAATAGAATGGTGGAATTATGCCTTAATTACTCCCGTAATTGGATTCTAGCTTCCTTGGTCGACTTCTAGGGTTCTTCTGGTTTCTTATTCGCAGCTAAGCACTTCTGAATCGTCCCAGAACTTCTTGCTCTCGATCTGTGGAATTATCTTTAAATAAGCGGTTCGACTCGTCGAGTCAAGTGGTGACTCGTCGAGTCCCTCTCACATTCTACGTATTGCGATAACTATCTGGGATCCCGAGTCATTATCCTTCTGATTCCTCGACCGGACTCGTCGAGTAGATATATGACTCGACGAGTAGAAGCTTCTTTTTCAGTGTTTTCCTTCTTCATTCCACTCTCAATCTTCTAACCGCTTCTCTTGTTCCTTTTACTTCCGAGCTTCATCTTTGGACTGAAAACCATAATTTAACACTTTTAAGTACCTTTTGTCCATAATATGCGATAATTTAGCCAATATATGAATAAAAAACTATACTAAATACACACTAAATATGCACATATCAGTCTTCCATTGCATTTTCCGTTACAAGATTTTAAAAATAAATGAAAAAAATTTGAGTAAAAATCATGACGTTACAATGCAAAGCATCCCAATAGAGTGTCTAAGCTTGAGAAATCCATTTATGGATTTAAACAAGCGTTTCACAGATGGAATCTTTGTTTCGATGAGAAAGTCAAAGAGTTTGGTTTTCTGCGAAGCGAGGATGAATCATGTGTATATGTCAAAGCCAGTGGAAGTATAGTTAGCTTCCTCGTATTGTAAGTCGATGACATACTGCTCATAGTAAACGACATACCGACCCTGTAGGAAGTTAAGTCCTGGCTTGGGAATTGTTTCGCTATGAAGGACCTCAAAGAGGCTGCCTATATTGTAGGAATAAGGATAGTGAGAAACAAGAGTAAAAGACTAATAGGACTTTGTCAGAATACTTACTTGGACAAGGTACTAAAGCATTTTAGTATGGAGAATTCCAAGAAAGGGGAGTTACCAATCCAAAGTAATGCCAAGTTGAGTACGATTCAAAGCTCGAGTACCGAATTCGAGATAGCAGAGATGAGCTGAGTACCTTACGCTTCCTCAGTTGGCTTGATCATGTATGCTCTGACTTGTACTCGTGCTGATGTGGTATTCGCTTTGAGCATGGTCATCAGATATTAGGGGAACCCAGGCAGAGCACATTGTACTGCAGTCAAGAATATTCTTAAGTACCTTTGAAGGACAACTACCGCTCTCAGTCGGGCTGGGTCTTTACCTTGAATGGAGGAGAAGTGACATGGAAAAGTTCCAAGCAGGAGACCATAGCTAATTCAACGTGCGAATCAGAGTACGTAGCGGCGAGCGAAGCGTCAAAGGAGGTGATATGGTTGAAGAACTTCATTGGAGACCTTGGAGTTGTGCCAACCATAAATGAGCCCATGGAAATTTTTTGTTATAATGAAGGAGCGGTTTCCTTGATCAAGAAACCGAGGGATCATGGCAGATCTTGACATATCGACAAGAAATATCATTTTATTCGAAATCGGGTGGAAGAGGGACTCCTCTTAGTGAAGCGGGTACCGTCAGAGGATAACCCGGCAGATCCCCTTACAAAGGGACTGAGTAGGGTTAAGCACTTGCAGCACACTAGGAGCATTGGGCTGAAGGACGATATTAGTTTAGATTAGATAGCATTGAAACGTGTAATAGATAAATTGTAATTAACATTTGATGATTAAATAAAGGAGTATTATTTATGAGTAAAGTTATTGTCTTATGTTAATTGTTTACCTATTGTTTCGTTTTGCATGATATGACTTCCTGAATAATAAGATTATTCAAATAGTCCACAATCGTTTATACTTTGGAAGTTGGTATGAAAGAAGACTGTCATAAATTGGTTTGTAGATTGTCTAAAGTGTATTAGACATAGAAAAAGTTTGCTACAAGGTTCATGAGTGCTTATGAATAAGATTTGAGCATTGGATTAAACCTACACTTGCTGGTATCACTTCATGGATTTTATCACGAGTAATCGCAAAATGACAATATCATATGGTCTTGAAACCTAGATATATGGTTTCTTGTTTGGAAGGTGGTTATGTATTGATAATGCGTAAACGCATCAGTAACTTGATGTTATAAAATGCATTATTGTGCATGATTTGATGAGTGAATAGTAAATGCATATAAGTCGAAGTTTATCTATTCCTCTTATCCTAAGAGGGTAAAAGCGATATATGGGCCCCTCGATGATTTGGTTTGACTTATGTGCTGGGCTCGGTCAGGACTGAATTGATGTGTTCAATCATGTTCTATGTCAGACGAATCAGAGATCGAGAAAAAAACTGCAGGACAATAAGTATGACTATGTTCCATGTATTTGTCCGCACGATATCTAGAACGGAGGACTATATGATCCCTTATCTAAAGGATAGGTTACTGATAAGATTAGAGTTCGACATCATCTTTGAGAGCTACGATTGCTAATCGGATCCTAAAGTCATACTTGCATTTATAGTTACTAGACTTATCCAAGTGGGAGACTGTTGGATTAGTGTCTAAGCCCATAACTATATTTGGTATGTACTTGACCCGGTTGTGCATGGTCCTTTTGGGTTGCCTTCACCAAAGCAACTGGACAGGATGATTTATGGAGAGAGAGAGAGAGAAAGGTTATTATGGTTTATTAATATATTATATGAATAATATATTAAAAGAGAAATCATATAGTTTAATTAATATTGGTCAAGAATAAGTTAAGAATTAATTCTATGGCTAAAAGAGATTAATTAAATAAAGGGGACTGGAACTATCAATTATAAGATAATTGATTTTGGGGTGTGAATCCTTATGGATATAAGGGGGGACGAAAACTAGAGTGTAAGCCCACTCTAATTTCGTCCAAGGGGCCTTATTCCAGAAGGTTCTTAAGCTGCTTAGGACCTAAGTCATCCAATTAGGATTTTGATTGAAACCCCATCAGCTTAGCTATTTAAGGACCGCTAGGGCACCCAAAATCGGCTACCACTTATTGCAGAGAGTCCTTGAGCTAATTTTGTGCCTCCACTCGCTTCTCTTCTATAACATCTCGAACTTCGCAGGTATATTTTGAATCTCTCCTCTTTTATTGGTTGCCATTTGTAGTCCCTGGAGTTAGTTGAGTTGGGCCATGAGAAGTATAAGGACTAAAGTTGCAACTTTGATTCAGGAAGGAGTACGTTGAGCGTACATAAGGGTAAGTTGAGCGTACTAGCCGCACCCTAGTACGCTGGTCATATACTCATGTACACCGGGCATACTCATGTTAGGTGAAAACCCTAATCTTGAGGGTTGGGGACTATATAGCACCCTTATAGCTCATTTCCTCTGATTATCGTCAACCTCCCTATCCTAGAGAGCGTTCCAAACCCTAGTTTCGTGTGTGAGTGTGAGTCGGTGTGCATTTTGAACCTTTGAAGGTGAAGTCATTGCACCAAGGAGTTGGAGAAGGAGAACAAGGCTACAGATCTGAAGTTGTGTTGTGCCCTAGAAGCTCTAGAAGGTAAAAAGCTTGGAACTTTATGCGTATGTGTTATAGATCTAGTCATTTTAGCTTTATGGAAGCATTCTTGTCCCAAAAGTCCCAAAATCGTGCATGTGATGACTTGGACGAAATGGGTAGTCCTTTCAGACCTTAGAAGACGTCCTAAGTGATAAAACTGAGGTCCCAATAGCTAGATTTGTCTCATGCATGAAGTAGGAAGGTCTTAATGGATTAAGACCATGTGTTAAGAACTTTATGGATGTCCAAAGTGATAAAGTTCGAAACTTTATGGTTCAATGGCACATTTGGTCGATGGATCTGGAATTTGGGCTTAAGTTCTTAAGCCATTAAGCACTTATTAGGCTTTTGGTGAAACCCTGCGTATGCCCAGCGTAATTCCTATACGCCCAGCATACGGGGTCAACCACCCTGATGGCGGTCAACATAGGGTAGGCGTACGCCCAACGTATTGGAGGAGTATGCCTCGCATACGTCATCAGTTTAGACTTTTGACTTGTGGGCTTCCGGTTGGGCCGCTATTAGACTATTTGGACTTAGGCCTTGTTGGGCCCTGAATATTTGAAGTTGGTTCAGTTTTGATAAGGGGTCCTATGGTAAGGCCCAATTAGGATGTTAGGCTTAATTATGAAAATTGGTCCATTGTTGGGCTTGTGCATATGGAATTCGGTTAGTAGATTGATATTGATCCTTGGGCCCAAATTGGGGAAATGGACAATATGGACCCTTTGGCAATTTTGGAGATCCCACTTATTAATTTAGTATTCATCGTTTTAGGCAGTCGAGGTGGTCGGTAAAATAGCGGCGGGAGACACTCAGTTCAGTTCTGCACTACTTGCTAGGTGAGTTATCCTCACTATATCAACAGGGTCTAAAGCACAAAGGCTGACCCTTTATAGATTCTATGCGGTTATGGCATGATACGTTTATTGGTTTGCAATCCTGGTAGTTAGGATGAGGTTATCTTTATGCTTAGTGACCTAGTTATAGGATGTTGCTATGCTATGTGATCTGTTAGATCGGTTTGATTGTTATATATGTATGCTAGCATATGTTATTTATGCGCACATGATTGTTGTCTGGTGGTTGGGTTGAGGCGGCCCTGCTTTGTGCTGTAGGCCAACATACCCCAGGCGGTCCAGATAGGCTGTAGGCCTTGCGAGGCGGTCCAGTCATGTCGAAGGCCCGACAAGCAGTCCGGATAGGTAGTAGGCCCTGCGAGGCCGTCCTGTCATGCCGAAGGCTCGGGAGTGGTGCAGATAGGTTGTAGGCCCTGCGAGGCGGTCTAGTCATGTTGAAGGCTCATTATACATGTTGTTTGTTATTATTTTGTTGGTTGGTATATGTTGGTATGTTGGGGGTAACTCACTAAGCCTTCGAGCTTACATTTATTGATTTTATTTCAGGTACTTCAAGTGGTTATGGCAAGGCGAAGGCGAAGGCGTGACATACACATCCTCATATTTTATGATTTAGGATTTCTGGGAACTCTGATATGAAATCATTTTGAAAACAATTTGTGAGCTATGTTGACATTGGAATAATTTTATTTACCCGGATTGGTTTTGAAAGTTTAAATTTTTGGTAAATTTTTGGGTTGTTTCAAGTTGGTTTCAGAGCCTTGGTTTGAGTGAATTGGAGGAACACTCTTGTGAATCCAGTCTCAAATCAAGGAAAAAATTTTCAAAATGATTTTAAAATAAAATTCAAAATAAATAAAGGGGATGTGATGTGTACTGTCCGCCAGAGCCAGTAAGTAGACCTCGAAATACCATACAGTTATTTGATTATGTGATATGTTAGAACAGCATGCAAGTACTAGGGTAGAGATCTTTAGGAAATTGTATGACATAATTGCTTGATTATGTGATACCTGCTAGCCTAGGGTTTCCTTTATATGAGATTAACATCATTACTATAGTGATTAGTGTATGCATCACGGTTATACATAATAAAGATCTTATAGCTTGATAATGTTTGATTTGGCCTTATGTTATGTTCTTGTCTGATTGGGGGCTTAGGGTAGGATCGGATATTCGAAAGTTTATAGGGTCCATCGTTATGTATGGCTAGCATACACTAGTGCTATAGGGTTGGTGGAAGTTTCATGGGTGAGTTGTATGAGGTCGGTAGGCCAGTTATGGAACAATTAGCCCCTCACTAGGAGCGAGGGTTGAGTGGACACCATGCATGTGTATACTATGGCGTTATGATGATACTTGAGACAAATATGGGTAGGTGTGGAAGGTAGTATGGGCTCGTACTACAGAAAGCACAGAACCCATAGGCGTGTCAAGGAAGTCATAATCCCTAGGGTTAGTTGGGAGTTGGTTCCCAGTTATTATGCGGATTATCTGATATCTTTCTTGGTTTATTTTCAGTATGGTGGTTACAAGATGCTTTGGGGCTGGATCGAGATCAGGATCAGGGTCAGGAGCTGGCGGTCAGGATGGATCGGTACCGCTTGAGGTCATCGGTCAGATGGGGACGGATGAGTTGGATGCCAGCATTCGTGAGATCTTGCATGAAGAGGTTGCTACTCTATCCTGGGCATAGTTACCAGAGATGTTTAGGTCTATTAAGACCTCCATGGTTGAGTACTTTGAAGATCGCTACGCAGCCCTAGCTGAGATGGTTTTCGTTGCACTTACATCGGCTATAACAGCGGCAGGGGGAGGAGTTGTCCGGGAATTTCAGTACCGGGACTCCAACAACACGAAGCCCCCTGCTTTTGTTGGGGTTCAAGATTTGGTCGTCGCTATGAGATGGTTGTCTGATGTGGAGGGATTTTTCTTCACGTGTTCATGCCCTGCTGATCAGAGGGTGAGGTGTGCTCTGAACCTGTTACAGTTTCGGGCGAAGGATTGGTGGAGATTGGTTACCAGATCATACACTGAGGAGCAGCGAGTTGCGATTTCTTGGGATCAGTTCAGAGACATGTTCAGTACCCGTTATGTTCCATGGGTGGAGATGGAGAGACTAGCTCAGGAGTTCTTAGATCTGCGTTAGGGCACAGAGTCGGTGACGGAGATCACCAGGTTGTTTACTGAGAGGGCGATGTTTTGCCCGGAGTTTGCTTTTGAGCAAGCTCAGATGACTCGTTATTTGAGTATGCTCAAGACTGATATCAGACAGTTTGTTGCAACACAGAGATGTGATACCTTGTTGGAGCTTCTGGAGGCTGCAAGGCGGCGTGAGCTGGAGATTGAGTTATAGTTACGAGAGTTGAGACAGGCCCCAGGGCAGGCGCAGGCGGTGCCGAAGCGGTTCAAGGCCGCTGATTCGAGGACGGGAGGGCAATGTGTCCACACTTGTGGGAAGTGTGGGAAGGTTCATACCGGATCATGTTGATCAAGTACTGGATGCCACAAATGTGGCAAAGAAGGGCACTACGCACGAGAGTGCCGCCAGCCAGCCCCTACCCCAGATATGAGGATTCGCTTTCACTGTCATCAGGTTGGTCATGTGAAGACCAACTGTCCGCAGTTAGCTATCAGGTCGACGTAGGCTCCAGCATCGGCTACATTGAGGATCACTGATGGGAGGCAGGGTGGAGCAGAGCCCCCGAAGGCTCGGGGACGCACCTTCCAGCTCACAGCCGAGGAGGCCAGAGCAGCACCAGATGTGGTGGTTGGTATGTTTCTCTCCTTTTATCTTGTTGATTATATCTGTTTTATGGTTATATATGTGTATACCTGTATTAGGTACATTTTTAGTGAACTCCATACCTGCTTTGGTATTATTCGACTCGGGTGCGAGTTGGTCGTTCGTATCTCAGACTTTCGGTAGAGAGTTCGGTTTTTCGGTCAGGAAGCTTGAGTGTCCGTTGCTAGTTTCTATTGCCAACAAACCCGGGGTTTTGGCTTCTTCTATCTATCGAGGTTACACATTAGACATATTTTGGGGTATCATTTCCGATTGACCTGATTCCTATCCCCATGGGGGATGTCAGCGTAATAGTAGCTATAGATTGGCTGAGTCGGTTTGGTGTCATGATCGACTGCGAGGGTCAGCGGGTTGTAGTTCAAACCCCAAATAGGGGAGAACTGGTGATTTATGGTGAGGGCACCAGATCGGATTCTGGGTTTTGTTCAGCTCTCAGGGCTCGACAGTACATTTAGAATGGGTGTGCGGGTTATCTAGCGTATGTGGTGGATACGCGGGTCAGCGATTAGCTTCAGTTGTAGAGGTCCCAGTAGTCAGGGTGTTTATTGAAGTGTTTCCGGGGGAGTTACCCAGAGTGCCTCTGGAGAGACAGGTCAATTTTAGGATCGACCTAGTGCCTGGTGCGGCCCCTGTCGCCAAGGTGCCGTACCGGTTGGCACCACCGGAGATGCAGGAGTTGTCGTCACAGCTGCATGAACTACTAGGAAAGCAGTTCATTCGTCAAAGCAGTTCTCCGTAGGGAACACCGATACTCTTCGTGAAGAAGAAGGATGGATCGCACCGGATGTGCATAGACTACAGGGAGTTTAACAAGTTGACGGTGAAGAACCGTTACCCACTCCCAAGGATAGACGACCTATTTGATCAGTTGCAGGGGGCATCATGATTCTCCAATATTGATTTGAGGTCAGGGTACCATCAGTCACGGTGAGGGAGGAGGAAGTGGAGAAGACCGAGTTTAGGACTCGGTATGGACATTACGAGTTTGTGGTGATACCATTCAGGCTCACCAATGCGTCAGCGATATTTATGGACCTGATGAATCGGGTTTGCAAACCGATGCTCGATCGCTCGGTTATAGTGTTCATTGACGATATCTTGGTGTATTCTAAGACTTGGGAGCAGCATGAGGAGCATCTGCAGGAGTTATTGGGGGTTTTGAGGCAATAACGACTTTATGCCAAGTTCTCGAAGTGCGAGTTTTGGTTACGAGAGGTCTAGTTCCTGGGGAATCTCGTTAACCAGGATGGGATTTTGGTTGATCCGGCCAAAATCGAGGCAGTTATGTGGTGGGAGGTTCTGAGATCTCCCTTGGACATCAGGAGATTTTTGGGTTTGGTAGGGTACTACCAGAGGTTCATACATGATTTCTCCAAGATTGTAGTACCCCTCACTCGTCTGACAAGGAAGGAGGTGGGTTTTTAGTGGGACCCTGAGCAGCAGAGGGCGTTTGAGACCCTCAGACAGCGTTTATGCGAGGCCCCAGTCTTGACCCTCCCTGAGGGAGTGGAGGACTTTGCGGTATACTGTGATGCATCCATCACAGGTCTGGGAGCGGTCCTAATGCAGAGAGGAAGGGTGATAGCCTACGGTTCGCGGCAGCTGAAGCCGCACGAGACGAGATACCCCACACATGATCTAGAGTTGGGAGCGGTAGTATTCGCTCTCAAGATTTTGAGACATTACCTCTATAGGGTCCATTGTACCATCTACACGGACCACAAGAGCTTGAGGTATATTATGGAGCAACCGAACCTGAATATGAGGCAGCGCAGGTGGCTGGATGTAGTCAAGGACTATGACTGTGAGATCCTTTACCACCCTGGTAAAGCGAACGTGGTTGCAGACGCTCTGAGCCGCAAGGCAGCAGTACCTTCTATTTCAGTGACATGCATGAGGGTATCAGTGGATTCCCCACTCGTGAGCTTGCTCAAGGAGGCTCAGGTAGAGGGTATGTGTCGGGAGAATTGGAAATTGGAAAGGATTAAGGGTGAAAACACCCGGTTTGTGCAGGACAGCAGGGAATTGTTGACCCGTTGTGTTCGGGGTTGGGTTCCGATGTCTGGTGAGTTTAGACAGATTGTTTTGGAGGAGGCTCATAAGTCTCGCTTTTCTATTCACTCGGGGGCCACCAATATGTACAAGGATTTGTGTTTGAGTTACTGGTAACCGTGCATGAAACGAGAGATCGCTTGGTACGTGGAGAGGTTCCTGACCTGTAGGATGGTCAAGGCTGAGCAACAGAGGCCACATGGAAAGTTACAGCCACTTGAGGTTCTCATGTGGAAATGGGAGCAGATCACGATGGATTTTATCACCAAGCTGCCAAAGACGGCAAGGGGTTTCGACGCCATATAGGTCATCATGGATCGAATGACCAAGAGTGCCCACTTTCAGGCCATTCGGGAGAGCTCATCGGCCGAGAAGTTGGCCGAGATATACGTCTGCGATATTGTTGCACGACATGGGGTTCTAGAATCTATCGTCTCAGACCATGATGTTCGGTTCACCTCTCGATTCTGGCAGAAGTTCCACGAGGAACTGGGCACTCGATTGCACTTCAATACAACTTATCATCCGCAGACGGATGGCCAGAGTGAGCGGACCATACAGAATCTTGAGGACATGTTGAGAGCCTGTGTTATTGACTTTGTTGGGATCTGGGACTCCTACCTACCCCTCGTTGAGTTCTCATACAATAACAACTTTCATTCCAGCATTGACGCCCCGACTTATGAGTTGTTGTATGGGAGGAGATGTCGCACCCCAGTCTGTTAGGGTGAGGTGGGTCACGGGGTAATGGGTCGGACTGAGGTAGTTCTGCAAACTATCGAGAGGATTCAGCAGATCAGATAGCAACTGCAGACTGCTCAAAGTTGGTAGAAGAGCTACGCTGACCGGTGCCGATCTGAGTTGGAGTTTCAGGTCGGTGATATGGTACTCCTGAAGGTCTCACCCTGGAAGGGTGTGATCCTCTTCAGGAAGAGGGGAAAATTGGGTCCCCGATTTATTGGACCATTTCAAGTTATTGTTAGGGTTGGCAAGGTTTCTTATAGACTGGATCTTCCGGAGGAGTTCAGTCAGATACACAAACCTTTTCACGTTTCCTAGTTGCGGAAGTGTATATTGTATGAGGATGCGGTAGTGTCGTTGGATGATGTTCAGGTTGATGAGCACCAGAACTACGTGGAGCAGCTGGTGGCTATTTTGGAAAGGAAGATAAAAATTTTGCATAACAAGGAAATACCTCTGGTAAAGGTGCAGTGGCAGCATCGCAATGGATCTGAGTGGACTTGGGAGTTAGAGTCCGAAATGCGGGAGCACTACCCGGATCTATTCGCTGCAGCAGACTTCAGGGACGAAGTCTAGGTCAAGTGGGGGAGAGTTGTAACATCCCGAACTTCGCAGGTATATTTCTAATCTCTCCTCTTTTATTGGCTGTCATTTGTAGTCCCTGGAGTTGGTTGAGTTGGGCCATGAGAAGTATAAGGACTAAAGTTGCAACTTTGAGTCAGGAAGGAGTACGATGAGCGTACATAAGGCTACACTGAGCATACTAGGCGCGCCCTAGTACATTGGGCGTACACTCATGTACGCCGGGCGTACTCATGTCAGGTGAAAACCCTAATATTTAGGGTTGGCGACTATATAAACACCCTTATAGCTCATTTCCTCTGATTATCCTCAGCCTCCCTATCCCATAAAGCGTTCCAAACCCTAGTTTTGTGTGAGAGTGTAAGTTGGCATGCATTTTAAACTTTGAAGGTGAAGTCATTGCACCAAGGAGTTGGAGAAGGAGAACAAAGCTATAGATCTGAAGTTGTGTTGTGCCCTAGAAGCTCCAGAAGGTAAAAAGCTTGGAACTTTCTGCTTGTGTGTTATAGATCTAGTCATTTTAGCTTTGTGGAAGCATTCTTGTCCCAAAAGTCCCAAAATGGTGCATGTGATGACTTGGACAAAATGGGTTGTCCTTTCAGACCCTAGAAGAGGTGCTAAGTGATTATAATGAGGTCCCAATAGCTAGATTTGTCTCATGCATGAAGTAGGAAGGTCTTAATGGATTAAGACCATGAGTTAAGAACTTTCTGGACGTCCAAAGTGATAAAGTTCGAAACTTTATGGTTCAATGGCACATTTGGTCGATGGATCTGGAATTTGTGATTAAGTGCTTAAGCCATTAAGCACTTATTAGGGATTTGGTGAAACCTCGCGTACGCCCAGCATATGGGGTCAACCACCCTGATGGCGGTCAACATAGGGAAGGCGTACGCACAACGTACCGGAGGAGTACCCCCGCATACGTCCTCAGTTTAGACTTTTGACTTGTGGGCTTCAGGTTGGGCCGCTGTTAGACTATTTGGACTTGGGCCTTGTTGGGCCCTGAATATTTGAAGTTGGGCCAGTTCTGATAAGGGGTCCTATGGTAAGGCCCAATTAGGAAAATTGGGCCATTGTTGGGCTTGTGCATATGGACTTGAGTTAGTGGATTGATATTGGGCCTTGGGCCCAAATTGGGGAAATGGACAATATGGGCCCTTTGGCAATTTTGGAGATCCCACTTATTAATTTAGTATTCATTGTTTTAGGCAGTCGAGGTGGTCGGTGAAATAGCGGCGGGAGACTCTCAGTTCAGTTTTGCACTACTTGCTAGGTGAGTTATCCTTACTATATCAACAAGGTCTAAAGCACCAAGGCCGACCCTTTATAGATTGTATGCGGTTATGGCATGATATGTTTATTGGTTTGCATCCTGGTAGTTTGGATGAGGTTATGTTTATGCTTAGTGACCTGGTTAGGTCGGTGACCTGGGTATAGGATGTTGCTATGCTATGTGATCTGTTAGATCGATTTGATTGTTATATATATATATATATATATATATATATATATATATATATATATATATATATATATATATGCTAGCATATGTTATTTATGTGCACATGATTGTTGTCAGGTGGTTGGGTTGAGGCGATCCTCCTTTGTGTTGTAGGCCAACATACCCAGGGCGGTCCAGATAGGCTGTAGGCCTTGCGAGGCAGTCCAGTCATGCCGAAGGTTCGGCGAGTGTTCCGGATAGGCTGTAGGCCCTGCGAGGCAGTCCAGTCATGTCGAACGCTCGGGAGCGGTCCAGATGGGTTGTAGGCCCTGCAAGGCGGTCCAGTCATGTTGAAGGCTCATTATACATGTTGTTTGTTATTATTTTGTTGGGTGGTATATGTTTGTATTTTGGGGGTAACTCACTAAGCCTTCGAGCTTACATTTATTGATTTTGTTTCAAGTACTTCATGTGACCATGGCAAGGTGAAGGTGTGACATACACATCCTCACATTTTATGATTTGGGATTTCTGGGAACTCTGATATGAAATCATTTTGAAAACAATTTGTGAACTATGTTGTTGTTTGAATAATTTTATTTACCCAGATTGGTTTTGAAAAGTTTAAATTTTTGGTAACTTTTTGGGTTGTTTCATCTTCTAGATCATCTTCTTGCTTGTGGTGTTTGTAATCCATTAGAGGTGTTATACTTGTGACACTAAGCTTCTTGAAGATTGAAGATTCTTGCAACTATTGAAAGGTATTATCTAAACTTATTTTGTTATAGATCTCGATTTTCAAAGTTTGCTAGATTAGGGCTTACAAGCTTTGGATTATTTGCATGTACAATAGAGAAACCTAGATCCAAATGCTTTAGGGTTTTGCATGTGCACATAGGATGTTCTTTTGCTCAAAACCCATCACAAAAACCTCATCTGATTTCCTCTTTTAGGATCCTGGAGTCTTAACAGTCAAATCAAGCTCTCCTAGGAGGGAGAGCGGGTGAGGTTTTTTCATTCTTGAACACTATTTGGCCACTGGACATAGCAAAATCAATATCGGCGAGGGTAAATCGAGCCCCAGAACGTGTGGATTTAGATCCTAAACATAGCGAAAGAGTTTAAACAGTTAAGGATCTTTCACAGAAAATGAAATGAATAAAGTTAAGGATCCTTACCGGTTAACATGGGGATAATAATAATTGAACTCTCTTGATGACTAGGTTGTTCCAGCTTGAATGATATCTCAATCTCGGAAAAAGAAAAGATTCGCTTAATCCTATCTTCAGTATCTTCGCAAAAGGGATGAGCTCTTTAAACTTGAAAGCTACAAAAAATCAAACAAAATAAGAAGTGTGAATTCCAAGATTCTTAGTATAATAACATGAAACCCTACTATTTTTAACCCAAGACTTTGGTAAGAGATTTCTGTCAGGGATGGAGTCGCATCTAACAAAGAAGTACATTTTTCCAAGCGCCATCATTATGCTTAAACTTCAGAACAAGGGGTGAGTTATCAGTTTTGAATTTATGCAAAAAAAAGAGTACCCAAAGGTCAAAAGATCATATCTAATTCGTTCAAACCAATGTTAAGACCCATGGAATGGTTCAGCCGATCGATTTAGTAAAGAATCATATAAACTGTTGGCATGGCTTAAATGTACGAAATTTTGGTAATCTCAAAGAAATCGGAAACGATTCCAGGAAACGGGTAAGAAATACCTATGGAGAAAGGATATTCGGAGAAGCAAACCCAAGAGGAAGACACAAAGTTTGGTTGATTCTTGGCATCGAAAGGTCTGAAAAGGCATCAGCAGGAAAGGCCCCAACCGATTTCAGACCTTCGATGTCGTTATCATCAAAGGATCAAGTTTCCTCTTAAGATAAGATTTTTTTGATCGACGAAATCATCGCCAGGAACATCGATGATGCTTATTTGAGATCGAGTTGCTTTCTTGCCCATAACCAAAGACAAAGAAAAGTAAAGAGAAAAGAACAGGGAGAGTACCTTCGAAGATGTTCAATAGCTTCTGAAAGAGGGCTAAAAAAGTAAGGGGGGATCAAAAACCTAAATGCCTTATTTATGTGAGGAACATAGAAGGGAAGAAGGATGATTTGACAGATAATCATGCCCATATCAATGACTAGAATTCTATCTGTTAGGATTCAAATTTCCATATCCATTAAAATTTTAAAATCCTTATTCTTCTTTTTTATTTAAGTTATACCTTTAAATATTCAGAGATTAACTTTAATATTTCGAAAGTATAATTTGAGAGCAATTGTTAGGGCCAAAGTCCTCAATAATATTCAGGATCCTGGATCTTCAAGAACTTTCAGGATCCCAAACATATCTCAGGATCCTTATCATTATCATTACTATTATTTTCTAACGTTTCTAACAGATATATTTCTAGTCTTTCTCTCACATGTGTAGAAATAGTAAACATAAGATTAATTCTTAACGAAGAAATACTTTTACCAGGCAGAAGACCCGGAAATACCAAGTCAAGTCAATGTGTTCATATTTGTTCAAGAGGATCCTGAGAATGTCGGACTTGTTACTTAAAGTAGACTATAAATACACATGTACTTTGCACACTACAGACACCTAAACTCACTGCAATACTTGTACTCGTCTACTTACTTTCATTTATGTAATCCATTTTTCAGTCAATACAAATCAACAAGGCAGGTGATCATTATCACCTCTCTAAGTTTTATGTTGGAGATCTTAGCAAGGATCAATGATTTTCCTTGTATATCACTTGTGTAATCTTGTTCCAATCTTAATAATCACTTACCTACAACACTAGAGTCTCTCATTCAATTTGGTTGATATTCACTCAATTGATTTTTGACCAAAACAAATTTTTTAGAACCTTTGTATTAATAGAGTGGTAAATTTTTTTAATTTTTTTTAAACATGAAATAAAAAAAGATTTTTTATTCAATAAAAAGGATAAACTAGAGAAGAGAGTGTGAAAAAGGGTCCTCACACGATGCATCCTTTGCGTTCACCACATCTCATATCACCACAGTTACACATTCATCTCATGCCACTTCACTGCATCATACAATGAGTATATGTCGTTTGACCTAATAAAAAATTCAACTAATAGTATTTACTTCAAACATTTTAAATGATAAATTTTTATAATTTATTATTATTATACACAACTTAAAACTATTTAATATCATCGTTAACTTATGATTTATTTTTAAATGTTTAATTACCTATTTGCGGTATTAATTTTTATTCTTTTTACTTAAAACAATTGTATTTTATCGCTCCTCATAATAATTTATATTTAAGTTTTTTTGAAAAATTAATACTATACATTTTTAAATATCTAAAATAAGATAGTTTTTCTATAGTTTTTACTAGTTGTGAGACCCGTATATTATACGGGTTTGGTAAAACAAAAAATATATATAAATGTTTAAACAAAAATTTATTTAAATTTGAAAATTTTAGATTTGAAATTTAATTTGAATTTAAAAGGAAACATATTAAATACAATATATAAGTACTAATATTGTAATTTATTGACTATTTTTAATTAAGACAATTAGTAATTGGTGTGTAAATTTATTAGAGAAGATTTTTATAACTATCTATTTTTCGAAAAAAAAAATAATATCAATATTATATATGATGTGTTTAAATTTTAAAAAAAATGTTTATAAAAATGTTAAGATAAATAAGGATTTTAGAAAACTTATGTATTGAAAAAAGTTTACAAAATTAATTTCTTTTTACTAAAAGGTAATTTTTTAAAATACATAATCTCTACCAAAATATTAAGGTAGTAACCGTCATTGATGCTTATAGAAGAAGGATCCGCATTAAAAATAAATAAATAACAAATAAATACGTTTGAATATTAACCATAGTTTTTGGTACATTTTTTATTCAGGTTTTGATCCTTAAAAATCTTGAAAACATAAATTATGAAATATATTTAAATAACTCGTCATAAAGAGATTTTATTACTAAAAAAAGAATAAATTATAAAATATATTTAAAAAAGATAATGCGGAGAGGTGGTCCCAAGAGACACGGCAGTTTCACGTTCAACATCATGGACCAACTTTTAATGCCCAACGGATCACGCCAAAAGCTGGGTCTTGCCCGTATCTACTCCCATTTATCTTTTCCTTTCCAATCTTATATTGTTTTTATTCTATTTTCGTAAAAGCTATTTTTATTTTGTATGATATTATATTTTATATATATAACGTTTCGAAGACATAAAATTATAAGAGTAATCAAATACAGTATCTTTCTGTTTTTTATTCTTATTTGTCTTTTTAATTATTAAATTATGAAACGTTTCAAAAAAAAAAAAGACGATTAAAAGAGATAATTAATATATTCTTAATTTATTATTTCATTAAGATTAAGACTATAGGAAGATGGTTAATGAATAAAAGGTAGGAGCATAGTTAATTTTTCAAATTATAAAGAGAAATGAATTGCCCTCCTATCTTTTGTTAAAAAATTGTCAATAATAATAATAATAATAATAATAATAATAATAATAATAATAATAATAAGAGAAAGAATTAATTGAATCTACATATCATTGTTATATATATGAGCAATAAAATATAAGATGAAATTTAATTTTTCAATGGTAAATAATTAATCACGATCATTAAAAGTTCAAAAGTTTAAAATTTTCTTTGTCGTTTTTTAATATTTTTGTATCGTCAAAAAACATAATCACATATAAATATTAATATTTATAATTCCTAATCAATTATAGATTATTATTTGGTATAATTTAAAAACACTAAAATTATGTTCTAAAGTTACTATATATATATATATATATATATATATATATATATATATATATATATATATATATATATATATATATATATATATATTAAGGAACATTTGAAACCATGCTAATTTTGTGAGACCTTGAGACCAAATCAATAAAAATAATTTTAAAAATGCAAAATAAAACAAAAAATCAAAAAATTCTTTCTTTAATTATTATTTTCGGAACTTTATATAACTAAAAAAATATAAAAAAAATTACCGTTTATTTTAAAAATACGTGAAACATTTAATAGTATATATTACACTGTACATTTCTAATACGATTTTTAGAATATTTAAAATATTCTACTGGATTTGCCAGATATGTAGAATATTCTAAATATTCTACAAAAATATGTAAAAAAATCTTTTTTTTGTATTTATTTATCTATTTTATTTTTTTGGTATTTTTTTGGAAAATATATATTCCGAAAAAAAATATTGGAAAATAAAATTTCGAAAATTTTCAATTATTTTGTATTTTAAAAATGTTTTTGTTTTATCTACTAAATGAGGGGCTAGAATTGCGTCTCACGGTCTCACAAAATTTGATCGTCTCACATGAACCTAACCCTATATATATATATATATATATATATATATATATATATATATATATATATATATATATATATATATATATATATATATATATATATATATATATAGTCATATAGCAGTTCACAACTAATCAACCGATCTAGCAGATCACATAACATAGCAACATCCTAACCAAGATACCGACCTAACCGGTCACTAACATAGCATCATCCTATATACCAGGATACCAATTTAACTGGTCACTAACATAGCATCATCCTATATACTAGGATACCAACCTAACCGGTCACTAAGATAGCATCATCCTATATACCAGAATACCGACCTTAACCAGGTCTCTAACATATATCATCCTAACTACCAGGATGCAGACATAGCAAAGCAATAACATAACAAACAACTACCCGGATTCCTATCCGATAAAGGGCCGACCTTGGTGCCTTAGACCCTGTTGATATAGTGAGGATAACTCACCTGCTATAGCCGACTGAAGAGATAAGATCACGCTACTCCGACCACCGACACGAACTCCATCACTGAACACTACCAATTAACCAAATCCAATAAATACCAATAATTACCAAAATACCATTGGTCCAAGTCAAAGTCCTCAGTCAAAGTCAACCTTCCTGGTTGACCCTACTCGCCGATTCAACCCGTTGACTCGTCGAGTCCCTATACTTAGAAACTCCCAATCACGACTCAACTCGTCGAGTCACCCCAAGACTCGCCGAGTCCAACAATCTTCGAGTCTCATCTTGCTCAACACACCGAGTTGTCCCTCAACTCACCGAGACACGGCTTAACCAGAAAAGGTTAGGGTTCCACGACCAGACTCGCCGAGTCCAAGAACAGACTCGCCGAGTCCAAGGCCATATTCAACAGACTCGTCGAGTTGTTCTTCCAACTCGCCGAGTCCACACGTGACATCTTTATTCAGACGATTACAGGCCATTCCAATGCCTCCAATACATAGATCTAGACTCCAAGGGCCAGATTCACACATAAAGTTTCCAACTTTACGTACATGCAAGGCTCAACAAGCTCCAACCAAGCTACAAGAAGGTTTTGGGACAAAGGCACTCTCAAACAAGCCCAAATACTAATGCTTTCTGCCCTTATGGCTCCAATACAACCTAGATCTGAAGTTGCAACTTCAGATCTAACCTCTAAACCCGAAA
The DNA here is from genome assembly GCF_051521515.1 of Lactuca serriola. Classification (NCBI taxonomy): domain Eukaryota; kingdom Viridiplantae; phylum Streptophyta; class Magnoliopsida; order Asterales; family Asteraceae; genus Lactuca; species Lactuca serriola. The sequence goes on from NC_136415.1 coordinate 55,945,522, forward strand.
TGGATCTAAACCAAGCTAAAGAATCCCCAAAACAACCACCATCGATGACAATAAGGAAAAAGGCTTAAGGCAGTGGCTTCTTACCCCAAATATGAGTCTAAAACGATGTAGACTTCAGATCCACAAGCCCTCTTGATGCTATCCTCAATTTCCTCCAACTTCTCTTCACAAATTTCTCCTTCCAAGCTTCAATCTTCTCAACAATGGAGCGTCTCACGATTTAGGGTTTCTCTGGAACACTTAGGGAAGATAGAGGCTGAAATGAAGGCATAGCATTCTTTAAATAGGGTGCAAACCCTGAAAATTAGGGTTTCTTATTCCAGCACCGACTCACCGAGTCTAGCCTCCGACTCACCGAGTCGGGTCACTTATTTACGCGATCCACTCGCGACTCGACTCGCCGAGTTACCTTTCCAACTCGCCGAATCCAAACCTCCGTTTACACTTTACACCCCCCGATCTCTTGCTTTGGAACTTGGGATGTTACAATTCTCCCCCACTTAAATTAGGCTTCGTCCTCGAAGTCTGCTGCAACACACCCTTCCGGATAACACTCCCGCAACGCAACCACTAATCTCACACTGACTCTGGGTTCTCCAACACTGCTATCGGATTCCTTAAAAAAAAAACTCTTTCCTTACAAAGTCATGGCAACTGCTTCAAGCCGACCACCGGCTTCTTTCTCTGACAACCATACTTATAAACCAATGATCACCCGTTGATCCTTCCATCATTCCAAACCACACAATCACTTGTCTCTTGCAAAAACTAGATATCACCATGAACCACCGGGTCCTGGCCCGGTACCAACTGCTATCCCTTTACTCGCTTTCCATAACTTATCGAATTTACTGCTGGGACTTATCCCGCTTCTTTTCTGAATCCAACTCTTTTCCTTCCGTGCTGACAGGATGACACATCCTTCAGCTCCTGAGCAACTCCCATGAGCTCTCCTCTGCAATCACATAAACGTGCTGAACCTGCTCTAACATCCTCAAGCTGGAAAAACCCGACACACTGAAGATACCTCCAAACATCCCCAGGATGAATTACCGCTACATACATAACCTCCTGATCACAACCATACCGGAAATCCAAGGCTCCATCCTTGCATCCCTTCCGAACTCCTCCGGTCCTACACCACCGAAAATTATTCCGCAACCTCAACAGACACCCAATCCGGATGTGCTTCCATACCATTGGCACAATCACAGTGCTCAATAACCATAATTGAAATACTCTCCATCATCCATTCTCACCACTGCTTTCACTTTCGTGAACCAACACTCCTTCCCGGAGTTACATACCTTTCCCTTTCCTTATCCAAGGAAATCTACTTGCCAACCTTGCCACTTCGGATAAGTGCCACGATGCTCACACCCCACTCTACACTATCCCTTGTAGACTAACCGCTACTCCATGCATCGCACATGCTCTGAATCTGCTCGCAAGGACTCTCGGGTCCATGCACTGCCTTCCACTAACATGATCAATACTCGGGGCCAGACCCACTGCTTGCTACTGCATAGCAGCAAACTCAAATAACTTTCCGCATATAGATCTATTAACACTTACAGAGTCTTCAGCATGACTGGACCGCCTTGCCAGGCCTTCAACCAATCTGGACCACTCTCAGAACATCAGCATGTCTGGACCGCCCTCCAGGGCCTTCAGCCTGTCTGGACCGTTCTCCGAGCCTTCAGTCTGACTGGTATGCCCACCAGCCTTCAGTCTCCCCGGACCGCTCAAACTATCATACATCATCCCGAACTATTCCTCCTGGGAATCTCTCCCATACATACTGTTCTAGCCCTCTAGGGGTTCCAAACTCTAAATCCATTCCATATACTCAAATCCCGGACTATTCCTAGGCCTCACAAAAACCAATCACCCTATCCGAAATCCTTGGTCTGTACTCCGCCCCATTGATTTGTCACTTACTCATACCAGCCCACACTATTGGCTGACTGAGACACTGCTAGATCCTAAACAGCTAATCAAACTCTAACACTTATTGATCCTCCAGAGAATTTTACAATTCTCCCCACTTAGAGCACTGACTTCCAACCACCAGTGACTCATCCAGCTTAAATCAGTCATCCCTACTCAACATACTCCTCTTATCCATGAACTAATTTCCTTTTCAACGAGTGACCTTCACAAAATCACTCCTCCAACATTGTACATCTCGAACACTAAGGGAGTTCGACTCTCCGCTGAACACTCGTCAAATCGCAATTGCTATATCCGGCAACAAGACCATACAACCAAATTCTGACCATCAATCCCTTGGATGCTAACCACTTACAACTCCTGACTACCATCACTTCAACCAACCCATGAAACACGCAAAACAACGAATAAAATACAACACCACAAAATAACAAGATAACCAGACAACAACGAAACGAAAACATACCCGCAACCGCATCCGGCTCTGCCCTGACCTCCTCTGTTGTGAGCTGAAAAGCGCGCCCCTGATCCCTCGGAGGCTCCGCTCCAACCTGGCCCCCGCCAATCGTCCTCAAAGTGGCCCGTGCTGGAACCTGCACTGGCCTGGAAACTAGTTGTGGACAGTTGGCCCTCATGTGGCCAACCTGATGGCACTGATAACAAATCCTCATATCCTAAACGGGGGCTGACTGACGGCAATCCCTCGCATAATGCCCCTCTCTCCCGCACTTGCGGCACGCACCACTGGACCTACAAACTCCGGTATGACCTTTCCCGTACTTCTCACAAGTGCGGCCGCTCTGACTGCCCAACCTGGAATCAACGGTCTTGGACCGTTTCGGCGCCGGCTGCGACTGTATTAGGGCCTGCCTTTGCTCTCTCAACTGTAACTCAATCTCCAACTCACGCCGCCGAGCGGCCTGCTGCAACTCCAGCAAGGTCTCACACCTCTGCATACACACGAACTGCCTGATATCCCTCTTGAGCATACTCAGATATCGGGACATCTGAGCCTGCTCAGAAGCAAACTCAGGGCAAAACATCGCCCTCTCCGTTAACATCCTGGTGATCTCCGTCACCAACTTTGAATCCTGCTTCAACTCTAGGAACTCCTGAGCCAACCTCTCTCTCTCAACCTATGGAACATAACGAGTACTAAACATCTCTCGAAACTGATCCCATGAAACCGCAGCCCGCTGCTCATCAGAATAAGATCCCGTAGTCAACCTCCACCAATCCTTCACCCCGAGCCTCAAAAGGTTCAGAGCACACCTCACTCTCTGATCCGTAGGGCATGAACACGTGAAGAAATACCCCTCCAAGTCCAACAACCACCTCATAGCAATGATCGGATCCTGAAACCCATCAAAAGTAGGGGGCTTCGTATTATCGAAGTCCCGATACTGAAAACCTCGAGCGGCTCCTCCACCTGTCGCTGCACCTTCCGCGACAGCCGTCTCTGTAAGAGCTGCATAGCGCTCATCAAAATACTCAACCATGGCGGTCTTGATCGACCCAAACATCTCCGGCATCTCCGCCCAGAACATAGAAGCAATCTCATCATGTAGGATCCCACGAATCCTGGCATCCAAGTCATCCGTACTCATCTAGCCAATGACCTCAGGTGGCGCTGATCCACCCTGACCGCCCTCTCCTGATCCCGATCCTGACCCGGATCCACCCCCGGCATGCCTCGTACTCACCATACTGAAATATACCGCAAGAAAATCAGATGCTTCCCCAATAACCCGGGAACTAACTCCCAACCCGACCCTAGGAGTTGTGACTTCCTTGATATGCATATGGGTCCTGTGCTTTCAGTAGTACGGGCCCATACTACCTTCCACACCTACCCATATTTATATCAAGTATCATCACAACACCCTAGCGATAACATATACGTGGCAACACTCAATCCTCACCTCTAGAGGTACTACTAACTACTTCACATAACGGGGAACCCTAGGCTAGCAGACATCATATAATCAGGCAATTCTATCATGCAATTCCTGAAGATTCCTAGCCTAATACTAGCATGCTGCTCTAACATATCACATAATCAAATAACTTGTATGGTATTTTGGGGTCTACTTACTGGCTCTGGCTGATCGTACCTCCACATCCTCCTCTACATATTTTTGAAAACCATTTCAATTTCACTTTGAAAACTCTCCTTGATTTGAGAGTGGATTCACACGAATGTTCCTCCAATTCACTCAAACCAAGGCTATGATACCAACTTGTAACACCCATAAAATTCGAGCCAAATTAAAACATTTTAATTCATTTAAAAACCATAAAATTCATACACTTGTTTTCAAAATAGTTTAAACATCAGAGTATCTCCTCATTAAGGTATTACAAAAAGGTTTTCAGCTCATTTATTATCAGAGTATCCCAGAAACATCAACATAAAATTGAGGAGCGGTACGATCATGCCTTCTCCTTGCCAGGGTCTCCTGAAGTACCTGAAACAATACACTAAAACTGTAAGCCCGAAAGCTTATTGAGTTACCCCCAAAATACTAACCATAATACTATACACATATCATATCATATCATATCATAAATAGAACATCCATGCATATCGAGTCTACGGTGTGACAAGTCCGCCTACCCCAGGCCTTCAGCCCACCCGGTCCACTCTCTCTCTGAGTCTATAGTATGACTAGTCCGCCCGCTTTGGGCCTTCAGTCCACCTGGTCCACTCTCTAAGTCTACAGTATGACTGGTCCGCCCGCATCGGGCCCTCAGTCTGTCAGGTCCACTCTCCGAACCTCAACACGTCTGGTGCGCCCTCTTGGGGCCTTCAGCCTATCCGGACCGCTCGCCGTATGTTGGCCTACAACACAAAGCAGGACCCACCTCAACCCAACCCCAGTCCAACAACCATGTGCACATAAACATATAATCATATAGCAGTTCACAACTAATCAACCGATCTAGCAGATCACATAACATAGCAACATCCTAACCAGGATACCAACCTAACCGGTCACTAACATAGCATCATCCTATATACCAGGATACCGACCTAACCGGTCACTAACATAGCATCATCCTATATACCAGGATACCGACCTAACCAGTCACTAACACATCATCATCCTATATACCAGGATACCGACCTTAACCAGGTCTCTAACATATATCATCCAAACTACCAGGATGCACACATAGCAAAGCAATAACATAACAAACAACTACTCGGATTCCCATCCGATAAAGGTCCGGCCTTGGTGCCTTAGACCCTGTTGATATAGCTTTAACCAGGTCTATGTATTGGAAGCATTGGAATGGCCTTAACAAGGGCCAGATTCACACGTAAAGTTTCCAACTTTACATGCATGCAAGGCTCAACAAGCTCCAACCAAGCTACAAGAAGGTTTTGGGACAAAGGCACTCTCAAACAAGCCCAAATACTGATGCTTTCTGCCCTTATGGCTCCAATACAACCTAGATCTGAAGTTGCAACTTCAGATCTAACCTCTAAACCCGAAATGGATCCAAACCAAGCTAAAGAATCCCCAAAACAACCACCATGGATGACAATAAGGAAAAAGGCTTAAGGCAGTGGCTTCTTACCCGAAAGATGAGTTTAAACTGATGTAGACTTCAAATCCACAAGCCCTCTTGATGCTATCCTCAATTTCCTCCAACTTCTCTTCATAAATTTCTCCTTCCAAGCTTCAATCTTCTCAACAATGGAGCCTCTCACGATTTAGGGTTTCTCTGGAACACTCAGGGAAGATAGAGGCTGAAATAAAGGCATATCATTCTTTAAATAGGGTGCAAACCCTGAAAATTAGGGTTTCTTATTCCAGAACCGACTCGCCGAGTCTAGCCTCCGACTCGCCGAGTCGGGTAACTTTTTCACGCGATCCACTCGTGACTCGACTCGCCGAGTTACCTTTCCAACTCGCCGAGTCCAAACCTCCATTTTCACTTTACACCCCCGATCTCTTGCTTTGGAGCTTGGGATGTTACACACCGCTTTTGTTTTTCCATTTGAGTCGGTCACCGCATTTGACGGATAATCAATTGTAATTCTTCTTCTCTACACATAATCTACTCTCTCGGTCTTTCAAAAGGAAGCCATCAAACCCCTCTTACTCACCATATTCTCCACTGACTCTCACCATCACCATCATCGCTAATTCATTTTCTCTTGGCATCTATAGTTGCGTCATTGGTAGTGGGGGTTGTTACAGTTGTTAAGGATGTTGTAAAGATGGTGGTCGAGGAAGAGATTAGGGTTTTGGATATAGGTATTGCTCCACTAAATAATTGAAGCCTGAAGTTTTGAGAATTGCAATCGATCGAATCGATATTCAATGATATCCTTGAAAACTGAAAAGCGAGTGGTATGCTAAGATTGAGGTATCAATCGGTCGAGTTCTTAAACAGAAAATCGGTACTCAATCGATAATCTAAATGCTCTTTCAAATTCTATTTTTTTCAACTTTCAGTTTCGCATTCTAGGTCAAATAGATATCAGGTTTTTATTCTCACAATTTTTCTAAACTTGTTGTTTATTCAATCAATATAAACCTGTTGTTTAGAGTTTGATTTTTTTTCAAGGTCACTCTCACAATCGCCAATCTAAGTCCCGACTTCCAAGTTGAGGACAACAGACAATGAGGAATTTTTGTTTCCAAAAAAACTATCGGAATTCGAGATAATTTTACTCCATGCGATAGAATTCAACGTTGATGAACTGGCTAAACTGACATGGTGAGTAAATTTCTTCTTCATTGACTCATTCATTTAGTGTACCTCGTTTGGAAAACTATTTCCCTAGAATATGGGTGTTAAGGAATGTGGATTGAGTTCTAATTGTCACACCCCTGAACCAGGACGGCGGAAACGACCGGGGGCGGATAACGTTATTGTATAGTATCATAACAATTGAATATGAATGAAACATAGCAACCAAACAACATACATTAAGATATACCAACATACATTGCTTACATATTGTATTTGTTCATCAATTACACAAAAGTGTCATAAAGTAAGAAATTCCAAAATGCAGCAAATTCGGTTCTTAGGTACCTGCTTACTAGTTCCCTGAGAATATAAGTCATTTTGAAAATCGTCAACAGTGAATGTTGGTGAGTTCATAAGCGTATTTGTATGAAAAGATTTGTAATATCTTTGTTTAAAAATGGTTTGTATATCACCAGAAAATCCGATATTTTCTATGAAATTGATTTGTAAAACTTGTTCCAAACCGTGAATATATGCATGCATGTCCTTGGTTTTCCTTTGTTTGTAATTGTAAAGCGTATGTTCTCAGAAAATCCAATATTTTCTGCTATATGAAAAATTATAGTCTTAAACCCTAGACCAGTAGTGAAAGAAATAGTGTACCGAGAGGAAAATGCAGTTTTATTTTATAAAACCGGTGAAGTGTAAGCTTCCCGTAAATCAAATAGTATTGTTAATCCCTAAGTGGGTTATTATAACCATGCTTGATGTGATTGTTATGCCTATACGACGTTCTTCAGGCGTTGGAATAGGTAACATATTTGTCACCCTAGACTGGCCCCGTCTAGCTGTAGTGAACAACTCAGGTGTGGGGGTGTCAATCCCCGTATAGATCTGTACACAACTATCTCGCTCTCCCTCCAGGAGACTCTGGTTATAATGCAGGACTTAGAATGTACACTAGGTAGGTACGGTGAAGATAGTGTCTCACTAGAGCCTTAACGGATTTACGCGAACTTTGACTACCATTATTAAATAATGAAAATAATAATACTAGGGTGAATTTATGACGAAATTTTTATGACACGCGAGTTACAGATTTCATGACATGCGGTTTATTACTCATGCTTTATGAGTTTTATGATAGGCAGATTATGACACGGGAATTTTTCTGTCATAAATTCTGTTTTGTATACCATTTTGGTTACATTATTTATAAGACTTTTTATAAATAATCATTAGTGAACATGTCTAATTGTAACATATGATGTAAAAATAGTATACTTTCTTAGGTTTTAAGCCATCGAATAATGACAACATAGTTACGATTATTTTACTAATAAAAATTATTTTTAGCAAAATATCAAGTTTTGTAGTTTGTTTAACACACCATAACCGGTTTGAAAGTTTTGTAACACAAAATATTTTATTTTGTTTTGACTCTAAAAGTCACGATTTTTACAAAAACACATATAATAAACTTGAGATTTATTATATCAAATAGTTGTGTAAAGTATAAGAGTTGAAAATGCATATGTCCAAGAGTTAAACATGTTTGGGCATAACACTCATATTTTCACCATTTTTGAGTGTACAATCATGACCACAAAATTTTTATGTCACAAAGATGCTATCAACATTTACTTCATGATTTTAACACATGTTAAGAACCTTTTTATTCAAGAACTTGCTCCATTTTCAACCCATAACTATGATGCATGCAATTACCCAAAGGATAAACTTAATCTAACTTACTTGAAGCTTGTAAATCACGAGTTTGTGATGTGTTAGTATGAGATGTTCAACATCATAAGCACAAATCGATACATAAACATGTAGGTGCATGTAAATATCCAATGGTTAAATGAAACTTCACTTGTACCCCTCCCCCCCCCCCCCCAAAAAAAAAGTATGAATAACATGAAAAGATGGGGGTATGAAGCTCACCTTGTTGATTTCGTGGGTTGTATGAAGAAGAAGAAAGAAGTTGTGAGCCTAGCCTTGTGTAACTAGAAGGTCACTTGAAAATGGGTGATGTTCTAAGAAGCTACACACGAAAATGGTGTGTAAATGTGATGATCTTAAGCTTTTGGTGTATAAAATCACTTGAGTTTTACAAGAAACTTACCAAGGTTTCTTAGGACCACTCGAAGATATATCTTCCCTTAGAGATAGCACACAAAACTTGGAGAGCGAGGTGGAGAGTGTTGGGAGGGAAAATAAGTGAAAATGATTTTTTGTGTGTAGGTATGGGGTGATCGGCCGATCCCTCTTAAAATAAGGGGGGAAATGACTTGGTCTTTACTTGGTGGTCTCATGGATGCATAGTATCGATACTTGATAGTTAATTAGGAGTCATGCATGGTTGTTTGTTAGATACAAGGGTGCAAAGTCATGAGGTGTCACCACCTTTTACCATTTCTTTTTCTCTCTTTTTTTTTGTTCGTCTTGACTCCCAACCGAAATCCTAGAAGGTTTTCGTCCTTAGAGGCTTTTCAAGGGGGTTTTCGGTTTTAGGGTGGCCGAAAACACCCTATGTTCTTAATTGGGTTTGCGATTTGTAGTGTGTATGAGCTTTTGGACTTAATTGGGCCCAATAAGAGAGTTTCCGGTCCAATAAGGCCCAAATGAAATGGGTTTTCAGCCTAGAGTGTTTGGGCCGAGAATTCTTGGGCCAAGGCCCAAAATTGATTGGGCTTAGCTATTGGATCAAGTTTTGGGTTTGCATGAGGCTATTTCAGCTTGATTCTAAATGTACGCTCATATGAATTCAAATAACATTGTAGTTTGAATTTCACTAATTTGATGCAATAAGGTTACATAGAGGAAGTTGTTTTGTACAAAAATTACCATCTTAATCCTAAATTTGCTAGTTGTGACATTATCCCCCTGTTAGAGGGAATTTCGTCTCGAAATTCGTTCTAAAGCAGCTTTCACGAAGTAGGGAAGAGATGTGGGTATTTCTGCATCATCTGGTCTTCGCGTTCCCAGGTGAACTCAGGTCCTCGTTTGGCACTCCATCGGACCTTTACAATGGGAATGCGGTTTTACTTTGTTCGTTTCACTTCTCTATCCATGATTTCAACTGGTTCCTCAATGAAATGAAGGTTTTCATTCACCTCAATCTCATTGAGTGGAACAACCAGTGTTTCGTCAGATAAGCATTTCTTCAGGTTTGACACATGAAAGACAGGGCGTACATTGTAGAGTTCTGGTGGTAACTATAGCTTGTAAGCCACCAGACCAATCTTGGCAAGGATTTCAAATGGTCTGATGTATCTTGGGTTCAGCTTTCCACACTTCCCAAAGCGTATCATCCCTTTCCAAGGAGAGACTTTTAGCAGTACGTGGTCACCCACTTGAAATTCCAAAGGCTTTTGTCTTTTATCCGCGTAGCTCTTTTGTCTGTCCCTGGACGCTTTTAGTCGTTCCCTAATCTAGACGATCTTCTCAGTTGTTTCTCTGATGATTTTAGGACCAGTTAGAGTGTTGTTGGGTACTAGTTCCTTTGCCAATTGTGTGTCTCCTACCTCCGTCCAACAGAGAGGTGATTTGCATTTACGTCCATAAAGGGCCTCGAAGGGAGCAACCTTGGTGCTTGTGTGATAGCTATTATTGTACGAGAATTCAATCTATGGCAAGTGGAGATCCCATGCCTTGCCAAAGTCTATCACACAGGCCCTTAGCATATCTTTTAAGGTTTGGATTGTCCTCTCACTCTGTCCATCTATCTGGGGATGGTAGGTGGCGCTCATATCAAGTTGGGTCCCCAATGACCTCTAAAGTGATCGCCAAAATCGCGATGTAAATCTACTATATTTGTCAGAGATGAAAGATTTTGGCACGCCATGCAATCTCACAACCTCCTTGAGGTAGATCCGAGTCAGCTTTTCCATTTTATATGTTTCCTTTATTGGAAAAAAATGAGCGGATTTGGTTAACCGATCGACAATCACCCAGATGGCAACCAGTCTGTCTACCGTCTTGGGAAATTTGTTTATAAAATCCATTGTTATACGCTCTCATTTCCACTCGGGTATCTCTGGTTGTTGTAGTGAACACAAGGGCTTCTGATACTCTACCTTAACCTTGCCGCAAGTCAGGCACTTACCCACATAGGTAGCAATTTCGGCTTTCATATTCGGCCACCAATAATCTTGTTTGAGATCCAAATACATTTTGTCGGAACCCAGACGGGTGGAGTACTTTGTTTTGTGGGCTTCATTCATAACCATGTCTCTGAACCCAACAAATTTTAGGGTCCAGATCCGGTCCATGAGGTAACAGGCTCCATCCTCTTTGATCATAAGGTTCTTGTACATGCCACACAAGGCTTCGTTTGCGATGTTTTTTGGTTTCAAGGCTTCCAATTGAGTCTCTTTGATTTGTGAAGACAAGTGGGAGTGGAAGGTCATGGTTAAGCCTAAAAGTCCAAACCACATATCTGAGTCCTAAATAGAACCACAAAGTCACTGACTTGGTGACTTTGCATGCCCAATAGGGACCTGAATTCAAAATATAACACTATACTTTCATTAAATGGATATAAACTCATGCATGGATGGATCTAAACCCTAAAGGTGCCAAATTTATGAATCTAGAACCTCAGAAACACCAAGAGTGGCAACTCAAAGCTTTTGGAGTGCTATCAAACCACTAGATCTCATTATTGGGGCCAAAAAGGGACCAAAACTCATATATAGTAGATCTAAGCCATAAATGAACAAGTTCATTGCTTTATACCTCAAACAAGTAGGAAATGAAGCAATTTGTCAAAATCCACAGGCTCTTACTTAATCCACCACATTGCACCAAGCTTCTACTTCTTGAATATGGACTAAGGCACACCAAAATGGACACAATGAGCTCAAAACACACTGGGAGGCTAAGGGTTTCGAATATGAGGCTTAAGGGTCAGAGGAGCCTAAGAAATGAAGGTTTCATAAGCCATAAGGATGAATATATAGTGTCCAACCCCGAAAATTAGGGTTTTCATTAAGCACACGTACGCCCATCGTACATGTCTGGAACCCCGTCTAACCCTCGCATGAGTACGCTAAGCGTGCCATGTGGTACGCCCCGTGTACTCACTTTGCAGCTTGTACGCTAAACGTACCATGTGGTACGCTCCATGTACAACACAAGGACTAAAAATCAATAATCAATACACAAAGGGAAAAATTGAACGTACCAGGATTCCAAGTGTTACAATTCTCGCCCACTAGAATCAAAATTTGTCCTCGAAGTCCGCTACCCTGAACAACTTCAGATAGCGCTCTCTCATCTCATCCTCGGGCTCCCAAGTCCTCTGTGATTCCTTACGGTGCTGCCAGTGCACCTTCACCAGCTCAACAACCTTGTTCCTCAAGGTCATCGACTTCATATCCAAGATCGCCACCGGTCTCTCAATATAATTTAGGCGGTCATCCACCTGAATATCCTATAATGGTACCACTTCAGAATCATCCACTAGATACTTCCGCAGCTGATAGACATGAAACATGCTATGAATCTATAACATTCCAAAAATTTCAACAAATTTAAACTTTTTAAAACAACCCATTTACCGATGAAAGTGTTTACAAAAACATTGTCTCCAACACATAATTAAAAAGTAGAGTCTCCGAAGTTCCAGTCCGTTGTAAAACCAAGGATGTGTACGGTCACACATTCGCCTTGCCATGAATCATCTGAAGAACCTGAAACCATAAACAAAACTGTAAGCACAAAGCTTAGTGAGTTCCACCAAAGAGACAACAGACAAACAAATAGCACATATACAACAACATGTATTGGGTCCACATCTAAAAGACTGGATTACCCCAGAGCCCACAGTATGAGTGTGTCTTGCTTATCGGGCCCACAACTCATATATGGCCTGCTCTTAAGCCAACATCATAAGTCTGGCTTGCCCCTGGGGCCCACAACTTATGTCTTGCTTGCTCCTAACCCAATCAGTCATCGAACTGGAACACCAATTTTCTGCCCTCAGTAGGAGTCTGTTATACCAACCGGTCCTCAACTCGTATGTGGAATTCTACTAAGCCCTCAGTATGAGTCTAGCATGCCCTACCCCGCCCTCAGCTCAATATGTCGATAACTAACAAACATATATTGGTAATCATGTAGATAGAATCACAGGTAGACCTACTGATCTACTAAACTAGCATATCAAGACTAGCATGCATATCTATTCCATACTCAACATATCAACAATATACATTTATCCAACAAATGGGCTGGCCTTGGTGCCTTCGACCCGAAAGTATAGTGAGGAAAACTCACCTCTCACTGACGAATCATACAGACGATCCCTGGCTGCTGGCTGACAGATCCCCAAACCGCCAATATCACAACAACACCCCATCAACAGCTGATCCCACGAATAATCTCTGACTACAAACCCGCTAAAATCCACACGCTATCAAAACCACAATCACAACCCATCAATATCTAGCCCCTGATTCACACTATGAGTCCAAATTAGGGTAAAAGACCATTTTACTCTTCCTCAAGCTTGGCCCAAAGCCAAGGCCCAAAATCCAAAATAAACATCTAAGGCCCAAATATGGACCAATTTTCCAAATTAGGCCCAATTCCTTTCGTGGGCCTTCACCCAAGAAGGACCAATAAGTCACAACAACCCTACCATAAAAATCCAGATGGCCCAAAATGGCCCAACACAAAGAAGCCCAAAACTGAAGCCTAAAACGAAAGAGCCCAAGTCTGCAGAGTAAGCGGGGCGTACTCAGCCTGTACGCTCAACGTACAGCGTGGAAGGCTTGTACGCACAACGTACATACTTGTATGCCCAACGTACTCACCAGCCATAGCCATCTTTCCCCTTTAGCACTTAATCCATTAAGACTTGGGTCCAAACTCAGATCTGACTTCTTTAAGGTGGTTAATCACATAAAGTTCCAACTTTATGTGCATGCATGGCTAAATGGGACTCTAGAGCTCAAATGAGCTTAATACATGATCTAATACATGCATGGAACCAAAACCACCATAAAGTTTTCACCTTTATGCCCAAGGAACCCTTGATATATCCAGATCTACAATTTTAGGCTTCAAAAATAACTTTAACTCCCACTCATCAACCAAAAGGGTCCAAATGAACAAAGATGAACCAAGAAGATGATCCATGAAATGAAAAGGAAAGGTTTAGACTTTATACCTCCCAAGCCACTAAAAGGAGATGTGAATGTTGCATCTCAAAGCTTTCCTTCAAAGAACAAATCCTCAAGTTTCTCCTTCTTCTTCTAGATCCACACAACCCTCCACAAAATTTCACAAGAGCTTCTAGATTACCAAACATGGGCTAAGGGTCGAATTAGGGTTTTTAAAGAATGGAGGTTGGCTTAGAAATGATCAAAAGAGGCTATCATAAAGCTTATATAGGGCACAACACAAAAATTAGGGTTTTTCTTACTTACCTTCGTACGCCCAATGTACGAGGCCTCGTACTCCTGCACCACCCTTTGCAGTACGCCCAACGTACACTAATTTACGCCAAGCATACTGAACTCCGCAGCAATACGCCCCGCGTAATCCCTTGGTACGCCCTGTGTACTAGGGTTCCCTCTAAAACCCTAAACACACCAAAGGCCATAACTTCCTTGATCTAAGTTCGTTTCCGATGAACTTTATATCCACGGAAAGGTGACGAGAAGTCCTACACTTCTAGAAACCCATCATAGTCTTAAAACTCCCCGAACCAAACCCAAAATTTATAAAGGACTGAGTTAACAAATTAAAAATATGCCCTTGGGCTCCAAAACACCATTGAACACTCGAGTCACTTAAACTTTAACACCCTCATCCAAAAAGGGCAAAATCCTCTCTTCCCCAATATCCCAAGCCTTATGATAATTGATGATCGGTCTGCAACCCCAGATAATGAAGCGATTCGAAACCAGGTGTTACAAAATCTGACTGAGCTCATCTGGAAGATCCAAGCGATAAGCAACCCGAACCAAAACCCTGAAAGGATGAATATACCTGGGGCCCAGCTTGCCCCGCTTCCTGAATCGGATGACACCCTTGCAAGGTTAACTATATTATACTATTATTGAGTTTTTTTTGTTCTTTCATTGAATATAATCAAACACTAAAAGCTTAACTATATTATACTATTATTTTAGGGGCTTGGAAAAACTTTACATACCATCTCATTACATGTTTATATGCATGAATTTAGAGGAATAACTAGACCTCACATGGTTGTTGCTCCTAAGTCTACCCTTTTGGCCAATATTGTGTGCTATAAGTTTCTTTGTAACCAGATCGAAAGGGTATGCTTCAGAATTTTAATTTTACTTATTTTATTGCTAAATTTTATAATTTTATAACTACTAACACCCAATGATTACAAAAATATATATGATAAAAGTTGTAAAATACAATACCATTCTAGTTTGTCAACAATAATCATCTGAGCCTGGTTTGATTTTGGAGCTGCATAGATTCCGTCCCTCGACATCAGCTTGAATTGTACTTTTTTTACTATCATCGGTTGGCTTTGTATTTTCATATTTTAAAAAAAAAAACCCAAATATAGCATTGTACTATCATTTTTTTTAAACTCTACTCCAATATAGCGTTGTAATTTCATTCTTTAGAGCTACTAGCTATCCTAATGATTTGATGGAAAGGTAAAGACAATAAATTTAATTTATTTTAAATGGTAAGAAATAAAATAAAACTATTGTTAATTATATATCTACCTCACTTAATAAAATATGAGTGGATCATTTTACACACATATTTCGTCCAATGTTAAAATTCCATTTTGCCCTTCATATCTTCCACTTTAACCCACACATTCTTCTCATATACAAAAAGAAGATATTATGAATAAATATGTTATAATTCATTCAAAAAAGATTTAATTTACTTTCCTTAATATGTGTGATTATTATATGACCGTATATTGCGCTTCGGAACATTATTTAATTTGTATAAAGTAATTACTATGTACAAAGGTTTATAATAACGATTATTATTAAAAATTTATTGTAAAATCTAAACAAAATTTACATGTTATTAGTTTAATAAAATTTTATAAAAATTAGATGTTTTATAACTCTTTCTAATTATCAGTTTCATTTTATTTTCTTACCTTGGTTTTTATGGGTTTTAACCTTATGTGTATGTGTGTGTATATACACACACACACACACATAGAGATGCACTTTTCTAAAAGCCCTGAGGCGTGACGTAGCAAAGCCAAGTAACAACAAAAAGTTAACAAAAAAATAACATTTGTATGCCCGATCAAAAAAAGGTATACCAAAGAGCAAAAAAATTGGCCTCAAACGAAAAAACTTGTGCCATAAAACACCATAACACATCATGGCATGACATCACACATTTCCATGTATCATGCCTAATAACAACGTCGCGAGGCTTTTTCAAAACGGTGGAGTAGCCCGATATGCCATGCATTTCTGAGTGCGCCTTTTAGAACACTATATATATATATATATATATATATATATATATATATATATATATATATATATATATATATTGTAACATCACGAATTTCAACCCAAAATTTTCATTTTTCTTTATTGAAATATATTAGAGTATAATTACATTATGCGGAAACAAGTTGTTAATCCGTGTGTACAGCCGAACCTTGCCCTTCTTATGATTCACTTTGAAGTTCCTAAAAAATATTTATATTCAACTAGATAAGCACGAAGCTTAGTAATTTTCCCAAAATATCATATCTCACAATACATATACAATGCATACACATAATGACCTTCAGCATAAAGTTGGTCCTACCTTGGCACGCTACTTTCTCCTTTAGTATATGGCTAGTCCGCCTGAGTCTACTGGCCACCTATCTGGCAGATAACGCACTTAACAAGTATTAGCATATAGTACTATAACTTATTAATTTCTATGACAATGTGTTAATGAAAGATAGATCTCCCACTAATCTCAATGAATACTGAGAGTTCTGTCAAACAATGATCAGACAGGCTGGACAGTTTGGAGGCAGTACCATTTCAGCATATAGCCTTTCTAAAATCCAACAACCAAGCCAACATGACCATTCTAGACACCTCTCCCATAAATAGATCATTCTACATTATAAATGGAATTACTAATAAGTCTTATTTATACATTCATAGCAACGACAATAAATATAAATATAAGTTACACTTAAAACGTAGTAAGTGCACCTTAACTTATAGGAGTTTCTAGCAAAAACCGAGATTTATGCAAGCAGAACTCTGGCCCGAGAGATTCTACTAATCAGACTCTAAGATACCATAGAGCTTCGTTACTTTTCTCTAAAACCCACAAATATAGGACTCAAGGTGTGAAAGGCCTCCAGAGAGTTTTTGGAGTGAAGAAAGGGGTGAGAAACAAGTGAAATTGGAGGTATCTATTTATAGTAAAGATGTGCGTTGTGCACCATAGATACGCGTTACGCAACTTATCGGGGGTGTTGGCGTGGCTTCATTAAGAGGTTATCACGTTGCGGTTTTTTAGGTGGAGTGTAAGTGCGTGACATGCACCTTGTCAGCACGTGCATACACGCGCGCATATTTTTAGTCTCTTTAAAAATTCATATGTTCTTTATACAAACCCCATTTTCGATGTTCTTTATATCCACGTGTAGCTATCGGCGAGATCTACAACTTTTATTTGGACTCCGTCAGCTAATTCTTACTTTAATTTTGAAGCTATATTTTTAATAGGCTTAGACTATTGAAGTTTGTATAAAAATCATAACTTGTTCATATGAATTATGTTCTCGGCTGTCTTTATATCGATGAAATTGTATCTACGAGATCTTCAACTCTCATTTAGATTTTTTCGGCTAACCATCAACCGATTTCCATTTTGTTTTCTATGTTGTACACTACTACGCTGAAGCTTTTAAAAATCATAACTTCCTCTTATGAAGTTAGATTTGGATGTTCTCTGTATGCATACTCTCGGTCTTGCGATTACTACAACTTTCGTCAAAACTATTTATCCTAAATAGTCTTCTATCAAAAAAAACATCAATTTATGTAACTCATCTTTTATACTATAAAGGCAAAAATGTCTATTTATGTAACTAGTTGTTTATACTATCAAGTAATTCGTTCTTATGCCTTCTCACGATATCGTGACATTATCTAACTATTGTGATTATGATGCTAGATCGCTCTTGTCATCATACCCCCTCGGGCATGAAGACTCACAATCACCCTTTTAATGGTGCGAAAGACTCGTATTATTCATCTGTCTTAGTCATCATCCTTCCTCGATGCTTACTAATCACAACATAAGTCTACTACTTAAAATTTTAAGGCTACAATCGATCCAAGGTCCTTAATCTACATGTTACAGATGCTAAAGTCTGATTGTCATTTAATTTCAACCTATGAATGTTAGAATTCGATCTTAGTCTTCTATTAATTCTTTAGCTTATCGACTAAAGGAATAACTAAACCAACACGTAGCTTACGCCGAAGACCAATGATGCATATGCAGTTGCACTCGAGGATCTATCTAACGTGACTTTTAACTAAATGATGTTAATCACTTACGATCCTTTTGCGTTCTTTGTTGCCAATCGAAACTTTGCATCCCAAAATCTGGAACAGCTCCTCGACAGCGTTCTACCGTCTTATTTTAGTTCTAAATATTTAAAGGAAAGCCTTAGATCTTGTCCTTGTAGTCCCATCTTTTATTGACATCCAACGAGACATCTTTTCAACCAAATCTCCAACAACAACAACTGCTGGTGTAGTTTTAACACTGAGTTACTCCAAGAATTGAACTCCTACCAATTTATGCTAGGGACACGTAGTTAATCTTAACAGCTACTAACAATATCAAGACCGTTTGACCGAACTGGATCAAAAAGTTGATCTATCAATCCTATTATGTATACTTCTGATATATCTGCAATCTTTGGAAATTACTTCTACTTCTCTTAATCGCCATGGCCATCCCGAATTATCCTCTTCTAGGCATCTCTATATGCATTACAGACGATGACTTGACATGTTCGTACTACATAAACGATTTCTCCTGGACATCGATCTTATGGTTTCCATCTATTGACATAGGACAACAAAGTACTTACTACGACCTTAACTAAGCTTTCTAACTACGATGTATCGATGTAGTTCTTGACGGTCTTTATGGAAAAATACACCACCTGTTGACCTCTTGATCCTTTGCTGCAAGGATACATCCTCCATTCGTGAAGGTACGAACCTAATGGTTCTCTTGGCTATCTAAGTCGTACCTAGAAATTTGGCTAATTCCTAAATCCTATTTGACACTTGGGAGGAAAGGTCAACCTTTCCTCAAGAAATACTCTGAAACTTGTTGTTTATGGGTATTCTATCAGAACACTTCCTTATTTTGTTACCTTGCTCAACAGAATTGAAACTAATAACTTCCTCATACTCGTGCCGTCTCTCCTAGACCTTGAGGTCCAAATCAAAAGTCAAACTACTTTTCGCACTTTGTCCTTAAGGTTTGGTTCTCCCCCACTTGGGTTCGATCCATCATCTATCATTGCTCATAATTAGTCAAAGTCTAATATGCCTTGCCTATGTGATTTTGTGGCTCCTTTCAAAGAAATCATGTATGTCATATCCAATTACCTTTGACATTCTTATTGTAGTACTACTGATTGTGCCTACTACAAGTGATGTGCTCACACAGCATGACCAAAATAGGATAAGGTCGTGACAAACATAATGTTGTCTAAAAACGCATATGCATACATATGAGAAAGAGGATTTTATTGTGTAATAGAATTGTAAAGCATTAGCAAAGATTGCTAGGTCACATACTAATAATTCCATAATGAAAATAGATATAGCAGTAAACTATCAAATACTTCCTCCGAAGTCATGCTTATGTCCGAAATGGTTATGGTATCGAGATGGTGATTGAAGTCCGGAGTGGAGTTTGTGGTACGAAGTGATGAGATGTTCCGAGATAGTGTATCCATTTGTAAATTAATTATTCTTGTCTTTTGTTTGATGTAACCTTACATAGGAGATAGTCTTTTTGTCAAATGGGATAATCAGAGTGTCAGAAGTAACTTGTTTATCCAATCCTTTGTATGCATTTTGGTTTGTAAGTTGTACCTCCTTTTCCTATATAAGGAGTGTTTAATGACAAGAATAAATGAAAGATTGTTGCTCCAAAGATAGTTATATTTGAATTTACTTCACTTTCACTTTTCACTCAAATCAAACTCTTTCAAACATTCTACTTATTCATTTAGTGTCTTTACCTTGATTATACTCATACTTCCATATTTAATACTTGAAGTACTTTGTTGATTTCTCTATTGAGTCTCGACTGGTCTAGCCAGACTTGACCGGAACATATAATTATAAGCAGACATTGATCTTAAGCATTAACTCAAGGTTTGAGTTTTCAAACCTTGTCCCTGCGCATCGTATATTTGTTCTCATAATTAGTATCAAAGCTCGAATAGTTGTCCTTTGAAACCATAAGAACAAATTATAGTTGATTTGAGATTACCCTGGTATTTCGATCACTTCTGTGTTCAGGATAAAAGTTCTTCTATATACCACTTTTGTTCAAGATATCATAACTTCAATGGCCACTTCTAATTCTCAACAAATGTATTCAATGCAAATAGCAAATAGCGCGGGCTACCCTTTTCGTGTCCCATTGCTAGTTGTTGAAGAGTATGATCACTGGAAAGTCAGAATGGAAAGATTTTTACTTGGTAAAGAAAAAGGAGAAGCTATCTGGAGATCTGTTGAAGAAGGTCCACTTAGCAAGACTATGACTGGCACATAAAATTCTCTATTATATGTATGGTATGCGGTGTTTTGGGGAACTCACTAACCATTGTGCTTATAGTTTATTGTTTATGGTTTCAGGTACTTTCGGTTCAAAAGGGAAGGGCGTGGCTTGATCACAGTGCTTACACCCATGTTTTTTTTCGCAACTTTGTGATTTTGGGATTGTACTCTGATAATTTTTTTTTATTATGAAATACTTCTAAATGTTTGAGTAAAGGGTGTTTTGCTTGTATTAAAATGAAATTGTACCTTAAAATTTTGGAATGTTACAGATGGCCTCTTAAGGATCTTAACATGCATGAAGGTATTGTGATTCCTAGTAGCTGGACTAACTATTTGAGACACTTTCTTCTCAGTTCTCTCAAGAAACCTAGAACATTTCCTAGACCTGGTTTCTTTTTCCAGAGCTTTTCAAGCATCGGTCTTTGGATGAACAATGTCTTTCTTGTTCAACCAGGGTTTCTTCCGAGAGTTGAATGATGAATTGGAAGTTTGTCCTATCGATTGATTGTTGAAATGAGGCTTAATTGGAACTAGAGTCAATTTTGAGACTACCTTAGAATTGGAGACACATGAATCAGACTAGATGTCATCATAACTCTTAAATTGTACATCGCTATCAAGAGATGCCCAAAACGAATTGGATTGGTCTGAGTCATGTCTGTTTGTCTCAGGAATGATGTCCTCAATAACACAATTGTTCGGAGGACCAGAGTTTGGAAAAAGAACTCCAGTACAACCTATGTTAGGTAAGGATTTCGAAGACTGATTCAGGTCCAGGGATATTAGAGGCGGAAGAGGCGTAGAATCAGGACATTTAATAGTGATAGGTTTCAACTCAAGAATCAATGATTGATATTTATCTGAAGTCTCATGAAGGGATGACAACGGTGTGAAATGGGTATCCAAATAAGTATTGTTCGGAATGTCTCCCATGAACGTTTGGTTTTAAATTTCCTTCAAAGGACGAGCAATAGGTTTCGGACACTTGCTTCCGAGACCAGGTGCTTTGGACCAAGGGTGATGAAAATTATGTGTCATCATTTTGTTAGCTTCAAGAACATCAATAGAATTCTGCAAGGCATCAATTTTTTCATTAATATGTTTATTATCAGTAACCATGATGTTTCTTTCGTTAAGAGTAGTTTCACATTTGTCATTAAAAACAATACATTCATCCTTAGCCATTATACGTTCTCTATCTAGCGATTCAATCTTAAGCTTGTAGTCTTCACAGTGTTAAGACATGTCTGTTTTTGGAATCATTATCTTTTTGTCTATTTATAGGGAACTGTTCATACCTTTTAGAAGGGCTTTTGAGACATCATCGATAGAATAGTTCTGAACTTGTAAACGAGTTGTTCTTATGCTGGGTGAATGAAAATCTGCCTCACTTCAATCATCGTTTCAAATCATTAATTCATTTCTAACTTTGTCATTCAATATAGCATCTATCATCTTTTTAACTCTGTCAATTGGTATCAGATCAGGAGATAGTGTAATCTAATCGCTATTCTTCTGTCGAGTTAAGGGTTTTTCAGTTTTCTCAGATCTATTTTTGTTCTCTCAATCATTTCCGCATTTTGCAATCTCTTTGTTGAAAATTGATTGTAGATCTCATATCTAAATCCTTTATTTTCCCTTAGACTCGATTCAAGCTTACACATCCGAATCTATATTCAATTTCATTGAATTTTTGCCAAAATTCCTAACGATGATCCTCACTCTCTCACATTCAATCTTCCAAGCAGTATTGGATCAATAGCAAGGATTCCTATCCTCTTTCCTGAAGATTATGAGGTTTGAACTCTTCATTTCGAAGATTATGTGTTGGGAATTGAAACACATGGATCTAGAATTTGTCATGCAATGACGAGTGAAACATACAAGTAATATGGTACAAGAGAAGAAATCAAAACCCAAGCTCAATATGCTGCAATCATTGCTGAAAACACAGAAATTCCAAATAATGAGAAGGACAAGATGACATGTAATTTGAAGGTGATGAGAATCATTTGATTTGCTCTGCCTCCTGACACATTCCGTCTTGTCAATTCACACAACACTACAAAGAAAATCTGGGACAGACTGAAGGAATTGTATTCTGGTGATGACGACCTGGAATATTCTCTACCAATGACACTTTTTTTAGATTTTGGATCCTTTGTGTAGAAATCAAAAGAGAATTTAGATCAAATTGTCAATCGCTTTAATCACTTGTTGAGTAGAATGCTTAAATGCAATCTCAAACGACAAGTTATTGGAGAAAAAGTAACATTCATGAACGGTATCAGATCTGAATGGAAATCGATACTTTCTACTATTAAGGCTCATGAACAGTTCAAAAACTATTCTTTGGAAAAACTGGTGGGAATTCTGAAATCTCATGAAGATGAAGTCACAAAAGAAGCGAAACTAGTCTCTGGTGTTGGATCGTTGGTGTTGGTTGCCAGAGGTGATAAGCAAAAGAAGTCAGTTGTTGATGATTCTGAATCTGACATTTCGAATGATAATCTCTCTAAGGAAGATAAAGCACTAATGGTGTCTAACCTAAAGAAATTATTTAAGAAGAATTTTTCTCATTTCCAAAGCAAGTACAAACAAGGAAATTCTAATTACAAGAAGCCAAGAGAGGAGAGCTACAAGAACTTTCAGAATGAAAGATGAAAAGAAAGATAAGAAGTTGTTTGGTGATTCTGGATATGACTGCAACTATTTTCATGGAAAGAATTATTTTGCAAAAGAGTGCATGCTATGAAAACAGTATGAGAAGAAGGAGAAAGATGAAGATGAAGCCTACTATAATCAGAAAAGTGAAGAACTCTGAAAGAAAGCTGTAACAAATGTAAAATCAGTGTTGATGGTATAAGAGGATAGTGATGATGGACAAGTTGAAGTGTGATCCATTGACTCATAAGATGATGAAGTAAGGAAACCTGCTCATGGGGAGTGTCTCACGGTGAAATCTGAAAAGCAAGGCTATGTTGGAAAGTGTCTAATGGTTCAGAATAGCAGTTCGGAAGGGAAAGAATACATCACTGTTGGTGGAAGAGCTTCAGTTAGCTGTTTTGAACCGAAATCAATCAAGGAGTAAGTGAGTGAATGCGAGAGGGTTGTCGACAAGGTACACTCTATTCTTAAATCTCTTAATATTCCTACATCAATGATTCTGAATTGAATGATTTGTGTTATACGATTTTTGATTTTAGTGATAGCTTGAAAAGGACTCGTGTCAGTAATTCTAATCTGAATGATAATCTTAGCAGGATAACATTTAAGAATGAGTAGAGACGAATAAGAATAGAAGCCTTGGAGGTCGAGCTTAATAGATCTTGAGATGATGTCATTTTACTTAAGAGAGATAGTAGAGTACTTTTGAAACATCAAAATATTTTTTGTTTAATTGCTAAACGTTTTTACTTCAACATAACTCAGCTTCATTTAGATTGCGAAATAGGTAAGGGTTTGCATAAGATGATTTTGCCTTTTCTTGAACTAAAAGAATATGAGATTGATGTTGAATGTTATACATGTGAATCAATTGTGTCTTCAGGAGATGATTTTTCTGATTCTTACAGAGTTGGACTTGAGAAAATTGAAGAATATATTAAGTCCAAAGAACATAAAAACATGTTGAAAGATATTTTAACTGAAGAAGATAAACAAGAAATCAAAATGAGTGTTATGCAGAACTATAACTTATTACGCAAGAAATTGAATACGGATAATATTCTTAATTTTGAGAATATTTCTGAATTTGATGAAAGCGAAATGAGTGCAATATATGTAGAAGACGAGATTGATTGTTCCACTTTTGTGAAAAATCTTGATGAACCAAAGAAAAATTTAGTTTCTGAAAAATCAATCGAATTTGTTCAAAATTTTGAAAATAAAGGTTCAAAAATTTTGAAAGAAGAACCAATAGTTTTTCCAAGAATCAGAAAACACCAAATCAAGTTTTTGTAAAGAAAGGACTGAAAAAATGACATTTATCAATTAACGTCCATAGTTGATCTTGATAATGCAAAAAGATGTGATGAATATTTTTGGTCAAAGCCAATTGGCAATATAGATGAAACAAAAGGTCTTTTAGAAATGACTTCCTGGAAAGCAAAAGAAAATACGTTTCGGAACCATTGAATCGTGTGAACTATTGTTATGATGAGGCTGGACCGAGTTGTACAAAAGAACTTTCAAGTGAAACTCCATTGGAAAATAATGAAATACCTATTAGAAAAGAAAAACCAAAAGCAAACAATCGGAAATCTGTTGAAGAAATAATAGCAAAGAAAATACAAATGAATGCAAGATACAAAGAGAATTTGGCTAAAAGAAAAAAAAATTGGAAGAAAATTGGAATGAATTCAAATCAAAGTTATGTGAAATCAATAAGATCTTTTAATCAAAGTAAATATTTATCTAAATTTCAGAAACCAAAATCAAGTTCTTCACCTATGTCACAATTTTCAAAACCGATTGCTAAATCAAAAGATTTTAATTTTGAAAAAAAATTTGTTTCAGATCCAGAAATCACTCTTCAAGAATATGGAGCAAAATTGAAAAAGGAAGAAAATGAGTACATGGAAAAGATGGCTTCAAAATACAAAGAAATAATTCACAAAAAATCTGACTTTGTTGAAATAAACCTTTGTGATAACAAAATTGAAGTTTGTAAAATAGAGAAAGGGATAAACAATATTTTGATTAGAAAATCATTTTGTGTTGAAAAAACAAAGATATTTTATGTTCAAAAAAAATTATCACATGGACCCAAGTCAGTTTGGGTTCCTAAATCTACTTAATTTTATAGGTTATGCGTGACGAACTATACGATTCGGAATGGTATATTAATGGTGATTGTTATTGTCATATGACAGGAAGGAAATCAGAATTACGAGAGTATTGGACTTTGAAGGATGTAGGAAAATTGAAATTTGGAAACAATGCCACTAGAGAAATAATGGGATATGGTATGACAACTAATGGGGAATTCTCAATGCAGAAAGTAGCTTATGTTGAAGGTTTGCAACACAATGTAATTAGCATTTCTCAATTGATTGTAGGTACAGGTATCGAAGTATCTTTTGATGAAGAAGGTTCAGTAATCAAACAAATGGAATCTAAAACTTTTCTTCTAAAATCAAAAAGGAAAGGAGAAATGTATCCTCTCAATCTAAATCTGATTCAAGGAAAACCATCTATCTATTTACTTGTGAAAGCGTCTTCGAATGATAATTGGTTAGGGCATATAAGACTTTATTATTTGAACTTCAAGGATATCAACAAACTCGTAATTGGTGATCTAGTTCGAGGACTTCCTCTTCTGAAATTTGAAAAGGAACACTTATGTGCTGCATGTGAGCTCAGGAGACAAAGCGGAAAAAGTCATTCTTTCATAATGAATACCAAGATCATTGAACCACTTGAATTAATAAATATTGATCTCTGTGGTCCATCAACTATTGAAAGTATTGGCGGTAACAATTACATTTTAGATTTACTTGGGTATTTTTTTCTTAAATAGAAATCCAAAGTGACTCATAAGTTGATTGATTTCATCAAGCAAGTTGAGCTACAATTGCGAAAGCTCGTTCGGAAAATTCAAAGTGATAACGGTTCAGAATTCAAAAATTATGCATTTGAAGAATTCTTTAAAAACAAAGGAATTTCTCACAATTTCTCTTCACCTTACACTCTACAGCAGAATGGCGTAGTTGAAATATGAAATCGTTCCCTCAGTGAAGCTGCAACGATAATGCTCTCGTATGCAAATCTTCATCTGTATTTCTGGGCTACCACTATTGCAAATACTTGTTTTACACAGAATTTCTCTTATATTAACAAACGTTTTCAAATCACTCTTTATGAAATTATGAACAATCGAAAGCCTAACTTTATATTCTTTCATGTGTTTGGATCCAGGTGCTTTTTATGCAATTCCAAGAACATCGGAATAAATTTGATTTGAAAGTTGATGAAGGAATTTTTTGGGGATACTCATTAACATCAAACGCATATCGTGTTCTAAAAAAGAAATCAAAGAAGATAGAAGAAAGCTCTTATGTTACGTTTGATGATAATTACATAAAGAAATATCAAAAGGAAGATTATCAATCTAAAGATATTTTTCCATCAACAAATTCTAAGATATTCCTCTTATGAATCTATATGAGGATTTTCTAAATTTTTTTTGATGAACCTGAAAGGGCAAGTTCTTCAGAATCAAACGCCAAGGATAATCATGGAAATGAATTACTAAAGATTGTTGATGAAGCTGTTGAAGAAATAGAGACACATAACGAACAACCTATTATGAATTCAAATGAATTAACTGCTCAATCGTAAAATCATGGTGGTCCACTCCAAGGGGAGAGTTCAACTCTGAATGATGATTCAGGTGCAACTTTCCAGGGGGGAATAACGAACATAATGAATCAGATGTTCAATCTAAATTTGATGAAGTCATTGCTGAGATTGATCCGGTCTATTATCAAAATTTCCCACCACTAAAAAAATGGACTAAAGATCGTCCCAAATCACAAGTGAGCGGAGATACCTATTCAGGTTTTCTCACACGTGCTCAACAAATAGAGAAGCAAACAAATCCAATTTTGTTGCCGATGTCAAATGTGTTTCCGATATGATTTGTTGGTATATTTCTATCTGAGGATCCATTATGAAGACAATGGCGAAGATTTTTGAAGATCTAAAGTAATAAATTCAACATCATTCTGATTTGACACAAGGGGGAGATTGTTAAGTCATTTGTAGTGTTGTGTCAAATTGTAGTTTTCGAAATTTAGCCAAGTTCCGATTCCGAAATGGGGCGTGTCTGTTTACGGAATAGTTATCTTTTTTCTATTTATAGGGCATTGTTCATACCTTTTAGAAAGTGTTTTGAGAAAATATAGATAGAATAGTTCCGAACTTGTAAACGAATTGTTGTTATGTTGAGTGAATGAAAATTTGTCTCACTTCAATCATTATCGTTTCAAATCATTAATTCATTTCTTACTTTATCATTTAATATAGAATCTATCGATCATTTGAACTCTATCACATAGATAGAATTTCAAACTCTTGCTGGAAATGAAGTTCAGAATCACCAGCTTTTGGATCAAGGTTTACATTGTACAGGTAATTCAGAATCAGAGAAACAAGTGCAATAGGTCAGGTGCGTCTTGTAGGTTAGACAGGTGGGACGACTCCAAAAGGATCTGAAACAAATGGGTTCAAAATCAATGGATTTACAAAAGCGATAGGACCTCCTGAGAGTTCTCTCAATGTTTGAGCAACAATTGATTCATGACCTTGCAGTTTGTCAAACAATTGATAGAGCTTCTATTTCATCAGATATCCATTACTTTGAATATATGAATTAACATTTATCCATACTTTTCCAAGGCTATTGATGAAATTAAGATCGTACGCGAGTGGAGTTCAGACTACACCATGTGTTGTCATGTTGTTCACAACGATCCTATACTGATTTCATGTTGAGGCTACAGATTCACCAGGAATTGTATTGGAGGTGTCAAAATCATTTACAACTGATGTAAAATGCTTATCCTTCATGTTCTCAAATCCTTCGAACAAGTCTTGAAGTGTATCCCAAATCTTTTTGGCATATTTGCACAACTTTATGTGCTCAAAGTGAGAAGGAGGAACACCAAACACCATTTATGAGAAAGCAATTTGATTTGCATGAAGTTTTTTAAGGTCAGATGCAGTTAGTGGAAGAGGACGGAGATTTTCTTGACCCATGAATGTAGCATCATCATCTCTAACCATTTGTCTAACAGGAACACGAGGACCTTCTTTTACTGATCTCCATATCTCTTCACCTTTTTCTTTACCAAGCAAAAATTTCTCCATTCTAACGTTCCAGTGATCATGCTCTTCAACAACTATCAATGGGACACGCATTGGCAACCCACGTTATTTTATATTTGCATTGAATACATTTGTTGAGTTTAATTAGAAGCAACCATTGAAGTTAAGATATTAGAGCTGAAGCGGTATATAGAAGAACTTTTATCCTGAAAACAAAAATGATTAAGATACCAAAGTAATCTTTAATCAACTATAATCTGTTCTTATGGATTCAAAGGACAACACTTAGACGTTGATTATGAAAGCAAAAACGATATGTGCAGACAAGGCTTGAGAACTCAACCCTTGAATTAACTTAAGATCAATGTCTGCTACTAATGAAGATTCATTCAAGTCTGGTAAACCAGACTTGTCTTGAAATTAAGATGTTCAACAAATTACTCAAGATATGAATGATTAATAAGTATGAACAATATAAAGTGATTTAAGAACAATAAGAATGTAAGAAATAATAATTGACTGAATAATTATTGATAATGATGAGCAAGGTGAATATTTCACTCATACGTACATAGTATGTAGGTTACAACTCCTTAAATAGACAATGAGTGACAATAAGACAAATCTCATAAAGTGCATGGACTAAAAGACATTTGAAGATCAACTGACTGATGCAACCACTTTTGTTGATCTTGTCCCATGTACTATACTATAAAACAATAACTACAAAACAAAATAATACTAGGAACACTAAATGAACATTACAGACTCTGAACAACAAGTAACAAAAGATGCATCTTTGACAGAAATTCACTGAACTTCACCTCAGAATTAGCTTCTATTCGGAACACTTCTCACGTCGGAAGACTCTCACATCGGAATACTTCTTGCCTCAGACATGTTTTATCTCTGTTGGGTTATTTATTATGTTGTGTCGAAATTTAATATGTATGTATTTAGCCTTTATTAAACGGATTGGGCCTATCCATCAACATTTATGTTGTTAGGGTTAGGCTGTAAATATTGCATGCATGTTTTGTATTAGGGTAAATCGTAATTGTGATTCCCTACTGTGTCTTTATAGAAAAGTTCAAATCGAACTCTTCTAAGGCATTGATTATTAATCATTCAGCACAACTTCGATCATTGTTTTTCTTGTGTGATTTACTTTACTGTTTTGAATTTATCAATCAACATTTTATTGTTTCAACAATCGGTGTCAGAGCAGGAGATTGTGTAATACATACACATTTCTTCGGTCGAGCTTATTAGGGTTTTTAAGTTTCCGTAAGATTCGATCTTGTCGTATTCATCGATTGCAGACAATAGATTTGGTTTCTTTTTTAGCCCTAAACTCGATTATTATTTTACACATTTGATTCTTAACAGGTTTTTGTGAATCAACATCATGCAACCAGAAGATCCACACACTCTATCCTTCAATCTATCAAGTAGCATCGAATCTACTACCAAGATTCCTATTATTTTTCTGCAAGATTACGAAGTATGGGTGTTGCACTTCGAAGACTACATGAATGGTCTTGAAGATCATGGTTCCTTGATATGCGAGTCAATAACCCATTAGATGTTTGCTCACATTGCTACAAGGAAAGTTATTAAAACTCAAGCAGAATACAATGCTCTTCTCATTGAACAAGCAAACATTCCACAAGATGAAAAGAAAAGGTTAATGAGAACTGTTAAGGCAGTGAGGATCATCAGGTTCTCTTTTCCTCCAGACACATTTCGTTTGGTGAGTTCTTGTGTAACAGCGAAGGAGATATGGAACAGATTGAAAGAACTCTATTTAAGTGATGCAGATCTAGAACATTCAGTTCAAACACTACTTCTTTTGGAGTTTGGTGCCTTTGCTTAGAAGTATGATGAAAATCTTGATCAGACTTTCAATCGTTTCAACCATCTTTTGAGCAGAATGCTTAAGCATAACCTTAAGAAGGAAAAGATTGAACAAAAGGTAACTTTTATGAATGGATAAAGAACTGAATGGAAGGCATTTGTATCCACAGTTAAAGCTCATGAACAATATAAGAGCTATACCTTGGCAAAGCTGGTGGGCATTCTTAGCTCCCACGAAGAGGAAGTGACAAAAGATATTAAGCTTGTTTCCAATATGGGTTCGTTAGCCCTATTTGCAAAGGGCAAAAAGGTAGCAGAACAAGATTCGGAGTATGATCTCTCTGATTGTGAGCTTACGAAGGAAGAATACGCTATGATGGTGTCAAATCCCATAAATTTTGCTAAAAAGAATTTTGGACGGCTCAAAAACAGGAATTGGTAAGGGAATGATAGTTCTGACAAAGAAAAAGATGAGAGTCTCAACAACTCGCAAAAGGATAAGGTGAAGAAAGAAAAGAAGCTGATGGGAGACCCCGACTATGATTGCAACTATTTTCATGGAAAGAATCATTTGGCCAAGGAGTGTATGTTCAGAAGAATGAGTGAGAAGAAGGATGAAGATGATGATGAAACTTACTATCTTCGAAAGTTAGAAGAGCTTAGAAAGAAAAAGAGTGCTAATACCACTTGTTAGGAATAAATCTGGGATGACGAATGCAGAATTTGAAGAACAATCATAAATCAATCACCATGCAAGGGATTTCGAACTTCCTCGTCTTTCGAATCTGTTGACCAGAATTCAACATGTCCAAACTCATCAACATCCTCCTGCACAATCAAAGCAGAGAGGATACGCCACTAACAGCGCACATACCTCTGACAACTGCTTTGCTGCAAGACCTATTTCAGAATAGGTCAGTGAATGCGAAAGAGTCATCAGTAAGGTACAATCTATTCTCTAGTCTCTTAATATTCCAGTCACTCATTACGAATATGAATTAGATGATTTTAATTTTATTGTTTCTAGTTTTAGTGATAGTTTAAAAAGAACACATGTAAACAATTCTAACCTAACTGATCAAATCAGCAGGATAACAAACAAGAATGAAGAGAGACGGATGTGTATAGAGAAGTTGGAGTTAGAGTTGAATAGGTCTAGGTATGATGTCATTTATTTGAAAAGAGACAATTTTG
Organism: Lactuca serriola; assembly: GCF_051521515.1. Lineage (NCBI taxonomy): Eukaryota > Viridiplantae > Streptophyta > Magnoliopsida > Asterales > Asteraceae > Lactuca > Lactuca serriola. Next base: position 55,976,889 of record NC_136415.1, read on the forward strand.
GGCTTTTAAAACAAAGAAATATTTTTTGTTTGATTGTTAAGAGATTATATTTTAACATTACCCAACTGCATTTTGACTGTGAAACAGGGAAAAAGATACACAAAATGATTTTACCATTTTCTCGAATTGAAAGAGGATGAAATTGATGCAGAGTGTTATAAGTACGAATCCATAGTGTCCTCGGATGATGTATCTGAATCTTATAAAGTTGGACTTGACAAAATTGAGGCATATATTCAGTCCAAAGATCATAAAAGCATGCTAAAACAAATGATGGATGAAAATGATAAAGAGAATATTAAATCTAATACTGTACATAAATTTCACTCTTTATGCACAAAGTTGAGTTTGAAAAAACTTTCGATACTGAAAATGTTTCTGAATTGAAGAAAGTGGCATGAGTGAGATCTCTGTAGAGGATGAGATTGATTGTTTGGAATTTGTGCAAAATGAGGATGCACCAAAGAAAAAGTTGATTTCCGAAAACTCTGTTGAATATGTTCGTATTGTTGAAAATAAGGGTTCGGATGTTTTAAAAGCAAAAGCTACATTATTTATGAAAGTTCAAACCGTTCCTAATCAAGTTTTTATAAAAAACGGAATGGACAAACATCATACATCCGAACTAACGTCCTTAGTAGATGATGATAATGCAGAGGGTTGCGATGAATTCTTTTGGTCAGGACCAAAACCAAAGGTCTATCCGAAATGACCTCTTGGAAAACCAAAGGGAGATATGTCGCAAAACCATTGAATAGTGTCAATCCTTGTAATGACAAAGTTGATCCGAGTGGAACCAAAAACGTCCCAAGTGAAACATCTTCCAAAAAGACTAACTTAACTCATAGAAAACCGAATCCTAGAGCCAAAATCCATAAGTCAGCCGAGGAACATATTGCCAAGAAAAGACAAATAAATGCTAGACATCAGAAAAATCTAAAAGAAAGAAAGTGATTCTGGAAATCCAAAAATTTCAATTCTGTTAACCCAGAAAGAGTCACACATCAAAATGCGAAATTCTCTCAAAATCTGTAACCTAATTCATCTTCAAAGCCACAGTCTTCAACTCCATAGGTTTCAAAACCAAAAGTTTTTCCGAAACCATCATTTTCAAAACAAACGAAACCTTTGGAAAAGACTAAATCTTATTTTTCTCCTAAAACCAATTTTTCAAAAACTATCAATACATCAAAAGATGTTAAGGGCATGGGAAAACTTGTGTCGGAGCCGAAACTTTCCTTCAAGGATTTCGAAACACACTTGAATAAAGAGGAAAAGAAGATTGCGAAAAAGGCTGCCACGCAACAAATAACATCTAAACAAACAAAAATTTCATTTTAAAAGAAATCCCAATGATGAAAGGATAATTGTTTTTAAAGTGATGAAAGGAGAGAATTCAACTTTGATGAAAAGGTCTTGGTTGGTGAAGCAATAACTTTTCCTGTTCCTAATAAAACCTCACGTGGACCCAAAAAACTTTGGCTTCTTAAATCTCTCTGATTTTTGTAGGTGATTCATGACAATTAGTATGACTCGGAATGGTATATTGATAGTGGCTGCTAGCGTCACATGACTGGGAGGAGAGAAGAACTGAGGTAATTCCGATCACTGAAGGATGGAGGGAAAGTAAATTACGAGAAAAATGTTACAGGAGAAATAAAATGATATGGGATGATTATGAATGGCGAATTCTCCATTATGTGGAAGGCCTGCAACATAACCTGATAAGCATTTCTCAATTGGTTGTAGGTACAAGTCTGAAGGTATCATTCGATGATGAAGGATCCGAAATAATATAGAAAAAGTCCAAGACAATGCTTCTAACATCCAAAACAAAAGGCGAGGTGTTCCCATTGAATCTGAATCGTATTAAAGGAAAGCCTTCCATTTTCCTCCTTACGAAAGCATCTTCGGATGACAGTTGGTTATGGCACCGAAGGCTCTCGCATCTCAACTACAAGGCATCAACAAACTCGTACTTGGCGATCTTGTGTGAGGACTTCCTATTCTGAAGTTCGAGAAGGAATATCTTTGTGCATCATGCGAACTGGGAAAGCAAATTTGGAAGATTCGTTCGACTATCATCAACACCAAAGTGATCGAGCCACTTAAACTACTTCATATAGATCTTTGTGGTCCTTTTTCCATCGAGAGTATTGGTGGTAACAAATACATTCTAGTTATTCTTGATGACTTTTCAAGATTTACCTGGGTTTATTTTCTTAAACATAAATCAGTAGCATCTTCCAAGCTTAAGGACTTTATCAAGCAGATCGAGCTTCAACTGCGAAAGCTAGTTCGGAAGTTTCACAGCGATAACGGTTCGGAATTCAAAACCAAGTGTTTGAAGAGTTGCTGACTGAGAAAGGAGTTGCCCATAACTTCTCTACTCCTTACACTCCTCAGCAGAACAGAGTCATTGAAATACAAAATCGGTCTCTTGCGAAGCTGCAAGGACTATGCTCTCGTTTGCGAACCTACCACTATACTTCTGGGCTGAGGCTTTCATAACTGCATGTTATACTCAGAATCGATCACTTATCAATAAAATATTTTCAATCACTCCTTATGAAATCTTAAATAAACGAAAACCTAATGTCAAGTTCTTTCATGTCTTTGGTTCCAGGTGTTTTATCTTCAATTCTAAAGAGCAACGGAACAAGTTCAATGTGAAAGCAGACGAATGGATCTTTTGGGGTATTCTCTTACTTCGAAGGCATATAGGGTTCTAAACAAAAATTCAAAAAAGATAGAAGAAACCTATTATGTTATGTTTGATGATAACTATATGAAGAAGTATCAGAAGGTTCATTGTCAATCTAACGATATTATTCCAATGACAAATCCGATGACGATTCCTCTTTCCAACATATACGAGGAATTCATGAAGTTGTTTGGTGAGCCAGAAAGGCGATTTCCTCGGAATCAAAAGCATCAGATAACAATGAAGATGAACTAAAGAAGATCATTGATGATGTTGCCAAAGACCTTGAAACAGAGCCTCAAATTTTGAACGCCTCCGAAATTCCACCTTCACCACAAGCTACAAATGCACCTATTCAGGGGGAGTGTTCTACTTCAACCTCAAATTCTAATTCACCTGTTCAGGGAGAGAATGCAAACCCCGAAGTCAGCCTTGACACTCCATTCCAGGGGGAGAACCTGATTTTGAATATTGAGCCAAATGCACCATTCCAAGGGGATAATGAAGGAGAAAATAATGACTTAGATGCTCAGTCGGAATTTGAAGAGGTAAATGCTAAATTGGATCCATCCTGTGATCCGAACTACCCTCATTTGGCAAAGTGGACTAGAGATCATCCAAAATCGCAAGTGATTGGTTCAACTTCTTCTAGTGTTCTCACTAGAGCTCAACAAATAGCGAATCAGACTACATTATTTTCCAAAATGGAAATTTTCATGTTTAATTCGTTCATTTTCAAGATTGAGCCAAAAACTGTTAAGATTGCTCTCGATCATTCTGATTGGGTGCAAGTAATGCAGGATGAGCCCAATGACTTTGAGCGCAATAAATTTTGGAGGCTGATTCCAGCTCCGAAGGATGCATCGATTGTAGGTTTGAAATAGGTGTTTCACAATAAGCTTGACAAAGAAGGTAATGTAATCAGAAACAAAGCATGATTAGTTGTGAAGGGATACTGCCAATAGGAAAGCATAGACTATGAAGAAACTTTCGCACCAGTAGAAAGGCTATAATCAGTTCGCATTTTCCTTGCCTACGTTGTTCACAAGAATTTCGAAGTCTATCAAATGGACATGAAGTGTGTGTTTATTAATGGTGAATTGGAAGAAACGGTCTATGTGGAGAAACCACTAGGTTTCATCAATGAGAAGTATCCAAATCAATGTTATATATTGGATAAATTTGTGTATGGTTTGAAACAAGCACCTCGAGCATGATATGAGACTTTAAATTGTTTTTTAAAGCAATATAAGTTTAAACAAGGATCGGTCGACCCAACCTTCTTTTGCAAGAAAGATGGTGACCACCTTATTATCGTTTAGATTTATGTTGATGATATCATTTTCGGATCTATTAATCCTAGATTAACTGATGAATTCCGAAAATTGATGGAGACTAAATTTGAAATGAGCACAATGGGTCCTATTAACTTTTTCCTTGGATTGAATATTAAACTGAGTTTAGAGGGCATATTCATAAATCTAGAAGCCTACACAAAGACTCTTCTTGCGATATTTGGAACGGTGGGAGACTCAAAGGTCAAGATTCTAATGGCATTTGGAACGAAGCTTACACCGTCTTTGGACAAACCAACATCTGATATGACTCTCTATCGATAAATGATCGCTTCATTGATGTATCTAACAGCGAGTCATCTAGACATTATGTTTTCTGTTTGCTATTGTGCCAGGTTTCAGGCAAAGCCTCGTGAACCCCATACGACTGCAACAAAGAACATCTTCTGATACTTGAAAAGAACAATCTCGGAATTTGGTTCCCTTCCAACTCAGGGTTCTTTGTGCAAGAGTTTCTTGATGTTGATCTTGGTGGATGCGGTCTAGATAGAAAGAGTACAACTGGAAGATGTCAGGTGGTGTTTGTTTTATCTAAAAAAAACTCTTCTAACCAGTTATTGTTGCGCCACGCAACACACGCACAACACTTGGACCTTCATAGTTATTTATTTTTTAGAAGACTTCTGACTTAAAAACTATTCCGTGTGTGCTGTGTGGCGCAACATTTGACCCTATGCTTCAAATCTCTTCACACCTTACTTTAGCGTATTGCAGCATTCTGCAGAGGTTAAAAAACAAACAAACTTTTTATTACACGATGCAACCTTTTGGTCCCCCTCTTATGCTATAGAGGGTTGCAGAGGTGGTCTACAGACTTCAAGAATTTTCGCTTCGAAAAACAAATGGCACCTCAATTTCTTGATGGAAAACACGTAGGTTGGCAATAAAAGAAGCAAATGTGCATCTCTTTATCTACCACTGAAGCTGAGTATATCACAGCTGCCTCTTGTACCTCGCAAGTGATATGGATTCAAAGTCAGCTTAGAGATTATAGGATTAATATGAAGAGAATCCCCTTATACGGTGATTCCGAAAGCGAAATTTGCATTTGCCACTACCCAGTGCAACATTCCAAGACTAAACATCCAGTGAAACATCACCATGAACCATTAAGCATAGTAAAGCAAAGCAGTGGTCTTTCTCTGAACCGCTCCGAGCTCTCGGACTGCTTCGCAATCTATACCTTCTATTCCGAATGGTTGCGAACGCTCGGAAGGACTCGAAATCCACTATTCATTTAACGGTTCAAAAGTTTTTCTATCCTTTGTATATCAAGTTTCTTCCGACTGATTCGGAAGTTACTGTACATTTTTATTTTTTACTTTATTTTTTGTGTTTTTTTATTTCTTTTTCAAAAAATTCAAAATTCCCAAAATATTTTCCTTATCATTTTGTTTTATCTTTTTTAGAAAAACCCAAAATTACCAAAAAAATTTTTTTTTTTGATTTTGTGCATTAGTTTCCACACATATCTTAGAAGCAGGTACATTTTAAGTTTGCTCACAATTCCGAAAGATAGGGATAGGTTTGTAATTCTGAATTCATTGCACTAATACTTAAGTGTCCGTAGAAGCATGTTGTTGCATGTTGTCCAAAGCCTCTGAGACTCTATGTTTGAAGCCTTAAAGAATTGATAACACCAATCGTTTCTTCCCAACTAGGCTATTAATTCACATAAGTCATTGAGCTACATTACTCTTCTCACAATGAGTTAAGAGTTCACTGCTTGGTCAATATTTTATAGCAGAGGTACATTTTATCTTCGAAACCACCTCCAACATTTCTCCATTATTTTCACTTCCACAAAAGTAACCCTCGAGACTATCAGAAATTACCACTGAGGTTTATGGTTTCACAACATCTGTGTTCGTGATCTTAAATTCGTTATCACCACGAATTGAGTGAAACCTAAAATCCAAAACTAGTTTATGAATTGATGGTGAATAATTAAAATGTTCTAGCTTTTTCACCATGACATTGTTAGAATTCAACCTTCATGGTTTGCACCTCAAAATCTCATTATTTTTATTTTTTGCGAGATCTTGATGAAATGTTCTCGACCTAAGACTTTTCTTCGCCCAAGATCCAATTTTTATTGTTTTCTTGAGATTTCTGTATTATCCAGCCACTTAAATCAATCCAAAGCATAATTGTTATTCTGGCTACACTGGTCAGACAAGTACTTCTTCCAGACTTTCGGACTCATGTTGAGATTCGAAATTTGGATGAAGCTTAAGCCACCCTATAAAGTCTAAATGAGAAGAAGCCTTTCACTGTTTCTCAGTAAACATATGATAGTAATTCAATGGGATACCACACAGACACTTCCGAGTCTCTCTTTACTCCGAAGGAAGACATCGTTGTCCGGGATCAATCTGTTTTTATGTTGATTTATAATTGACATCACAGATTCCCATATATTATTTGTTTTATTTCTTTATCTTTGGCACACTCTTGCACGAAAATCCTTGTGATTTTTCAAAAGTATGGTTCTTAATTCCGAATGATTAATTTCTATTCCAAGAACAGGTTATTGTCCCGAATGTGGAGAACTGAAATGGCGGATTTAAAGGGATAAGATTTTGAAAATGACGCGTCTTTTCAAAACCCACACCGCCTGACATCAGGTGTGTCAATTCAAATGTCGCCTGTCACGTAACAGTTGTCACGCAATCCTAGGCTACTTTTACGGGATTTGGGAATATCAAACGACGTGATTTTTTCTCTCCAACTTATCACAAACGTATAAAAGGAAAATTGACATTTAATTTACTTCATCACTTTCAAAAATCTCTCAAGAAAAAACCATTTCTCTTTGCATTGTTCATCCTCGTCTGAAACTCCTTCTGTTGCTGAACAAACTGGTTCCACTGTGATGCTCAACATCAAGGCAAATCATAATTTCATTCTGGATCTTAACTCTTCAAGATAATTCGATGACCTCAAGCCAATGATTGAATGTCTGAAATGTTCTCCTATTGCTCAAGCTTTGACAATGGCGGAAACTGTGCCACTAGTTCATCTCTCTCAGGCATACTCTTCTACCTTCTACAATCAGCATGAGGGGAGATTAATTTTGAAATTGACACTCACAAAACCTACATCTCGAAGACTCGATTTTTGCAGGATGCTAAGGTTCACTTCAACTGCAGATCTTGTCGATCATGAGTCAATTTCTTCATCCGCCATCATCAAGATGTTTTTCCAGATGGGATGTAACAACCAAAAAATTTCGATTTTTATTATAGCAAAACCCACGAGACTGAGTATCACATAATAAAACCATATGCTGCGTGTTTCAAAAAACATAATAAAATACTGTGAGAAAAACTGTGTCACAACTGTATCCAAACATATCAAGAAAACTGAATCAACTCCCAGGACAAAACTGAAGTTGTGGTGTGTGCGATGCCATCATCCCGAGCTCTTCCCTTTGCTTGCGGAAGTACCTGAAACCAAAACTGAAACTGTAAGCACGAAGCTTAGTGAGCTCCCCCAAACTACCACATACCACACAATAACATATAAAGCACATATTGGGCCTTGCCCACTGCATCGGACCGAAGTCCGGGCTAACTGGGGCCTTGTCCCCTACATTGGACCGAAGTCCGAAGCTGACTGGGACCTCCGTCCCCTACATCGGACCGAAATCCGAAGCTGACTAGGACCTTCGTCCCCTACATCGGACCGAAGTCCGAAGCTGACTGGGACCTCCGTCCCCTACATCGGACCGAAGTCCGAAGCTGACTGGGACCTCTGTCCCCTACATCGGACCGAAGTCCGAAGCTGACTGAACATAGCATAAACATATCAACTAGCATAAACACATAAATCTTGTCTGAGCCACGGAGGCATCAAACATACTAGCTACTGCATTAGACCGAAGTCCAGAAACTACGGCTAATTGAACGGGCCGACATTGTGGCCTTAGACCCGTTCCTACTGAAGGGAAACTCACCTCGTGAACTGGCTGCTGTGTGAATGGCTCTGGAAGCTAACTACTGCTGCTCCGGTATCTCCCCGGCTACAAGTCCATAAACACACTCAATTAAATGCTAAACACTGCACTGGGGTAAAATGACTCTTTTACCCTTGGTCAAAGTCAACTCTCTCGGTCAAAGTCAACCCACAGTTGACCTGACTCGCCGAGTTAGGCCGCCAACTCGCCGAGTCTCTAGTCTCACTTCTCAACCCTACTCGTGGCTACTCGTCCAGTATGGCATCGACTCGACGAGTACCCTCTCGATCCAAGAACTCAGACAATCTGCATCCGACTCGCCGAGTCATATGAACAACTCGACGAGTTGTTCTTGAGCTAAGAAGATTGCCTTGGACTCACCGAGTTGTATGAACAACTCGTTGAGTCCCTCCATTACTGAGTCTGCCCTCCAACTCACTGAGTCCACTCTACTACTCACAGGCTTCCACTCGACATCACTCAAAAAGGGGAAAAACGGTACTCGCGACTTGACTCGCCGAGTCGTTCTTCCGACTCGCCGAGTCACATCCATGCAGCTACTCTAAACTCGATTCTGCTTGAATCCAGCGTCTAAAACTTATAGATTTGGGCTTCCTTAGCGCTATTAGCACGTAAAGATTCTATCTTTACGTGCCCATAAGCGACCAAGAAGATAATAAGGCTCAAAAAGCATAATAAAGGCTAGATTTAGGGTTCTTATGCAAAGCATCTTCAAAACGGAAATAGATCCGGGCTCTACAACTCCTAAGTGAACAGATCTAGGGATATCTCGACCTATTAAGGCATCCATACAACTATAAGGCTTGGAAAATGCATCAAACTAGCCCTAGAAGAGTTCTAATGGAGGTCTAAGGCATAAAATAGAAGGAATCCGAGAAATACCTCAATGAACTCTGATTTTGCCCTTGGATCTTTGCTCTACACCTCTTCTCTTTGCTCTTTTCTTCTTCTTCTTCTTCAAGCCTTCAAAATCCACACAAAAGCACTTAAAACAATAAGGGATGGATTATGGTTTTCTCACAGCTCTCTGAGGGTGAAGGAGGCGAGTTTGGGGCACATAACATTGCTTAAATAGTGCAACCTGGGAATTTAGGGTTTCTTCCTGGCAGGCAGACTCGCCGAGTCCGAATATGGACTCGCCGAGTCGCCGACTAACACGTGCTCAAAAACTCGACCCTACTCGACGAGTCAGGCCATAGACTCGCCGAGTCCCTCAATAAAACTTCTAAATAAATGCCACAGGAACAACATACCAGAGATGGGGCGTTACATGGGATATCTTGGTGAGATCACTCTTTTGTCAAAGTTCAAGAAACCTAACCTTCCACCAATGTGGAATGGTCTCTTCACTCTATTTTTCAAGATTTTTTCTGAGCGCATTACTGGGTCAGACAGTGCAAGCAAGCTCTTTTGCACGCTAATCTATGGACCTCACAAGGGTATTAACCTGGACTTTGGTTCAGTTCTTTGGGCACAGCTTGTTCATAGCACACTCTCTTCATCAAGACATTCGGAGATTTCTTGTGCTCGGTTTTGGTTTGTTATTGTTAAAAGGTCTATCACTCACCTTCAGATTCAAGTACCAGAAGACTCGGTGCTGGCAGCAATTCTAATATTCCATACCAACAACTTCATCGTTTTCTGATCCTTCCAAGTTTGATTTTGTGGGATCAGTTCCGAAAGTTATGCTCCTTCACGTTCCTGCAGATAATGTGGTTATCAACGAGTACTGAAAGAAGACAGTATCAGGTCCTCGTTAAATGTCTGATGCGATGTGAAAAGCACTTAAGGAAGCGAACAAACCCAAAAGGGAGGAAAACGAAAGGTGAAAGAAAGCCATTCCGAACCTGCTGCCACTCCGAATAAGAAGGTAAACAAGGCTGCTCACAAGCCGAGATCACCCTCACCAGTCGCCCAGGAGGAATTGGAGTCCCGAACCATTTCCGAAGATGTTTAGGCTTGGAACGACAACAATGATACAGGAGCCACTTCGCAACCCATGGTCTCGGAGCCTATTTCTACTGCAAACGTAACATCTCCGATTCACGCTTTTATTTCTTCCCTATAAGAGACATTGCATGTTCCTTCTCCTACTGCTACATCTACACCCATCTCTACACCAATCACCATCGCTCCCTGTCTGAATGTATCTGCTGGTGTCTTGCAACCACAAATCTTTGTTGCTCAATCTACTTCCCTATACACCGAATCCACTACCACAACAACCACTACTATGAGTTCAACTCAAGTGACTGTCAACGTATTTGATATGGGGCAGGTGGTTTTTATGTTACCGTTGGTCTGACTTCTTCCGCCGTCTCGCCTTTAAGAGATGATGATCCTGATACAATCTTTGGTGATGATCGACATGTTTTTCAAGATTTCCACTACAGTCCATTCAAATTTTATCAGGAGAGTGATGATGATGATGTCGGATTAGTGTCTAAGTCCATAACTATTTTGGTATGTACTTGACCCGATGGTACATGGTCCTTTTGGGTTGCCCTCACCAAAGCAACTTGATAGGATGAATTATGGAGAGAAAGGATTAATTATGATTTATTAATATATTATGAGAATAATATATTAAAGGAGAAATCATATTGATTAATTAATATTAGTCAATAATTAATTAGGAATTAATTTTGTGGCTAAAAGACATTAATTAAACATAAGGGACTAGAACTGTCAATTGTATGATAGTTGAATATTGAGCTAATGGACTCCATATTAGAGGGGTGGACGAATTCTATGGAGAAACCCATTAGAAATCGTCCTGGGCCTCTAAGGAGGGAGTCCATGGGTTGCTTAGGGCCTAAGCATCCAAATTAGGGTTTCCTTGTTAGATAACCCTAATAGCCTCACTATTTAAAGATCCCTAGAGCACCAAAAACGTGTGGAAGTAACTCCTTAGGGTTTTGGACAGCCTCCTCTCTCATTATTCTTCATCCTCTTGCTCTTGGTGTTTGTGAGCTATTAGAGGAGTGACAATTGTGACTCTAAGCTTTCTAAAGTCATTGTAAGGAGGAATTGAGATTGTTATTGCTACATAACAATCAAAGGTAATTCTCTAAACCCTAATTTCAGTTTATAATATGTTAGATCTAAGATTGTAAGTCTTGGATCCATTGCATGTACAATAGAGAAACCTAGATCCAAGCATTAGGGTTTGTATGAGCACATAGGATTGTTCTTATGTCAAAAACCCATCAGATGATGCACCCATGACGAAAGGGCAGTTCAAGGCTCTCAATGAAAAATTGGATACTCTGATTAGGTCTTCCAAATCTTCGTCTGATAGCACATATTCCTTTGAGGCTCACAAATCATTGATTGAAAATCTCACCAAAGAGCATGCCAAGAGCCTTAATGCATCTACCAAAGAAGTTGAGAGTTTGGAGAAAACAATTCGTGAAATGACCGAAAAAGTTGAAAAACTATTTGCTAATGTTACTCAATTTATGGAGGATTTTCGGAGTTCCTCTAAGAAGAACACAAAAGCTGCGAACAAGGTGATTGCCAATCTCGGTGCCACTCTTTAGATGGAGAAAGACACTTTATCAAAGGTCCGTTCAGAACTGTGAGTGGATAATGTGGAGATGAATGCTTCCATTGTCTCAAAGATTGAAAAGCTACAGGAAGATCTGGCCACCGAGAATAAGATCATGGATAAACTTGCTGTGACGACTAAAAAGGTGAAGGTTCTTACAGTACAACTTGCAAATGCCAACTAGGAGCTTGATACTTTGAAGTCCGAAAAGGCTATTCTGAAGAGCTATGTCGCAAATGTCAACCTTTTCTTGCAAAATCTCGTAGAGACTCATGACTCGTTGCTCACAGTCTCGGTTCGCCAATATCTAGGTGACAAACTCAAAACAATATTCTACATGCTTAATCGTATCGAGGGTATTTCGGAATTTGGTTTTCTTCCGAAACAAGGGGGAAGCTAAGAAGCCATCTGTTGAAGAAGCCAAGAAAACAGCTAATGAATTTGGTGAGCACGAACAAAAACCACAGCCGAAAGCAAAATAAGATCAGAAGGGATTGCTTCTGGACCAAAAGGAAAAGGAAAGCTGGTTGAGGATGATGATGAAGAAGAAGAGGACTTATCTGAAGAGGAAAATCTTAAATGAAAGAAATGTGATAAAGAGGTTGATGAATCTCAACGTGTTGCCAAGGAACCTAAAGCTCTGGAAAAGGAGGCTCGTGATGCTCAAGTCACACTCAAAACTCAGAAGGCCCTCTTGCCTCCTTGGTTGATGGAGCGAATTTTGAACGAGGCAATTGATAACCCGGATGTCTACTGGTTGGAGCTAGTTGTTTCGTTTGAATTGGAAAACACTTCGGAGTCTCAGCTTAACTTTCCAATTACTCTAAAGGCCTTTTTATTCCGATGTTTTGACAAGATAGAAAAACTTTGGATTCGGATAACGATGTCAATCACTAGCTTCTCTCCTTCTATCTCAAACAAGGAAAGCCTCTATATCAAACATGGAGTTCAAAGAAGATTACTTCTGTGAAAGTCTGTTGTCCGATTGAAACAAAAAGCTTTATTAACGCTCAGTTCAAAGCTTCACGAGGGGCAAGCAAATCGATCTTTGAATTCACGCTTGCTGATTTGTCGTGCCTTAATCCATACGATTGGATTTCCTTGTTCTCTCTTTTTTCAAAAGATGAACATAAATTCGAACCCATTGTGGCACATCTGAAAAGGCCGTTGGTCTCCTACATTTAGAAAGTCGGGGAAATGGATGTGGAGATAGTGTTTATACTCCGAAAGAAACCCATTGTGCAACCAAAAAAAGCTTTGAATGATATCTCCAAGATGAAACTGGGAAAATCCGAAAGGATAACTAGAGTGTGGCAATTCAATTGCGAGAAGGTGAAAAAGTTCAGAGGTGCTTGTTCTTCTTTTCAGACAAGCATCTTTATTTAACATCCTGTCTGAACTACATTGTGGGGATTACTAAACAATGTAAAGTGAATGATGTTGCGTCTTAGAAGTGCTTCGCATATATGATCAAACGGTACATTCTGATTCGCAACACTTTGCTTGGTTTGATGCCGAAACTCTTCAAGGTTCAGAAGTGCCAACAACAATGAAGAATTTCCTTCCTTATTTGACACAAAGGAGGAGATTTTTGGGTTATTTATTGTGTTGTGTCAAATTTTAATATGTATGTATTTAGCCTTTATTAAGCGGATTGGGCCTGTCCATCCATATTTATGTTGCTAGGGTTAGGCTATAAATATTGCATACATGTTTTGTATTAGGATTAATCTGATTGTGATTCCCTACTTTGTCTTTACAGAAAAGTTCAAATCGAACTCTTCTAAGTCATTAATTATTAATCATTCAGCACAACTTCGATCATTGTTCTTCTTGTGGGATTTACTTTACTGTTTTGAATCTATCGATGTACATTTTATTTTTTCAACAATCTACGATTGTTAAATGATCACTTTTCATGCATCAATATCGTGTTTGTAATCTCCTCTGCCATCTCTAATCGCTTTATCCAGGAGAGGACTCAATGCAACATCCATAATATGTGGTTACTGCTCTGAAGCTAAAGAAGACTCATATCACATTCTCATCTCCTGTCTGTATGCAAAAGTCAATTGGGATTGGACTTTCAGGTGTTGCAGTATTCCTAGGCACCAATTCAAAATAGTCGGCGAGGTGATAGAGTTAGCAAACTCATGGGAGAACTGTCACATTAGGAGGAACAACTTCATCAGCATTGCATATGGGACACTTTGGTGGATATGTAAAGCAAGGTGTGACAGAACTTTCAAAGGCAACCATATCCCATCAGCTAAAGTAGTGGAGATCATCAAGTCACATGTCTTTACTTAGGTAAAGTATAGGAGGTTGAGATGTTCAATTAAATGGGTTGAATGGGCTAATTGCCCTTTGTTGTGCTTGTAAAACTTAAACTTGTGCCTGTTTTTCTTTTATTATAGCTATGTCCGTCTAGCTCCATGTTAGGAGCAGGTTCCTCATTAATATATAATTGTCGGTTCCAAAAAATTTTTGGTATTGTGAGACAACTTCACTAGCTTGATTCATGTGTAATCTCATCTCGCGAAACACACATATTGATATTTACTTTTTTCTTGGGGCTAACTTGCATTATTTATAACATGCAATTCAATTATAGAACTGATAAAAAATTTTAATTATCATTTCTCATATATATATATATATATATATATATATATATATATATATATATATATATATATATATATATATATATATATATGCAAAAGAAAATGTTGTAAACTTTTAAAATGGATGCACATGTACCGGATTATAATAAAACCCACTTCTTTTTTTCATTTAAAATTTTTTTTAGTCCAAGTTTTTTATCAAAAAAAACCGAAGATACCGTTGTTCACGATTTTTCGTCCTCTTTCCATAGAGATCCATGATGATATATAAAAAACGGTTTTTTTTCGAAAAAAATCCACTTAATTTCCTTAGTTTTTTCAATATTGAAGTTTATTTTTATCAAAAAAAACTAACTATACCAAAAATATTAATTTTTTGTACTCTATTAATAAACATCAACACCGATTAAAAAAAAACCTCGAACAGTGTAGATTCACATTGTGAATCTAAACTGTAAATATTTCAATTTTTAACATTCACAATATGAATAATCTCGAAGAGTTCAGATTCACATTGTGAATCTTAATTACTATTATGCACACACTGAATCTGAGAAGGTTAAAAAAAACCCTCGATCAGTGTAGATTCACACTGTGAATCTAAACTGCAAATATTTCAAATTTTAACATTCACAATGTGAAAAAGCTCAGATCAGTTCAGATTCACAATGTGAATCTGACTTATTATTATGCACACTGTGAATCTGAGGAGATTTACAATGAGAATCTGAACAGGTTTACAATATGAATCTGAACAGGTTCACAATGTGAATCTGAACTGAAATATCGTCTTTTTTTAAATGAATATGAATCTACGTTTAAAAAGTATAAAAAAAATATGAGTTTTGATATATTTATTAATTCTTTTTTCTATAAAAAAATAGACCTTAACTTTTTTCATCAAAGAAAATGAAGTGGGTTTTTTTCGTAAAAAAAAGTTTGTTTTTTATATATTATCATAGTTCTCTACGGAAAGAGGATGAAAAATCGTGAACAACGGTATATTCGTTTTTTTTAATAAAAGAATGGCCTAAAAAAATTTAAACGAAAAAAAGTGATGAGTTTTTTTTTGTAAGGGAGGAGGGAGTCGTTCCCACTGAACCCACTGCTACGTCAGCTTTTCTCTTTGATTTTTCTTCATCTTTCCGAACTCACAACACACAGAAATCCTATATTTTTCAACCCACTCAACCCACTCAATTAAAAAAAATACTAAACAACTAAGGTACAAGTTTTAAAACATATGGTACAAGAGAAAATGAGAGAGAGAAAATAGAGAGAGGATGAAGTAGGCTAGTGAAACCAATTAAACAACCCGCCGAATAGGGAGTGGTACCGGCGGTAACTTTATTGCTAATTAAGATTTTACCTTGATATTTTGTATATATATTTTTAATTTAAGTGGGTTGAGTGAGTTGAGAAAGATAGGATTTCCGTGTGTTGTAGGTTCGAAAAGATGAAGAAAAATTAAAGAAAAAAGTTGATGTGGCAGTGGGTTCAGTGGGTTCGGTGGGTTCAATGGGAACGACTCCATCCTCCCTAAAGGGTAAATTTTTTGGTATAATCCGGTTTATGTGCGTCCAATGTAAAAATGTACATCTATTTCGTTGGCCGTTGATCGTTATGATTTCCGACGCTCACAATTGGTTCCTTGATTAATGATGATTCTTTATTGAACCTCACCCTATATATATATATATATATATATAGAGAGAGAGAGAGAGAGAGAGGAGGGTTCAATTGAGAAAAAAAAAGATTGAGAATGAAGGAATCATTCTCAGCCACTCATTTATTTATGCCACAAAAGCCACTGTCGTACCAGCGGAAATGGGAAAGGAATAGACATGTGTTTTCCAACAAAACATGTTTCCTTAAACTATGCTAAACATTACCTTAATATATACAAAAACATAGTTTTTTCGTTTTTTTTATTTTTTATTTTTAAGAAGCTATTTTTCTCGAAAAATGATTTTAAATATATCAAAATTCATGATGTTTTATTCTCTACAAATAGACATCCATATTGATATAGTTTTAAGATAAAATAAAAAATTGATTTTTTTTTATATTTTCAGTTATCGTTATTCATAAGTGAATAAAAATGAATAAGATTTTTACCACAGTACATTCGTTATTCACTTATGAATAAAAACTAGGATTATTTTTTTTACAATTTAAGTATCATTCATATATGAATATAGCATATAATAAACATAATATATTTATATTTAAATATTAGACGATGCATTCACTTGTGAATATTACATAGTTTATTCACTTGTGAATATTAGATGATATATTCACTTATGAATATTAGATAATATTTTCATATCTGAATATTACGTAGTATTACATGGTATATCACATGTGAATATTACATAGTATATTCACTTGTGAATATTAGATGATATATTCACTTATGAATATTACACAGTATATTCACATATGAATATTACAAGGTATTTTTATAAATATATATAATTTTTATATTTTATTCACATATTAATAACATACAAACTTGCATATTTGTTTTTTTGTTTTAATAATCATATACTGATTCAGGTGAGAAAACATATTCGTATATGAATATAACGTGGTAATTTAGTTTATGAATTTCATCAAACAGTTGGAATACATACAATTTAATTTTTTTTAAAATGTTAAAACA
The DNA here is from genome assembly GCF_051521515.1 of Lactuca serriola. Lineage (NCBI taxonomy): Eukaryota > Viridiplantae > Streptophyta > Magnoliopsida > Asterales > Asteraceae > Lactuca > Lactuca serriola. Next base: position 55,993,772 of record NC_136415.1, read on the forward strand.
TGATACTTTGACTATTTAAATCTTACAAAATAGTAGATTGATAGAGAATTATATGAAATTTTTAGAAAAAAAAGGATTTGATCTTTTTCTAACCTTAATTTTGAAGTTTTATTTGATAATCGATGTTGAATTAATGATATGAAATGAATTTTTTTGTTGATTATCGATGATGTTGATCTAATGACGCTGGGAGTATAATTAATCGTAGATGTTGAAGATCTGATCGTATTCGAACAGAATTGAAGGTTGGATTAAAAGAACAAAAAATAAATTTTTGTTGTTAACTGTTGAATCGTGTTGATAAACATGTTATTGACGAAGACCGATGATTGATTAGCACTGAATGATGTTGATGATGGTTTAATTAAAGAAATTTGGATGATTGTTGAAGGTTGGAGAAGAAATTTGGATGATGAACGATGAATGGGTTTGAACTGTAATCTAATTCTCTACAGATACGTATTTGAGATTGAAGGTTGTTATCATATTTACAAGTTTGCCACTGTGTCTTTTTATGCTTAAATTAAATGAGTGACTGAGAATGATTCCCTCATTCTCAACCTTTTTTATTTTCTCAATTGAACCCACCTATATATATATATATATATATATATATATATATATATATATATATATATATATATATATATAAAAGAAGATAATTGTTTTATTGTATATATAATCGAATATAAAATTATTTTATTGTATAGAATAAAATTAATTTATTCCACAAAACAGTAAGTAGGTTTTCGCCAATTAAAGAATAATATGTTGAAATTTTGTGATGCTACAAATGCTATGCAACAATAACAAAATGTATGTTTAATAATGATAAAAAAATAAATTATTGTTTAAAGTAATGACATAATAATTTTTTTAGAAAGTAATACTATAAGTTCAAATTTTTGCGGGTTTTTCTTTTAAAAATGGAATAGGTCAAATAGAATAATAATGCTACAATAGTGAAATATGATATTTTTTAATTATTTATATAACAATAAATTATCATTGTGGTGGGCCACATTTTTTTTAAACGTCTTGTACTGCGGGTTTCACGAGGAGCTCGTCGGCAGGGTCCCATCACACCCTTCGCATTGCTTCACTACATACGGAACCATCATCATTAATCCGCTCCTTTTCATGCCTCCTAACATTACGTTTTCAATGAATAAATAAAAATAAATATAGAACAAAAACCAACGCATACTAAAATAATATTTTTTAGGGTTATCCGGTTGGAAAAATAAGATATTATATACTTTAACGTTTTTTTAATGTTTTTAGGGTATTCATGTTTTTAAATTCAAGAAACGGGAAAAGTTTTGTTATATGCAAATATTATATTTTTGTTTACAGGGTATATGCCGAAGAAGAGAAATCAAATATCCTGTTGTTATTATTATTATTATTATTATTATTTTACTTAGAGATATTGTCATACATTCTAAATGTTATTATTTTGAAAAATCAGTTATCTTTCTATTTTTTATACTTAATTTTCTATTTATTAGATCAAAAACTAATGTCAAAAAAAAAAGTTAAAGAGAAAAAAATTGATTAATTACACGTTATATTATTTTATATGAGAGAATATAAGTAATAACAAAATGTAATATATGAACAAAAAGATTAATAGAAACAAAAAGTAGGATAAATTTAATTTTATTGAAAGTATAGTAGTTAGTTTTAAAAGTAAGGGAAAATGATTTGATAGGATAATATATTTTTTGAAATGTACACATTTACTATTTATTTTTTTTTGTCTTGTAAAATAAACCATTATATTTTATTTTTTGTAACAATGCAATCCTTGTGACCGGCTATACCCGATATACCGATCATATACGAATTTTCTTTTAAGGAAAATGACTTGATAGGGTAAGATACTTTTTGAATTGTACACATTTAGTTCTTATTATTATTATTTTTTGTAAAATAAACCCTTATATTTAATTAATATGTACACATTAGGTCATTTTCACCGGATGCTACAGGTTTTGCTGATGTAGAAGCATAAGTGGCACTAAATAACAATTAATTAGCTTAGTCACTGGAGGTGGGTGATCCTCCAGCAACAAGAAATGGGCGGCGACCCTTCTCTTTCTCGGTCGAACAACAACAACCAAACACCCTTTACCTGTTGTGTTTCTCCGATCTGTCTCTTTTTGCCTCCATCTTTGAGATATGTTGCCAGAAAAAGAAGAAATAATCGACGAGGGGGCTACCAGAGCAGCTCCTCGCCGCCAACTACCGTCTCTACTTCCTCCTGCCTCCCCTTCTTTTTTGCCATCATTCCTACTTGCTACCAGTGATGTGTAGGAACACACAAAGGAGTCGTCGGAGATCGGGGTCTCCCTCTTTTTCATGATGAATAAAAAGTTTGAAAAATCTCGTTGTGAATATGTGGATGCCACTTGGGTATTTCATTTCAACAAAATAAAAGAAATAGAAAATGACTTGATTGGGTAAGATACTTTTTGAAATGTACACATTTAGTCCTTATTCGGTGAAAAGGACCTAATGTGTACATATTAATAAAATATAAGGATTTATTTTACAAAAAAAAGAATAAGGACTAAATGTGTACATTTCAAAAAGTATCTTACATGAATGGTCCCTATGGTTTGGGGTAATTTGTGTGTTTGGTCCCTAACTTATTTTTTTAACTCGGAAGGTCTCTACTGTTTGTTTTTATTACGTGCTTGGTCCCTGTCTTACCCAAAAATACTATTATTTAAATTGGGAAAAATTGTAGGGTATGCAAGGTAAGCTGAGTGGGGTGGGGTTGGGGGTGTGTTTATTTAAATAAATTAAAAAATCAAGGGCAAAATAGTCTTTTTAGGTAAGACAGGGACCAAACGCGTAACAAAAACAAACAATAGGGACCTTCCAAGTTAAAAAATAAATTAGGGACCAAACACGTAAATTACCCTAAACCATAGGGACCATTCGTGTAATTTACTCTATAAAAAAATAGTATATTTCTTAACACATTCAAATAAAAACAATGTAAAACAATATGATACAAGTCCATTGAGAGAGAGAGAGAGAGAGAGAGAGAGAGAGAGAGAGAGAGAGAGAGAGAGAGAGAGAGAGAGAGAGAGAGAGAGAGAGAGAGAGAGAGAGAGAGAGAGAGAGAGAGAGAGAGAGAGATCCTACGGTCCAACCGGACGGACCACTTGGGTAGTATCGTCGGTACAACCCTTTGCCCGTAGGAGCCTAAACAAAACTCTGTCCACCTTTAGAAGTTGTAATTTTTTACATTTACATAAATGTTTAATAAAGCTTGTTATAAACTTTTAATTTTATACAAAATATGTAAAATGCATAAAATATGATTTATTCTTAAATATATAAATAAATATATTATTTAAAGAGAAACTAGTTGTGAATTATTAATTTTTTTCGTTTTAAAATGAAATCATTGAACTTGTGTGTATAAATAAAAGTTTTTTTTTTCTTTTATTTGTTATTTTATAAGTTTAATATTTCATCTTTTAAAAGCTCTTATTAAAAGAAATTGATGTATAAATAACTTATTTATTCTTTTTAAATATCGGTTCTTTATAACATAATTTTTTGGTAAAATAATTCGGGAGGGTAACTAATTATCGATTTTGTTTACATTTAGTCTCTTTTATGTACGTAATGTATCACCTAATTTGTTTTGTGTGTTCATCATATCCCTTATGATCGACTATCATCTGTTATTGAAGGTTTTCGGTGTCTTTGTGCTCTCCAACGACACTGGAAACCTTCATCAAAAAGTGATAGCCGGTTAAAAAGGCTATGATTAACATAAACAAAAAATTAGATGATATATTGAGTACAAAAAAAAGAAATTGACCAAATATGAACAAAACCAACAATTGGTTACCATCCCAAGTCATTTTCACTAATTTTTTGATGTGTTACATCTAAAAGTTTGTAAGACTTTGTGTTATTAATCATTTATTAGGTTTTACATTCAATCATGTTACCATTAGGGGTGGAATTGGTAGATACCGTAACAATTATAATTAATATAAAAAATTATCTACCACTACCATATCAAGTATAGTTGGTATCAACTTATTTGAATACCAATAAGTTCGATTGGTACATGATGGTATTGATATATACCAACAGTATAGAGATTTTATGAATGACGATTTTCAAGTTCTTGAACATTGTTAAATTTCAATGAGGAGTTTTATGAATAATAGTTTTGTAATTGTTGAGATTGAAAATTCAATACAAAATGATTTTATTAATTTCTATCATGAGTTTGTAAGTTAAAGCGGTGGAGGAAAATTGGACACGCCAATATACGTTTAAAGCATTAAACTTTACTAATTTGGTGTGTGTATATATATATATATATATATATATATATATATATATATATATATATATATATACTCGATTGGTATGGTACTACTAACCAAACATGTTGGTTACCAAACACATTGGTTACCAATATTCTTGGTTCACTTGGTAAAATGTTGGTTGGTTTTCCGTGGAATATATTTTTCAGCCTTAGTTACCATGTCATATGACTACCTCGTTGTTAGTTGGCTAGTATATATTGGCATTTTGGCTTTCTTTTAAAAATCGAAGAGATGACAAGGAGTGGGTGTCGGAATCAAACTCACAACATCAAACAAAACGAGAACGGTATGATAACCATGTCGGCTGTTGTTATTTTTGATTTTTAACGTTGCATGCTCTCTTATATACAAATTGTATAAATATTGTAATTTCTTTTTAAATAAGTATTTAATGCATTGTATTACACATACAAAATATGTAACACCCCAAATTTTATATACAAAGTATCACTAACATCGGTTTCAATAACCTCTGATATCAAAATCTGAATAATAATATATTCTTTGCCAATAACGGAAGAAAGTAAAAATTAAATCAAAATCTTGGAGTCTTACACCTTCTCGAAATACCATCGTTGTCTACAAGTATAAGCCATAAGCCTTCTCCTTCCCTTCTCACCGCCGGTTGCAATATGATTTTATGGTTACGTAAATTTAAAGTTTTTAAAAAAGTATGTCTAAGGCCTAATAAATTCGTGGTTTTCATGCATATTGTAGACATGCATGAAAAGAATGCAACGGTTTTTATGGGTAAGTCTAAGACCTAATGAATTCGTGGTTTTCATGCATATTGATGTCAATAAAAAGAATGCAACGGTTTATTAAATATAATTATTTTTTGTTTTCATTTCCCCCATTTTGTGACATATGGAACTACACTCATACCTATACATAAGTCACCCACATTTCCACCACTCTTACACGAAAAAGTTAATATATTCGATATAAATCTTTTTAGCAATAGCAAAAACAACATGTAATTACCAATAACTTTAGAAACAACTTTTCATGTAACAATCATAAAATTCATACAAAAACTTACCTTGTTGGTGTTAAGTCTTAACCGAATCTTATTACGTTCCTTGCATCCTATATTCAACCAACAAGTTTTTCTAAGACAACGATCCGAGAAATATCCTAGCTGTTCATTTTGATACCACTTTCCTCATGTCTAGTTCGACCATCCAAAAAGTTTAATCCGCACTTGTGTAAGCTACCAAGTTCATCCAATATTAATAAGAACATTATAACTTTCTTTTTGTTATGAAAACATTTCCAAATTAATTATCCTTAAAAGTCAAAACAATTAAAACCTTAAATTACAAAATTATGGTTTTAAGAAAAAATATAGTAACAATATAAACTGGCAAATTATTAAAACTACACAGACCTTTTTCACAATTCTCATTTTTGTATTAAATGGGTTATATATATATATATATATATATATATATATATATATATATATATATATATATATATATATATATATATATATATATATATATATATCAATGTTGTAAAAATCGATCGGCGGTAGCTCGACGGTGGACTGACGATAAGCGATTAATCGGACTAGGCGTGGATTAATAGGAGATTAATCGGGGACCCTTAATTATTAATATAATTATTTAAAAAATTAATAATTCCTAAAAAACTAAGTATTTGAAAATTTAAAATTTTAATATTTAAAAGTTTGAAAATTTTGGTTTAATATTTTAAAATTTGAAAGCTTAAAATTTTGAAAATTTAAAATTTTGGTGTAATATTTGAAAATTAAAATTTTTTGAATTTTTTAAAAAATTCCCGCCAAACACCCTAATCGTAATCGGTTATATATATATATATATATATATATATATATATATATATATATATATATATATATATATATATATATAGTGACACTTGAGTCATTTTGTATTAAATGGGTTTTAAATTTTGGGTTTCGTTAACATTCACCCCATTTGTACTATTTTTGGTAGAGGTAAGGCTATAAGGAGTGACACTCGGTAGTGATGATATGGACTCGAGGAACACTAACCCTAAACTCAACATCCCAAGCTCGGAAGGGAAACACGACATCTCATGTTGAGTTTCTTTCTTCTTCATCTCTTCTTTCCACATTTTTTCTCCCAACCCACCCCCTCTCTTCCCCCTCTTTTATACTTTTTAGCATCCCCCCCCATTTGTAACACCCATATTCCAGAATGGATCAGTTGAAGACTTAATGAGATCAGGATGGGGTTTTGGGAGAAAAACCATATGCCATGACGTGGTGCATGGATGACGACAACGTGGCATTCCTTTTATGGATCACGCACTTCTGGTCATCTCTTTTTTCCTCCGTTCTTCTCCCCAGCCCACCCCTCTCTTCTTCTTCTTAGCTCCCCCCCACCCCCCCCCCCCCCCCGCCCATTTGTAACACCCATATACCAGAATGGATCAGTTGAAGACTTAATGAGATCAACATGGGGTTTTGGGAGAAAAAACCATATGCCACGACGTGGTGCATGGATGACGACAACGTGGCATGCCTTTTATAGAACACGCACTTCTGGTAAGCACCACGACATGGAAAAAGGGTTTCCCCGATGTATTAGTTGTTGTAGCCCAAGCCCACAATTTTTAGGGTTTCTTTCGTATTTAAAGCCTCTAGCTCCAAGATTAGGGCATCATCTTCAGCCTCCAACCTTCCAAAATGAAACCCTAGCCTCCTTAATTGATTATTGTTGTATTCTTGGTGTTCTTGAGGTCTGAAGCCTTGGTTTGATTTGTGGGTAGAAGAAGAAGAAGAAGGTGTGTTTGCTAGTTAGAAGAGTGTATTTGCTTCAAATCTTGCATCTACTACATCTTTTCGAGCGTGGGAAGGTATAAAGCTTCTACCTTTATCATTCTCTTCTCTTATTTCTTGCTTTGAAGTCCTTTAAAAGAATGTTCTTGGAGTTTTGGTCAACTCCAGAACCTCAGGCTTGTTTGGGATATTCTGACCGTATTTGATGGAAAAAGAGTTACGTGATAACCGCCCCATAGTCAATGATATGAGTATCACAAAATCCTTTTATAATAAGTCTTTGATAGATGTGCATAAATATCCAATTACGTATTCTTTCTAAAAGAATTAGTTACTCTTTCTAGCATTGCCGTAGAGAGGAAGATTAATCTGTCCTATACTTGATTACTAGACATTAATTACATCTCAATGCTCATGACTATTAGTCATTAACCAAATTCAAGATTTGATATAGCATTTTGGTAGTTTGACGGATTTGCTAGAAACCATCAAGAAGAACTCATCAATGATACATTCCACGTTTCTCAAGTCATAGATGATCCATATATGTGAACTGTTTTTGTTTATGAATGGTTGTTATTCACGTTCAACAATTCCTTGTTGAAACTAGTGCCAAATGTTGTTACATAAAGCTATGGTTCTTGAGCTGCTTCAAGTTCTAGGTGCCTCCTACTTTCTTTGTCATTAGAATCTTGCTTTCTGATAACTTAGCTTTCAAAAAATAAGAGAACTTATTCTTGTGGGTTTGTATAAATAATCTAAGCAACCTTTTAGAGTATTCTAAAAATATGTATTTAGTAGATTTTTGGTTTAGAAGCTTTAGTCTAACCTAGGCTTCAAATCCTCAAAACATTTAAGTAAGATAAGGATGTATCTTTTTCGTACTAAATCTTATCTAGTATTTTATCTACTTAATAGTTGGTGTTTTTATTCAAAGTACATGTGATAGTGATTAATTCATAATCCCAAAAAGAATAAAGGAGGATAATTTTCACCGATTAAAAAAACAAACTTTATCGAGTAAGGTTTAATTCATCATTTATTATCACTAAGGCTTTAGATGGTATTACTGGTTTGTATCTCAACTTTATATTGAAATCTTCGATAAAGGTTTCATAATTATGTTTTAACATGCAAAATATAATTACGACGACTATAGTTGTTAATAAAGTTGATTTGATATCTTGTATTGAATCTTAGACATTCTTTAGAAAAGAAGTCATACATCAGAGTGTATAGTTCCTTCATAATTATTTTCTTCAAAGTTTATTGAAAAAATCATTATGAATCTTTTATGTATGAATAATATTCACATATATCAAATAAACTACATTATTTTCCTTAAAAATCAATTTTTTGAAGTTAAAATATGTGTATTTTATTTATATAATAAAGATAACAATATCATAGATAACTTTGACTGAATTCAAGTTTCATTTAAAAGTGTTTGCATATAGACTTTATATATTTATAAAACATTGATATTTACTTTATAATTCTATTAAAGATTAGTCTCATAAACAAAATATAATCATTAACGAACATGAATGTGATCGTTATAAAAATGACTTAAGTAAATTATCAATAAGTTAATAAATTAAGGAAGACATATATATATATATATATATATATATATATATATATATATATATATATATATAAGTTAAATTAAAACATACATTGCTCCAAAACAAATGTTGTTTTACAATACAAGTACATTATGCTCTCAGCATAAATAGTAAACTATAGTCCGAGAGTGCAGTTCCAGTTTGTTTGTGTTTAGATGGTTACTCTTATATATATATATATATATATATATATATATATATATATATATATATATATATATATATATATCAAATATTAAATTAAAATGTCAGTGCCAACTACTTGAATGTTATATGAAAAGCGTAAGTTTTATCTACTAGATACCTTAAGTACTAGTATCTCCAGACTTTCTTCTAATATAAGAGTAACACTTCTTCTTTCAGTATCATGTTTCTCCACAGTAGAAGCAAGATCCATCTATGTGGATCTTCTTTGATTTCTCGGGCCTAACGGTATCCATTCCATAAACTATGGATCTCTTAGATCACACATGATGACCTTTTTAGCCTTGCAATATCCACCGTTTGAAGTGGATTAAAACAAAAATCTCTATACTGTTGGAATTTTTGCATATCATGTTAGAACATCAGATATACATCTAAGTTATCCAAGAATTCCTGGTAGTTTGAAATAAAGTTCCCAATATGATGTTAGAAACATCCACTTCATTACAGTGATACATCTACCAAGTATCAAGCTTAGGTATTCTGCTCAAAGTAGTTTGTTCAAGAATAGGACTTTTAATTACATATAGTTTCTAATATCGTATAAGATTGTCTTTTAATACATGAACCCATTAATTTAGATTGTATCTTACTAAATGTTATTGTTTTTAGATCATTTAAGAAAATAATGATTCATGGTGATGAGAACGGATTATTCATTTACAAATTTTTTAATTAAAATCATTTAGGATGTTCAATATTTAAATCTTTAATAATTAATACCTTTTTAGTTTCTAAAAACATTAATTATCAAATATCTAGGATCCAAATTGCAAAGCAAATAAATGATTAGATATCCTTTATCTCATTCATCTAAATCCATCCAAGTAGATATCGATTATCAATTACATACTAGTATATAATTCCTAGTTTTATGGTATTGCTAATATCAAAGTTTAATAGACATATTTGATCACATCTATGCATCGGATATCTCTTGCTTAAGTATCATTTATCATAAAAGATTTTCGATGAAATCATCTAGTTTGAAGAACTTGTGTAATCAGCCTATAAGTTGGTTATAGAAATCACAAATACACATTGGTCATAGAAAGATAACACTAAGCGGTTAGGTGATATTTATCCCACTAGTGTATCAAAAAACGTGTGAGTGTTATTCAAATATGATTGCATAGATTTGCGGTTTTTTTAAGGGGTCTTTGAAGTTTTTATAATTTTAGTTCAAAAAACCTATTATATCATGATTATTGAATGCATCCAATAAACATGATATACTTTTGTTTAAAATCACAGTTTTTACAATGATATTTTATAAAATCCGAATTTTATGTTATTGACACGATCGAATTTTAAAATTAATAACTAGTATTAAATTTTACTGTTTGAGCCTTAAAGAATATTTATAAAGCTTTTAATAAAACTTCATTTCATAAAATAAGTTTGGAGAGTGATAATTTTATAAAACTTTTAATAAAACTTCATTTTGGTCACTTAACTTTTGGTTTTGTGCTCATTTGGTCACTTAACTCTTTTTAAGTTTTAAAAGGTCATCAAACTTTTAACTTTGTGCCCATTTAGTCACTTAACTTTTGGTTTGGTCACATTTAGTCACTTAACTTTTAGATTTGGGCTCATTTAGTCACCAAACTTTTAAAATTGTGCTCATTTAGTCACTAAACTTTTGAAAAAAATTAAAAATTTAGTGACTAAACGAGCATAATTTTAAAAGTTAAGTGACTAAATGTGACCAAACCAAAAGTTAAGTGACTAAATGAACACAAAACCAAAAGTTTGATGACCTTTTAAAACTTAAAAAGAGTTAAGTGACCAAATGAGCACAAAAGCAAAAGTTAAGTGACCAAAAATGACCTAAACCCTACTTTTAAAATTATTTTTACCATCTTACGTAATTATTTTTACCATCTCATGTTAAAATTAAATTTCATTAAAACCAAACTATATGTGATGTTATTTATGTTCAAAATATTATATACAAGTGAAATCTAATTTAACAATAATAACACAATATCAACATAAATTTAAACAACACAAACATGCAACACATATGTGCATAAACTAATCATCTAGGGACATTTTTGTGCAGAAACATATGGTGTCCACTCCTAAAGAGACAAAAAGGACCAAAAAATCTTGTAATGTCTTCATGTGCTCCCACGTGCTTCAACACCTTATAAAAAGCTTATAAAAATAATTTCATGAAGTTTAAGAAACTTTAATAAAAGTAGGTTTATACACTTTGATCTTCAAAATGGTCACCATCTTCATTCTTGTTATATTTTTATATAAATAAACTATTTCTAAAACTAATCTATTGCTTACAATAAAAAGTATATATTTAATTATTACATACCATATCTGTAACGTACCAAAAATAAGAACTAAAAATTTCATTTTTAATTTAATAAAATCAGTATCCCAAAAACATAATCATGAAAATCGAGATAAAACAAATATATCAATCAACATATCACATCAAAGTAAACCAAGAAAATGCGGAATGAGGTGGTGTGTGCTCTGCAATCATCCCGAACTCTTCCCTTTGGAATTGGAAGTACGTGAAACATGAACTGAAAACCATAAACATAAAGCTTAGTGAGTTCCCCAAAACACCACATACCATACATAATAAAAGCATAATGGGCCCCGCTCGTCATCCGACCCTTTCCGGCATCGAGCCCCAGTACGTATACAGATCGGTCCCCGCTCGGTTTACATATACACACATACACATAGAACAATCACAAAGATACATAGCATACAAAATGATCATCAGGCCCTGCCCGGTAAGCATACAAGTACATAACACATGCAAGAGTCACACAGACATCTAGGACCCTAACATAGCACAATTATGGTCCGGTATTGGTGCCTTCGACCCGCTAAACACAGTGACGAAAATCACCCTGAACTGCTGAATCATACTGATAAATCTCTGGCTGCTGTTCCTGATGGGTTTTAGACACTAATCCAACAGTTCCGACAAATCCCCGAGCTATAAATACCAAATAACACCCAATTAATAATTGGATTCCAATCCATAACCATCAGTCCAAATTTAGGGTAAAAATACCATTTTACCCCTTACCTAGTTTGATACAAGACTAAGGCCCAAACCTACGATCCAAAAGGCTCAAATACCAAAATAATCATCCAAGGCCCAATCAAGGCCCAATTTTCCATATTGTTGGGTCGTGTTTTGAATGTTGCGTCTATTGGGCTCGGTTGTTAGTCCGTTTTTGTATCTCCGGTATGGGCTTGTCCATCCGTGAGTATAGTAGGGTTTATTATAAATATAGGTGCTTGCATGCATCTTAGGTTAACGATAGAACGATAGTAACGATAGATCAGAGCATTATTCAGAAGTTTATTATTATCGTTCTTGTAACCCTAAATCGTCTACAGCGGAAGTTCTTAGTCGAGCTCTGCTGAGGATTGTTTGAATTAATCATTCGACATATTTTGATCCATACTTGTCTTATTTACTGTTTTGTGTTCATCGTAATACCTGTTACAAAGATCTAATCGATCTTCAAGTTTGTTCAATAACTTATCAATTGGTATCAGAGCAGGAGGCTGTGTAAATCATACACTTCTTTTCTGTGAAAAAGGTTGCGATTAGGGTTATTCCGCATTTACTGATATTTATTGAGCCGTCATCCCATAATTGACGTAACTCAACATTTATTTGTGTTGCCCTAATTTAATATATTACAAGTCTGATCTTTTAAACAGGTTTTTCGATCAAGCATGGACGAGTCACAATCTAATCCCATTAACATCTCAAATAGCATTGGATCAACGACAAAGATTCCCATCCTTTACACCCAAGATTACGAAGTCTGGGCACATCACTTTGAAGATTATGTCACCGGATCTGAGGACAATGGATATCTCATCTGGGAAGCAATCGTATCTGGACCATTCACTCATTCAGCAACTTCAAGAATTATTAAAACTCAGAAGGAGTATAATGATCTTTTGAAAGATGTTAAAGATATTGCTCAAGACGAAAAAGATAACTTTCAGTGCAATATTAAAGCATTGAGACTAATCAGATTCGCTCTTCAATCTGACACTTTCAGGCTGGTGAGTTCATGTAGCACTGCCAAAGAAATATGGGATAGGCTGCGAGAGTTATATTCTACGGACGAAGATCTCGAGCATTCCATTCAAACCTTGCTTTTGTCTGAATTTGGTGAATTCAAGCAGAGTCCTGAAGAAACTGTAACTCAGACGTTCGATCGCTTCAATCATCTTCTTAGTAAGATGATTAAACATGATATTGAAAGGAAGCTGATTGAACAAAAGGTTACATTTTTAAACGGTCTCAGATCTGAGTGGAGGGCGGTTGTGTCCACTGTTAAAGCGCATGAGCAATTCAAATCTTACTCTTTGGCGAAACTGGTAGGGATTTTGAAATCCCAAGAAAAGATTGTGTTACAGGAGAAAAATGTGGTTTCAAGCTTGGGATCATTGGCCCTTCTGTCCAAAAGCATAGCTGTGATGGAAGATGAAGATCTCAACCTAGAGGATTATGACCTTACCTCTGAAGACTATGCAATGATGGTCTCAAACCCAAAGAGGTTCATCAAGAAAAGGTTCCCTACAAATAAGAACCGAAATTGGCAGGGAAGTTACAGTTCTGAAAAGGTTAGGGAAGAACCGAAGGTAGAAGAACCAAAGAAGGAACCGAAAGCTGAAGGAGATTCGGGTGTGAGCTGCTATTATTGTGGAGGAAAGAACCACTATGCTAAAGATTGTGTTCTCAAGAAAATGGCAGAAAAGGATGAGGAGAAAGACGAAGAAACTGTGCTGTTGAAAAAGCTGGAAGAGATCAAAAGAAAGAAATCCACTGCTAACCCCTCTATGAATGCTTTAATTGTGCAGGGTTCGGTAGCGGATGATGAGTTCAGTGGGGTGGAGGTCTGGTCAACCGATTCTGAAGATGATGAAGTCAGGAAGCCATCTCATGGAAAGGCCTATGTTGCGAAAGGTGAAGGGAGCGGTGGAAAGTGTTTAATGGTGTCAGACGTGTCTCAGATGAGGGGATACAACACAGATGGTGGGAATGAAGACACAAAGGAGCGAGAGGACTTGTGCTTCACAGCAAAACCTCTCAGCGTGCAGTTTAACGAGCTTGATGAATTAATCAAGAAGGTACAATCAGTTTTTGTTTCATTCAAAGTCCCACAAAGCTCATATGAAAAAGAACTAAAAAATGTTAATTCAAGAATCTCTCATCTAGACAGCAGTTTAACTCAAACATGGGTCACCAATTCTAACCTAACTGACCAAATAAGCAGGGTATCTTCAAAGAGTGAGGAACGGAGAATGTGGATCGAGCTAAAGGAGTCGGAGTTAATCAAATCCAAGGATGAAAACATTTATTTACAAAGAGACAATTTAAAACTTTTAAAACAGAGAAATGTCTTTTGTTTAATTGCTAAGCGTCTTTACACTAATATCACTCAACTTCATTTAAACTGTGAAATAGGGCAGAAAATTCATCGCATGATTTTGCCCTTCCTTGAGTTTAAGGAGGATGAAATTGACGCTGAAGCATGTAACTGTGAAAGTGTTGTTTCGTCTGAGGATGTTAATCCGACATATATGTTTGGTCTAGACAAAATCGAATCTTTCATAAAGTCCAAGGACCATAAAGACATGCTGAAAAACCTTTTGGATGAAAATGATAAACTAAAACTAAGAACCGAAACTATACAAAAGTTTGACTCATTGAATGCCAACCTGAGCTCAAAAAATAAAATTGATGTTGAAAATGCATCTGAGCTCAATAAGGACGATGATATGAGTGAAATTTCTGTTGAAGACACAGTTGATTGTTCAGAGTTTGTCAAGAGCGAACCCAAAAACCACAAAAATCTTATTTCAGAAAATTCTGTGGAGTTTGCTCGTTTGTCCCAACAAAAGTCCCCGATCCTTGAAGAAAAGGCTGTTGTATACCAAAAGGTGAGAACAACTCCAAATCAGGTGTATAAAGTCACAGGCGTAACAGAACATCAGACAACTGAACTCACAGCTATTGTAAACGAAGATAATGCTGATGGTTGCGATGAGTTCTTCTGGTCTGCTCCTATCGACAATGCTGACGAAACAGTTGGTCTGTCAGAAAGGACTTCATGGAAAACTAAAGGCAGATATGTGCCAGAACCTTTGAACAAACCTGATAGCTTCGACGTGCCAAGTACTAGTGGTACAAAAGATGTTCCTGAAGAAAAAGGAGTTTCTGCAAAAGAAGTCACTCCTTCAAGCGAAACATCATCAGTTCAAAGTGAACCTGCTGACAGAAAGCAAAAACAAAAAGCGAATATCCATCGTCAGCCAAAGCAGGTGAGAAATCAAAAACAACAAAGGAATCAGAGATACAAGAAGAATCTCTCTGAAAGAAAACAGTTCTGGCAATCTCAAAATGCCCATTTCTCTTGTCATGACAGAAGTTTAAAGTCAGAGAAAAACACTGTTAGGTCACAAGAAAGTCATAACAACCGAAGAGAGAGGTTCGGTTATGAAGGTCAAAACAACCAAAGGTTCGATTCATAAAACACTATCTACCGAAAGCAGAGGTTCGGTTCCGAGAGCAAAAGAGACCAAAGATCTAGGTTCGGTCCCACTAATGATAAAAAACAAAAGGGTCACTTAGTATCTCAAGCCAAGAAATCATCTCAGTCTAACTTCTCTCGTTCTTCTTCTTCTAATTCTTCTAATTCCTCTCAACCTCTTTCTAAATTCAACTCTGATCACACTCAAAAACCTAAATCATCAACATATATGAAAGGAAAATCAAAGTTTTCATCAGTTGAAACAAATCAAAATAATCCCAGAGTCCAAATACCTAAACCAGAATCCAAACCGAAAGAAACAAATCCCAATAAAATTAAGGTTTTCACCATTAAAAGGAAAGATGAAACAACATTAATAAAAAGAACATATCTTGTTGACATCTCTCTTACTATTCCTGTTCCTGTGAAAGGCTCACGTGGACCCAAGAAACTTTGGGTTCCTAAATCTGCTTAATTTTTGCAGGTTATTAGTGACGAGCAGTTTGACGAAGAATGGTATATTGACAGTGGCTGCTCACGTCACATGACAGGAAGGAAGGAAGAGCTGAGGGAATTTCGGTCTCTTTCAAACGGTGGAAATGTCAAGTTCGGGAACAACTCCTTCGGCACCATAAAAGGCTATGGAATGATAACAAATGGTGATTTTACGATTAGAAAGGTCGCATATGTTGAAGGACTACAACACAACCTCATCAGTGTATCTCAGCTTGTTGGAGGTACCGGTCTCAAGGTCTCATTCGATGATGAGGGTTCGGGAATAATTGAAAAGAAAACGAAAAGAGTCATTCTCAAATCGGAGCGCAAAGGCGAAATGTTTCCCCTGAACCTCAAACCCATCAAAGGGAATCCAGCTATCTGCCTGTTATCCAAAGCACAATCTGACGAAAGCTGGCTGTGGCACCGAAGGCTCTCTCATCTCAACTTTAAGGACATCAACAAACTTGTCACTGGGGGTCACGTTCGAGGTCTTTCATTGCTCAAGTTCAATAGAGAACATTTGTGTGCTGCGTGTGAAATGGGGAAGCAGAGTCGTCAAAGTCACCCATCGATTGTAAACACTAAAGTTGTTGAACCATTAGAGTTAATTCACATTGACTTGAGTGGTCCATCATCTATCGAAAGCATCGGCGGTAGCAAGTATATTCTTGTCATCGTTGATGATTTCTCGTGTTTTACATGGGTGTTCTTTCTGAAGCACAAATCTGAAGCGACTCTCAAGCTGAAGACGTTTATCAAGCAGATTGAAGTACAGCTGAAGAAAGTCGTTCGCAACATCCGGAGCGACAATGGACTGGAGTTCAAAAACAAAGAATTCGAAGAATTCTTGGCCGACAAAGGAACCAGTCATAACTTCTTAGCTCCCTATACTCCTCAACAAAACGGGATTGTCGAAAGACGAAACCGATCTTTGTGTGAGGCGGCCCGAACCATGCTAAGTTTTGCTTCTTTACCTTTATATTTTTGGGCTGATGCTATTGCTGCAGCTTGTTTTACGCAGAACAGGTCATATCTCAATAAGCGATTCACTCTCACTCCTTATGAGATCATCAACAACAGGAAGCCAAATGTCAAATTTTTCCATGTATTCGGCTCACGGTGCTTCATCTTCAATTCTAAAGAACATCGTAACAAGTTCGATGTCAAAGCCGATGAAGGGATATTTCTAGGCTATTCTCTCACTTCTAAAGCCTACAGGGTATTAAACAAGCGCTTGAGGAAAATAGAAGAAACCTATTATGTGACTTTTGATGATAGCTATGTCAAAAAGCTGAAGGCCAAAGAAGACACAGTTGGAGAAATCTTTTCTCACACAGGCCAAGTCACAGCCTCAATTGCAAACCTATTTGAGAAGTTCGTCGAGTTATTTGATGAACCAGAGAAGGCAACTCTCTCAGAAGCGAGTGCAGCAGACAACAAAGTAGATCATCTGAAGCAACTCGTCGAAGATACTGCAAAAAGAATGAATGACGACCCTCCACAGCACGATACTTCAGTTGAGGGGGAGGGCACATCTTCGTCATCACAGCCGAGCTCACATGTTGAGGGGGAGAACTATTCTCCAGCTGCTCCCGAAAGCTCATCTGCACCCGAAAGTCCAGTGGTACCCGAAAGCTCAACACCGCACGAAACTCCTATAGCTCCAGAAACTCAAGACACACTTGAAAGCTTATCTGTCGAGGGGGAGAATGCAGATATGTCTTACGACTATGATAGTCAATCTGAACTAGAAGAGATGGTAAACGCTGAATTGGATCCATCTTATGATCCAAATTACCCTCCTCTTGTCAAATGGACCAGAGATCAGCCTGTTTCTTAGGTTGTCAGTAATGTCTCTGAAAAGGTCCTAACCCGATCACAACTTAAGGCAAAACAATCTTCCTTATTTTCAAAAGTAGAATTCTGTATGTTTAACTCCTTCGTCTCAAAAGTTGAACCAAAGACAGTTAACACTGCTCTTGATCACTCCGATTGGGTTCAAGCTATGCAAGATGAACTGAATGAATTCGAAAGAAATAAAGTTTGGCGTCTCATTCCAACTCCTCCAGATGCCTCAGTTGTTGGTCTCAAATGGGTCTTCAGAAATAAGATGGACAAGGAAGGCAACGCGATACGAAACAAAGCCCGTCTGGTAGTGAAAGGATACTGTCAAGAGGAAGGAATCGACTATGAAGAAACTTTCGCTCCTGTAGCTAGGCTGGAATCCGTTAGAATATTTCTTTCCTATGCTGCACACAAAAACATTGAGGTCTACCAAATGGATGTCAAGTGCGCATTTCTAAATGGAGAACTTGAAGAAACGGTGTACGTGGAGCAACCTCCTGGATTCGTCAATGAAAGGTACCCCAATCACTGTTACATTTTGGACAAAGCCGTATATGGACTGAAACAAGCTCCGAGGGCCTGGTATGAAACGCTAACCAAATTTTTAAATATGTCAAAATTCAAACAAGGTTCGGTTGACTCAACCTTCTTTCGTAAGAAGGAAGGTAACCACCTTATGATTGTTCAAATTTATGTCGATGATATCATCTTCGGCTCAATGAATCCTGGCTTAACAGCTGAATTCAGAAAGCTGATGGAGACTAAATTTGAAATGAGCTCAATGGGTCCAATTAACTTTTTCCTTGGTTTAAACATTAGACAGGGACCCGAAGGCATCTTTATTAATCAGGAAGCTTACACGAAGACTCTCCTTGCAAAATTTGGCATGATGGGAGATTCAAAGGTTAAAGTTCCAATGGCATTCGACACCAAGCTTACTCCATCATTGGATAAGCCAGCAGTTGATATTACGCTATATCGCCAGATGATCGGTTCACTGATGTATCTTACTGCTAGCAGGCCTGATATCATGTTCTCTGTTTGTTACTGTGCTAGATTTCAGGCGAATCCACGTGAACCTCATATGCTTGCAGTGAAGAACATACTTCGTTATCTCAAGCGAACTACCTCTTTAGGCCTATGGTATCCATCCAACTCAGGCTTCTTCGTTCAAGCCTACTCAGATGCAGACCTTGGAGGCTGTGGACTAGACAGGAAAAGCACCACGGGAGGCTGCCAATTCCTTGACGGGAAGTTGGTTAGCTGGCAATCAAAGAAACAAACTTGTGTGTCTTTGTCTACAGCTGAAGCGGAATACATTGCAGCTGCCTCGTGTACTTCTCAAGTGATTTGGATCCAAAGTCAACTCCGGGATTATGGACTCAATATAAAAAAGATCCCACTATATTGCGACTCAGAAAGTGCAATTAGGATCTGTCATAACCCAGTGCAACACTCGAAGACTAAGCACATAGCACTAAGGTATCACTTCATTAAAGATCATGTGGAAGATGGGAACGTCGAAATTCATTTTGTTTGAACCACTGATCAACTGGCTGACATCTTCACCAAAGCTCTTCCTGAAGCATCGTTCAACAAAATTCTACAAGGGCTAGGTATGATGGAATTGGAGTCAGTACCAAACATTACCTCTCAAACTCAAAAGTGAGAAGCGAAATAGACCGAACGTTCGGGTTCGGGTCTTGTACTAATGTACCGAAATGAACTAAACGCTCGGGTTTGGTTGAATAATCTGCTTTTCGCTCATCAATCAAAGGTAGTTTTCTTGGTTGTAGATCTTATGTATAATTGCCCCAATTGCATTTATTTTATTATCAAAGTTATTCTCTTTTTGAAAATCTATTTTCTTTGGTAATCGAAATAGACCGAACGTTCGGGTTCGGTTCCAAAATTTTTCTTACCCGAAATAGACCGAACGCTCGGGTTCGGTTCCAAAGTTTTTCATAACCGAAATAAACCGAACGCTCGGGTTCAGTTCCAAAAATTTTTTTCTCTGTAATTTTTTTTCTTTTGTCTTATTTTTTACTTTTTATTTATTCATAAAAACTCCAAAAATATTTTTTTTATAAATTCAAAAACTCCAAAAATATTTTGTTCTTTATTTTCTTTTTGGCTTTAATTTTATGGGTGTGTTCGTTTATGGGGAAATTATTGAATTGGCTAAGTGTCCCTAGAAGCATGCTGCTGTATGTGTCCAAAGCCTCACCTGATTCTGAATAATAGGCCTTACTAACTTGGTATAAACAAACATTGTCTTCCCAATTAGGCTTCCTTATTTATTCTAATCATGAGCTACCTAACTCTCTTCTCACATGAGATAAGAGTTTTCTTCTTGGTCCAGTCTTTCACAGCAGAGGTACTTTGTTTTCTTACGCCATCTAACTTGCATTTCTCCATCACTTTCGTTTCACAAAAGTAACCCTTGAGACTCTCAGAAATTACCACTGAGGTTTATGGTTACACAATTTCTGTGTTTATGATCTTAGTTTCGTGTCACTACGATCTAATTGAAACCCAAAATTCAATACCCAATACAAATTGTCGGTGAACAATTAATTTGATCTAGTTTTCACTAATGAATTGACGTACGTACCTCGTTGAAATCTCAAAATTTTCTTTTGTGTGATTCCTATGAAATTGTTAACACCCATAACATTTCTTCCCTTGGGATCCAGTTTTAAATTTTTGTTGAGTTTTTTTTAAATGTCCTAGCCAAATTAAATTATCTCCAACCTACTTGTTCAATAGACTACACCGGTCTCACAAGTATTTCTTTCGATTTCTGTCTTATATCAAGACTAGGAATTTTGAATCGAAGCGATAGCCACCTTAATAAGCCTAGTTAAAAGAAGCCTTTCAACACTTCTTAATAAGTGTTTGATCGTTATTCAACGGGAAACCACACAAACACTTTAAGGTCTCTCTTGACTTTGAAGGAAGAGATTCGTGCTCGGGATCATTTATTTCGTGTCTTAATTGACATCACATATTTTCCCAAAAATTTTGCTTTATTTCTTTTCTTTTACACCCTAAGCATGAAAATCTTTGATTTTCCAAAATTCAGGTTCTATTAATTACAATGCATTTTTCTTGGATTGGCAGTCGATTAAAGGCTGTGGTTGATTTTAATCCACGTGGTGGTATTTTTCAAAAGATGTCGTTACAATTTAAAGGGATAAGATGAAGACATGCTGACTCAGGCGGGAGTCTAATCGATTTGATTTCAAATGGCGCAAAAGGGAACGCGTGCGAATTGGAACCGTCTCATCTCCAAATGGCGCAGAAGGGGCGCGTGTGAATCTGAAACGGTTCATATCCAAACGGCGCTTGATGGGAGGCATGTTCTTAGGGGTCTGACACTCTCTCTCATGCGTGATCATCGGCTACCCCAACTGTCACGCATCAGTCAACTCCGGAAAACTCTTCGTTTTTCGATAGAAGATTTGGGAAGATCTTTCTCTCTCCTTACCCCACAGTATAAAAGGCAACATCCTCCACCGTTTACCTCTTTACTGCAATTAAAATTCCCAGAGCGCAAGAAATCCCTGAACGTTCACTGTTCATCATCTTCTCCACTTTCTTCAAGCAATGGCAGATTCATCTTCTGTTCACGCAACATCCCACATACTGCCCATTCGCCCACAACAAAGCCTAATCATCGATTTATCCCCTCATGTTTACGATGCCTTCATGTTCCCTATTATCGAGTGTTTGAAGTTTTCGCCGATTGCTCCTGCACTTACCAGAGCTGAATCCGTTCCGATGGAGTTCTTGTCGCAGATCTTTGCGACTGCTCACTACGACAAGGTCGTTGACAAAATCTTCTTTGATATTTTTCAGCACAAGGCCTCAAATTCAAAGCAAAGATTTTGCTCGTTGTTAGGGTTTGAACATGATTCCTCGAGGGTTAACCCTGAAACGATTCTAATGGGGCATTTGTTTAACATGTTTTACAACATGGGTTATACGGAGGTGCTTACTACGGTCACGAAGTTCAAGAAGTCGTGCCTACCGCCACAGTGGAATGGGATGTTCACTATTCTATTCAAAGGGTTATTTGAAAGAAGTGCTGGATCTGATGGTGCCAGTCGGTTGTTTTTGTCCATAATGTATGGTGTCTACAATGGCATCAACATGGATTATGGGTCAGTTCTGTGGCAACAACTCATCTAGAGTCTCTCCTCTACATCCAGGCATTCTGAAATTTCATACGCTAGGTTCTGGACTCTGATCACGAAATGGGTAATGGACAAGTACCACGTTCCCATTGTTGCTGGTGCTCCAATGTCTTCGATTGGTACCTTTCATACCACGAAGATCATTGTATCGGACGCTTCAAAGTTTCCATTCAACGGTTCAATTCCGGAAACTATGTATGGCGATGTTCTTGCTGATAGCCGGATTATCCAGACGTACAAAGGATTCAAGCATTCTGGTCCGAGGGATCTTACTCCGGAGATGTTGAAGTCTATTCATGACGCCGACATGCCTGCTCCGAGAGGCAAGAAGGCTGATAAGGGGAAACAGGTGGCGAAAGGGGCTAAAGGCCCTTCTCCAAAGAAGAGGAAATCAACCAAGGCTGCTCAGTCTCCGCAGCAAAAGCGCTGAAAAACTCAGCCCAAGCGAAAGCTGATCATCGCTTCCTCCTCAAGCGAGTCTGAGGGTGAGAGTTCGGATTCTGATGATTCTCCACAAGGCAACACTCCACCCAGATCTGCTACCCCAGAGGTTCATGTCTCTACTTCTCCCATTAAATCTCCACCTAAAACCATTCCTATTTCTATTCCCCCCATAACTTCCACTACTTCAATACCACCCACTTCCATCCCAATACCAACACCAATATTCACCGAAGCAACTACAACATCCACTGCAGATGTTAGAGCCAACGTATCTGATACGGGGGTTCATACTGATGCACCCGAAACCACCCCAGCACCCGAAACCACAAAAGCATCCGAACCTACACAAACGCCCGAAACAACCCAACCTGAACCTACCCATACTTCAGCTCCACCAGCTTCACCACCACCACCTTCTCCTGGTCATGTTTCGGAGGGTGAAGAACCATTCCTTGGCGGGGAAGATATGACGTTTGACTCGGTCTACTATAGTCCGTTTCAAATACAGAGTGATGACGATGACGACGCTCCTGTCACAAAACGACATCTCAAGGAGCTCCATGACAAAGTTGATTTACTCATCGCCTCCTCTTCCACTTCTCAGTCATCCCTTTCTGAAGATGCAATTCAGAAGATTGTTGATGCTTTCTCAAAGGCTCAGCAAGATTCCATTGCTTCTGCAACATTCGCCATCGACGCCTCAACAAAAGCCTGTCAGGCAGCGACCAAAAAAGTCGATAAACTATTTTCTGATGCCTCTTCCCTGTTCAAGTCTTTACAGGAGAGTGCAAATGTTGCTAAGACTACGTTGGAACCAATTATTCAACAGTTGACAACGTCTGTCTCAACTGAGTTGAAGTCCTTCGCTTCATTTCGTCAAATGCTTTCTGACGACAACTCAGCATTTCGTGCAACCATTGACGAGCATCTCTCGAAGCTACAAGAAGATTTGGCTGCTGAGAACTCTTTGATGGATGTTTTGGCCAAGAAGACCACTGCTCTCAAGGTCAAGAGTGTTCAACTCTCTCATTCTCAACAGGAGATTGACTCTCTTCGGTCCGAAAGGGAGGTGATAAAATCGTGTGTTTCGGATGTCCACTCTGCCATCTCCAACATCCTCGAAGCACATGATCCCATCCTTAACTACACTGTGAGTCGTGACCTTGCAGAGAAACTCGCTCCAGCCCTTGCCCTGCTAAGAAAACTTGAAGGGTTACTTGATTTCGTGTCCATTCCAAAACAAGGGGGAGAGAAGGAATCTGTATCCCAACCACCTCATTCCTCAAAGGCAACTCACACTACCGAACCTCCTCCAGTAGGCTAAGCCTCCGTTTCGGGTGTGAAAGACAAAGGCAAAAATATTGCTGAGGAAGAAGAGGAAGAAGACAAAGAAACAATTGCCGACTTGTTGAAGCGCAGAAGTCGACGCAATGAGGCTGGTGTCAGTGCTCGTGTGGCAAAAGAGGCTGAAGAAGCTGAACGAAAACAGAAGGAAGCCCACGAACTTCTTGAGTGTAGGAAAAATCTTTTTCCTGCCTGGACTCTCGAGAGGATGATAAAAGAAGCCATCGACACTCCAAGTATCTTGTGGCTGGAACCTGTAATATCGCTTGATTGTTCCAATACTGTCGACTCTCAGTTTGACATGCCACTGACCCGAAAGGCGTTCATCTTTCATGCCTTCTCCAACGTTGCAGAGTTCCCTCATCCTCATCCACATGTTGATCGGGACTTAATCGATTTCTATCTGAAGGCTGCTCAACCTCAGTATCAGACTTGGAGCGCTCAGAAGATTATCAACGTTCGGGTCTTGAAGCCGTATACTGAAGGGAACTTCATTAACATTCGGTTCAAGGTACTTCGGGGATCTGCCAAAACCGAACATGCCATTTCTCTTGCAGATCTTCCGAACCTCAATCCCCATGATTGGATAATCTTGCACAACATCCTTCTAACCAATGAAGCTGAATATGGTCCGATCATCGACCATCTCAAGAGGATGCTGGTGTGCTACATCATGGAAGTTGCACTGATGGATCAGGAGATAGCAAGCGTATTTAAGAAGAAACCAAAAATATCTCCTGTTGGCTCTGCCAGTGATCTGAACCAAATGCAGATGGGTAGAATTGACTCGAGAAGGAATTCATTCATGTTCACCAGGAACGAAGGACAAAAATGTCTTTTTGCCTTGGCTGACAAACATCTGTACACTACTGCTTGCTTAGAGCATGTTTTGGGGATCATCCACAAATGCAAGCAAAACTCAGTGGATGATGTCAAGTACTTCGATGACATGATACAATGGTACATTCGGTTCAGACAGACTATTCTCGCTCTTATCACACGTCTGTTTGATACTGTAAAGAAGACTCCCGCTGCTGGCCCAAGTAAGAAGAAGAAGTAGTCTCGCTCCAATTTGACGCAAAGGGGGAGATTGTTGGGTCGTGTTTTGAATTTTGCGTCTATTGGGCTCGGTTGTTAGTCCGTTTTTGTATCTCCGGTATGGGCCTGTCCATCCGTGAGTATAGTAGGGTTTATTATAAATATAGGTGCTTGCATGCATCTTAGGTTAACGATAGAACGATAGTAACGATAGATCAGAGCATTATTCAGAAGTTTATTATTATCGTTCTTGTAACCCTAAATCGTCTACAACGGAAGTTCTTAGTCGAGCTCTGTAGAGGATTGTTTGAATTAATCATTCGACATATTTTGATCCATACTTGTCTTATTTACTATTTTGTGTTCATCGTAATACCTGTTACAAAGATCTAATCGATCTTCAAGTTTGTTCAATAACTTATCACATATTAGGCCTAATTCCCTTTCATTGACCTTAATCCAAGGTCTAAAAATATTCCTAGCCCAAAACACTTGAATTTTGATGGCCCAACAAGGCCCTAATCATCTACACCCAAAATATGGCCCAAACCGAAGACCCAAGATTCCGAGGCCTAACTTTTTAAGTATGCGGGGCGTACTCAGCTTGTACGTGTAGCGTACTCGCCTTAGGGCTTGTAAACTAAGCGTACCTACTTGCACGCCCACCATACTCCCTCATTCAGCCAACTTTCATTTCCAGCTCTTAATCCATAAAGACTTTACTCCAAAACTTAGATTTGACTTCCTTGGGCTGATTTATCATGTAAAGTTGCTAATTTTACGTGCATGCATGGCTTAATGAAGTTCTTAAAGCTGAAAAGGACTTAATAGATGACTTAATGCATGCATCATACCATAATTCCCATAACGTTTTCACCTTTAAGCATAATGACCCTTCGAAACATCCAGATCTACAAGATTTAGCTTCTAAAGCGGCCTTAACCCATCATGACCAACCAAAAGGGGAAAAATAAGCATACTACCATAACATTGAAGAGATCTAAGCAAGGAGAAGACAAGGTATGAACTTGATAGCTCAAAAGACTTGCAGAATGAGTGATAATTCTAGATCTCTAAGCTTCACACTAAGCAATGCACCTTCAATCTTCTTCAATCCCTTCAAAATGAATAAAATAAGCACCAACTTCTTCTCATGAGCTCAAAGACATAACAATTGAGGCTAAGGGTTGAAGTTTAGAGTTTTAGGGAAACAGAGGGTGGTAAAGAGGCCAACCCTAGGGACTTAAGGACCTTATATAGGGTGTAACACCCTAAAATTGGGGTTTTCTTATCCTACATGTACGTCATGTGTAACCCTCGTATGCCCAGCGTACGAGGCCTCACACCCACGATCCACTCCACCTTGGTACACTAAGCGTACCATGTGGTATTTACCGTATACTAGTTTCTTAGCTAGCACACTAAGCGTACCCTGTGACACCCCTCACGTACTAACTCCAAGGGACAATAATGCAAAACTTTAAAATATAAAGGGAAAAAAAGAAAAGATACTCACAACAAGTGCTACAATTCTCCCCCACTTGAATCAGACTTCGTCCTTGAAGTCTGCAGCCCCAAATAACTTCAGATAGTGCTCCCTCATCTCATCATCCAGCTCCCAAGTCCTCTCTAAACCGTTTGCGGTGTTGCCATTGCACCTTCACCAACTCGACAACCTTGTTCCTCCAGGTTTTCATATTCCATTCCAGAATCACCACCAGTATCTTAATATAATTCAGGCGGTCATCCACCTAAATATCCTCCATTGGCACCACTGCAGGATCATCCAATGTGCACTTCTACAGCTGAGAGACATGGAATGTGCTATGAATTAGACTGAGCTCATCTGGAAGATATAATTGATAAGCAAACCGGCCCACCCGAGCCAAAACCCTGAAAGAACAATTATACTTGGGGCCCAGCTTGCCCCGCTTCCTGAATCGGATGACACCTTTCCAAGGTAACACCCTCAGGAGAACCATATATCCCACCTAGAACTCTAAATCTGACCGGCGCTCCAACTCTGAGTTGTCTGGAGCCTACTCCAAACCTGCAGAATCAACTCAGTGGTCTTGAGTACCACTTCGGAACTCCTCATAACTCGTTGACCAACCTTGCCCCCAAAAATTGGGGTCCTACACTTCCTCCCATAGAACATCTCGAAAGGAGGTCGATCAATTTTGGCATGATGACTGTTGTTATACAAAAATTACACTAATGGAAGATACGTACCCCAACTCCCCCGAAATACATGACACACTCCCGTAGCATATCCTCTAGGATCTGAATAGTCGGCTCACTTTGAACATCGGTTTGCGGATCGAATGTTGTGCTGAAGTGGAGATGAGTGCCCAACTCGTCATGGAACCTCTTACGAAACCTAGAGGTAAATCGGACATCTCTGTCAGAAATCATCAATACCATCACCCCATGACGTGCCACAACCCCCCTAATATAAATCTCATCCAATTTCTCTGCATAAATATTCTCCTGAATCATGATGAAATGAGCGCTCTTGGTCAAACGATCCACAATGACCCAAATCAAATCCACTCCGCACGCAGTCTGAAGTAGCTTCGTGATAAAATCCATGGTAATATCTCCCCATTTCCATACGATAA
Organism: Lactuca serriola; assembly: GCF_051521515.1. NCBI lineage: Eukaryota > Viridiplantae > Streptophyta > Magnoliopsida > Asterales > Asteraceae > Lactuca > Lactuca serriola. The sequence continues at coordinate 56,021,299 of NC_136415.1, forward strand.
TCTCCAACGGATGCATCTTGTCGTGAGTTCACTGATGCTCGACCTTGACTTTCCTGCAAGTCAAGCACCGCTCCACACACTAAGCCATATCCCGCTTCATGCAGGGCCACCAATAATCATGACGAAGATCTCTATACATCTTTGTCGCCCCAGGCTGAATGTATAACTTAGACATGTGCGCTTCCTCCATCAAAACTTGATGCACATCGCCCCAATACGGAACCCAAACCCACCAATGAAGAGTCAACAACCCACCACTATCATAATCGAAGGAAGCTACCTGACCCACAATACGCTCACTCTTTCGATGCTCTTTCTTCATAGCCTCAACCTGAGCCTCGCAGATCCGCTCCAAAAACGGAGTAACCACGATCATCTTCAAACATATGTCTCTAATCAGAGTCGTGAGTGCCTTGCGGCTGAGAGCATCGGCCACCACATTGGCCTTCCCCGGGTGATAAAGGATCTCGCAATCATAATCCTTCACCACATCCAACCATCAGTGTTGCCTCATATTTAGATTCGGATGATCCATCAAATACCTAAAGCTCTTGTGATCCATCTAAATAGTACAACGGACCCCATAGAGGTAATGTCGCCAATTCTTGAGGGTGAAAACTACGGCCCCCAACTCCAAATCATGCGTCGAATAATTCGCCTCATGAGGCTTCAACTTCCTTGAAGAGTAAGCGATCATGCGACCTCTCTGCATCAACACTTCCCCCAACCATGTGATCGACGCATCACAATATACCACAAAATCCTCAACACCCTCCGCAGGGTCAAAATCGGTGCCATGCACAACCACTGTCTCAAGGTCTCAAAATTTGCCTGTTGCTCAGGCCCCCAACAAAATGTAACCGTCTTCTTTGTCAACCGTGTCAACGGAATAGCTATCTTGAAGAAGTCCTGGATGAATCTCCAATAATAACCCACCAAACCAAGAAAACTCCGAATCTCAGATGGAGACCTCGGAACCTTCCACTACAGCATGGCCTCGACCTTGGCCGGATCGACCAGAATACTATTCTGGTTGAGAAGGTGTCGTAGAAATTGCACCTCGCACAACCATTACTCACACTTGGAGAAATTTATGAAAATTTTCTCCCTCCTCAACGTTTCCAACACTTCCCTCAAGTGCTCCTCGTGCCGCACCCGAGTATTGGAATAAACCAAGCTATCATCGATGAATACAATCATAGACTGATCCAGCATCGGTCTGCACATGCGGTTCACGAGATCCGTGAACATGGATGGAGAATTGGTGAGCCCAAAAGGCATCACCACGAACTTGTAATGATCATAATGAGTCCAAAAAGTTGTCTTCTGCACATCCTCATCCCTAACCCTCATTTGATGATAAATCGATCACAAATCAATCTTGGAAAACCAAGATGCACCCTGAAGCTGGTCAAAAAGTTCATCAATCCTAAGGAGTGGATAACGGTTCTTCTACGTTACCTTATTTAACTCCCGATAGTCAATAACATACGATGAGACCCATCCTTCTTCTTCACTAACAAGATCGTTGCTCCCCCAAGGTGAGTTGTTCGTTCAAATGAATCCCTTGTCTAACAACTCCTGCAGCTATGTAGACAACTCCTGCATCTTGGGGGGATCCAATTGATATGGTGCTTTGGGTATCGGAGCCACACCAGGAACTATATCAATCCTGGAATCGACCTGCCTCTTTGGAGGCACCCTAGGAAAATCCTCCAGAAACACATACGGGTAATCCCGTACAATCGGCACATCATCCACGGTCGCCTTACCCTTATCTTGGGTATCCATAACATAGGCAGCATAACTAGAACTACCCTGCTGAAAATAGCATCTGGCCCTCGCTGCTGAACACAAAATTGGCCCACGCTGACATCTCTCCCCATGAACCACTAACTCTCCCCCACTTGGGTCCGAAACCTAACTAACTACTGCTCACAAATGATCACTACCCCATTAGGGCTCGACCAATCTATGCCCACAATAACCTTGTCCCATGCAACGGAATGGGAACCAAATCTACTAAATACGGCTTATTGAACAACTAAAGAGTACAACCCTGATGAACCCTTGCAACCCGAACAAACCTATCATCTACAATCTCGACATATAAAAGACAATCCATCTCCCCTGGAGCTCCAGCAAACCTCTTGCTAACCGCAAGCGATACAAAAGATCGGGTAGCCCCCGAATCAAACAATACCAATGTAGAAATACCGTTCAGAAGGAACGATCATAAAATAAAACAGATAAATATAAGCAACAATTCAATATAAATAAGGAGATAAGGAGAAGATACATACCACGAGCCTCTTCGACCGTTAGCTGAAAAGCCCTGATCTTCACCATACGTGCATTTGCCCGACCCTGGCGTCCGTCAGTAATACGAAGAGTTGCAGGAGCGGGTGTTGATACCGGTCATGCTGCAACCAAACTAAGATAATGGGACTTCTTGTGGCTCCTATGATTGCAATGAAAGCAAATCAGATCAGATACCGGGGAGGTGGTAGTGGTGGCAGTGCAATCTCTGCTAATATGACCAATCTGAGCGCACTTGAAGCAGCCCGAACCACCCACCCTACACGCTCCCTAGTGCACCTTGCGGCACTTGCCACAACGGCTCTGGACCTGATGGCCTCTCATCCTGGAATCAGATACCTTGGTCCTTTTTCTTGAACCCTCAGCACTCGACACATAATCTGGCTTCCTCTTATTCTCCATCTCTATATCAATCTCCCTCTCTCTAGCCCTTGCTATCATATCCTCCAGCATCTTGCAGATGGATCGACTTACAAATTGTCGCATGTCACCGCTCAACATCTCATGATACCGAGCCTTCTTCATTTCCTCATCTGCTACATACTGCACAACAAAAATTGCTCTCTCCCGAAAGATCAAGGTGATCTCAACTACCGTTTCAATACTCTGGAGGAGATCCTGAAACTCTCGCGCCAACTGCTACGCCTCAATCATTGGTATGAACTCAACCTTGAACCTGGTAACAAAATCATCCCAGGTCATCGCATCAACGACCTTATCACCCACTGCACGCCCCTTGATAGTTCGGAGCTCTACATGCCTGGAACTCCATGAAGGTCAATGAACGCACACCAACCAAAGCCACCATCTCAGAGTGAAAGGAGCTTAACCGCTCATCTAGAATCTCTAAAATGCCCTCCTTGACCATGCTAAATATTACAAGAGTCTACTCTAGAATGCAACGTGTAATCTCAAGCGAGATGAACTCCCTAGTCTGATCATCTAGTTGTCCGGCTCCAGAACCTGAGTCTGAGGCCTCTCCTGAACCAGAGCTGTCAACAGGTTTGCCTCACAATGTTACCATACTGAAAGCATACCATATGAACCATCAGAATATGCATCAAAATATATCAAGGGATCACAACTCTACAAGCTTCCTGGTTTCATCGCGACCCTCCTTAACTTGAGTACAAATCCTTTGCTTCTAGTAGTACGGGCCCATACTTCCTTCCATATCTATTCGCACTTTCCTCAAGGATTGCCTTGAATCCTCCAAGTCACCTATATAAATACCCCTCAACAAAATAAGGCTCCCAATACTAGATCTCATCCTAGGTTTTCCTAGGGCAAGCTCCACACCAATCTCCGCTATTAGCTATAGAAGGAACTCCCGCTAGCTTCTTCTAAACAGCTCACAAATACAAGTACATATCATTAAAACCAAATAATTCTTCGAATGAAAGGTCTCAGACTACATCGGTTGGACTCAAAAAAGAGTTGCGTAATAGATTTAAAACCTAACCTTCTAAAATTATTTAGTTCCCATAATATGTAACTTAGCATATTTGCTTACTAGCTAGCTGGAGTTAGTTATAACTCCTAGAAAGCACAAAGCAAACAGCATTTGGGCATCAAGTAACTAGAACCAAGCATCACATAATCAGGCCATTCTATCACTGACTGATCAGTACTAGCATGCAAATCTACAAGCTCATACAATAGGCATACAAATGCATCACTCTTGGCATTCTATCATGCATAAGCAAGCAGATCCTTAGCCCTAACTAGCATGCGATTTACAAATCAAATCATAGCAGATAACATGTATGGGTAGTTTGGGAAAACTTACTTGAGCTCGGCTGATTGCATGCACCCCACCCTTTATTGTCTTAAATAACTCTTTTCTTAGAAGTACATTTCTTTTTGAAAAAAAAACTTTACCAAATCCTCAATTTGAGTTCATACACACCTGAGAGTATGTCCAAATCCCTCACAACAAGAATTTGATACCAACTTGTAACGTCCCAAAACTAAGACCCCAAAATTTTCATTTTTAATTTAATAAAACCAGTATCCCAAAAACATCATCATGAAAATCCAGATAAAACAAAAGTATCAATCAACATATCACATCATAGTAAATCAAGAAAATACGAAACGAGGTGGTTTGTGCTCTGTAATCATCACGAGCTCTTCCCTTTGGAATTCGAAGTACCTGAAACATGAGCTGAAAACCATAGGCGCAAAGCTTAGTGAGTTCCCGAAAACACCACATACCATACATAATAAACACATAATGGGCCCTACCCGACATCGAGCCCTGCTCGATATATAGATCGGTCCCCGCCCGTCATACATATAAACATATATCATATAAACATATACACATGCAATAATCACAAAGATATATAGCATACAAAATGATTATCGGGCCCTGCCCGGTAAGCATACAAGTTCATAACACATGGAAGAGTCACAAAGACATCTAGCACCATAACGTAGCATAATCAGGGGCCGACATTGGTGCCTTCGATCCGCTAAACACAATGAGTAAACTCACATCGAACTGCTGAATCACACTGATAAATCTCTGGTTGCAAGTCCGACAAATCTTCGAGCTATCAATACCACATAACATCCAATAAATAATTGGATTCCAATCCGTTACCATCAGTCCAAAATTTGGGTAAAAAGACCATTTTACCCCTTACCTAGTTTGGTCCAAGACTAAGGCCCAAACCTATGATCCAAAAGGCCCAAATACAAAAATAATTATCCAAGGCCCAATTTTACAAATTGGGCCTAATTCCCTTTCATGAGCCTTAATCTAAGGCCCAAAAATATTCCTATCCCAAAACACCTGAATTATGATGGCCCAACAAGGCCCTAATCATCTAAGCCCAAAATATGTCCCAAACCGAAGACCCAAGATTCTGAGGCCCAATCTGTTGAGAATGCGGGGCGTACTCAGCTCGTACGCATAGCGTATTCGCCTTAGGGATTGTACGCTAAGCGTACGTGCTTGTACGCCCAATGTACTCCCTTATTCAGCCAACTTTTATTTCTAGCTCTTAATCCATAAAGACTTTACTACAAAACTTAGAATTGACTTTCTTGGGCTGATTTATCATGTAAAGTTGCTAACTTTAGGTGCATGCATGGCTTAATGAATCTCTTAATGCTCAAAAGGACTTAATAGTTGACTTAACGCATGCATGAGACCATCAACCCCATAAAGTTTGCACCTTTAAGCATAATGAACCTTCCAAACATCCAAATCTATAAGATTTAGCTTCTAAAGAAACCTTAAACCATCAAGACCAACCAAAAGGGGACAAAGAAGCATAAACCATAACATGAAGAGATCTAATCAAGGAGAAGACAAGGTATGAACTTGACACCCCAAAAGACTTGCAAAATGAGTGATGATTCTGGATCTCTAAGCTTCACACTAAGCAATGCACCTTTAATCTTCTTTAATCCCTTCAAAATGAGAAAAATAAGCACCAACTTCTTCTCAAGAGATCAAATACACAACAATGGAGGCTAAGGGTCAAAATTTAAAGCTTTTGGGCAATGGAGGCTGGTAAAGAGGCCAACCCTAGGGACTTAAGGACCTTATATAGGGTGTAACACCCTAAAATTAGCGGTTTCTTATCCTCTATGTACGCGATGTGTAACCCTCATACGCCAATCGTACGAGGCCTCACACCCACGATCAAACTCCTCCTTAGTACAATAAGCTTACCATGTGGTACGCCCTGCAAACTAGCTTGTCAGCTAGTATGCTAGTCGTACCATGTGGTACACCCCGCGTACTAACTCTAAGGGCCAATAATGCAAAACTTTAAAATATAAAGGGAAAAAAGGAAACATACTCATAAGAACTGCTAAAATATGAAGACATAAATATTACAACCATTTTAACAAATCATTCACAAAGACAAACACAAGAGCTTCATGGCTAGTTTATGCTCATCATATATGTAGACACACACACACACACACACACATATATATATATATATATATATATATATATATATATATATATGTATAAACACACTCAAAATTATAAAAAACAACACTTTGTTTTTCTAAAACAACTTTAGAGACAAAAGAAATACATGTAAACTTTTGTCACCAAAAATAAAAATTATAAAGTTGTTATAGAAAATATGTATATGGATTTTCACAAAAAGAATAGCATCCATCTTTTCCAAAAATAAAGATTATAACAAATAATCTAATAATCTAACCAAGCTTGAAAATAGGGCTCTGATGCCAATTGTTGGAATTTTATTCAAAAATAGTCTAAAATATATAGTTAAAACTATGAGTTTAGCAACAGAAGCAATTTTATGTTTGGATAAACTAAAACCATTTTACCTAACAAGGATCATTTTGTAAAGCTAGGAAAGATTAAAAGAACCATATAAAAGGAAAGTGATAAAACCTGTAAAGACTTTGGTTCCTTTTGGCATTTAGGAAGTTGATGTAGAATGTAGAGCAAAGCTCCTTCTTATCTAGGATACCAACAATAGCTCAACTTGATGGAGGTGCTAGCCAAATCTTGTAATGATAGAAAACTCTTAAGCTTTAAGTTAATACCAAGTATTAACTCAAAGAGTGTGTGAAAGTATCAAGCATTCATCGTATGAAGTCAACCCATTTAAGTTATTAAGAGATGAAAGGAAGAGGGAGATTGAAAGCGAGCATGCCTATGGTTTTTCTCCAAGAAAAAGAAGCAACAAAAAATAGCTCAAAACTCATTCTCTTTTTTTTTTAGCATAAGTCCTTTAGAAACCCGTAAAGTCATGTCTAGTTATGAGACGTGATATAGGAGGTAAGGGCATGTACATTGTGGATGAAACTTGAAACAACATACAAAATCCCATCCTTCCCTTAGGCCTATAGTTTTAAGGACAAAAGAGGGAAGAAAAAGTCAGCACCCTTTCCATTATATTTATACAAAATATATCCCAAGTTTTATATAAACTAAACTATTTTAGTTTATATAAAAATCTAATGACTTGTATAAAACATTCCAAGTGTTTTAATTTGATAAGTATACTAGAAAAATATTATTTTCAGAAAATAAACATTTTCCAATCAATTACAAGATATATAATATTTATCAGTGTTGTAAAAATCGGCCAAGGTGGTGCATAGGCACTAGGTGGCCTCTTACTGTCTACGATTAATGCTAGTCGGTCGAGTTAGGTGGAGTCGGTCATGGGTGGCTGTAGGCGGTCCTAGGTAGCCCTAGGTGGTTCTGGATGGTCCTAGGCAGTCTACACGGTCTAAGCCGATAAAAAAAATCAGACAATCAATTTTTTTTAAATCCCCGATTAGTCAAATTTATAATATTGGGTGACTAAATTATGATGATTGATGACTACAACTATTAAAATCCCCAATTAGTCGATCCTGGGTGGTTGTAGGCGGTACAACGATTTTAATACTTAGACGACTGAATATGCCAAAGTTTTATAGTTTTTACATATTTTATTATGATATAGTAATATTTAATTTTTTAAAAATAAATTATATTACAATTAAGGGTCTCCTCCATGGCATCGATTAATCCCCGCCTCGACAGATAAATCCCTTAACCGTAGTCGATCGCCTGACCTCCACCTAGCGACTTTTACAGTCTTGATATTTATTAAGAATCAAATCGTTATAATATATATATATATATATATATATATATATATATATATATATATATATATATATATATATATATATATATATAGCAGGGTCAGGAGCATGTCTGGCACTCAGACAGTGGATGCTCTAAACACATGACTAGTCTTATGTTTTTCTTGACTGATTATGTGGAGAAAGATGGTCCTATTTTCACTTTTGGAGATGGTAGTGAAGGAACTGTGAAAGGTCTTGGCATAATAAAGTGCAAAACAATTGACCTGAAGGGTGTATTCTATGTCAAATGTCTTCAAAACTATCTCATCTCTATCAGACGACTGTGTGATGCTGCATACAAAGTAATTTTTGACAATGATTAAGGAAAAGTCATGGACTCAAAGAACTTAATCGAGCCTACTGCCTTTAGTAGAATGACATTTACATGCTTTGAAATCTATTTATGCTTGACGATACTACTTTATGCTTTCTTTTCATTGATCTTTACTATCTTGAACTACTGAACATAAGCTCTTAATTTTTTTTAGTTTATTTCTTTAATTATAAAAGTCTTTATGCTTAGAAAAGCTTCCTAGCTTTCAATTTACCAAAGGAGTATACATTTCATATTGTATTACTAATATTTACTTTGTGTTTTCTTCTTACTCAATTTCTAAGTCTCAGGATCTTCTGCCTCCTTCTTGACGCTGATCATCATTGATTTTTCCTTTGGGAAAGAATTGACATATTCAACCTTTGGTGCGTAATCTTTAGAGTAGAGGTAGTTGGAGTTGGCTCTGCATATTCTCTTCAAACATTATTCTTCCTGAAGTTGATGATCTTGCTGAAAGGCATGAAGCGTGTGACAGCCCAAAATTTTTAGCTTACATTCTTCATTTTTATCAAAGTTAGCTTCGTTTTGCTATTTTATAATGAAGTTTTGGGTCTAAAATAGTGCTTAAAGCTTATTATAATTGAGATACGTGTTGGAGGATGGGTTAGAATGGGTGTTGCATCGAAAAAAACGGGCCAAACACACCAATCCAAGTGTGTGCGGCTGCACACTAGAGTGTGCGGCCAGCCAGCTGCACACAGGCCAACCACACACCCCTCCAGCCGCACACACCCTCCTATATATACTATCCTTGGTCATTTTGATCATTTCTTACACTTCTACAAAGCAAGGACCCGAAAATCCTCTCAAGTATCATCCGGAAAGGTAACATCTTTCACCAAGAACACCAAGAACACCAAGAACATCATGTGTTCTGGCAGCACACACCTTCTGTCCGCACACATGGCCACACACACGTGATGGCAGCACACCTGGCCGCACTCCTGGCCGCACACACACATATAGTGTGTATTTTGGCTATACACTTTCTTGTATAGCCTTATAACCCTTCGTACAATCATATATGGTTGTAACACTTCAATATAAGTGTTTACTAGTCCCTAAGGTTGTCCCAATTCACTAATTAGTTGTTCATAACACTAATTAAATTCATATATGTATCAACATATGCTAAATAGGATTCGCGTGTGTACTCAAGTCACCACTTGGCACTTAGCAACTGATCCAACATTTTCATCAGAACCACTCACTACAGGTGAGTTCATACCCCTTAATCAATGGTTTAAACGTTTTTAAATGATTTTATGGGGGGGGGATACAAGTCAAATACTTATAGTTATTACATCAATCACATGTGATTAATAAAATACAAAACCAGTGATTTCCTTATTGTTCAAAATGTTTATCAAACTGTTTTGCTTCAAACTGTTTTACAAGTTCTTATACTTATCAAATACATTTACTTAAACTCTTTTTTACTTATTATCAATTGCATGTCTAGGTATGTATAGTTATATAAGCAATGTTTAAAAAGCTTAGGAAGGCCTGCCCGCCGTATTTCCTTTTTGTGCTTGAGATGTGGTCTGGTGGAATATCGGGTACCCGTCCGAAGGTCGTTTAAATATTAGTTATATATCATGTGTACATATATATTCATAAAGGTCCTTCCAGTTCAGTCAGTACCCTTGGGTAGCAAGGGTGTACTTCCATGTTCATATGTACCAGTTACATCACTAGTAAGTTACCATAGGGGTAGCACTGGAGGATACTATTACTATCACTAGAACAATGAAACATACAATGAGTCAGTTCATTCATGAGTCAGTACGAGTAATACATACAGTACATTACTATACATTCTAGACAGAGAGAACATACACTACAGCTAGCACACGCAGAACATTTCAAGTACACACAGGCTAGACAGAGAAAGATTAAACTTTCAGTTAGCACATTCATTAGATATACATTCATGCAGTTATGTGAACTGTTGAGCGGGTCATGGCACTTCCTGCCACGACCGCTCTTGTATCCCGAATCTCCTTAATTGGGGAGCATATGAGTTTGCGTATAGATCTATACTGGATTGACTATCCTACACCTTGTTGCTCGCTACAGTGGGACTTGCAAGTCTACGGGTGCCAAATGTCATTTCTTACGGCTTCTTACATCGTCGTTTTACTAGAGTCGGTAGCAGGATACAGGTCGATCACATGTTACTTGGAACACCTTTTGTTTTAAGGTAGTTAGTACCACGGTAGTCACTTATTACAAATACTACGGCACGATAATATTTTCCCCTTTACATTCACTTCGTGAATATTCACATGATGCACAAAAATGTAGAAACTATATTTTTGTTAATGATAGTCAGAATTGGGAAAACACACACTCTAACAAGAGACATACACACAGACACTAGATGCCTTGGTAGAAGGCTACAGTTAGTAGGAAACATAGGGTTTTCTAGGAGAGTTCAAACATTATACAAAACATTGTACAAAACATCTTACAGAAACATTTTACAAACGTTTTCATACAAAGTCATACATTAATATACTTATGATCTCACCAGCTTTAAGCTGATACTCTCTTTCAAAATAACTTGTATTCTCAGGTCACCAGTAGACAGGTACAGGTGCCAGGCCTTTGAGAAGAAGGAGCTAGTTCAAGACTCCTCTTTTATTTTTGATATGTATATTTTTGGTGTCGATAAAACTTGACAGAACACACTTGTATGAAATTATATTATTAATGCAATGGATGATGTTGTTGCTTGTTTACTATTATTCATTGTTATGATACTGTACATGACGTCCTCCACCCTAGAACGTTTCCGCCGTTCATCGGTTTTGAGGGTGTGACAGATTGGTATCAGAGCCTTGTTTATAGTGAATTGAGTATATCAACCCATATAAGATATACTAACTATAAATACATTGGGATTAAAATACTCTGGCCAAGAGTTTATACTTTAAATATTAAAATATTTAATTAAGTATACGTGCCTGCATTCAAACTAAAATCAATGTCACTAAGACTGTACAAAAGTATTACGATTGTTGGGCAACACAATTAGACTTATAGACATATGGTCAAAACTGGGAAGATATAGCCCGATCAACTATATTATCCGAGGGTTGACTAGCATGTGCCTAAGTGTGGTTGTGAAGTTGCAACAAGTCTAAAAACTTACCTACAATACCACAATGAGAACAACAGAACCTAAACTTAAAATACTATAAGAGTATTTTGCATTACTATAAATTACTTATGTGCTAGATTTTTATACCTCCCTTCTCGCGTAGATTTAATGGCTAGATTCCATATCCGCGGAGACCCATACTTCCCCAACCACGACAATGTAGGATGGCTAGAAGATGAACCAGAAGATGATCACCCAATTCCTTTGGATGATCATGAAGCTGAGGGCTTTTCTGATGGTTCTGACTCAGAGCCAGAAGTCAACAACCTGCCCCCAGCTAATCAAAACCCAAGCCCTCGTCCAGCATTTCAAGGACCCACACCTCTGTGGGCAACAAACTTGAATACCTAGAGCCATGAACAAGGTCAACCCATTCCCTACAATGGAGACATAAGTTTCTACAACCTCACTGATGGAGGTTCTGCTGACAGAGTCCTACCCATCATAGTTAGTAGGATGTCTCGGAACACGATATTAGGGCAATCATCTATCAATCGAATCTTGGAGATTGATGCCAACACTGGTGTTAACACTGTCCACATTTGCCAACTAGAGTTTGCTCAGGAAAGAGCTCAGGTCAGCAATGCAATGCTTCAGAGGGAGCTTGCTGAAACCCGAGCTGAAGTCGGGGAACTTCAAGCTCAACAAGCAAGATCGGATAGGCGTTTAAGGGATATCGAGCGCCTTCTATCGGATTCGAGGACTCACTCTAGCAGTTCTCGTCGCTGATAGAATCTTATTAACTTTTCTTTTGGATATAACATAGTTTTGTAAAAATTTTAAGCTAATTTCCTATCCTTGTAAATCTTAGACCTATTAGGTCTTGATTAGGTCATAGTTCTGTCAAAAATTTCCATCTTGGTTGATGTAAGACCTACTTCTAGGTCATTTTTCCCAAACTTATTACATCTATAATTCCAGTATCTTTGACAGATGTCTAATCTAATGGAAATTATTATCCAAATTGCTTTCGTATTCATTCAATCATATTCATTCAATTATGATGTTGGGCTATGGAGAGTTAGTCCATGTGTCATTCTCATCAGCTTTGCTATCAAATTCTTATCAATATTTGTACCTTTCTAAACTTTCAGTTAAACGATGCCTCCACGCAAATCACCAAGAAACAATCCTACACCACCACCTATTCCTCAATTTGATACAGCAGCCCTCAATGCTGCTGTAGCTGCGGCTGTGGCTACAGCCATGGCTCGGTATCATTCATCTGGTTCCACTGGAGGAGGAATCCTTGTTCAGTCTATACAGGTTAAAGCTCTTGTGCGCTCGAGAGAGTGCTCCTATAAGGACTTCACGAACTGCAAACCATTGTCCTTCAATGGGACTGGCGGAGTCATTGCCCTATCGCAATGGTTCGAGAAAACCGAATCGGTTTTTGGAAATCTGCTCTTGTTCTGAGGAGAGCAAGGTGAAGTTCGCTGCTTGCACCTTCGAAACTAAAGCCCTAACATGGTGGAATGGCCATGTTAAGTCATTATCTCTTATAGTGGCTAATGCTATGGGCTAGGAAACTTTAAAAGACCTCATGATTGAGGAGTACTGCCCGAGGGGAGAGATCCAAAAGCTGGAGGAAGAGCTTTGGAGCCAGACCATGAAGGGCTCCAACGTAGTCGCCTACACCGCCACGTTCTGTGAACTGGTGGCCCTCTGTCCCAACATGATTCCTTCAGAGGGAAATAAGATCGAGAGATACATATGGGGACTGGTGCCCCCATACCAGGGAAATGTTTTGGCATCACACCCCACTACATTTGATAGTGCCAAGCGATTGGCACAACGGCTAATAGATCATGGGGTTCGTACCCTGGCCGCAACAACTACCCTGGCCATCCCAGAACCTGCAAGAACCACTGACTCCAAGCGGAAGTTTTGGGATGACAAGAAGAAGGCAAAGGCTGCCAAAAAGCAGCAGGTTGTGGCAGTACATGTTGCAATAGCACCTGCTGCTGCTGCTCCGGTGAAGCGGTATGCTGGAAGTTTGCCTAAGTGCAACAAGTGCAACTTCCATCACGTGGGCGCATGCCAGGCGATGCAGTGTCTGAACTGCAACGGGAAGGGGCACACAGCCCGTTTCTGTAAAGCTCCGGCGAAGCCAATCAACCAAGCCCCCGGTGCTGGAGCGGGCCAAACTTGCTACGGATGTGGCGAGGTAGGCCACTTCAAGAGAAACTGCCCGAAGGCAGGGTTTACCGGTGGAGCAGCAAGAGTTCTGGCCATAGGCCATGAGGAAGCGGTTGCCGACCCTATAGTGGTCACTGGTACGTTCCTCCTCGATAACTCTTATGCATGCATTCTATTTGATAGTGGAGTGGAGAGGAGTTTCGTGAACCAAAAATTTGCTCATTTACTTAGGCAAAAATCACGAGCACTTAATGAACCGTTCACTGTAGAAATGGCTAATGGGAAGATAGAGAGCACTAGCAGTATATTCGTAGGGTGTACCCTAACTTTAGATAACCATTCATTTTCTATGGATCTTATGCCGGTCTCAATTAAAAGTTTCGACATCATTATCGGCATGGATTGGTTGAGTCTCCATCGTGCCGATATCATGTGTTACGAAAAGGTTGTTCGCCTTAATCTGCTGTCTGGCGAAACCTTAGTAGTTTATGGCGACAAACCTGGCACGAACTTTCGTATCATCTCGAGCATTCAAGCTCAGAAATTCTTGCGAAAAGAATGTCGTGCATTCCTTGCTCATGTGGTCGATGTGAGCCAAGAAACGAAGAACATTCAGAACATTCCAATAGTACGCGAATTTCCCGACATATTTCCAGATGAACTCCCGGGATTACCTCCGCAACGTCAAGTCGAGTTCTGAATCGACTTAGTTCCAGGGGCTACCCCAGTAGCCAAATCGCCCTATCGTCTAGCACCTGCAGAAATGCAAGAACTATCTGATCAACTTAACGAACTGCTCAGCAAGGGCTTTATAAGACCAAGCTTCTCACCCTGGGGAGCTCCAGTCTTGTTCGTCAAGAAGAAAGACGGATCATTTCGTATGTGCATCGACTACAGGGAGCTCAACAAGCTGACTGTCAAAAATCGTTATCCTTTGTCTCGGATCGACGATTTGTTTGACCAACTTCAAGGGGCGAACTTCTTTTCAAAAATCGACTTGAGATCCGGATATCACCAACTACGAGTGCTAGGGGAGGATGTTCCAAAGACTGCCTTCCGAACTCAATATGGGCACTACGAATTCGTAGTGATGCCGTTCGGATTGACGAACACACCCGCTGTATTCATGGACTTAATGAATAGTGTGTGTCGTCCTTACTTGGATCGGTTCGTCATCGTCTTCATCGATGACATACTTATCTACTCTCGAAGTAAGGAGGAGCATAGTCAACATCTGCGACAAGTCCTCTGAACATTACGTTCGGAGAAGCTCTACGCGAAGTTCTCGAAATGCGAATTTTAGATTCGGCGAGTCAAATTCTTAGGGCACGTTGTTAGCGAAGAGGGTATACACGTGGACCCTTCCAAAATCAAGGCCATTGAAAAATGGTCAGCACCGAAGACGCCTACAGAAATTCGTCAATTTCTAGGCCTCGTTGGCTACTATCGCAGGTTTATTCAGAACTTCTCCCGCATAGCGAAGCCTCATACAACATTGACCCAGAAGGGTGTGGCCTTTGACTGGGAGGAGAAGCAGGAGAGAGCGTTCCAAACGCTCAAACGAGCCTTGTGCACCGCACCAATACTATCCCTTCCCAAAGGAATAGAAGACTTTGTCGTCTATTGCGATGCGTCGAATCAAGGACTCGGATGTGTTCTGATGCAGCGAGGTAAGGTCATAGCCTATGCCTCGAGACAGCTAAAGACACATGAAGTCAATTACACGACCCACGATCTTGAATAGGAGCAGTTGTGTTTGCTCTGAAGATCTGGAGACATTACTTGTTTGGAACGAAAATCACTATCTTTACGGACCACAAGAGCTTACAACACATATTCGACCAGAAGGAGCTCAACATGAGACAACGACGGTGGGTCGAGCTACTCAGTGATTACGAATCCGAAATTCGTTATCATCCGGGTAAAGCCAACGTAGTAGCTGACGCCCTGAGTCGGAAGGAATATTTTGGTCGTCGAGTCAAATCATTGACTATGACTATCCATTCACACTTATGCACACAAATACAGGCGGCTCAGCTTGACGCTTTGAAGCCTGAAAATGTGACTAGTGAATCCCTGCGAGGGATGGATAGGAATTTGGAAGTCAAGGGTGGCGGAGCTTATTATCTCATGAATCGGATCTGGACCCCGAAACTTGGTGGTTTCAGAGACTTAGTCATGAACGAGGCGCACAACACTCGTTATTCCGTGCACCCGGGATCAGATAAGATGTATCTAGATCTCAAAAAGTTATACTGGTGGCCTAACATGAAAGTAGAGATTGCTACCTTCGTGAGTAAATGCCTCACTTGCACAAAGGTCAAGGTCGAGTACCAGAAACCCTCAGGCCTCCTTCAACAGCCTGAGATACCGGAATGGAAGTGGGAGCGAATCACTATGGATTTCATTACCAAGTTGCCCAAGACAACGGGTGGACTTGATACCATATGGGTCATCGTCGACAGATTGACCAAGTCCGTGCACTTCTTACCTATCAAGGAAACAGACAAGATGGAGAAACTTACAAGAACTTACATTAAGGAGATAGTACGACTGCACGGTGTTCCCATATCCATTATCTTGGACAGAGATAGTAGGTTCACTTCTAGGTTCTGGCAGTCGCTACAGAGTTCCCTAGGAACTAGGCTGGACATGAGTACAGCCTACCATCCGCAGACGGACGGACAAAGTGAGAGGACTATTCAAACCTTGGAAGATATGTTGCGAGCCTGTGTGATCGACTTTGGGAAGGCATGGGATACTCATTTACCCCTTGTCGAATTTTCCTACAACAACAGTTATCACACAAGCATAAAGACTGCTCCATTCGAGGCCCTCTATGGCCGCAAGTGCAGATCCCCTCTGTGTTGGGCTGAGGTGGGTGATACCCAGTTAGCTAAAGGGCGAGTTCCTGAAAGCACTCTCACAGGTCCGGAGATCATACGGGAAACGACGGAGAAGATCGTTCAGATCCGTGAACGATTGAAAGCCTCCAGAGACCGACAGAAAAGCTACGTTGATAAACGTAGAAAACCGTTGGAATTCCAGGTGGGCGACCGTGTTTTATTGAAGGTCTCACCCTAGAAGGGCTTGATACGCTTCGGAAAGCGTGGAAAGCTAAATCCAAGGTACATTGGGCCTTTCGAGATTCTTGCCAAAATCGGCCCAGTAGCTTACAAACTCAATCTACCAAGCGAACTTAGTAATGTACATTCTACCTTCCACGTATCTAACCTGAAAAAGTTTCTGTCCGACGAGACTCTTGTAATCCCACTCGACGATCGAGATCAACGAGAGCCTCAACTTCGTGGAAGAACCAGTAGAGATCATGGACCGAGAGGTTAAGCAAACGAAACAAAGCCGTATCCCGATAGTGAAGGTTCGCTGGAACGCCAAGCGAGGACCTGAATTCACTTGGGAATGAGAGGATCAGATGAAACTGAAATACCCTCATCTTTTTACTTAGTTACTTGTAATTACATATTTGCTTAAATTCTAATTTCGGGACGAAATTCCTTTTAAGGAGGAGATGATGTGATAGCCCGAAATTTCTAGCTTACATTCTTCATTTATCAACGTTAGCTTTGTGTTGCTATTTTATAATGAAGTTTTGGGTCTAAAAGAGTGCTCAAAGCTTATTATAATTGAGATACGTGTCGGAGGATGGGTTAGATTGGGTGTTGCATCGAAAAAAACGGGCCAAACACACCAAACCAAGTGTGTGCGGCCGCATACTAGAGTGTGCGGCCAGCCAGCCGCACACTAGAGTGTGTGGCCAGCCAGCCGTACACAGGCCAACCGCACACCCCTCCAGCCGCACACACCCTCCTATATATACTATCCTTGGCCATTTTGATCATTTCTTACACTTCTACAAAGCAAGGACCCAAAAATCCTCTCAAGTATCATCCGGAAAGGTAACATCTTTCACCAAGAACACCAAGAACACCAAGAACACCAAGTGTTCTGGCAGCACACGCCTTCTGGACGCACACATGGCCGCACACACGTGCTGGCAGCACACCTGGCCGCACTCCTGGCCGCACACACACATATAGTGTGTATTTTGGGTATACACTTTCTTGTATAGCCTTATAACCCTTCGTACAATCATATATGGTTGTAACACTTCAATATAAGTGTTTACTAGTCCCTAAGATTGTCCCAATTCACTAATTAGTTGTTCATAACACTAATTATATTCATATATGTATCAATATATGCTAAATAGGATTCGCGTGTGTACTCAAGTCACCACTTGGCACTTAGCAACTGATCCAACGTTTTCATCAGAACCACTCACTACAGGTGAGTTCATACCCCTTAATCAATGGTTTAAATGTTTTTAAATGCTTTTAGGGGGGGGGATACAAGTCAAATACTTATAGTTATTACATCAATCACATGTGATTAATAACTACAAAACCAGTGATTTCCTTATTGTTCAAATTGTTTATCAAATTGTTTTGCTTCAAACTGTTTTACAAGTTCTTATACTTATCAAATACATTTACTTAAACTCTGTTTTACTTATTATCAATTGCATGTCTAGGTATGTATAGTTATATAAGCAATGTTTAAAAAGCTTAGGAAGGCCTACCCGCCGTATTTCCTTTTCGCGCTTGAGATGTGTTCTTGTGGGATATCGGGTACCCGTCCGAAGGTCGTTTCAATATTAGTTATATATCATGTGTACATATATAGTCATAAAGGTCCTTCCAGTTTAGTCGGTACCCTTGGGTAGCAAGGGTGTACTTCCATGTTCATATGTACCAGTTACATCAATAGTAAGTTACCATAGGGGTAGCACTGGAGGATACTATTACTATCACTAGAACAATGAAACATACAATGAGTCAGTTCATTCATGAGTGAGTACGAGTAATACATACAGTACATTACAGCTAGTACGCACAGTACATTACTATACATTCTAGACAGAGAGAACATACATTACAGCTAGCACACGCAGAACATTTCAAGTACACACAGGTTAGACAGAGAAAGATTAAACTTTCAGTTAGCACATTCATTAGATATACATTCATGCAGTTATGTGAACCGTTGAGTGGGTCATGGCACTTCCTGCCACGACCGCTCTTGTATCCCGAATCTCCTTAATTGGGGAGCGTATGAGTTTGCGTATAGATCTATACTGGATTGACTATCCTACACCTTGTTGCTCGCTACAGTGGGACTTGCAAGTCTACGGGTGCCAAATGTCATTTCTTACGGCTTCTTACATCGTCGTTTTACTAGAGTCGGTAGCAGGATACAGGTCGATCACATGTTACTTGGAACACCTTTTGTTTTAAGGTAGTTAGTACCACGGTAGTCACTTATTACAAATACTACGGTACGATAATATTTTCCCCTTTACATTCACTTCGTGAATATTCACACGATGCACAAAAATGTAGAAACTATATTTTTGTTAATGATAGTCAGAATTGGGAAAACACACACTCTAACAAGAGACATACACACAGACACTAGATGCCTTGGTAGAAGGCTACAGTTAGTAGGAAACATAGGGTTTTCTAGGAGAGTTCAAACATTATACAAAACATTGTACAAAACATCTTACAGAAACATTTTACAAACGTTTTCATACAAAGTCAGACATTAATATACTTATGATCTCACCAGCTTTAAGTTGATGCTCGCTTTCAAAATAACTTGTATTCTCAGGTCACCAGTAGACAGGTACAGGTGCCAGGCTTTTTAGAAGAAGGAGCTAGTTCAAGACTCCTCTTTTATTTTTGATATGTATATTTTTGGTGTCTATAAAACTTGACATAACACACTTGTATGAAATTATATTGTTAATGCAATGGATGATGTTGTTGCTTGTTTACTTATTCATTGTTATGATACTGTACATGACGTCCTCCACCCCAGAATGTTTATCGGTTTTGGGGGTGTGACAAAGCGTCTTCTTGTAGAGTCAAGATAAGAAAGAAATATGTCCGAACTTGTTTTTTGGACACTTATCTTACCCTTTTCTCGCATCTTATCTATTTTTCAATGGGATGAAGTGAAGTTAGGTCGCATGTCACGTCTAATTTCCATTGATGCCACCAATTTCACTTCGATTCCCATCTGAGATCCAAAGACCTATTTAGCAAGATAATGCTCCTTTTTTCTTCTATCACTGTTCACAATAAATGGAACCTTCGAGTATTGTCTTGTGACTATCATAACTCAAAGGTTACAAAGATTATAACCTTATAACTCATTTTTTACAAATACTTAGTGGCGGACCTCTTCTCCTCTTGGTGGATTTGAAGTTTGGAATCCATCCATAACACACAATCTTTTAATGCATCCTATATGTGTGATTTGTTTTGATGTATTTGATCATGTTTGTGTACTCTTTTATAAACATTGTTGAGGGGAAGATATCTCAGAGAAATGAAACCTTTTAGTGGCCTTTCAAGTTAAAAGATTTGTTGGATTGGGGCATCATTACTTTTCTGAAAAAAGTTGCATGGTCATCATTTTGGAAAACCTCCTTGTTTGGCTAATTCTTTTGTTTTATCTATTTATTACTTTATTTTTATTTATTTATTATTCTACTATTTTTCATTGTAACTTATTTGACTAATTCCTTGTTAATAGAACTAATTGCAAATCCTTGATTCTAGACTGCAACTCAACTCTATGATACGAAAGTTAAACCACTTCTTGTTAATGAGCTGACACTGTTTATGATTCACGCTGATTTCACCTCAACATGATTGAAACATTCCACTTCTCTCCCATAAATCTTTTTCAAAGAACTTAACGATTCACTTTGATATGCCACACACTGGTGAAAGCTTAGAATTCTGTGCCGATCGATAGTTTATGTACCATAGGATATTACATGCACCAATCCATTCTCACCCAACATTTCTTCTTAAGAGCTTTATGTTTCAACGTAACTTACCATATGTTGATGAAAGCTTGAAAATTCTATGCCGATGGTTAGACTATGTACCGTAGTTTATCACATACACCAACCAACTCTTACTGTATTTCTTCTTTAAAGTTTTATGATTCAGCGTATGAAACTAGACGATGATGAGAACTTGAAAATGTTGTGCTGATGGTTAGGCTTAGTACTATTCTTATCACATGCACCAATCCATTCTTTCCCTATCTTCTTCTTTAAAGTTTATAATTCAATTTATAACACCAGACGCTGATGAGAACATGAAAAATCATTGCTGATGGGTATATCATGTATTGTGATGTATTACACACACCTCTCCATTCTCGCCCTCAAAATCTTTTACTAAAGAAGTTAATGATTCAATGTACTTGTCATGCACTGATATAACATCGACATTCTTTGCCGATGGGTACACTAAAACACTAAAGTGTCTTACACGCATCATTCCTCTCTTGTCTTTGTTCTTTTAATTAAAATATTTTATGATTCGGTGTAACAAACCATACGCTGATGAGACTTCACAATACATGTCAATGATTTATAGCGAAATCACATGCTATCAGGAGACATCACAATCTAAACTATCTTTTCACAGCAATTCCTGATACGTTGATTCTTTCCTTTGCTTTGCTTGTCTTGCTGACATCATGACACACTCATGTTAATGGTAACTTTTTGACGGTTACTTTCAGAAATTTAACCGTCATTGTGGGATTCGAGGTTTTTACGGTATTCTCTCTGTTGGTTATCATCACGTGGAACGTGGGATGATATTCAATAAAAACCTTATATCCTGATCATCTTCTTCATTTCCTCAAGTGTTGAAACTTTGTTAAAATTGCTTCAAAAATCATCAATGGCTCCAGGTCTATTTGTCTTCATTCATGCTGTATATGTAGTCAAAGCCCCAAACACCCCTGAAACACCAATTATTGTTCAACCAAACAACGACACCTTCTCCGTCACTATTCCTCCTCAACATCAAGATTTGGGCATGGAAGATTTTGTCAATTTCTTCAAGAGTTGTACATTGCGCTATGCACTTAGTGATGTTCCTGGGCCCTTCTCCCCAAAACAACTGTACGAGTTCTACTATTCTTGCACTGTTGATGCAAGTGGCCAAACTATCTCTCGAACTGTTGGAGACGGTCATTCTAGGGTTCACATCTCTGTGATCACCATTCTCCAAGCTCTTTGTCTTCCTCTCATGATAGACTATGAAAAACTCCTTCTGAAGCTAGATGTCGATCAATTCTACCTCATCATAATTATGATTTCTCTTACCAGGATAGAAAAGGAGACCCTGCTAAGTTTGTTCTTCGTCAACGCTTTCCTGCTAGCTGGAAGTATGTTACAGAGGTGATTGGAAAATGTCTTCATCATAAAACTGTAGTTTAGACTAGTTGAATCTTTTTGAACTACACATTCTATATGCATTGGCTCGATACAAGAAATTAGATTTCACTCAACTTTTCTATGATTGATTGGTTGAATGCATCAGCAAAAAAAAAAGAGACCAACATATGTGCCATATCCAAGATGGCTTGTTATGCTCCTGGAACACGTTGGTATGGGATACAACATGTGTTGGAATAGTGTCGAAGCCCGTAACTATATTTGGTATGTACTTGACCCGGTTATGCATGGTCCTTTTGGGTTGCCTTCTCCAAAGCAACTTGACAAGGTAATTTACGGAGAAAGAGAGAATATTATGGTTTATTAATATATTATAAGAATAATATGTTAAAGGAGAAATAATATGTATTTAATTAGTATTAGTCATAAATTAATTAGGAATTAATTTGGTGACTAAAAGAGATTAATTAAATAAAGGGGTATAAACTGTCCAACGTATGATACTTGAGTTTTGGGTTAAGGAAACCTAATGGACTAAAGGGGGAATGAAATTACTATGGGGATCCATCATATTTTCATCCAAGGCCTTATTCCAGAAGGTTCCTTGGGCTGCTTGGTGGCTAAGGTGTCCATTAGGGTTTAGACTGAAACCCTAGTAGCTTGCAAGTATAAATAAGACCCCTAGGCTATGGAAATCGGCTACACTTGATTCCAAGGGAACCCTAGGGCTGATTTCTAGCATCTCTCACCCTCTCTCATATTGCCTTCTTGCTTGTGGGGTTTGTGAACCATCAGAGGAGTTACAATTGTGACTCTAAGCTCAAGATCAAGAAGAATACAAGGATTCAAGCTACTTGAAAGAGGTAAACCACTTAGATCTGTTTTCTTTATGATAATTTCGAATTATATATGATAGATCTAGGTTTGTAAGTCTTGGATTCAAAGCATGAACAATAGATAAACCTAGATCCAAGCTTTAGGGTTTGTATGAGCACATAGGATTGTTCTTATGCATAAAACCCATCAGTGATATCAGAGCCATGATTGGTTTAAGTTTTATGTGTTGCTTTAACTGTTTACTTGTTGAAAATTGTTTTTTGTGCTATATGTTTGATGAACTCGATGAGTTTCCATGAAGAACTCGACGAGTTGCAAGAACTCGACGAGTTCTAATGTGGACTCGACGAGTTTCGACGTCTGACAGAAAGATTTTCAGGATTTTATTGCTGTTTTGTCATGGGATTAATGCCTAAATCGGTTTTGAAGTATAAAATCCGAATTTTATAATATTTGCATTATTATCCTTGCCAAAACAATAGATAATTTCAAATCTTTTAAATATTGGTTGTTTATATGATAAATATGGATTATTTAAATTATTTGGTAATTATCTTATGACTAAAATTAGATTAGATCAAATATAGATAATTATGAAATTAATTGTTTAATTTAAATTATTTGTTGTTTGATCCCTTTTGTTTTGAAAAGTTTAAAACTTGCCCTCAAGTTTTGAAATTTGAATTTTGTGATTAAAAGTTTAATTTTGAATAATTTAAATTTCAAACCCTTAGTATTTTACAAGTTTAAAATTCAACCCTATACTATTATATTGTTACAAGCTTAATAATATATATATATATATATATATATATATATATATATATATATATATATATGTATAACTTAAAGTGCTAGTCTTACCGTTAGTAGGCCTCATTCACGAAGCCAGTCTATAAGGTGGGTATAAGGTTGTTGCCTATAAAATGCCGCTTAATGGGTGTACACTCACACTCACCGCTTGCTTGACTGGTGGAGTGTCATTAGCCGAACGGGTAGGATAGGGCAACCCTCTCCTCATTAAAAGTATAATGTTAGATACAAAGTAACTACATGTTTTACAAATTCCCAATCTTAGTTACTTTAGGGTAAAATGTCAAAATGATGCTAATCCATGGAATTACACTTCGTACCCTTGTCAAACATTGGTGGAGCGCGTGTGGTTAACCGACACACTAATTTGGGTTTGACATTGGTAGCAAAGGGTGACTCGATCTTTGTGATAGATCAATGGAGGGTGTGTGGTTTACCGGCACATTGATTAGGTGATAGAGACATTGAGTGCACCAGGTTGATTCGCATGGCTATTCAAAACTTGTTTGCGATCCTCGGTATCCCAGTCGCAAATTTGAAGTGCATATCGAGATTCAAGCATGCCATTGAAAAGTTCAATGAATCTCAAAGATTTAGGAGTTTTCAATACATTTAAAGCCTAAATTTCTTTTTCGTTTTTCATGGTGAGAATTAGTGAATCGTCATTCACTTACCTTCAAATTATTTACTTTTAGAGTACGACATCCCTTTCTAAGTTGTAAATAATGTTGTTGGATCGTAGCCCTAATTTCTCATTTGGCTGTTTAATTAGGGATTCATTTCTAATCAAACTTTGTTCCTTTCTTTTTCAGATGTCTGCAAACAACAACAACAATGCTTCCGGGTCATTCTCGTTGATGAACCTGTGTCAAAAAGTGACATTTGATGGGTTAAACTTCAACGAGTGGATGAGGTATATTCGCATGATCACACGCTACGAGGACAAAGAATATGTCCTCGATGAAAAGCTTGAAAAGATCATCCCAGATGTTGCTACTCCTGAAGAGCTGGCCACCTTTGAGGCCCACGAGCGTGATGCTACGAAAGTTCACTGCATCATGTTGGCCACCATGAACCTCGAACTCCAAAAGTCCTATGAGGACATGTATCCGTATGAAATGCGTCAGGATTTGCTAGACAGGTATCACCAGAGCGTGAGGCAAGAGCGCTATGAGATCATTACTAACATGATCACCGCCAAGATGGGGAGTGGAGAAACCCTAACCTATCATTTGCAGATAACGCAGAGGTATGTTGATCGTCTTCTCAAACTTAATGTTAAGTTTGATGAGGATTTGGCTATCGACATAATCCTCCACTCCTTGCCCTCCT
Organism: Lactuca serriola; assembly: GCF_051521515.1. NCBI lineage: Eukaryota > Viridiplantae > Streptophyta > Magnoliopsida > Asterales > Asteraceae > Lactuca > Lactuca serriola. Next base: position 56,046,181 of record NC_136415.1, read on the forward strand.
GCTACAACCAATTTAGGATGATATACCACATGAACAAGGAAGAGGTCTCCTTGAGCAAGCTCCAAGGACTCTTGAGGACTGCTGAGAGCAACCTCAAAGAAAAATCCGTTGCACCATCCCCTGCTATAGCCGCTCCTGTGATGGCAATTGGTCAAGGAAAGAGTAAAAAGAGGAAGGCTCCATGTAAGAGACACCATAAGGGGAAGCCCTATTATGGTTCGTCCTCAAGTGGGACCAAAGCAGGCCCTGCTAAACCCTCCTCTGATCCCAAGGAAGCAGAGTGCTTCTATTGTCACCAAAAGGGCCACTGGAAACGAAGCTGCCCTGAGTATCTGCAAGATATAAAGGATGGGAAGATTAAGCCCACCTTTGCAGGTATGTATTCTATTAAATCTAATAACTCATCATTTGCTACTTCATGGGTTCTTGATATAGGGTATGGTTACCACATTTGTTCTGATATGCAGTGCCTAAAAATAAGTAGGGAGGTGGAACATTGAAAGATGAACCTGATTATGGGAAACAGAAGATTGTCGCCTATGACCAAAGTCGGTGTTTATTCTTTAGTTTTGAGTAATGGGTTAGGGATAGATTTAAACAATTACTGTTATTCGCCAGATATGGCAGGAAACATTATTTCATTTCATGGGTTGTTTAGACAAGGTTTCAGATATTCTTTTGATAATAGTAATGGTTCTATTAATGTTTATTTGAATAGTGTCTTTTATTTCAATGCATTACCTTGTAATGGGATTTATGAATTTGTGATGGTTGTTGATAATTTAGGAAATAATGTTTTGAATATTGATTCGTCTACTATTCTAGACAAAGCATGCTTGTGGCATTTTCGCCTTGGCCATGTCAACAAGAAACGCATAGCCCAACTCGAAAAGGATGGAGTGTTGGAGTCATTCGACCTTAGGGACGATGACACGTGTGAATCTTGTTTACTTGGGAAGATGACCAAGTCACCCTTTACTGGCACTTGTGAAAGGGGTGAGGGTCTATTGGATCTCATACCACCGATGTGTGTGGGCCCTTTAGATCCACCACAAGGGATGTTTTTCGCTTCTACATGACTTTTATAGATGATTATAGCAGATATGGATATATCTACTTAATCAAGCAAAAGTCGGAAACCTTTGAAAAGTTCAAAGAGTTTAAGAATGAAGTGGAGAATCAGCTGGGTAGGAAAATCAAGATGCTTCGGTCAGACCAAGGAGGAGAGTACCTAAGTCTTGAGTTTCACGACTATCTAAAGGAATGCGGAATTGTTTCGCAATTGACGACTCCGAGGACGCCACAATTGAATGGTGTGGCTGAGAGACGTAATCGGACCTTGTTGGACATGGTTCGTTCTATGATGAGTCGGACTTCGTTACCAACAGCTTTCTGGGTGTATGCCTTAGAGACTGTCGTCCATATCCTTAACTTAGTTCCTACCAAGAAGGTTACCAAGACTCCTCAGGAGATGTGGACAAGGAAGGCTCCCTCGTTGGCACATATTAAGGTTTAGGGTTGCGAGGCTTTCGTAAGATGAGAGACTCACGACAAGCTCGAACCTCGTAGTGAGAAGTGTTATTTCATCGACTATCCACAGAAGTCTTTTGGATATCTTTTCTATAGACTGAGTGACAATGTTATCTTCGTTGCTAGAAGAGGAGCTTTCCGAGAAAGGGAATTGATAAGCCAAGAAGACAGTGGGAGACAAATTGAACTTGAAGAGATTCAAGATCAAAGCGATGAAGGAACCTCTGACACTAGCACTCAACCTGAGGAGGAAACTCCTGTTAAACCTGTTGACGAGCCCTTACTTCTTCGACGTTCCACTAGGGCTAGTGTTCCACCCCAGTTGTATGGATTTCATATTACTACTAAAGGGGATACATTTATTAGTGATAGTACACTAGTAAATTTGGACGAACCTAGCAGCTACAAGGAAGCCATGGCAGGCCCGGAGTCTGCAAAATGGAAACAGACGATGGAAAGCGAGATTCAGTCCATGTATGACAACCAAGTTTGGAATTTGGTTGATCATGTACCGGGTCGCTAGACAGTCGGGTGCAAGTGGATCTTCAAGAAGAAGATGGACATGGATGGGAAAGTGCATACTTATAAAGCGCGATTGGTTGCGAAGGGCTTTACTCAAACTCCCAGAGTTGACTATGATGAGACCTTCTCACCAGTTGTAAAGATAAAGTCTATGAGGGTAATGCTTGTAATAGTTGCGTTTCATGATTATGAAATATGGCAGATGGACGTGAAAACCGCTTTCCTTAATGGAAAGTTGGTTGAGGATGTTTATATGAATCACCCAGAGGGTTTTGTCGATGCGAAGCATCCAAATTGAGTATGCAAGCTTGAGAAGTCCATTTATGGATTAAAACAAGCGTCTCGCAGATGGAATCTTTGTTTTGACGAGAAAGTTAAAGAGTTCGGCTTTCTACGAAGCGAAGATGAATCTTGTGTGTATGTCAAAGCCAGTGGTAGTATAGTGAGCTTCCTCATATTGTATGTAGACGACATACTACTCATAGGAAATGATGTCCCAACCTTACAGGAGGTCAAGTCCTGGCTTGGGAAATGTTTCGCTATGAAGGACCTCGGAGAGTCTACTTATATTCTGGGAATAAGAATGGTAAGAGACAGAGAAAAGAGACTGATAGGACTCAGTTAGGATACATACTTGGATAAAGTACTAAAGCGTTTTAGTATGGAAAATTCCAAGAAAGGGGAGTTGCCAATCCAAAGCAATACCAAGCTGAGTAAGACTCAGAGCCCGAGTACAGAGGTAGAGATAGCTGATATGAGCCGAGTACCTTACACTTCCGTAGTATCCTGTATCATGTACTCTATGACTTGTACTCGCCCTGATGTTGCCTTCTCTTTGAGCATGGTCAGTAGATATCAGGGGAACCCTGGTAGAGCCTATTGGATTGTAGTTAAGAATATTCTTAAGTACCTGTGAAAGACCAAGGAATGGTTTCTAGTCCTCGGTGGGAGTGATGACATAAGGGTACAAGGGTACAGTGACGCTAGTTTTCAGACGGATCGGGATAATTACCGATCGCAGACGGGCTGGGTCTTTACTCTAAATGGAGAAGCAGTGACTTGAAAAAGTTCCAAGTAGGAGACTGTAGCTGATTCAACATGTCAATCAGAGTACATTGCGGCGAGCGAAGCATCAAAGGAGGCTATATGGTTGAATAAATTCATTGGAGACCTTGGAGTTATGCCATCCATAAAGGAGCTGATGGAAATTTTCTATGATAATGAAGGAGCGGTTGCCATGACCAAGGAACCGAGAGATCATGGTAGATCTCGACATATCGACAGAAAATACCATTTTATCAGACATCGGGTAGAAGAGGGACTCCTCGTAGTGAAGAGGGTATTATCGGAAGAAAACCCAGCAGATCCCCTTACGAAGGGACTGAGTAGGGTCAGACACTTGCAGCACGCTAAGAGCATTGGGCTGAAGGATGATATAAGTTTGGATTAGATAGGAAACGTGTAATAGATAGTTTGTACTTGACATTTGATGAATAAATAAAATTGTGTTTTCTATGAGTAAAGCTACTATCTTGTGTTGGTTCTTTATCTATTGTTTCAATTTTACATGTTTTGACTTCCTGAATGATAGGATTATTCAAACAATCTACAATCGGTCATATTTTGGAAGTAGATACGAATGAAGACTGTCATGAATTGTTTGTAGATTGTCTAAAAGGTTTTGGGCATATCAAAGGTTTGCTTCAAAGTTCATAAGTGCTTATGAATATGATTTGAGCATTGGAATAAACCCGAGTTTGCTGGGATCACTTCGTGGTGTTATACGTTATGTGATCGCAAAGCGATAATATCATATAGTCTTAAAACTTAGAGATATGGTTGTTGTTTTCTGGTTGGTTATGCATTGATGATGTGTAAACGCATCAGTAACTTAATGTTATAAAACATATTATTGTGCATAATTCAATTAGTAAACGATGGATGCATATGAGTCTAAGTTGATCCGTTCCTTTTATTATATGAGAATAAAAGTGATATCTTGGCCACTTGATGATTTGGTTTGACTTATGTGACAAGCCCGGTCAGAATGAGGTTGAAGTGTTCAACTAAATTCTATGTCAAACAAATCGGAAATCGAAAAACAAATGCTGGACAATAAGCATTGTCAGCATGATATCCAGAACATAGGATTATACGATCCCTTATCTGAAGGACAAGTTGATCAGAGTTGACAGGGAAGTATAAGAGCTACGATTGCTAATCGTATTCTGAAGTCATATGTGAGATATAGTTACTAGAATTATCCAAGTGGGAGACTGTTGGAATAGTGTCTAAGCCCGTAACTATATTTGGTATGTACTTGACCCGGTTATGCATGGTCCTTTTGGGTTGCCTTCTCCAAAGCAACTTGACAAGGTAATTTAAGGAGAAAGAGAGAATATTGTGGTTTATTAATATATTATAAGAATAATATATTCAAGGAGAAATCATATTTGTTTAATTAGTATTAGTCATAAATTAATTAGGAATTAATTTGGTGACTAAAAGAGATTAATTAAACAAAGGGGTATAAACTGTCAAACGTATGATAGTTGAGTTTTGGGTGAAGGAAACCTAATGGACTAAAGGGGGAACGAAATTATGATGGGGATCCATCATATTTTCGTCCAAGGCCTTATTCCAGAAGGTTCCTTGGGCTGCTTGGTGGCTAAGCTGTCCATTAGGGTTTAGACTGAAACCCTAGTAGCCTGCAGGTATAAATAAGACCCCTAGGCTATGGAAATCGGCTACACTTGATTCCAAGGGAACCCTAGGGCCGATTTCTAGCATCTCTCACCCTCTCTCATGTTGCCTTCTTGCTTGTGGGGTTTGTGAACCATTAGAGGAGTTACAATTGTGACTCTAAGCTCAAGATCAAGAAGAATACAAGGATTCAAGCTACTTGAAAGAGGTAAACCACTTAGATCTGTTTTCTTAATGATAATTTCGAATTATATATGATAGATCTAGGTTTGTAAGTCTTGGATTCAAAGCATGTATAATAGATATACCTAGATCCAAGCTTTAGGGTTTGTATGAGCACATAGGATTGTTCTTATGCATAAAGCCCATCAACATGAATCACAGAGAATCCATTCCAATTCATGTTCTATCCACAAAATTTATTAATGTTGACCTTGTCGATGGAGATCCTCAGTTGTCTGATGCAATGATGGCTTAGATTGAGAATCCATATGAGATGAGAAACATGAGGAAGACCCTATACCAGTGCCTAAAACTAATGATGAAGAATCCATCAATTCTTCATATGACACTGGGAAAGATAAGGAAGAGTTAGAAAATTTTCAATCAGTCAAATTTACTCTCTCATTAACTATTTTTGTCAAAAATAACACAAGTATCAATCAACCAAAATGAATGAGAGGCTGTGATGTTCGAGTTGTGCAGTAGAAAAAGATAAAGAGAATGACACAATGGTTTACAAGGAAAGCCCTTGATCCTTTCTAGGATCTCCGACACAAAACTTAGGAGGTGAAAACAATCACCTGCCTTGATGATTTTATTAATGTAAAACGATGATTACAAAGACTATTCTAGTAAGAACAAGTCAAAAAAATTCATAGATTAAGCTAGGAGTTAGTAGTGTGTGTAGTGTACGAGATACAACTGTCAATTTATAGTCTAAACTAGCCAACAAAATGTCTGATATTCCTGGGATCCTCTATGACCTGTTTTGTGAACGTTGGTTGACTTGGTATTGCGAGTCTTTAGCATAGTTGAGAAAAAAATATGTTGAGAATAATTTTTCTCTTAACTATTTTTGCACACGTGTTAGTTATGAATGAAATATAACCATTATAAATGTTAATAAATAATAATAACGGTAATAGTCAGGATCCTGAGATAGTTAAGGATCCTGAATATGTGATGAGGTTTGAGGATCCTGGCCCTAAAAATTGCCCCTAAGTTATTCCTGAAAATGTAAGAGTTAATTTCGAAAACATTAAAGGAATAACTTAAATTAAAGAGAGAAAAGGAGAGAGAAAAGTAATTTTTGGAATTAACCCTTAATGGCTAGGTAGTTTTGAAATCCAACAGATGGATAACTAGCCGTTAATGGTCAAACCAGTCTCAAATCCTTAGTATACATTGATGTGATCTGTTCCTTCATTCTTTACTCATCTCGTTTTTCCTTTCTTTACTTGTGCTACTTTTTGAGTAACGGCGATTCATTAGAAGGTAACTATTTTTACGTTTTCACTTCTTCTATTATGGTTAGAAAAATGGTCGTTTCTCGCAAAAACATCTTAGCTCTCCCAGACGTTGAATTCATCGATCAAGGGATCCTTTCCTATGATGGGACGTGTTCCTTCGGTGAAGATGATATTGAGTCTTTGGGACTCAATGGAGCCTTCTCTTCCGAAGCTGTTTTCAGGTCCTTCTACCTTCTCCTAAGTACCCCTTCTCCTAGGGTTTGAAATACCCTTTCCCCGGGGTCATCTCTGAGTTCTTCAGGGTGACTGGTATCTTGTATATTCATGCCATGTCAATTGTTTGGAGGATCCTATACTGGATTGACCAAATAAATCAATCAAAAAGCCTTGATATAGGTATTCCTGAACTGGCCTGTGTATATGATCTCACAGCCTTCAATAATTCTCCCTTTCTCCTCAAAGTCAAAACCCACATAACTCCTCTTGTCCTAAAAACCAAACATAACGATGGAGCCTGGAAAGGAAAGTACCATTTTGTAAGACGTGACTCTGTTCCTAGTGGGGATCTCTTGTCAAATGCCTAGGTCAAGAAGGGTAGGATTCTTTTATATTGATAAAGGATCTTGGAATTCACATCTTCTTATTTTGTTTGCTTTTTTGCAGCTTTCAAATTTGAGGAGCTCGTCCCCGTTGCCGAGGAATTTGAAGGGAAGATCATGAAGTTATTGGCCTTGTCTAAAGCTAAAAGATCTTTTCGATTTGATCACTTCACTTTGCAAGAAAGCTCTTCTGCCATTGACCTTATATCGACAGGTAAGGATCCTCGATTCTTTTTTCTTGTGACGAAGGTTTTTAATAGTCTTCTGTTATATATTTATATAGGATCCAAAGTCACTCGTTTCGATGCTCACTTCACACTTGTTGATCTTTACACAACCATATCGAAGGATCAGCTGATGGTGAACAAGGAGAAGAGCTTATCCTCTCTTCCTCCAAGAAATCTGATACTGACTTGATTGTGAAGACCCTGGGATCTCGGAAAAGGAAAATTGTCGAGTCACCAGGTTTATCTTTAGAGAGCCTTAGAGCTGAGGAAGCACTCCAGAAATTGGTCTCTTTCTCCTAATCCGTAAGTATTGTTTTCATTGTTATTCTATCTTTTACCCTACCTTTTGTTGACTTACTATGTATTTGCTTTAGGTCTCTGATTATGTTTCCGTTGATCTAAGGATCCGAGTGGAAAGGACAAAACAAACCCTTCAGGTACAGGAGAGGATATGGAAAGTGACCAATGAGGATCTGTTGAGGAGAGTGGAGCTACTCAGGAAGGAGAAGGCTGAGAAGGAGGAAGAGCACTTGCACGAGATGGAGGAAGTAATCTCAGATGCAAAGGTCAGTTTTGTGATAGTTGTTTGGGAGGCCAAGATCCGTCTTGTGGAGGATCTTGAGAATGCAGGTTCCTGGGACGTGGATGGTTGGCGTGAGGCACTGGCCAAATTGATAGGCAAGCATGCCACTACCACTCAGGATCATGTATTACAGCTGACCAAGGGAGAGGAGAAGAAGGGCGCGACCGATGATGATCAGGCTAAGGTCTAGGCCTGTAAAACATTGGTTTGGGTAGTTTTTGTTTTTACTAGTATTGTAAAACAATTAATCTTTTGGTTGGGTTGGTGCACAACCCGTTTTTGAATGACATGGTAGTATTTTCCTTTTATATCTCTCTCTTGATTTTTCTGCATGACTGTTGTGATATTAGGATCCTTAAATAATTAGGATTCTAAAAAACTTAGTTCCTGCAAATAATCTTAAGATAAAATCTTCTTAGTGAATTGTTTTAATCATGCTTGAATTCTGATAACCAAATGATTTTTGCTTAGAATCCTTGAAAGTTTAGGATCCTTAAACCTTACTTAGAGTTTTTCGAGAATAAGAATAGATGGAACCTGATTATCTTCAAGTTTTTCCTTAAGCTTCATAAGCTCTTCAACCTTAGAATTTACTGAGGATAAACCTCGACTTCAAAAAGAACTTTGGATCGATGTTGACTTTCGATGATAAGGCTCTTCACCGATGAGGATCCTTAATGATGAGGATCCTTAATGTTAACATACACATTCTGAAATCGTGTATTGTTATTATTTAAAGCGAATAAAATTGAGTATTGAGTTCTAACAGATAGTTTTTACTAGAAATGAAGTAAAACTATGTTTAGAATCACTCATAAAATATTGGAAGTCTTATGAGATTCCAATTAATAGTCAAATAGTGAAATTTAGCGAAAATATAAAATTTGAAATAAGTGAAATTTTATTATTTAATGTTGCAGAGAATCTCGTTAGAAACATTTAGGCGAAAACCTCGTCGAAATCCGAGTTATAACGAAGCAGTTATGACCAACCGAAGATCCGTGATAAATCCGGAAAATACTTTGTCGTGTAAAAATTTAGTTTTTGATAAACTAATTTTTAGGCTTAGTGATGTAATGAAAGTTGTAGAACTCGTAAAAATAATCAACTTTCAGGATTAGTAGTAGATAGCTAAAAACTCGAATTTTAGATCGAGTGATTTTTAGCCGACACAACCTAAACGAGAATTGAAGGTCTCGTCATTTGTAGTACAATGGTAAAAAGTCTGACGAAAACGGATGTCGGATGAAGAAGTTATGAATTTTTAACGAATTACATGTCCCGGTCTGTTAAAAATAATAATATAAAAGTTAAATTCAAAATTAGCCGACGACGTCTAAATGAAAGTTGTAGAGCATAATTTTAGCTACGCGTGCATAAAAAGAACGTCAAAAACGGAGCTCGTATGCAAAAGTTATGGATTTTACAAGATTTGGCACATTTTTTATTTAATTTTCGCATGAATAGTGTTGATCCACGTGGCAATTTCTAATTGGACCGCAGCCTCGTTGGCACCTTCTGATTGGTCCGATGATGTGTCCGCCTTGTTTCCGATGTCGTGACTCACCCTCGCCCGGATCCGACGCGTGTCGCGATGAGTCGTCCGAAGCTGCTTAGTCACCCGGTGACTCCTCGCATCCGAAGACGACTGTTGCGTCCGAAGCGAGCCACCTGGAGCCCTCGCATGCGCGCCATCTGGTCCTCTCGTGAGCTACCATCTGTCTCGCTGACTCCTCCTTCTGATCAGCTGACCCTCGCATCCTCGCCCTATAAATACAAGGCATGCGAGCCTTGCCGAGAGAAATGGAGAAATTGCCATTTTTGGCCCCTCTTCCCATATTTTTATTATTTCCACTTCCCCCGAAGCCCCGGTATTATTATTTTTAAAGCCCGGAATACGTCCCGAAGTGCCCGGAGAGCCCGAGAAATTATTCTTTTCGGTTTGAAGCTCTACCTTTTTAGAACCCGGTTTTTAGCTAATTCTCCCGGTTTTCGACGAATAAAGCCATATTTGGAGCCGATATGCTGCTCAAATTACTATTTTAACCCCCGATTATTTCAAGGTGAGTTCGATATATAGGAACAATTGTATGTTATGTGTTATATGTGCTATGTGCTTTTCAGTGTTATTATTCTGAGTTATTTTCCCGTGTTATTTTTATTCGCTATTTTTAATAGAAAAGTTATACCTTTGACCATGTGATCAGTGAAAGGACTTAGATTCACGGTGGTACTGGTATGTAGCCTCTGGCCATGTAGAACATGTCTCGTAAGAGAATGACTTCTATTCTATGGCATTGGCAGAAGGTTAGATAGGAATGGTATGTAGCCTCTGACCATGTAGAGCATGACTCCTTAAGAGAATGAACTCTATTCTATGGTAGAGGCAAATGGTTAGACATGGCTATAAGCCTGAAATCTACCAAAATGTTAGTCAGAAATTATATGTCTTCTGTGCGATTTGGGCCAAAGCTTTATTGATGCATATCAAGTATTGAAATCATTATGTCTCATTGATCGTAAATCATTGAATCAAATCTTGAGTTGATATTGAAAGTCTGACATATGATATGCATATGCTATTGTTGTTCTTGTTCCGTTTTGCTTCTGTCATATTGGTATATATAAGGCATAAGATTATATTGTATCTATTTATTGAATTCACTAAGCGTTATCGCTTATCCCTCTCAATATTTAACAATTGCAGGTGATGAGTATCCAATATAGTTTTATACTGCTGAAAGATTTAGAGTAGTTAATACTATTTCTATGTATTTTAATGTTCATGTATGTATATGAATAGTAGATTCCTGGGTAGATATGAAATGTAATAAAACTTAGTCGGTTTGTATCCAATCTTTTGTAATCACTTTATCAATATAAAATATTGTTTTATAAATATGCATGTAGCATGTTTTGAGGAAGTAACTTAAGAATAATGTTGGAATAGTATGAAAGTTTGGGTCTTTCATAAATACGAAAGTTGGGGTCTTTCACTTAATGGTGAGGATCCATAACGATGAGGATCCTTAATCATTAGATCATACGGGGGAATTCCCTTCTTAGGATAACTTGTTCAGGTTATAAATTTTGACAATATTCTTGCATAAATTCAATTAATAACATGTCAATGTTTATATATCGGGGAGGATCCCAACTTGTGATGTATCTCATGGGAAATTTACTGCTTATGAATATGTTATGATTCGTGTGTATTTTCTGGGGGAAAATCCCAACGTGTGGTAACATTAAGATGTTATAAACCATATGTAATTTCTGGGGAAAGATCCCAATGTTTGATAACATGAAAATGGCATAAGCCTTAAGTAATCACTGAGGTAGGATCCCAATTTTTGGATAACATGAAAATGTTATAAACCTTAAGTAATCAGTAGGGTAGGATCCCAATTTTTGGATAACATGAAAATGTTATAAACCTTAAGTAATCATTGGGGTAGGATCCCAATTTTTGGATAACATGAAAATGTTATAAACCTTAAGGATCTTAACTTATGTTCAAAGATAAGAGTGTTGCCAAGTCACTGCATCGTGAAATGATCCCCTTATTCATATCCCATCATTAGACATTGTGCGTTCAAGCGAGGTGTGTAAACCTTAGTTCATGTGAAAGAGGTAATTAGCTCTTTAAAGCATAGAGGGGATTAAGTACCCTTAAACGTAGGAGAGATGATCAGTCTCTAGCTTGTGTATGTAATAGTTTAAAAAATCATATCGTTGATATAATGGAATTGTTAAGATGCTGAGATATTTATGTGTCAGGAGACTTATGTTTCAGGATCTTTAATTTTGAGGACCCTTATGTTTCAGGATCTTGGGGATGCTTGTGTTTCAGGATCTTCCTCCTTGAGGATATTGGTGTTCCAGGATCTTCAACCTCAAGGATCTTCATGTTTCAGGATCATTGCTTATGGAGATCCTTAGCGATGCGTTGTTCTGCATGGCAATAGTTAGCTAGGGGTGGGCGTTAGTCTAGCTAACGCCCCTCCGATGCTTAATTTAGTAATGTAATTGAGGAGAAAATAAGTAATGATGAAAAGTTTAAGGTAAAGAACATGTACACCTTGGTATTGTAACGACCCAAAAATCAAGGGTAAAAATTTCATTTTTAATATAGCTAAAAAATTGATACCATTTATTCTAAACAATTCAAATCATCATTAAGTAAAACATTTATCAAAGTTCATCCCAAAATCATTCATTGCGGAAATCATAGGTGTGTGCACTACGATCAATCTGAGACCTTCCTTTCAATGATACCTGAAACCATAAACAAAACCTATAAGCATGAAGCTTTGTGAGTTTCCCAGAGCATACCATACACACAAACCACATATCACATATCCTGTTGCTATAAAAGCTACCGGTATCACATTTCATGCTAGCTATAAAAGCTACATATAACACATAAGCCATGCATACAAAAACATGTAAGCATGTCTTGGGCTCCCCCCAGGGTCTTACACCATTGTGCCATGGGCTACTCCACATGGTCTTAACCTGAGAATGCCATAAGCTACCCCACATGGTCTTATATCTAATTGCCACGGGCTCCCCCCGAGGTCTTCCATGCAAGTATCACAAAGACAACTAGCATAACACATATCACATAAACATATCATATATCATGGAAATACCTACACATAACACAATTAAACCAGTAAAGATGTTGTGGGCTTCCCCCAGGGTCTTACACCATTGTGCCATGGGCTACCCCACATGGTCTTTACCTAGGAATGCCATGGGCTACCCCACATGGTCTTACATCCAATGCCACGAGCTCCCCCCGGGGTCTTCCATGCAATAACACACAATCACATAGCATCTCAAATCACAGAATGACAAACATATATACCATAATTACATAATGGGCCGACCTTGGTGCCTTAGACCCATGGGTATGGTGAGAAGACTCACCTCGAATGCAAAAGCTTCCTGAAGAAATCCTTAGTTGCTGCCCCACCAGCTACCCGAGCTATCACTACCAATCAATATACCCAATTAGCAATTGGGTCCCATACCATAATCCTTAATCCATGCATGGGGTAAAATGACCATTTTACCCCTGGCCCAATATGATCCAAAACTAAGGCCCAAACCCAAAACCAAAGCCCAACATTATAATGTCTATAAAACCATCAATGGCCCAATTTTCAAAATTGGGCCCAAACCTTTCCAATGGACCTTATACTAAAGCCCAATATTCTCCTTAGTCAATAATCTGGACCCCAAATGGCCCATGAAGGCCTACAACAACCTAGTCCAAGAATTGGCCCAAACCGAGGCCCACAAATGTGAAGTCCAATTCTATATTGGGCCACAAGGCCCAATACGCCCAACTATACCAATATTAGCTCAAGATACCTTCAGATCCAACACACCGCAAGTCTAGGCCCAAAACCATTATGGACTAGAGGTCCGAAGTTCACTAAGGCCCACGTCCTCCTGAGAGCGTACGCCCAACATACCTCTTATATACGCTTAACGTACTACATAGTATGCCTAACGTTCAAACACCTCATGCACAACATCCATTAAGTGCTTAATACTCGATCAAACAAGTCCAAATCACATATCTGAGCTATACTTAACGTCTAAACCCATAAAGTCACTAACTTGGTGACTTTGCATGCGCCAAATAAACCCAAACTCCAAAAATGGCATTCTACTTCCATAAAAGTGACCCTAACTCAAGCATGAACCCATTAAGACCATCAAGATCGCAACTTTCTGCCTTAGGGATTCAAATAGCATCAAGGGTGGCAACCCCAAGCCTAAAAACGGATTTGGAACCATAAAGCTCCATTCTTGGGACCAAAAAGATCCGAAAACTCAACATAATAGATCTAAGAATTCAATGGTCAAGTTCAAAGGTTTATAACTTTATCAAGCTGAGAATTAGTCCTAAAAGCCAGATCCATAAGCTCCTCCTTGATTCCCATCTTTGCATCAAACTTCATCTTCTTGAAAATGGGTCAAACACCCAAAAAATGGACTCAATAAGCTCAAAATGCCACCACAAATCATATATGAAGATTTCTAGGGTTTAGAGGGGTGGAGGCTGAAGATATTAGGGTTAGGTTATGAGATAAGGAGTTTAAATAGGGTCCAAGAACCTAAAATATGGTTCTGATCTGACTGGAGTACACCCAACGTACATATGGTACACCCAACGTACTCCGAAGAATATTCACGACCCTCCTGGTTAATACACCCAGCGTACTAAAAGTACGCCCAACGTACTGCCTTCTTCACTAGTACGCCCGGCGTACTAGGCTAAGCTTGAAACTACTAAACTTTCGAAGGCCATAACTTCTTCGTTATAAATCCGTTTTTGACGATCCTTATATCCACAGAAAGGTGACGAGAAGCTCTACACATCTATCAACCTGATATATTAATTTAGACCTTCCGAAAAAATCCAATATCCATAAAAGCCCGAACTGACACTTTACCGAAATACCACCAAGCTCCAAAATACAAACCGAACACCCGGAACACTTATAATACATAACCCGCACCGAAATGGGCCTAGATCTTACCTTATCTAGAGCCATACTCCTTATGATGACCAACCTTTGGCCCACAGCCTCACACTAGAAGTTAATTCGGAAAAGAGCGTTATAACTCTCCCCCACTTAAATTAGATTTTCCTCGAAATCATGAATTACTATCCCCGACATACCAGACAACCGGAGCAACACTGCCATAAACCGTGAATACTACAGCCTACTAAAGGCAACTGAATCCAATCCTCATAAGGTCCTAGAACACGGAGATGAACAAATTCTTTGCAACCCGATCACACCTGCCCCATCTGAAATCTGAAGTCTCGAGATGGTCTGTCTCTCTAAAAGACTGCCCACAACGAATCTTCTTCGAACTGATTTCCCAAGAAACTTGTCTAGATAGAATACTTCACCCTCGCAATACCTTGATGCTTCCTAAAGAACAATATCACCGACCAACCGCGACTACCGAATAACAAGCAATTCCACATATAGACCCCAAATCACTGAAGTCGCTCCTACTCCTCTTGATGCCACATGGCTACTTTCTTGGAGAACACCAGGGGACCTCCCTGGTCCGAACCTGTCTGCCAACTGTCTTGAACACCCACACATACCCGATTGCTGAGCCAAAAACACACTCAACAATCCCCTCTGACCTCTGACAGACTACCTCGTCTAACCATAATTTCCCTATCTCCTTCAACCCATTGATCCATCCGATCGAGATAGGCAGACAACCCATCGCCACAAAATCCAACACCAAAAAGGTGAATACTACCAGAATAGCTGTAGATTTACATCATACATGGCCTCCGTCGACCCACTGTTTCCTGATTCAAACATGTCGTGGATCTATTACGGATAGGGCCACCCGAGACACATCATAATGGCTTAAACTACCATAAAACCAATCCGTTCACTACCCTGAAATTCTGCCATCGATGACCTTGGCATTTAGATTCCCCACATCCCAGCTCACTGGAACAAAATCCCGCACGAATTCCGATTTGGGTTCCTATCCAAATCCAAATTGTTACTCCTGTCCTATCCAAAGATCCTCGAATCGGCATTAGCATATTGAACCATGACTTCCTTTCATCACTTACTCGACCAATTAATAAATACCCTTAGCCGATTCCCTAAGACTTCCAGTCTCGCACCCGGTCCAGTCACCAGGTTCTTATGAGATCCAATAACAGGGCTACCCAGCCGCAGCCCTACAGAAACATGCACTACTCGACCACAAAATCCTGCATGACAAGGTCCAACCCTTAGCTCAACAGTATCTATCGGTTCCATCCTAAATTCCCCTAACTATCCGGTCTCGCCCCCGAATAACTGATAGGTGAATCACCTCTGGTCCTGATCCTAACTAAGTTGTGGCTCCCCCATAACCCTACAAACTAGATTTCCCTAGTCCAAATCACATGGAAGAATCCATCAACGCTACGACACCCCTGCAGTCTTACAACACTCTCTATTGCTAGCGAGTGATACGGCTCCCCCACAGTCTTACAACACTTCCCACACTATCTGAGCGATAGTGAATGCTACAGCTCCCCCGTACTCTTACAATACTTTCGAAACTACCCGACTGATAGTGAATGCTACGGCTCCCCCGTAGTCTTACAACACTTTCCACACTATCCGACTAGTAGTGAATGTTATGGCTCTCCCGTAGTCTTACAACATTTTCACCCTCACATTATCACTGACCATAGCCCTATCGCTCATCTATCAATCCAAACACATCTCAACATTGAGCGTCCACGTGTTCTATCCACCTAATTGAACTCAAACACTAACCGGAACTCTACCTGGTTCCCTCCCCCAAAGCCTGCTATATGACATCAGACGACACGATCCAAATGTTTAGGAGTTTCCCGAACTCCCATCCACGATATCCTGTAATCAGTCAGCCCCTAAGACCGACCTTCCTCCCCCAAGGGGAATGTGAGACGCATCCTTGTCTTACACTCGTTTCTATCCTTGATATCTGAATAACTCTCCCCTACTTAGATTCAACTAAGTCCACTCAACATATGAGAACTGAAGGATTCCTAAACCCTTTCTCGTTCCAATGATCAATCTGCTGCGCCCAGTGCTTAACAAAGCTTTAAAACCATGAATAACCCTTCCAAAACAAAACGATTCCCGAAAACCAGCTAACACTTCTTGAATCCCAACAATGCCAATGACTCTAGATGTTCAAACTGATATCACACTCAGATCTCAGAGTCCAAAAGTCGGATGCTTCCCACAACACTTCGGTGACCACTTCTCTCTTCCTTTGACAACCACAAAAGCCTTTCCAAACATAATTGCTAAGGTTACTGGATCCTAGTCATAATTCCCTCGTTCAAGCCGTTTAACCAACCCCGAAAATAACTGGAGCAGGTGCACCCACTGCTCATCCCCGATCGTCAGACAATCGACCTCCTTGTCATCCAGACAACAAAAATGTATCGGGCTTGCTCCCTATGCCCAATCCCTGATGACGTGGCCAAACCTGCTACACGTGTAGCAACCCGGATCACTGGATAGATTCCGATAACGACTTGGAGCAATCACGGTACACACGGAATTCGCTTCGCAAGATACATCCTCCCGAAGATCTCTCAAAGATTCCTTGACATGTCGAATGGCATCTGAAAACCGTTGCTAACCCAGACAATAGAAGAAAACCAACCTGAGATCCAAGTCATCACAATTCCCCAAGCGTTACAAATACTCGGTATCCACCGGAAATGGCCGAAGATAGCATATCCACGAACATCTGAAGGGTTCCTGACCACCTCCTCTTGTGGTACCCCGACCACCCTGAGAACATAATGTAGCACCTATTCCCGATCATAATGACAGTCCTCGACTCTGAGATCCGTATCATTCAGGGTCTCGCATCCGAACACACTCACCAGCTCCATCGACACGACTATACTGTAATCGCTAGAGCAATCTCTACTCTACCGGGCTACAACTATCCATGAGACTTAGTCTTTAAACCCGAATGTGAAATAGATCGCACAATCAACCCTTGCCGCATGATATAAAGGATCCAAGGCGAACTCAAAATCCTGGCAGTCCTTCCACTACTGGCTCACCACCGGTTCTGGGACCAAACCCTGTCCCATCCATGCATGCTCACCTTCATTCTGCAAAAAAGCAGCTAATCCCACGATCAAGGCATAACCAAGAATTCTGATTCCCGTAAGCTTCTCAGATTCTCCAAGACTCTCACCGATTCGAGTATGGATCCTGTGCTTTCAGTAGTACATGCCAAATACTACCTTCCGCACCTATCCATACTTTCCTCAGCAATCCTTCTGAATCCTCTAAGTCACTTACTCCACCAGCACACTAAATGTCTGCTAAACAACAAGACAATCTCTACCGTAGCACCTCCTAGGCTCCCCTTAGGTTCCCAACTCCACCGAATCGCCCTACTAAGCTAATTGGAGCATATCATAGGCTTTCCTAGGTTCCCAACCTCGTTGTGCCATCAACTGGTGAGGACTCCTCATGATGTTAGCCATCCACCTCCTGGATATCGTCATATCCACTTAGTAGCTGACTCCCATCATTCAAGAGTTCCACGAAGCACAAAGAAAGCAGCATTAGTGCAGTAGCATTCCGATCCAAAGAACTATCATAGAACTTTCCATCCACAAGTAGCGACTTGCAATGTCCACATCCATCCATCCTCACAGTCGGCTGCCTTATGCATGTAAATTGTACACAGAGCAGGAAACGAGTCCTAACCGTATACAATTTTTAAAACATACACTTAACAGTTACCAATACCAATTATCATTCTAATTCCAGCATGACATCCAATATCCTCATGGCTACAAGCACCACATATCAGGCCAACCTATTGCTGACTACTCAGCACTAGCATGCAAGTTTACCAGTTCATACAACATATAATGGCATCTCCCCTAGCCTTGACTAGCATGCGATTCGCAGATTCATAATCAAATCATAACAAATAACAAATGTGGGCATTCTGGGGAAACTTACTTGAGCTCGGTTGATTGCATGCACCACACCCTTTCTTGTCTTAGAAAACCTTTTCCATGAAACATTTTCTTTTGAAAATTTTGAAAGCTTTACAGATCCTCGGTTTGAGTCCAAACACACCCGAAGGTATCCCCGAATACCTCAAACCAAGGCTCTGATACCAACTTGTAACGACCCAAAAATCAAGGGTAAAAATCTCATTTTTAATATAGCTAAAACATTGATACCATTTATTCGAAACAATTCAAATCATCATTGGGTAAAACATTTATCATAGTTCATCCTAAAATCATTCATTGCAGAAATCATAGGTGTGTGCACTGCGATGAATCCGAGCCCTTCGTTTCCAAAACGATGATACCTGAAATGATAAATAAAACCTGTAAGCACGAAGCTTAGTGAGTGTCCCAGAGCATACCATACACACAAACCACATATTACATATCTTGTTGCTATAAAAGCTACCTGTATCACATTTCCTGCTAGCTAAAAAAGCTACATATAACACATAACCCATGCATACAAAAACCTGTAAGGATGCCATGGGCTCCCCCCCTGCCCTAGGGTCTTACACCGTTGTGCCATGGGCTACCCTACATGGTCTTAACTTGAGAATGCCACGGGCTCCCCCCGAGGTCTTCCATGCAAGTATCACAAAGACAACCAGCATAACACATATCACATAAACATATCATATATCGTAGAAATACCTACACATAACACAATTAAACCTATAAGGATGTTGTGGGCTTCCCCCAGGGTCTTACGCGATTGTGCCATGGGCTACCCGACATGGACTTTACCTAGGAATGCCATGGGCTACCCCACATGGTCTTACATCCAATGCCACAGGCTCCCCCCGATGTCTTCCATGCAATAACACACAATCACATAGCATATCAAAACACAGAATGACTAACATATATACCATAATTACATAATGGGCCAGCCTTGGTGCCTTAGACCCATGGGTATGGTGAGAAGACTCACCTCAAATGCAGAAGCTTCCTAAAGAAATCCTTAGTTGCTGCCTCACCAGCTACGCGAGCTATCACTACCAATCAATATACCCAATTAGCAATTGGGTCCCATACAATAATCCTTAATCCAGGCACGGGGTAAAATGACCATTTTACCCCTGGCCCAATATGATCCAAAACTAAGGCCCAAACCCAAAACAAAAGCCCAACATTTTAATGTCCATAAAACCATCAATGGCCCAATTTTCCAAATTGGGCCCAAAGCTTTCCAATGGACCTTATACTAAAGGCCAATATTCTCCTTAGTCAATAATCCGGACCCCAAATGGCCCACAAAGTCCCACAACAACCTAGTCCAAGAATTGACCCAAACCGAGGCCCACAAATGTTAAGTCCATTTATATATTGGGCCACAAGGCCCAATAGGCCCTACTATACCAATATTAGCCCAAGATACCTTCATATCCAACAAACCGCAAGTCTAGGCCCAAAACCATTAGGGCCCAAAGGTCCGAAGTTCACTAAGGCCCAAGTCCTCCTGAGAGCGTACGCCCATCGTACCTCTTCTGTACGCTTAGCGTACTGAGCAAATGGACTGTACGCTCAGCGCACTACATAGTACGCCCAACGTACAAACACCTCATGCACAACATCCATTAAGTGCTTAATACTCGATCAAACAAGTCCAAATCACATATCTGAGCTATACTTAACGTCTAAACCCATAAAGTCACTGACTTGGTGACTTTGCATGCGCCAAATAAACCCAAACTCCAAAAATGGCATTCTACTTCCATAAAAGTGACCCTAACTCAAGCATGAACCCATTAAGACCATCAAGATCGCAACTTTCTGCCTTAGGGATTCAAATAGCATCAAGGGTGGCAACCCCAAGCCTAAAAACGGATTTGGAACCATAAAGCTCCATTCTTGGGACCAAAAAGATCCGAAAACTCAACATAATAGATCTAAGAATTCAATGGTCATGTTCAAAGCTTTATACATTTATCAACCTGAGAATGATTCCTAAAAGCCAGATCCATAAGCTCCTCCTTGATTCTCATATTTGCATCAAACTTCATCTTCTTGAAAATGGGTCAAACACCCAAAAATAATGGACTCAATAAGCTCAAAATGCCACCAAAAATCGTATATGAAGATTTCTAGGGTTTAGAGGGGTGGAGGCTGAAGATATTAGGGTTAGGTTATGAGATAAGGAGTTTAAATAGGGTCCTGATCTGACTGGAGTACACCCAACGTACTCCTAAGAACATTCGCGACCATCCTGGTCAGTATGCCCAGCGTACTGCCTTCTTCACTAGTATGCCCAGCGTACTCCTTGTGTACGTCCAACGTACTCGGCTAAGCCTGAAACGACTAAACTTCCGAAGGCCATAACTTCTTCGTTATAATTCTGTTTTCGACGATCCTTATATCCACGGAAAGGTGACGAGAAGCTCTACACATCTATCAACTCAAATATTACTTTAGACCTTCTGAACAAAAATCCATTATCCACAAAAGCTCGAACTGACACTTTACCGAAATACCCCCAAGCTCCAAAATACAAACTGAATATCCGAAACACTTCTAATACATCACCCGCTCCTACATGGGCCTAGATCTAACCTTCTCTAGAGCCATACTCCTTATGATGACACCCCATCGACCCACACCCTTAGACTAGAAGTCAATTTGGAACAGAGTGTTACAACACTCCCCCGCTTAAATTAGATTCCATCCTCGAAATCATGCATTACTATCCCCGACATACCAGACCACCTGAGCAACACCGCCACAAACCCGTGAATACTACAACCTACTCAAGGCAACTGAATCTAATTCTCATAAGGTCCTAGAACACGAAAATGAACAAATTCTTTGCAACCTGATCACACCTGCCCCATCTAAAATCTGAAGTCTCGAGATGGTCTGTCTCCCTTACTGACTACCCACAACGAATCTTCTTTGAACTGATTTCCCAAGAAACCAGTCTAGATAGAATACTTCCCCTCACAATACCTTGATGCTTCTTAAAGAACAATATCACCGACCAACCACGACTACTGAATCACAAGCAATTCCACATACAGACCCTAAATCACTGAAGTCGCTCCTACTCCTTTTGCTGCCACATGGCTGCTTTCCTGGAGAACACCAGGGGACCTCCTTGGTCCCAACCTTTCTGCCAACTATCTGGAACACCCCACACATAACTGATTGCTGAGCCAAAAATGCACTCAGCAGTCCCCTACGACCTCTGACAGGCTACCTTGTCCAACCATAATTTCCCTATCTCCTTCAACCCATTGATCCATCCGATTGAGATAGGCTGACAACCCGTCGCCACTGAACCCAACACCAAAAAGGTGAATACTACCATAATAGCTATAGACTTACATCATATCTAGCCTCCGTTGACCCACTGTTTCCTGATTCCAACATGTCGTGGCTCTATTACGGATAGGGCCACCCGAGACACATCACAATGTCTTAAACTACCATCAAACCAATCCGTTCACCACCCTGAAATTCTGTCGTCGATGACCTTGGCATTTAGATTCCCCACATCCCAGCTCACTGGAACAAAATCCCGCATGAATTCCAATTCGGGTTCCTATCCAAATCCAAATTGTTACTTATGTCCTATCCAAGGATCCTCGAATCGGCATTTGCATATTGAACCATGACTTCATGTCATCCCTTACTCGACCAATTAATAAATACCCTTAGCCAATTCCCTAAGACTTCCAGTCTCGCACCCAGTCCAGTCACCAGGTTCTTATGAGATCTAATAACAGGGCTATCCAGCCGTAGCCCTACAGAAACATGCACTACTCAACCACAAAATCCTGCATGACAAGGTCCAACCCTTAGCTCAGTAGTATCTACCGGTTCCATCCTAAATTCCCCTAACTATTCGGGCTCGCCCCCGAATAACTAATTGGTGAATCACCTCTGGTCCTGATCCTAACTAAGTTGTGGTTCCCCCATAACCCTACGAACTAGCCTGCCCTAGTCCAAATCACATGGAAGAATTCGTGAACGCTACGACACCCCCGCAGTCTTACAACACTCTCTATTGATAGCGAGTGCTACGGCTCACCCGCAGTCTTACAACACTTCCCACACTATCTGACCGATAGTAAATGCTACGGCTCCCCCGTACTCTTACAACACTTTCCAAACTACCCGACTGCTAGTGAATGCTACGGCTCCCCCGTAGTCTTACAACACTTTCCACACTATCCGACTAGTAGTGAATGTTATGGCTCGCCCATAGTCTTACAACATTTTCACCCTCACATTATCACTGACCATAGCCCTATCGCTCATCTATCAATCCAAACACAACTCAATGTTGAGCGTCCACGTGTTTTATCCTCCCAACTGAACTCAAACACTGACCGAAACTCTACCTGGTTCCCTCCCCCAAAGCCTGCTATATGACATCAGACGACACGATCCAAATGTTTAGTAGTTTCTCGAACTCCCATCCATGATATCCTATAATCATTCAGCCCCTAAGGCCGACTTTCCTCCCCAAAGGGGAATGTGAGACGCATCCTCGTCTTATACTCGTTTCTATCCTGGATATCTGAATAACTCTCCCCCACTTAGATTCAACTAAGTCCGCTCAACATATGAGAACTGAAGGATTCCCAAAACCTCTCCCGTTCCAATGATCAATCTGCTGACAGACAGTGCTTAACAAAGCTTTAACACCATTAATAACCCTTCCAAAACAACACGATTCCCAAAAACTAGCTAACACTTCTTGAATCCCAACAATGTCAATGACTCTAACTGTTCAAAGTGATATCACACTCAGATCTCAGAGTCCAAAAGTTGGATGCTTCCCACAACACTTTGGCTACCACTTCTCTCTTCCTTTGACAACCCTAAAAGCCTTTCCAAACATAATTGCTAAGGTTACTGGAACCAAGTCATAATTCCCTCGTTAAATCCCTTGAACCTACCCCGAAAATGACTTAAGCAGGTGCACCCACTGCTCCTCCCCGATCGACAGACAGTCGACCTCCTTGTCGTCCACACTACGAAAAATTAACGAGCTTGCTCCCTATGGCTAATCCCTGATGACGTGGCCAAACCTGCTACACCTGTAGCAACCCAGATCACTGGACAGATTCCAATAACGACTCAGGCAATCACAGTACACACGGAATTCGCTTAGCAAGATACATCCGCCCGAAGATCTCTCAAAGATTCCTTAACATGCTGAATGGCATCTGAAAACCGTTGCTAACCCAGAAAATAGCAGAAAACCAACCTGAGATCCAACTCATCACAATTCCCCAAGTGTTACAAATACCCGGTATCCACCGGAAATGGCCGAAGATAGCATATCCACGAATATATGAAGGGTTCCTGACCGCCTTTTCCTGTGGTACCCCAACCACCCTGAGAACATAATGTAGCACCTCTTTCCGATCACAATGACAGTCCAAACCCTTGGAACGAAACTTCATCGCGCAGTTTCTGAAAGCGTTGCACTGCATCCGAACCTGTTGGCCTCTCAAATGTTGATCCAATAAATCCACCTAACCTGAACCTATCTCATAAGATACTCCTAATCAATCTTCCGTCCTCGACTCTGAGATCTGTATCATTCAGGGTCTCACATCCTAACACACTCACCAGCTCCATCGACACGACTATACTGCAATCGCTAGAGCAATCTCTACTCTACCGGGCTACAACTATCCATGAGACTTAGTCTCCAAACCCGAATGTGAAATAGATCGCACAATCAAACCTTGCTGCCTGATATAAAGGATCTGAGGCGAACTCAAAATCCTGGCAATCCTTCCACTACTGGCTCACCACCGGTGCTGGGACCAAACCCTGTCCCATCCCTGCATGCTCATCTTCATTCTGCAAAAACCAGCTAATCCCACGATCAAGGCATAACCAAGAATTCTGATTCCTGTAAGCTTCTTAGATTCTCCAAGACTCTCACCGATTCGAGTATGGATCCTGTGCTTTCAGTAGTACGGGCCAAATACTACCTTCCACACCTATCCATACTTTCCTTAGTAATCCTCCTGAATCCTCTAAGTCGCTTACTCCACCGTTAAACTAAATGTCTGCTAAACAGCAAGACAATCTCTACCGTAGCACCTCCTAGGCTCCCCTAGGTTCCCAACTCCACCGAATCACCCCACTAAGCTCATTGGAGCATATCATAGGATTTCTTAGGTTCCCAGCCTCACTCTGCCATCAGCTGGTGAGGACTCCTCATGATGCCATCCATCCACCTCCTGGATATCATCATATCCACTTAGTAGCTGAGTCCCATCATTCAAGAGTTCCACAAAGCACAAAGAAAGCATCATTCATGCAGTAGCATTTCGATCCAAAGAACTATCATAGAACTTTCCGTCCACATGTCGCGACTTGCAATGTCTACATCCATCCATCCTCACAGTCGGCTGCCTTATGCATGCAAATTGTACATAGAACAGGAAACGAGTCCTAACCGTATATAATTTTTAAAACATACACTTAACAGTTACTAATACCAATTATCATTCTAATTCCAGCATGACATCTAATATCCTCATGGCTACAAGCACCACATATCAAGCCAACCTATTTCTGACTACTCAACACTAGCATGCAAGTCTACCAGGTCATACAACATAAAATGGTATATCTCGTAGCCCTAACTAGCATGTGATTCGCAGATTCATAATCAAATCATAACAGATAACAAATGTGGGTATTCTGGGGAAACATACTTGAGCTCGGTTGATTGCATGCACAACACCCTTTCTTGTCTTAGAAAACCTTTTCCTTGAAACATTTTCTTTTGAAAATTTTGAAAGCTTTACAAATCCTCGGTTTGAGTCCAAACACACCCGAAGGTATCCCCGAGTCCCTCAAACCAAGGCCCTGATACCAACTTGTAACGACCCAAAAATCAAGGGTAAAAATTTCATTTTTAATATAGCTAAAAAATTGATACCATTTATTTGAAACAATTCAAATCATCATTGTGTAAAACATTTATCATAGTTCATCCCAAAATCATTCATTGCGGAAATCATAGGTGTGTGCACTGCGATGAATCCGAGCCCTTCGTTTCCAAAACGATGATACCTGAAATGATAAAGAAAACCTCTAAACACGAAGCTTAGTGAGTTTCCCATAGCATACCATACACACAAACCACATATTACATATCTTGTTGCCATAAAAGCTACCTGTATCACATTTCCTGCTAGCTATAAAAGCTACATATAATACATAAGCCATGCATACAAAAACCTGTAAGGATGATGTGAGCTCCCCCAGGGTCTTACACCATTGTGCCATGGGCTACCCCACATGGTCTTATATCTAATTGCCACGCGCTCCCCCCGAGGTTTTCCATGCAAGTATCACAAAAACAACTAGCATAACACATATCACATAAACATATCATATATCATAGAAATACCTACACATAACAAAATTAAACCTATAAGGATGTCGTGGGCTCCCCCCAGGGTCTTACACCATTGTGCCATTGGCTACCCCACATGGTCTTTACCTAGGAACGCCATGGGCTACCCCACATGGTCTTACATCCAATGCCACGAGCTCCCCCCGGGGTCTTCCATGCAATAACACACAATCACATAGCATATCAAATCGAATAATGACTAACACATATACCATAATTACACAATGGGCCGGCCTTGGTGCCTTAGAACCATGGGTATCGTGAGAAGACTCACCTCGAATTCAAAAGCTTCCTGAAGAAATCCTTAGTTGCTGCCCCACCAATTACTCGAGCTGTCACTACCAATCAATATACAAAATTAGCAATGGGGTCCCATACCATAATCCTTAATCCATTCATGGAGTAAAATAACCATTTTACCCCTGGCCCAATATGATCCAAAAGTAAGGCCCAAACCCAAAACAAAAGCCTAACATTATAATTGTTGGGTTTTGAGCATTCTAACACTCCTAAGTGTACATGCAACCCTAAATACCTTGGATCTATTTTTTCTCTATTATACATGCAAATAAGAACATCCAAGGTATTATCCTAATCTAGCATTCAAAACTATCAATATAACAAGATAGAATACATACCTCTTTGATGTAGAATGTCTTCATGAAGCTTGAGTGCCTAGTGCCCCAAGTGTGACACCTCAAATGGTTCACACAACACCAAATACACTTGGAATAACTTGAGAGAAATCTACACTTCATGAAATTGGCTAGCCCTTTTTAGAATGACACTAGTGGCCGATTTTGTCAAGAATAAGATCTTTATATAGTGTTACAATTAGGGTAAACCCTAATTGTCATGACTTTCCATTTCCTTGGATCCATGGGTTCAAATACACCATGGAGCATCCATGGACCATCCTATGGGTTTTAGCCCAACTTGATTATCCATGGAGCATTAGCCCACTATACAAGTATGGATGATTTACACAATCAACCCATATATTTAATTAGTCTTCTTTTGATCACTTAATTAATCCTAGATTAATTCTTGATCAATACTAATTAAATAATCTTATTATTCTTATTATTAATATACTAGAACTTATAATATATTAATAACCATAAGTGTCTTATTTCTCTCATTATAGTCTATCCAAGTGCATGATGCCATGCAACCCAAATGGACCATGCCGGGTCGGGTCAAGTCTTACCAATTATAGTTATGGACTTAGACATTAATCCAGCAGTCTCCCACTTGGATAAGTCTAAAACTATTATTGCGTATGACTTCAGGAACCAACTGGCAATCGTAGCTCTCAAAAGCTTCTGTCGAACTCTGACCTTGTCGATGAACTCTGACCTTTGTCAACGACTTGTCCATTAGATAAGGGATCATATATTCCTCCATTCTAGATATCATATGGACTGAGACATGGATTATATTCATTCTCTCTGTCCATTTGTTGTTTCCCGATTTCCAATTTATGACGACTGACTAATTGAACAAATCAAATCAGTCCTGGCCCGGCCGAGCACTTCCATTTGTCATCATCAAATCATCGAGGGGCCCACAGATATCGCTTTTATCCTGAAGGTAAAAGGAATGGATAAACTTAGACTCATATGGCTTGTTCTACTACTTATTGAATCATACACAAAGGCACATTTTATAGCACCGAGTTACCAAATGCGTTTTCGTGCAATCAATGTACAACCAACTCATAGTAACAACTCATATCTCTAGGTTTAAAGAATATAAGATATTATCATCTCATGATCACTCGTGATAAAATCCATGAAGTGATTCCAATGAGCGTGGGTTGTATCCAATACTCAGAACTTATGAGCACTCATGAGTGTTGTAGCCGTTTGTCCAACACCTTAGACCTCTACAAGCCAACCCATGGCAGTCTTAATTCATATCTACTTCCAACATATGACCGACTGTGGATGGTTTGAATAACTTAGTCATTATGGAAGAATAACCCAGTTTATTCAGGAAGTCAAAACATGCAAAGTGAAACACAATAATAATTGAATCTAATATGGTATCAAAACCTATGAACATAAATAAAACACCTTTTATTTATCACCATATGATTACACATTATTCATTGTATACTGTTTCAGCTATCAACTTTATTCTTGAATTTAAAACAATAGTTGTCCCATGCTCCAAGCATGTACACTATGTTTTCTAAACACTAGTCATGCAACACACCAAGTATGCATACTATGTTTGTCTATGATCTTTACTTTGTGAACTAGATCAATTGAACATAACTTCAATGATTCTCTTTTCACAGTACCAAATCTTACTGCAAATGCAAGAATTCCAAATTTATGCCATTTACTGAAATCTGTTAGATTCTAAACTTATATGCATTGATCCTCTTGTAATGATTATGCACAAAGTCAGAAAGACTTGACAACAATCATTACAGAGTATTCCAAAGGAGATCAGCTCCATAGAAACATCTTTCTTGCATTAAGTTTCCTAATCTTAAACAGATTGAAAATTCTAACTTTGAAACATTTCCAGATTCCATTTTGACTTATCCCTTCTGAACAAGAGTTGCCTCCTTACAGACTATGTCAATATGGTCCTTCCAGAATTATCACTATACTTCCAACTGTCCTTGAGCAACCAATCTTTGGTAAACCTTAGATTGTCCTCGACAATTGTTTAATCCTTTTAGTCATATCCAGTTCTAAACCTTTTCCCTTCTTAATGCCCTAAGCATTTTGAAAATTTTAGAAAGGATGAATATAACACATGTAATCGATCCTATATCCGAAGCATATGGGACACGATTTCATGATGTCTCACATAAAGACTAAACCAGTCTTTTGCTATAATATGTCAATTTCAATTTGCCAAGTTCTCATAATCCAGATTATGAAAAGGGATGCCGTAATCATAATAGAATTTTAGAACGCAAATAATGGACTCGTATACAAAATTTCCTTATGTTGAGCCATTCCAACATGAAATTCATATATATCCTTGACTAAATGATTAAAACCTCATGATCTAAGCTTATAGCTTTGAGATGAAGTATAAAACCTCATGATCTAAGCTTATAGATTTGAGATGAAGTATAATTTCCTCTCCCTTAATTATAGCAAAACAATTTTTCCCAATTGAAACCTTTTGTTTTCTACAATTAACATTGCTAGCTTGCAATACTTATCATAATTATCATGCTCCCACTAACATGATGATTATTAGCATAACACTTATGTTCCCACTAGCTTTGACATATACTCAGAAATCAGCTGGACTTCTAGAAATCAATACTTCATTGACTTTCTTACCAAAGTTCAGATTTCTGATACTAGATTGTTTTGATAAGACTTTATCAAAATCATACACCTTCCCTTAGATAGCACACTTGTGTATCTAAACAATTATGAAGAGGGATGCCATAATCATAATTGTTAGACCTTTTTTCCACTTCTCACAAGTCTAGGTTAGTGTGCCGGTAAACCACACACGCTCCACTAACGACTTTGAGAATGCAAATATCACAATTGCTATCTAGCTAAAATCTACTTAGTGAAAGTGTTTCCTCACCATCATTTTCATGAATCGGAGAGAAACCTTATGACACTTAGATTTAATGATGTATGTGTTCTTATCCATGTGAATTGTCAAAACCATAGACACAAGACAAGGATAATGATAAATCCACACTCATATGGATTGAACTCAATCTTAATTTCTTGCCACCTGACAGCTCAAGGGCCTGCCATTGCTTCCAAGTTGTTGTGCAACACATTGAGAACTCTAAGAACTCATATGCAAAGCCAACTTTAACTGGAATGGGCACAAAATATGTCAACACGATAGGTTATAAACCTCAAGTCGTGTGCTAGTGAAGAACTTCGGTTTTTATTCTTGATTAGTTCTTGAGACTTTCAAGACCTTTAAGACTCCCACTGTCCTCTTGACATATAAGACTCCCTTGTCAAACATCCAAGAGATAGTGTGGATTCTAATCAAGACAAACACTTCACACAATTGGCCTAAGTTGGTCTTTGTTTTATCCAAAACATCACAACTTACCAATTTCAAATGTACAAGAGTAGAAATCATTTACTCTCACATTTGACAAGTGTTTTAAACCTTCTTTAAGATATGTCACTCAACTTACAGTCTTGGAGTATTACTCTAAGACTTGTATTGGAACGAAGTATGACTCATCTTCTTGATTTAACCATTTCAACAATTCAAGATCCCTCTTCTTAGTCATAAGAATGCACTAAGATTTCCTTAGAGAACTAATTGTGATATGGTTTCTTAATCATTAAGATGATCACAAAACTGATACTAAAGTACCCTCCCGTCTTTTCAGATTTGAGAAACTTTTATCCTTCTGCCTAATTTGATTCTTCTTATTCGTTCTGCCATACATTGGAACCTTTTCCAATGTCTCAGAGTTACACTTAAGCTTGTAAGTATAATCATGTTTACTGAGCTTTAGTAAACTATGACGAATTTTGTGGTGGACTTAATCAGTGCACAAGAATGTGTACTCGATCTCTTAGTCCTTTACTTGACTCACACATCCATGTGACCGAGTAATTAGTCTTAATTTTTCAAATACTTGAAAGTTCTCATTCATCATGCTATACAACTTGCATGATTCCGAGTTCCGGTCCAATTGAAACTTGGGTGATGAGAATCTTTCCTTATTTGGTAAACTTAGACATTACCACAAATGAAAGAATCAATTTCATATTTCCAGTCTTGCTATTAATGGAATCATATAAGCAATAATTTTTCCTCAAATGCCATTGTAAGGATATTTTAAAATAAATAAAATCAAAAATTTTCTTTTATTTTAAAACTTTGCGGAAAAACTTATCCTTACAATCCATATGAAAACTTGTTGTTATCTATTCCTAAGCAATATCTCATAACTCCTAAGAAGTAGCTCAAGAATCCGATCTTCAAACTATGCGATAGAAATCCATCTACGCGATCAGATTCAACATATTCTTTCTTTAAGTTTCTTCACTTTTCTTTGATTCTTAAGACATCACCATGTGACCCAGTCACATCATGTATCAAGAATCTCATAATAGAAACTTAACAAAGTTAGATAGTGGACTTTACCTGAAGTAGAGTCAAACTTATTGACTTTAACATCCTTAGGTAAATTTGGCAGCTTCGCAACCAATGCCCCTTTCTTTGGCAATATAAACATATGGACCCTTTGATAATGGTACACGGGACTATCACAGACTTAGCTTTTCTCTTTACCATTTGGTCAACCGAGTTGACTATGGCCGATCCCTTTCCATTGGGAAGAGAATGCTTTTCTGGATTTCCTATGTCACTATTGTCAATGTCCATCAAGTTTTAAGGAAGTTGATCTTAACAAATATATAAGATCATTAAGGGTCTTGTCATAGTCTGTTTCATAGGTGTCCCAGAGGAACTCACTATGTGACTTAGAAAGTAGTTGAACCACCAACTTTCTCAAGACTTTGACACCCAACTCTCCCGGCTTGTCAATATGTGACTACATCTCCAAGATGTGACCACACCTAGACCTTGCCTTGCCAATAGGGCCTGAGTGACCTTAAACGTTTCAAGAACTTGTGGGTTAGGGAGAATAATTTGAAGAGGTGAAGAAGTATGATATCCATGGGACATCATCTTCATTAGGAAAGCTTGTTTCAAGAGATTTGGGAAGATCATAAATGTCTAAACCAGACATCTTTTGGGAGATATAAGATAGTTGATCTTAAGTCCTTAATATGACACCCAATATGAAATATTAAGGCTACGACCCAACAAACTATTTTATAACTTAGAAGAGGTATGCCGTAATCCAAGCTATAAAATATTTGAAGGTAAGTGAATGACGATTCACCAATTTCCACCAAGATAAACGAAGTGTATTATTAGGTTTTAATTGGTTTTGAAACTCCTAGATCTTTGAGATTCATTGAACTGTTCAATGGCATGTTTCAATCTCGAGTGTGCCCTTCAGGTTTTGTGACTGGGATGCCGAGGATCACAAAACAAGGTGTGAAGTAACCATGCAAATTACTTGGTACCCTTAAGTGTTTACCCCTCAATCGATGTGCCAGTTAACCACACACGCTCCATCGATACTAAGATAATCATTAAGTTACCCTTTGCCTACCTTGTTAAATACGAGTTAGTGTGCCGGTTAACCACACACGCTCCACTAACCGACTTAAACAAAGTGCAAAGTGTAATTTCATGGATTAGCACCTTATTCACATTTTCCTAAGTAACTAAGATTGGGTATTATTAAGAGTTTAGTTACTTAGTATTTATCATTAATACTTTTAATGAAGGGAGAATTCTAGTCCTGTCAAACCCGTTCGGCTAACGACCCTCCACCAGTCAAGCAAGCGGTGGGTGAGAGTGGACACCCATTAAGTTGCCATTTTATAGGCAACAACCTTATACCCACCTTATAGACCGGCTTCGTGAATGAGGCGTACTAGCGGTAAGACTGACTTTACTCTTATACATATATATATTATTAACTTATAATATTATAAAGTATAAGGGTTGAATTTTAACTTTTAAAATTCTAAGGGCTAACTTGGAATTAATGTATTCATAAGTGAAAACTTTTTCAAATTCCAAAACTTGAGAGCAAGTTTTGAAACTATTCAAAACTAATTAATTCCATAACTTATGTGTTTAAAGTAGTCTTTATCCAAAAACTCTTCAAGTTCCATAACTTGAGGACAAGTTATGGAAGACTTTAAACTAATAAAATAATTAACTTTTCTTTATTTTATAACTTATGGAATTAATTAAGGTTACACTTTTTTTAATTTATTATTTAATGAAGAGACTCTTGGTCCTCCATAACTTGAGGACAAATTATGGAGTCATAACACCATTTAATTAGAACTAGACTCTTCATTTTGTAACCTTTGCCAACTTTTATGGGTTTTATGAAACTTAAATGTGACTTTTCATATAACTTGAGGACAAGTTACAAAAACACATTTTAGAATCAACTCTTAGATTAATTTGGATTGAAAACAACTATTTCACTCAACTTTTCTATTAATCTAAGCAACTCATAAGAACAAGATAATTCAAATCAAACTTTTTCATGTAATTAGTCTAAACCTTAAACTAATACAAAACATGAATCTATTGACAATTATCTTTGAAATTGGATTAGCATGAACATTACCACATCAAAAACAAGTTTATAAGTCCAAAAACATCTTAGGGTAATGTTCCTAGTCCAATTCCAGCCAAAAAAGTCGAATTTATGCTGTCTGGGGGTCCAACTCGTCGAGTGCACGAACCAACTCAGCGAGTTGGATGCTTTTTGCCTTGGACTCGACGAGTCCATTCATGGACTCGGCGAGTCTGTTGGGCAGACAGCATCAAAACTCGATTTTCCAGCTTCTTTTGCAAGTATAACAAGAAAACAAGCCTAGGCTCTGATACCACTGTTGGGTTTTGAGCATTCTAACACTCTTAAGTGTACATGCAACCCTAAATACCTTGGATCTATGTTTTCTCTATTATACATGCAAATAAGAACATCCAAGGTATTATCCTAATCTAGCATTCAAAACTATCAATATAACAAGATAGAATACATACCTCTTTGATGTAGAATGTCTTCATGAAGCTTGAGTGCCTAGTGCCCCAAGTGTGACACCTCAAATGGTTCACACAACACCAAATACACTTGGAATAACTTGAGAGAAATCTACACTTCATGAAATCGGCTAGCCCTTTTTAGAATGACACTAGTGGCCGATTTTGTCAAGAATAAAATCTTTATATAGTGTTACAATTAGGGTAAACCCTAATTGTCATGACTTTCCATTTCCTTGGATCCATGGGTTCAAATACACCATGGATCATCCATGGACCATCCTATGGGTTTTAGCCCAACTTGATTATCCATGGAGCATTAGCCCACTATACAAGTATGGATGATTTACACAATCAACCCATATATTTAATTAGTCTTCTTTTGATCACTTAATTAATCCTAGATTAATTCTTGATCAATACTAATTAAATAATCTTATTATTCTTATTATTAATATACTAGAACTTATAATATATTAATAACCATAAGTGTCTTATTTCTCTCATTATAGTCTATCCAAGTGCATGATGCCATGCAACCCAAATGGACCATGCCGGGTCAGGTCAAGTCTTACCAATTATAGTTATGGACTTAGACATTAATCCAACAATAATGTCCATAAAACCATGAATGGACCAATTTTCCAAATTGGGCCCAGACCTTTCCAATGGACCTTATACTAGTTAGGGTAATACCTTGGAATATTCATATTTGCATGTATAATAGAGAAAACATAGATCCAATTTATTTAGGGTTGCATGTACACTTAGGAGTGTTAGAATTCTCAAAGCCCTACACTATCCTCCTTTTCTCTTTTAGAGACCTTGGCGCGTCTTTTAGCCCGACAGTAAGAAGTACAACAAATGATAGATCCGCCTGAGATAACGTTAATTATCTTGGCGTTTGGGGGTGAGGATCCTGGTTTCTCTGGGATCTTGTGACCATCTTGGTTGTTCTCCTGGGATTTATCTCTTTTTCTCCCGAGGATCTCTTTAAGGTGCCCCGTTACTAAGGAGGTAGATGATCTCGTTTCTTAGGGCTATACAATCCCCGTCATGTGACCGAAGTCTTCATGGTAAGCACATCATTTGGATTTGTCTTTCCAACTGGTGGACTTGATATCCTTCTTCGGCCATTTTTCTTTGTCTCTGAGATCCTGCATAGCATGGATTACACCTGAAACATCCACAGAAAAACAAGAGTCAGTGATCTTAGGAAGATCCTTTTCTTCTCCTTCGTCTTCGAGGGCATTAACCCTGTGATGATCCGATTTGGAATGGGGCTTCGATTTGTATGATATTAGGCCCGAGGATTTGGCCTTCCTGTTGGGATTCTTGTATTGACTTGAAGGGTTGCTCCACTTCTGGATTTCTTTTTCTTCTCAAGCCTTATAAATATCAATGCTTGACACCTAACTTCGTCCAATCTCTTACATGGGTTTATCATAAGATATTCATAGAAGGGTGAATCCTTACTTAGACCCATCTTGAAGGCCTCTACAGCAGCCACCATGTCGATGTTGGGGATGCTTAGAGCTTCCCTGCCAAACCTATTAAGAAAATCTCTAAGTCGTTCCTTAGGATCTTGAACCACCCGATAGAGATCACTAATGATCTTCTTCAAGGTTCTGCTACAAGAAAACTGGTTATTGAAAATATTGACTAAGTGTGCAAATGAAGTAATATAATATGGAGGAACGTTAAGCAGCCATTTGAGAGCTGATCCTGTAAGGGTTGAACCGAAGCCTTTGCATAGGCAAGCTCCCTTTAGGTGCACTGGGATGGGAATGATTTCTATCCTTTCTCGTTATTGTGCTACGTGTGGTTTGGAATCTGTAGTTCCATCATAAGGCTTCATGTTAGGAGTTTGGAAGCGCTTAGGAACTTCGATATCAGCTATCACAGGAGCAAACCTCAAGATCCTGTGACTTGTTGGAGATGCTTCTGGTATGGGGTGGACCACTCCAGGTACACTTGAGATCATTTGTCTCCACTACTGAAGTTCCCTACCCATGTTTGGATTTATTCCTGCATCAACATTAGTAGAGTTAGTATTGATAGTATTATTGTTTAAGAAGTTACTAGAATCAAAGTTTCTAGGACTATTGAAAGGCTCAGTGAGATCATTAATCATAGATGCCCAATTGTCCATGGTTGTCCCCGAGGGTGACGCCACAGTGGCAGGAACTGTGTCCTTCTGGTGATTTCCTGAGGATCTTGCATTATCGGAGTTTAGGATCCTTGGTTGTACAATTGTGGGTGTTGTTTCTTGGGATTTATGGAATTCAGTCTTCGTCCTCTCCACTTGTATGAGCACTGTTCTATTCTCCTCTTGCTGCTAGGTCACCTGTTGCATCATTTTCCTCATCATAGCAAAGAGTTCTACAGTTATGACCGAGGCAACCGGATCCTAGAGTCCTAAGGATCCCAAACTTCCTTGGTTAGTGACCGGAGGGGTGTTTTTCCTGGAAGTGTCATGCGTTTTCCTCTGACCAGGGGGTCCACTCGGAGGAGGTGGAAGGTTTTTGGTTGGAATGGAAGGAGCAGAGGATGAAGAAAGGTTTGGTTGTGTAGATTTGATCTTTCGAGGATTTTGAACATCACGGCCCTACGGTGGGCGCCAAATTGTTTTGGTCAAAAATTACACAATTATCAATCAACCAAATTGAATAAGAGGTTGTGATGTTCGAGTTGTGAAGTAGAAAAAGATAAAGAGAATGACACAATGGTTTAAAAGGAAAGCCCATGATCCTTGCTAGAATCTCCGGCACAAAACCTTGCGAGGTGACAACGATCACCTGTCTTGATGATTTTATTAATGTAAAATGATGATTACAGAGAGTATTCTAGTAAGAACAACTG
The DNA here is from genome assembly GCF_051521515.1 of Lactuca serriola. Classification (NCBI taxonomy): domain Eukaryota; kingdom Viridiplantae; phylum Streptophyta; class Magnoliopsida; order Asterales; family Asteraceae; genus Lactuca; species Lactuca serriola. The sequence goes on from NC_136415.1 coordinate 56,082,298, forward strand.
AAAAAATCCGTAGAGTAAGCTAGGAGTTAGTAGTGTGTGTCGTGTGCGAGATACAAGTGCCAATTTATAGTGTAAACTAGCTAAAAATGTCTGATATTCCTGGGATCCTCTATGACCAGCTTTGTGAACGTTAGTTGACTTGGTATTTTGGGTCTTTAGCATAGTTGAGACGAAACTCTGTTGAGAATAAGTCTTCTCTTGACTATTTCTGCACACGTCTTAGTTATGAACGAAATATAACCATTATAAATGTTAATAAATAATAATAACGGTAATAGTCAGGATTCTGAATATCTGATGAGGTTTGAGGATCCTGACCCTAACATTAAGGATGACGAGTTTAATGTTAAGTCCTCATAATTTCCTACTAATTGTTATCATTTAGTTATAATTAAATAATCTATTATGATAATAATATCCTTACTTGTATGGACTATGGAGTTATCACATAATAAATAAACAATATTTATTTATAACAGAAAACCAAACAATAAATACATATATATTATTTAAAATACATAAACAAATATGTATTTATAAGAACACGACTAAAAACGTATTCAACAATGAAAGTACATTACCATTTAAGAATCTTCAAAGAAAGTATTGATGAGTTTTCTCGGTTACAAAATAATAAATCTATGCATCAAATTCAAAAAACTCTTTATGGGTACATGCAACCTAAAGATCTATGATATTTTCTCATTATAGCAACATACAATGAAATTATAGATATAATCTACTTATTTTGAGTAATAAATTAGATTAGAACACATACTTTTTGCTATAATCGAATATAGCAACCTTGAATCTTAGTTATTTCTTTGAAAGCAAGCATATATAGTGTGGATGCATCTAATGGCTCACACGCAAAACCTTAGTACATAGAAATGAAATAAGAGAGAGGATGGAGGAGAGAAAATTTAAATGTTGCTTGTGTATGCTCGGGTTCGAATTTTGTGTGCCAAGGGTCCCTATTTATAGTTGTTGGAGCTGCATGATAAACCCTAATTTGAATAATTAAATATTAAGATTTAATCTATTCAAAGCAGTTATCCTTATCAACTATTATGAGACTTCCAGAACCCTTCTGGAAACCCTTAGAAACCTTCCAAACATAGGGAAGTTCTAAAATTTTATCCCTAGCGAAATTATATATGAACAATTACAATTCAGCCATTGCACTTTTAATTAATTCTAATTTATCCAAAATTAATTTTAAATTATTTCTGATTATTTCCAACTTAATTCTAAACTATATCTAATTAATTTATTAATCATATAATAAATTAACAAATTATTTTCTCACCATCCTAAAATATTTTCGAGCTATTTCTAGTTATTAAGGGCAACCCAAAAAAAACTTTACTTTTACTCCATAAAGTTATACTAATTTAGTTATCACCTTAGACACATAATCCAACAAATAGATTATCAATTCAACCAGTTGGAAATCATCAAAGAAAGTATATTACCATAACATAATTTACAAATAAAAAACATTACTATTTCAATCATAACATAGAAATAACTTTACCATTTCCACCATAATAAGCATAAATAAGTTAGCAATTAATGAAATACATTACCCAACAAATAACAAACAATAGTTACTACAAAACACAATCAAAACCAGTTCGGCAAACCATTATAATACACAATTTGAGATCACAACCAAAAAGAAACAAATAAACACCACCAACAACAAAAAAAACAAACAAACAAAAATAGTTTTAGAAAGACACGTTCATCAATATAAGAAACATGAGCCTTCATTGCTACTTTTATTTTATTCTTGAAGATAATTTATATCGTCTTTTCTTCTTTGGAAGGAAGCAGTTGCAAATCTTGGAGTATTTTGGTTATTGTTTCTTGGTTTGCATCAATACAAAAACTTTACACAATATATTTTAATATTATTGTTCAAGTTTTTTATTCTCATTCTAATAATACAAATCAGTTTATACGTTGTATTTTTTATGAATTTGGATTGTTCATGTTGAAAGTTCATACTCTTCTGATCAGGACTCGGTCCTGAAAAATGAAATATTGTTAAAGGTCCAGGACCAACAAGAAAAAAAGGGCCCTTATCTTTATTATAATTTTGTATTTTTAAATAAAAATATATAATAAAAAAATTGGGCCCTGTGCAGCTGCCCACTTTGCCCCCCTCTAAGCCCCCTACGCTTCTGATGGTGTGTTTTATGTGGATTGTTTGGGGAGATAAATTGATTCAAAGTTTACTAGATCCATAGACAATCCACTAGTATATAGAATTTTATCTTATATTTCGTTGCTATCTCTTCCATACTTAGAGGAGTTATTTACGGGATGTTGTTTATGGCATTCCTTTTTATTTTAGTCCTTGTATTCTGTTGCATTGAATCAATTGAACTATCTTTTTGCTTATTCTTTTCTCTCTTGTTAATTCCAATATGGTATCAGAGTGGGTTTCACAAACCTAGCTTTCGATCCTAAAGAATGGCAGGAGACAAAACCAAAGATGGAGAAGGTCCTAGTGGTGGGATTACATACGACTCACCCTATTACCTTCATCCATCCGACTACCCAAAGCAATTACACGTGAACGAGATCCTCACCGATAGCAACTTCGCCGATTGGAGCCAAGAGATGACGAACTTTCTCTTTGCTAAAAACAAAATTGAGTTTGTTGACGGGACGATCAAGAAACCCGAGAAAGGTTCCAAAGACTACATGCCATGGATGCGGGTCCATGCCATGATAAAGGGTTGGTTGAAGACCGCCATGGAGAAGAACATACGGAACAGTGTCAAATATGCAGGGACGGCATCAGAGATATGGTCAGATCTAAATGAACGTTTCGGGAAAGAAAGCGCTCCTAGGGCGTATGAGTTAAAGCAAAAGATCACTTCTACTCGACAAGGTAGTGCCATTGTATCCACGTACTTCACACAATTACGATCCATATGGGATGAATTTCAGTCCATATATCCATTCCCTCGATGTTCCTGTAACAAATGTGAATGTAATATTGGCAAGAAGATTAATGAGCATCAAGAGAAAGAACGTCTTTATGAGTTTTTGATGGGACTAGATGCCGAGTTCACATTCATTAGAACTCAAATCCTAGCCACTAAACCAATTCCTTCTCTTGGGATGGCGTATCACATGGTGGCTGAGGATGAAAGGCAAAGAGCTGTCTCCAATGAAAGTGAAAAACCTCTCGAATCCGCTGCATTCAAGGCCTTTCAAAGAAGGAATGGACCTTCAAATTCGAACAAAGAAAGAACCGGAACCAAGGCTGTGAAGGAAGGGACCGAACACTGCACTGAGTGCAACAGATATGGTCACAAGCATGAAGGTTGCTTCAAACTGATCGGATACCCAGAATGGTGGCCCGGAAAGAAAGGAGAAAAGTCAAAGGGCAAAGCGGCATGTGTCGAGACGGAGATGAGTCCGATTCCAGGTTTGAGAAACGAAGATTATGAGCTTTTCTTGAAGCATTTTTCTAGAACAGGTAATTTTGAAGGTATTAAGACCACAGCCAATATGGCTCATAAAGGAAACGAAGAAGGTGAGTGGATTCTTGACTCGGGTTGCACCGAATACATTACTCACTTGCCCAACGTCCTTATTAACAATGAGGATACCCCTTTCGAAGCTCCTGTCCTCATTCCCAATGGGGATTCCATCCCAGTTGAAGGAAAAGGGGATTGTGTTCTTCCAGGGGAACAAAAGTGAATGGATTTCTTTATGTTCCGGAATTCAAGTGCAATCTCCTTTTTATTAGTCGTCTTGCTCGCGACCTACAATGTGCCATAACCTTTTTCCCTAATTTTTGTACCATGCAGGGGCTACTGAAGAGGAACTTGATTGGTACGGGGAGATGCCGAGGGGGACTGTACCGAATGAAGATGATTCAAGGAAGAAAGGCTATGGCCGCAACCATTGAGCCATGGCACAAAAGGCTTGGACACGCATCAAAAGGGAAACTTGCTAGAGTTAACTTTCTCAAAGCTAGTGTTAATCATTTACAAAGTTTTTGCGACTCTTGTGCGAAAGCAAAACATACGAGATTGCCTTTTCCTTCTAGTTTTATTAAAACAAATGCTCCGTTTGAGTTAATTCATTGTGATATTTGGGGAGGATATCGTGTTCCGTCATATATAAAAGCCAACTATTTTCTTACTATAGTTGATGATTTTAGTAGAGCAATTTGGATATTTCTTCTTAAATACAAAAGTGAGGCAAGTCAATATCTTAAAAAATTTCACAAGATGATAGAGGTCCAATTTGAAAAGCAAATCAAATGAATTAGGTGTGATAATGGTGGGGAATTTACATCCACTAGCATGCTTGAATTTTACAATGATAAGGGAATCTTGTTAGAGACCACATGTCCTCATCCTCCCGAACAAAATGGGGTTGTTGAAAGGAAGCATAGACACCTACTCGAGACTGCACGTGCCTTAAGGATCGGTGCTAACCTTCCCAAGAGGTTTTGGGTAGAATGCATTTTAACCGCAACGCATGTGATCAACCGTCTCCCATCCAAAGTGATTAAAGACAAAACTCATTTCGAATTGATCTGGAACAAAGAACCGGATTACAATTCTTTAAAGGTCTTTGGCTGTCTCGCTTATTTTAAAAACACTAATACGAGAGGTGACAAGTTTGAAGAAAGGGGGAAGCCATGGGTATTTCTTGGATACCCTCCTGGAACTAAAGGATACAAGATTTTTGATCTTGAAACAAGAAAAATAATACTCAGCAGAGATGTCAACTTCCACGAAGAAAATTTTCCTTTCAAAAATATTCAAGAAAACAGTGAATATGAAACCGAAGAACCAATGATGTGTCACGATTGTCATTGTCATGATGAGCCAATCTTAACACAAAAAAAAAAGTCAAAACCCCATAGAGCAAGATGCTCAAGTAGATCATGACCAAGATAGTGAACCAAATGACTCACATGAAACTCACAGTGAGCATGAAATGGGCAATCTGAGCAATGAAGGGCAGCCCATCAATGATAATCTTGAAACCGATGAGTCTAGCGAAGGAACAGAAGTCCCTTTCGAAACAAGACCCGCTCGAATGAGGGTTCAACCTTCGAGATTCAAAGACTTCTTGGTACAGGTTCCCCCTTCGGTCAAACACCCGACATCAACGTCCAATCAGGTTGCCTCTACGGTATGTCACCCAATTTCCAATTTCGTGTCTTATAATGAGTTTTCCGCTAATCACAAAGCTTTTCTCTCGGCCATCTCTAACAATGATGAGCCCAAGTTTTTCAAACAAGCAGCCCAAGACATTCGTTGGCGTGAAGCTATGCACAAGGAAATTAAAGCTCTGTAGAAAAATGGAACATGGACCTTGGAAGAATTACCTAAAGGCAAACGAGCTATAGACTCCAAATGGGTCTATAAAATAAAGTTTAAACCGAATGGCGAAGTTGAAAGATACAAAGCTCATTTAGTAGCAAAGGGTTTTACTCAAATGGAAGGGGTGGATTATCATGATACATTCGCACCGGTCGCCAAACTCGTTACAGTTCGAACTCTTCTAGCCGTGGCTGTAAAAAGGGATTGGATTATTCACCAACTTGACGTAAACAACGCCTTTTTGCATGGGGATCTCGATGAGGAAGTCTACATGAAAATTCCTCAAGGTTTTTCTAAAGAAGGTGAAACTCGAGTGTGTCGTCTAAGAAAATCCTTATACGGGTTAAAGCAAGCTTCACGCAACTGGTATCACAAGTTCACAACTTATCTTTTGAGCTTGAATTTCAAACAGTCCAAAGGCCGATCACTCGCTATTCATTTTTGAGAATGCAAAAATAACGATAGTTGCTCTCATTTATGTGGACGACGTGATCATTACAGGAAATTGTCTCGATACAATTCAAGAAATAAAGGCACAACTTGACGAAAAATTTAGTGTTAAAGACCTTGGCCCTCTCAAATACTTTCTCGGCATAGAAGTAACCAAAACTAGCGATGGACTAGTCCTAAGCCAACGAAAATATACATTGGACATCTTAAAGGACAGCGGGAAATTGGGCTGCAAACCGAGTTCCTTTCCTATTGAACAAGGTTTGAAGCTTGACAAAGGTGACAATGAAGCACGTGTCGATGCGGGTCAATATCGCCGTCTGATCGGCCGGTTGTTGTACCTTCAAGCCACACGTCCAGACATTACCTACTCAGTCAACTTCCTAAGCCAGTTTGTGGCCGATCCAAGAACGAATCATTTGGAAGCGGCAAACTGTGTCCTTCGATACTTAAAGGCTACACCGGGTCAAGGCATCCTCTTTTCCCAAGCAGGAGATCCTGTCTTAAATGCTTATTGTGACGCCGACTGGTTAGGATGCTCTTATACAAGACGCTCACGTACCGGTTACTTCCTCTCACTAGGCGGGGCTCCTATCTCTTGGAGAAGTAAGAAACAATCTGTTATGTCGCGATCTTCCGCAGAAGCAGAATATCGAGCAATGGCGTCGATTGTAAGTGAAGTTCTTTGGGTTCGTTGGCTACTTAGTGAATTACAAATTGACACTTCATCACCCACACCTTTGTTTTGTGACAATCAAGCTGCTCGTCACATAGCTAATAATCTGGTTTTCCATGAAAGAACTAAGCACGTTGAGATGGACTGTTACTTTGTTCGTGAACGCGTTGAGTCCAAGGAGATAATTCCCATGCATATAAGCAGCAAAATGCAGTTAGCTGACTTGTTAACAAAACGGCTGACAGCACAGCAACTTCAATTTCTTCTTGGCAAGATTAGCATTACCAATTTGCATGCTACATCTTGAGGGAGAATATAGAATTTTATCTTATATTTCGTTGTTATCTCTTCCATACTTAGAGGAGTTATTTACGGGATGTTGTTTATGCCATTCTTTTTTATTTTAGTCCTTGTATTATGTTGCATTGAATCAATTGAACTATCTTTCTGCTTATTCTTTTCTCTCTCGTTAATTTCAATATAGTATGTATTAAAATGATTCCGATAAAGGTGATTACTTTCATGAGTAAATTACACGAATGGTTACTATGGTTTAGGGTAATTTACGCGTTTGGTCTCTAACTTATTTTTTACCTAAATAAACTATTTTGTCATTAATTTTTTAATTTATTTAAATAAACACACACCCAACCTCATCCCCCTCACCTTACGTTATATGTCCCACCATTTTTCCCTATTTAAATAATAGTCTTTTAAGGTAAGAGAGAGTCCAAACGCATAACAAAAACAAACAGTAGGGACCAAGCACGTAACAAAAACAAATAATAGGGACTTTTTGAGTTACAAAAATAAATTAGGGACCATACACGCAAATTACCCCAAACCAGAAGGACCATTCGTGTAATTTACTCTACTTTCATATGGAGGGCTTGCATACACCGTATACCCAACCCTTAGTTCTAGAGGTGTATACATCACTTCCCTTTCTTGCTTTTTGTGTTTGCAAGCTGACGAATCCATAAATTATTTCCTTCATTCTTGTTGGTTCACTCAAGAAGTTATGTATTGGATTTTTAAATGGTGCTCTATTTCACCTCTTAGCTTTTCTATAGTGAAGGACGCAATAAATTATGCAGCTAATTGAGAAATTTGTCTAAAGAAAAGAAAAGTGTTTTTAGTTATTATCTATGGTACTCTGTGGTGTGTTTGGAAGGTATGAAACGATAAGATGTTTAAAAAGAAGCATACTACCACTTCGAAGACGGTGGATAATGTCATCTCTATGTTTGGATGGGTCAAATATAAGGGTAAAATAGGAAAATAAAATTAGAATACTTGGAGCTGTAATCAATTCATGTATTTGTAACTTTCCAATATTGTTTTGTTTTTCCGCTGCCCTTGCATCTTGCTAGGCAGTGTGTAATTAAATTTCGTTTTGGTTAAAAAAAAATAGATGTCAAAAGTAGGACTAGATAACTAACTCTTAATTACTAGATAATTTAATTTCAAGAATAGATGATAAGTCAATATACAATAAATGATAATTCAACTTTAGAAGTAGATAAATAAGTACATTGAAGAGTAAATAACTAAAATCGTTCCTACGGTTTTGTCAAAATTTCACGTTTGATCCCTAACTTTTTCTTTGCATTCGGACCGTCCCTATGGTTTGATTTCGTTGCGTTTTTCGTCCCTATGGTTTGGTCAAAATTGCCCGTTTGGTCCTTGATTTTATGTATGTAAGGGACGAAAAACGCAACAAAATCAAACCATAGGGATGATCCGAGTGCAAAAAAAAAAAGTTAGGGACCAAACATAAAATTTTGAACAAACCATAGAAACGATTTTAGTAATTTACTCTACATTGAACTTATTTCAATAATACTAGTACTTATTTCAATAATACTAGTACCTAAAGGGAAACTAAAATAATTCCTACATTATTGATTAGAAGGTAAAGATAACAATTTAATGTAAGAATGAGACTATTTGGTAACTTTAGCTTGCAACCGGTGGCTTTAACGTGTGCCCGTGTTTTGTTTTCGACAAATAAGTTCAAGTCGCATCTGTTCAACTTTCTGCCTCTTTTAAACCCTTGTAAAAAATCGAAATCATAAACCATCTTAATCAAGAAAAAAATATCAAGGATTAAAGTGTGACTTTTTATAAAACATATGGGACCAATTATGTAATTTTATGTGTAAATCATGTCTATGCGATTACACATGATACATCGGGTTTTTATCTTTTTATTTATTTTATGTAGTTTTATTTTTCACCTCAAATACCCTATCATCGTTATCAGATTCCACGTTTGTCTCTTCTTATCATGATTTATTTATGCATTTTAAAAGTTTAAACAAATTCAATATTAAAATGAGTTTACTGTATATATTATAATTTTGGATTCGATTAATATATATTATTTTATTTATCCTTAAATATCACACCATGTTTATATCATCCATATTTTTATTTTTGGTTTTCTAGCATCAAAGTTTTGAAGTTTTGTAGTAGAGTCTAACGAACCATGATGTATGTATGTCGTTCTTTTGTTTAAAATATTAACGATAAAGTCTATTGCATGTTTCTTTTCCATCTAAACATAAGTATTGCTTTGCTTAATTGATTATTAGAATGGACTAATGTTTAAATATCGTATTTTTCATCGTTTGAAAAAAGAAAATCTCATACCTAATAACAGAATCTTATTTTGCCATGTGGCATCTCCTCAACCATAGTTTTACAAATTGAAATATCGATTTTGTCATTCTTCTTACGGTGCATTAAATCTAATGTTGACCGTCTTCCTGATTTTTTTTTCTCTTTTTATAATAATAATAGAACGTTTACTTTTAAATTGTTAGAATATTGCACTTTTGTCAAACAAAACGTTTCATCTTTAACTCTCTCCATGGAATATATGCATTGATTGTTTAATTTTTTTGTTGTTTTTAAATATTCTATTGTTATACATAGAAAATATTTTAGATATTACCTTTGATATTTTGATATTTAAGAAAAAAATATATATGATATTTTGATATTTAAGAAGCATATATATGATTTTGATGTTTAAGAAGACATATACAATATTTTAAAATTTTATAAAAGATAAATATGATATTCAAAAATTAAGTTTAGCAAATATTATATTTTGATGTTTAATAAGAGTATATATAATTTTTTTTTCCATGGATATTAGCATAGTAATATTAGCCTAGTAGTATATTATAAAATAAATAAAAAAATGTTCCAACCAAAAATAGGATCTATGAAAATTCTTGGGTATTTCTCAATTCTCGCCGACCAATCTCATGAAAAACATTTAAGAAAATTATAGTTATCTTATCTCGATAGTCCGCTTAACAACTTTAAAAGAAACGGTGAAAAAAAATAATGCTATGATATTAGAAAATTCAAAATATACATTTTAAATAGATCCATGTGATATAAGTATTAGTGAATTATTTAGCTTTAGCCGACCTAAAAACATTTTATAATTAGAATTAGTTAATTGAAAAGGCTATTTCGTAAATAATTATTTTTGGGCCTACTTTGTCCGGTGGACAACCTAAAAGGAAAACAATTATAGGTCACGTTTAAAGCAATTGCTTAGACCCAACACAAATCAATTATTTAATATAAAATAATTAACAAAAAAAGAAAGTTGAGATGCAGCCACGCATTATCATTAAACAAAATCACGTACATGGCATCCATTATTACATTGAATTATAGCACAATAATATATAGTAACATATTTAGAAATCAGAAAATTAAATATAGAAAAAATCACAAATATAGGAAGGTGGTATTTAATAAAATATGAATTTATTAGCTTCTAGAAAAATAACGAAAATTTCACATTGAATCCGATTACGATTGCGAAAAGACTCCAACTACCAAAAAAGATTTTTTTTTTTTTTTTTTTCTAACTTAGTTTATATAATTGTGATATTTCTATATCATTGGGAAATTATTCATCAGATCACAAATGGTGCTATAGTTTTCATTTGTTTTTCTTAAAATAATTATTATGATATCCTTTTTTATATTTTTTTCTCTAATTTTTATTTTTATTTTTTTTGCGTGAATGTTCATTTTAGAGCAAATCTTACATATTAATAGTTCTTTTGATAAATGTCCATTAAATAAATCCGTTAAGTTAATTAAATTTTCGATAAAAACCATTTCTTTCATTTTGTGAAACTTGGTCTAAAGATCATTTGTGAAACTTTGTCCAATGACCATTTGTGAAATTTTAAAGAAATCCTTTCACTATAAATAAAATAAAAAGGCAAAACTAACACACAAAAAATATAATATTTCTATAAATAAAATATTAAAACATCAAAATTTTAATCATCATGTAAATATATAAATAGTTTTTGTTGTCTAAATTTTATCTAAAATATTCAAAATGCAATATATCATTAAACATTTTCATTTTCAATTTTTATCTAAAAAAATTAAAGTATAAAAACATTCATTTTAATTCAACACGATGTATTTTTCAAGATTTATATTTATTTTTTCTTATACAAATATGTTTATTTTTATGAAAAAATATGACGTGTTATTATAAAAAACATATATTATTATAAAAATAATAGTAATATGTTGTTTTATTTTAAAAATATAAATATACGATTTGGTTTAAAGGTAAAAATATGTTTCAGTTTTGATTTCATAATATAAATACGTTAAATTTTATATTGATTCGATATAAACTTTTGATATTTAGTTTTAAAAAATATATATTTAGTTTTATCAAATTTTGAATATATTTATTAATAAAGACATAAATTGTTCAAAGAAAAATTTAAAAAAAAAAAAAAAAAAAAAAAAAAAAAAACGTCTGTTAGTTAATAGTTAACTACACTCTTACACATACTAAAATAATTAATCATATGAAAAGTATGATATTAATTCCATTTGGTTTATTTTCTTTAAAAGAAAATAAAAATATTGCATGTGCTTAAAAGACTTGTGTTTCAAAAATAATAACATATCATATTATTTTTATAAAAATAAATATATTTGGGATTCATTTTAAAAAGTTTAGTAAACTTGTTGGAAAACTGTCTTATAAATTATTATCTATTTAGATAACAATAATATAAAAAATGAAAGTTACAAAAAGTTGATCATGGTTTCTTCATGATGAGTCTGAGTAAGATTCATAAAAGTTTGAAAATTGACATCGCTGTCAAGTCACGTCTAGTGTTATTTAAAACTTTGAGATAATTTAAAAAAATAATTTGGATGTGATGCACAAACATTTGTTTACTAGTTAATTTTTTTTTAATAAAAATCATTTTTCCAAAAGGTATATAATATATTATAATTCTGAAAGAATTCTAGGTCTTCGGTTATTAATAATTTAGGTCTTCCTGATTTGACCGATATTTTCTTGTTGCATAATTGATGTTTACAACTGTTTTAAATAGAAGAACATTATGTTACTTTAACAATAAGTAGCTTAGATTCACTATTAAAAACCTTTAATCATGTCCAACTTATTTTGTACGTACAAAAAGTTTGCTTAAAATATGGTCAACTTACATATATTTTGGTTCACATTTAATACCTATACGTCTTTTCAAAGAATTATGAATTTACTTTTAATGGCCCCACATCATGTTCTTCTCCCACCCATCGTCATGATCCACTTCATCTTCCCAACAAGATTGGTCATCGTTCTTTCTCACGTACATGTGGAATTTTAGCATCCAAAACCTTTGCTTTTGAAAGGATGTGCGTTTGTTCTACAAAGATAGGCGTGCTTTTAGACTGAAAAAAAAAATTCAAAAAAAAAAAACATATAAGGTGATTAAGACTTAGTGAGAGAAAGCAACAAATACGTTTATTATAGAGGAAAAACAAATCATAAAGGGGAGGAACAATAAGAAAAGGAAAGGAAGTTTTGTTTTGTTATTTGGTGGATTACACTTCCTATAAAGAGTTCCAATAATAGAAAAAGAAAAAACATATAGTATAACAATCTAATCGAACTTTAAATAACATACGAATGAGTTACTCTAAAGTCCTTAGAGATTTAAACTACTCCAATCTAGTTCGTATACATCTTCATTCCAATCGTAAGACTATCCCCACCAAGAATCTATGGTGACCCAACCAAATTATATTCCGTCAACATGTACACTATAAATATGAATTCTTTTATTCCTAGGGGCATGATTATTCGTCATGGTCTCTGGTTGAGGTGAAGAAGCTACTATCTATGACGTGTAAAACAAAACATGTTAGACAAGTTTAAGTGAAATTCATGTTATAATAAGTTACCAACATAATATTAACACTTTATATAGTACACACAGACTTGAGTACACAAGAATATGAGTTTTGGTTAAGTTTTAACATATATTGATGAATATCAACAAGTGAAGAAATGTGCAACATCCCTTAGAAATGGCTATGGAAATCAAACAATAATGTACCAAACATGTCTATTTCTTTATTCTTATATGTTGCCAAGTCAAAAAGTAACGCATAGCAAAATGAACCGGTCCATTTGGAGTTCACTTGTAAAAATTATGAATGTTTGAACTTTCAAGTTGGTTGCATATCCATTTTGCATGTTGCAAAAGTTGGTCAGCGGTGACTTTGTTGACTAACAAATTTAAATGAGAAAACCTACATTTTTTTGGCATTTTATCAACTAAATTAAGTACGGATGAACAAAAATGAAAATAATGTGTGATAACAATACTACTAGAAGAATCAATGAGAAATCAAAGGGTATTGACAATCAAACTTGAGCTTTGAAGGAACTAACTCACTACCTTCTTTTCTATAGTATAAATGAAATTTTTAATTATGTTTCATGAAACATAATATATTAATGGTTTTTCATGTGTAAAAAGAAATGAAAACTTAGGCTGACTGGTTTCTTTATGTGTGTTGGTGTATTTTACGTTGAGGATTAAATTCTTAGACTCATCAACTTTGTTTTAAAAAAGAAAATAACATTACAATGAAATGTAATATTTATAAAAAAAAAAAATGAAATTCCATCAAAAATGATATGTATTTTCTAACGGATTACCAATAGGTACGGTTTCAAATCGTTTGCAAAATTACGGTGTTTTTATTTCCTAGTATTTTTTAATTTTTTGGTATTACCGATGAAATTTTTCCTTGTGCAACTCTTTGTAGGTAATCGAATCATTTATAATAGCTTCTCCTTTAGTAGTATAGTTGGTACCTCGGTTTGTTCTAACCCTTTTCATTCTTGTGAGAGAGTTTAAAGATAATAATTAGGAAAATTGTAATAAAATGCTTACATATTGGCATCATAATCGATTTAGTGTTTATATCTTTTTTTTTATTCAATTAAGTTCTCAAAACCGGTAATCATATTCAATTTAACCATTTTACCCAGTCAACAGGTCATCTAACTTTCAAAAATTATATTTTTGGCCCAGGTTTCAAAATTTATAATAAATTTGGTCCAAAATTTACACTTTCGGCCCATATTTTAAATTTTATTACAAATTTGGTCCAAAATTTACCTTTTTTGCCCAAACTTTAGTTTTTTTACAACTTTTTTTTTCTCAAAACTTTGTTTGGAATATGTTTTTCATTAATAAAATCATATTTATAAAAAAAACATATTTTCACATAAAAATTTGGGAAAACTGCAATAAAGTCCTTATATATTGGTCTCATAATCGATTTAGTCTTTATATCTTTTTTTAATTCAATTGAGTCCCAAAAATCGGTAATCGTATTTAATTTAATTCTTTTACCTGGTCAACAGGTCATCCAACTTTCAAAAATTACATTTTTGGCCTAGAGTTCAAATTTTATTACAAATTTGGTCCAAAATTTGCACTTTTAGCCTAGATTTTAAATTTTATTACAAATTTGGTCATAGTTTTATTTGGCCTAGATTTTAAATTTATTACCACGCGCCTCTTTGGCGGTCAGCGGGAAGGCTTGGCTCCTCACCACTATAGCATCTATCTTGTCCTGTCGCCCATCCGTGATCCGCAGGGTCGCTGGAGCTGGCACCGCTACTGACGCTCCTGATGTCAATCTGGGGCAGTTGGCATTTTTATGGCCTTTCTGATTGCAATGAAAGCAAATCAGGTCTGATGTCTGAAGGGTGGGGGTAGGGGTAATACAATCCCTGCCAAAGTACCTAAGCTTGTCGCACTTATAACAACCCGATCCCTCTAATCCGCATACTCCCTCATGCGCCTTGCCGCATTTCCCACAGAGGCTCCGACCCTGCTGGACCTTCAAGCTAGAGTCGAATCCCTTGGGTTTTTCTCCGAAACCCCAGTCGCCAGCCCAGTCTTCGCATTCCTCTTCCTGATGTGCTCTATATCGATCTCCCCCCTCCCTCACCTTCGCTATCATGTCATCCAAAGGCGGACATGCTGAGTAGCTGACATATTTATGGATGTCAGCTTTCAACATATCATGGTATCGGGTATTCCTCATCTCCTCAACACCCGCGTACTGAGGCACCGGTAAATCCCTCTCCCTGAACTTGGCGGTAATCTCCGCCACTAACTCACTAGTCTGTCGTATATCCAAGAACTCCCTTGCTAGCTGCTGAATCTCCACAGCTGGAGCAAACTCAGCTCGAAATTTGGTCACAAAGTCCGACCAAGTCATATCCTCAATGGCTGGGGCTCCCAACGTGTCACTAACTGCCTCCCACCAGTCTCTAGCCCTCTCTCTCCCTCTCTCTCAAGTAACCAGCTACAAACCTGAAGACCCACACTTTCATATTTCTGAAAGACCCAAACTTTCATACTTAACAATATAGTTACTCCAAAACATGCTACTTGCATATTCATAAAAACAATATTTTACATTGATAAAGTGATTACAAACGACTGGATACAAACCGACTATTACAAAGTGTTATATATTACACAACTACCCAGGATACTATACTTTTATACATACATGATCCCTAAATACTAAAGTAATATTACAACTATTCTAAACCTTCCAATAGTATATAACTATACTGGTTACTTATCTCCTGCAATTTTTTTAAACATTGAGAGGGTAAGCGGTGACGCTTAGTGAGTTCAATAATAGATATAATATAATGTTCTGCCATATATATACTTTAATATAGCAGAAGCAAAAAGGAACAAGGAACAACAAAGGCATATGTGAATCATGTGACAAGCTTTCCATATCAATCAATGATTTGATTCAAATATATACAATCAATGAGACATAACGATTTCCATACTTGATATACATCAATAAAGCTTTGGCCTAAATGGCACAGAAGACATACAACTTTTGATTAACATTTTGGTAGATTTCAGGCTTATAGCCCTGTCTAACCTTCTGCCAATGCCATAGAATAGAAGTCATTCTCTTACGGAGACATGCTTTACATGGCCAGAGGCTACATGCCAGTACCAATGTGAATCTAAGTCCTTTCACTGATCACATGGTCAAATGTATTATTTTGTTATTAAAATAGTGAATAAAAATAACACGGGAAAATAACCTGGAAAAATAACACTGAGAAGCGCATAGCACATATAACACATAACATACAATTGTTCCTATATATTGAAACTCACCGTGGAATAATCGGGGGTTAAAATAGTAATTTGTGCAGCACTTCGTTATAATAAATAGCTTTCTTCGTTAAAAACTGGGAGCTTTATTGAAAACCGGGCTTTGCGAAGGTTGAGCTTCAAACCGAAAAGATAAATTTCTCGGGCTCTTCGGGAACTTCGGAAAGTATTTCGGGTGTTAAAATTGATACCGGGGCTTCGGGGGAAGTGGAAGTAGTTAAAATATGAGTTTAAGGGTAAAAAGTGACAATTTTCCAACATTTACCCGGGAGGTCTCGCACCCTTATATAGGTGCGAGCCTCGGATCCGAAGCAAGAGGAAAAGAGGGCAGGTGGATCGAGGCTGCAAGGCTCGGTATACGTGGTAGAAGGGCGAGGCTCGGACAATAGGTGGCTCTGTTTGGACAGAGGCATACGTCCGAGTTCGGAGGCTACAACTCGACGCCACGCATCGAAAGGGGAGAGGGTCACGGCTTCGGTCGAATCAGATAGCGACACGTGTCGGATTCTCGGCTGCACAGATCATCAAAGTTGGACACGCGGCATACTCGGAGCGAGGTGACGTGGCCGGTCAGGATGAGGCTTATCCTTGTGAAAATTCTCGGAAATTATGCCAAAATCTTCTAAAATCCATAACTTTCGCATACGAGCTCCATTTTTTGACGTTCTTTATATGCACACGTAGGTAAAATTATGCTCAACAGCTTTCGTTTAGACTTCAAAGGCTAATTTGACTTTATTTTTAATATTATTATTTTTAACAGATCGGGACAGGAAAATCCGTTAAAAAATCATAACTTCTTCATCCGACGTCCGTTTTCGTCTGTCTTTTGACCGTTGTACTACTATTGACGAGACCTTCAATTCTCGTTTAGGTTGTGTCTTGCTAAATATTGCTCGATCTTTATTTCAAGTTTTTAATTGTCTACTGCTATTCCGAAACTTAGAAAAATCATAACTTCCTCATACGAAGTCAGATTTGGACGTTCTTTTTATGAAAATTCTTGGTTTAACAAATACTACAACTTTCATTTAGACCATCAAAGCTAAAAAGTAGTTTATCAAAAACTCACATTTTACGTCATTCGGTGTCGTGCCGGTTTTGTCGCGGATCGTCAATTGGTCATAACTTCTTCGTTATAACTCGGATTTCGATGAGGTTTTCGCCTAAATGTTTCTAAGGAGATTCTTTACAGCTTTCAATAATAAAATTTTACTTATTTCAGATTTTATATTTTCGTTAAATTTCAATATTTGCCTTTTGATTGGAATCTTATAAGACTTCCAATATTTTTCGAGTGATTCTAAACATAGGTTTACTTCATTTCTAGTAAAAACTATCTGTTAGAACTCAATACTTAATATTACAGAATATTTCATAATATTATTTACTTTTAACATTTACAAAACACGATTTCAAAACGTGTATGTTACAAAACCTGACCTTCGACCCATCAGGGCAGAAGCTCGTCACCTGCGCAGACTCAATGTCTGCGATCCATCGTCTCGCCGCAATGGGGTCCTTCACCCCATTGAATTATGGCGCTCCGCATCCCTTAAAATCCTTGAAGGAGAGCATACGACTCCCTGACTGGCCAGGTGCCATGTCACTCTTGAATGCCCTAAGGCGGTCCTCCATCAGCCCGATGATCCTTTCCTTGATCAACCCGAAAATCACCGGGGTCGCCTCAAAGATGCCTCTCGTAATCTCAGATGCGATGAACTCGCACAATCCGTCATTAACCAGCTCAGAACCTGTACCCGAGGTTAACCCAGACGTTGAACCTCCTGCTTTGTGACGTGTCACAACCATTCTAAAATAAAACACACAATCATCAGGGTCATATATAACCTCGATAGGTTTCACACACTGCAAGTTCCCTGGTTTAATCTCAGCTCTCCTTGATTTGAGTACGGATCCTCTGCTTTCAGTAGTATGGGCCCATACTACCTTCCACATCTATCCGTACTTTCCTTAAGAATTACCTTGATTCCACCAA
The DNA here is from genome assembly GCF_051521515.1 of Lactuca serriola. Lineage (NCBI taxonomy): Eukaryota > Viridiplantae > Streptophyta > Magnoliopsida > Asterales > Asteraceae > Lactuca > Lactuca serriola. Next base: position 56,100,337 of record NC_136415.1, read on the forward strand.
GTCCCTTTCACTACTACTGCTTACTATACTAATCTCATCCTAGGCTTACCCTAGGGTAATCCCCGACCCTACTCTCTGCCATTAGTTGCATAAGAAGTCCATGCTACATCTCCCTAACTAGCTCGTGAATACCATTACATATTACTAAAACCATATAATTCTTCGAATGAGAGGTCCTACCCTACAATGGTTGGACTCAAAAAAGAGTTGTGGAACAGGGCTAGACCTAACATTCTGAAATTATTTAGTCCTCGTAATATGTAACTTAACGTATTCGTTTACTAGCTAATTAGAGATAACTAAAACTCCTAAAAGCACAAAGCAAGCAACATTTGGGCATTGAATAACAAAACCAATCATATCCTAATCAAGCTATCATATCACTGACTCGCCAGTACTACCATGCAGTTCAATAAGCACATACAGCAGGCACATAAGACATCTTCCTGATCCTTAGCCCTAATATAGCATGTTGTTCTCATACACATACAATAGGCAAATAAGGCATCCTTCCTAGATCCGTAGCCCTAATCCAACATGCAGTTCTCATGATCATATCATATATCATAGCAAACATGTATTGGTATCTTGGGGAAAACTTACTTGAGCTCGCCCGATTGCACGCATCACACACCTTGTTATTTCTCAAAACTCTAAATTTTAATTTATGAAAAATTGTTTTCTTTGTAAAAAATTTCCAAACCATCGATTTGAGTCCAGACACCCCTGAAGGTGTGTCCGAATCCCTCAAACCAAGGCTATGATACCAACTTGTAACATCCCAAAATTTAAGACCAAAACTTTCATTTTAAATTAAAAAAATTATAAAACTGTTTGTCTAAAAAGTACCATAGTATTACTTTTATCAAAGCCAATGTAAGTGTTCATAATAGATGATAATCACTTGTGATTGAATCTCTTTTTTTTTATATAAAAGATGGTAATCACATGCTATTTAACCAGAGTATGGGTTGTTTATGTATATAATCATATGTGATTGATGTCTAGCAAATGTAATTAAAACAAAAGTAATTACAAACATAATTTTTATGATTAAAAAGTTGTACTACTAATCACATATGATTTTAAAACATTTTTTGATTTATTATAATAGATGTTAATAATAAGTGATTTTGTAACACCCGATTCCTGGTATGCCTTTAATTCAAGTATTTATTATGTTTTTCTCTGGGACTAGACGAGTTGGAGGCCCAACTCGTCAAGTAGAGTCATGATCCACGGGAAGTTTAAGTAGTCTACTCGATGAGTTGGGAGACCGACTCGGTGAGTAGACGCTGTTTGAGTGAAACCCTAAATTGAGGGTTTGCACCCTATTTAAACACATTATAACCCCTCAACTCAGCCCCCATCATCATGAGCAAACCCTAACTCGAAACCCTAGCCTTTTTCGAGTGTTCTAAGGTTATTTTGTGCATTTTGGTTGTTTGTGAAGTTTGAGAAGAGGAAAGGAGCTTGGGAGTTCAAATGTGAGCTTGGAGATCCAGAGATTGTGTTCCATTTCTAGCTCATTTAAGGGATTGAGGAATCGAGGAGAGTCGACTTTCACACCGAGGACAATGCAGATGTTACACGACATCGAGGTGAGTTACCTTCCAGTAGGGGTGGGTTTAAGGCCACAATGTCGGCCCACCAACAAGAGTAATTCACTACTAGAAAAACAGCCTTTTACGACGCGCAATGTGTGTCGTAAAACGCTCAGACGACGCGTAAATGCGTGTCAAGGAAGGCCGTGACATAACGAGAGACGACGCGCTTTTGCGCATTGTCTATTTAAGACACACATTTACGATGCGTAGTTATGACATGCAATGCGCATCGTAAATGCGTGTCTTAAATAGACAATGCGCAAAAGCGCGTCGTCTCTCGTTATGTCACGGCCTTCCTTGACACGCATTTACGCGTCGTTGACATGCAATGTGTATCAAGGAAGGCCCTGTTATAAAGGAAGACGACGCGCATTTGCGTGTCGTAATCTTACGATGCGCGTTTAGGACACGTATTGCATATCATTAAATCCCCTGTCATAATTGAAGATGACATGCATTTGCGTGTCATAAACTTCAACAACCATTTACAATATGCATTTACGACATGCGTTTACGATACTTATTTATGCATAATACAAAAGTATGGAAACAAATATATACCAAAACAATCAATTTCATCCAATAACATCATGTCAAAAAATCGTAATACAATGTTATTAAGAGGTTTTCCCTAACTATATAACCTAATACTACATTGCTATTAAGGAACACCTTCTTGTTTCTACTTCTTATTGTTATGCTTTTGCTTCCACATGATACCTGTTTTCATCATTGCTATTAAGCATCATCAATCTCTGTTATAAAATATTAAAATTTAATATGCATGTAGTAAAATACCTTTTTGCCAAGAATCCAGGGTTCAGTACATCCCATACCTGTATAAAATATTAAAATTTAATACACATGTAGATTATAAAAGTTAATATGAAAGAGTGAAATAGTAAATTGCCTTTTGCCAAGGAAAGGCATAGTACATGTCCTGGAATAAGCTTGGAGTACAAATTCCAACATAATAAGCCCTCCATATCTGAAAAGTGTAATTAAATATTATCTCTCAAAATAAGATCCTTAAAAACTATTATAACATAAACATACCCTGGTAGTTATGACAAGGAAACTGAAAAGTGTAATTAAATATGATCACAGAACTAATAGCAACATGAAGTCAAATGTTACACTCACAACCTACAATTATAATAAATCCATAAAATTTCCAAAATATTTTATCTTAAAAAGATCATAGAAATAAATAATCAACTGACCTGATAGATCTGGAGTGTAGCAACTGTGGAGTCATAAAATGTGAACATCCCATCCAGCACATCATGTTGCAAATTCACCTATGCAACATGATCTGCTAACTCCTATTTGTTATTCAAATAAAAACCACTAAATGTGAGTTTTTAATGCTCATTAATCAACTATTTAAAAAAAACAAAAAACAAATGTTTATCTTTTTCAATGCCATGATGAATGGATTGTCCTTTGAGAGAAATGGAGCTACACGAGGTGTTGTTGATAAAAGATGAAGCCATGATTTTATGTAAGAAGGATTCACAACCAAACTTGTGTTATCTGCAAATATATGCCTCTGTTGACATAATACCAAAATCATCAAAATTTTGTAATCTAATAATAAAATAATATTTTTATTAAAATCTTACTGCAAGACTCTCAGCAACCAATTTCACACTCTGAACAACTGCATCTTCACTCACAAACTCTCTAATGCAATAAAAAGAAACACAATCTCAGAAAAATGGTTATCATTTTTATATTGATTATATAAAATTCCAAAAACGACAATGATACTTTAATCTTGAATCTTTTTTATCACTTACTTCAAAGATTTGCTTAACATATACATTCTCTGGAGGCTTAGAAACATGAACCCATAACCCATTTTCCCCTTACCCAAGGCTAACTTCACTACACACACACAAACACACACATTCTAGTTGAGAAATTGAATATACCTGGTCTGTCTCATTATAACCAGAATAGTAGCTGTACAAGTGTTCCATGGATCCTTCAACCTTCATACATGTGCCAAAAAAGAGTATGTCTATCAAACTGAAAAATTAGATAGTATATTTGGATTTAAGGAATTAATTTATAGTTACCAAGCTTCTTTTATTTGTATAACTTATAATCTTTCCCTCGTTTGTAGCATAATGCAACTTCAAATTTCCTCCACCAACAACTACAATTTAGAACAAAATCAAAAGAAAAAATTGTCAAAAATAAAAACATCAACACGCATCTATGTTTCAACTTTGATGTGGAAAAGCACAAACCTTGGGTTGTACACCCAAGGTCGGCCTACAAAAAGAGCAGCCCACATTTTTTGTTTTCCATTTTTATTTGTTCCCTCGTATTCGTATTGGAGACAGATTGGATCGATATCACTAACCGAACCAATCATCCTGAGATAATACAAATCGATGCAGAATGTTCGGATTTCCATGGGCCCAAGTTCCACCACTAGCTTTTCAGGATCAACCCCACCTCCCCTAACTATCTCCCTCTCAAATCCACCTTTCACTTTCCAAGCAAGCTTCTTCCTCTCCATCTCGCCTCTTTCTTGATTGCCCAACAGATTCATCTCTGTTACCTTCCTTATCTGAGAAACACACACACACAAACATAGATCAAATGGACAACAAAACAATCACATTTAAAACCAACTTATGGATATACCTTCCTATCTGGGAACAACTTCTTCAGCTCCACACTTTCCATTACAAAGTAATCTTTGTCTTCCCCCGCCTTTGAATCCATATACCAAACGCCCCGCTAGTTTATAATCATAACTAAACATTTCATGAAAAAAACTTGGAACAGTCTGGTAAAACCTCATATAGATGAGGCAAATGCATGAGTGCTTTTCCACTTTCAAGCTCCTGTAATCATCAAATACAATACAAATCAACTTAATCATGGTATGAATACCCCCTATGAACAAACAACTAGTCCACCAAGTATAATGAGTATATATATTATACTTGTAGAGTTATAATAGTTGTGTTGTTTGGCAGGCTATAGGATGCGTCAATCATTGAGAAGGATGATACATGGTCATTTTTTCAATCACTCCCATCCTACAATAAATATATATGTATATAATAAAGATAAGGGTTGTATATTTATTTTATTTTTTTAAAAAAAGGATCAGTTAACCTGTTGTGCGAGTGTTCCATGGCTCCTTCATCACTAATATTGTCTGATGTCAACACTGTTGACATTGTTAAACTTGTATCTGTTTATCATAAGTACATGTGTCATATGATATGATCTTTAATGTTTGTGACCTTAAGATTTTCAAATTTGAACAAAACATTCAAGAAATGGGAAAGATTACTAACAGGGTAGTCTTCAAGCTTCCTTACAAGACTGACATGAACAGGAGCTCTTCCTTTTGCATGCCTAAGCTCTTCTGGACATTCTGACTTTCTTATGCTCTGTTAAAGAAAATTAAAGAACACATTATGTAAGGATAAAATGGGAATTGGGAAAAAGGAAAAGAAGTTATTAACTTAATACGGTATATTAGGAAAATAAACTATATTTAACGAAATAAAATAAAAAGAACATTTTTTTCTCGCTAAAAATTTATTGAAAATTCATCAGATTTAACATCAAGCAGCATCATCAAGAACATTCTTAACCATTCAAGTTTGCAGTTTTCATCAACCTTAAAGAAGATAACCATCAACTCCCCATTTTGTACTAGCTTACATACAGCCTTGTCACACTCACGAATGGTCAAACCATCAGCTTTGTCCATCTATTGTTCTTCGTACGAAAATTCATTAGCTTTGTCCCACCTGAAGATTTCAACATTGACTTAATTACCATTGAGTTAGATTTGTGAAAAAACAGTAAAATTCAAGCAAATATTGCCATGAAAAAATAGTGAAATTCATTTTTGTCCCACCTGGACATCTCAACATTGCCTTACTTAATTACCCTTGAGTTGGATTTTGTGAAGAAATGGAACAAAGAAGAGCAGGATTTTTTTCCTACAGTGGTTGTATACTAATTGGACAAAATGGGAATAAAGAAGATTGCATTGAAGGGTCCTAGTGGTCTAAAATGTATAACAAATTACAATCGTAGATTCAATTTGGTTCTTAATTCATATCCATTATAGACAATATGATGTTTATCTCCAAGAAATTAAATGAAAAACCTACACATTTCAAGAATTGTCTGACTTCACAACTTCAAAGGAACATGCTTACACACTAAATGAAACTGATTACTTCGATGCTACTTACACCATTATCAACATACGTACAAACAAAAACACGTAAGTGTAAAAAAAATACTAACCTTGAAATTGTTTGAGCCCTGATGGAACATACAAGAAATCTATGGAAAGCTTTCATGATAGTGTATTTGTAATGCGATGAATGTGTACATACGATTCAACCCTAGATCACAGGAAACTATTTTAGAGATGACTTGGTAGCTAATTTCACTGTGATTTTGATGGAATTCAAAATACATTGTTGGTTTCCCTGCACTCGTGATTATCCTAAAAAAATCGGTATTGTTCTTCAATTAATGGAAGATATTATGCGATCATTTCCTGGTGAGCCTCTCCAGCGATGTTGGTTGACGACGTGTCTTCCATTCTTGGTTTTCTTGCGTGAGAGTTCACGTATCAGTCTAACATAAATTAAACTATCAGAGAAACCCTAGAAATCGATTGTTTTGTAAGTGTGTGAATATGCGTAGAAAGATAAAGGTGCAAACTCACAGAGTTCTTGTTTTTTCTCTAGGAAGGAACGGTGGAGGGAATGGTTGGATGGATCATAGAGAAGTTCAAAGCTGTTGAAGATCTTGATCAGAGTGGAATCGAGATTGGGGAGCGGAAGAAGAGAGAATCCTGAAGAATCGACCTAGGTATTCCCACTGCTTAAGATGATGATGAAGGCCCTAAGGGCTTTTTCTTGCTAAGTCGAAGAAGCGGGGGGGTTTAATTTTTGGGATCTAATATCCGAGGGTAATTTTCGTCGATTTCATTTCCCGCCTAAAACACGTGTTTCACTTAAAAAATATAAAGCGACACATTTACATGACACATATTTTATGAAAGGCGCCCTCCCCATTTCTTTTATATTTCTTTTATGACACTAATTTTAGGGCACACATACATGCGTGTCCTCTATCCTTAAAATTTTGGAAAACTGACATTAGTTTTCAGGGCACGCACAAATGCTTGTCCTCTATCACTGTGTGTCGTTGTTTGCGTGTCATTAAAGGGTTGTTTTCTAGTAGTGATTGGTAGATAATTGTCTTTGTGATAATTATCTTGGTATGCTTATGTGATATGCTTATGAGATATGCTTATGTGATATGCTATGTGAGTTAGTGGTAGTAGTAGGGAATAACTTTTCCCTGACTTGGTCGTTAGGGTCGAAGGGTAGGTCAGTACCCTAGATATGCCTGACCGTATGATTATATTTTGTTATTGTATGATAGAGGTAGGGGTGAAATAGTCCCCGATGCCGGTTGAGATAGACCGGAGGGTAGTCGGCACCCTAGAACGCTCTGACATGGGTAGGTCAACACCCCATAATGGCTTGACATGGGTAGACCAGCACCCCAGAATGGCTTGACATGGGTAGGTCGGGCACCCCAGAATTGCCTGGCAGTATGTATGCTATATGATTGTATGGTATGTGGTATGATGGGGGAACTCATTAAACTTTGTGCTTGCAGTTTCAGTTTCCGTTTCAGGTACCTTTTCATCCAAGGGAGGGAGCCGGCGGCGTGGCAGCGCATCACACACACACACATTTGATTTCCGCATTGAGTTTTCTGCGATTGTACTCTGATTTATACTATTGTTTGATGTTGTGATTTTTAGACTTATTCATGATGGTTTATGGGTTGATGTGATATTGACAATATTTTTAGTAAACGAATATATAATTTACTTAATTACAAACGAAATTTTTAGACTCGAAAATTGGGATGTTACAGATTTAAAACAAAATATTATAATGTGTATTTAAAATACTTTAAATTTATAGAAAATGAAAATCATTTATGATTTTATCATAAAATAAATGAATCACAACTGATTATTAAATAAATGAAATATAAAACATATTTATGACCTTTCTTATTTTTTTTTTCTCTCCAATTTCTTTATAGTGTAAATTTTATTGAATGATTAGGCTTTTCTAAAAGTATAAATCAATTTTATTATGTTCACATTTAGTAGACGTTTACAAATGCATTTATAATGCATGTTAAGAACAAATATAAGCAAAATAAACACTCGTAAATGAAAAACACAGTATAACAATAAAAAACCCTTGGTAACAGTGAAAATTGAGTTTTATCAAACTTAAAACGTTCAATAAGTAATTCGATTTCTAAAATGGATGAAGCAATTTCAGATACTGGTGATTTTACTTCAAAAACATCATGCAATGTGCCGATTTTGACCTTTTGATGATTGATTTGTTGTTTTTAACTTCTTTGACGAAGACATTTCTGATTTTTCTGAAGCCTTTCATGTTCGATTCGGTGAGGTACGTCATGAAGTTAGGGTTTTTCAAGGGTTTGAGTTTCGAAAATTGAGAGGGAGAGAGAGAGAGAGAGAGAGAGAGAGAGAGAGAGAATTTATCGTAAGTAAAACTGAAAAAATGAGAGGGAATGATCACTAATGACATGTTCGGGGCCGACCCAATACATGGGCGACTTTGGCTTAGGCCCAAGGCATCAAAATTCTAGGGGCATAAAATAGTCCAAATATGTCTATAGCATATATAATAGTGGCCCAAAAATATTAACCCATCTTGTGATCTGATGTCTTCGGACGTAAGAAAGTAGGGAACGATACGCGCCAAACAACAATCAATTGTATATCCGAGCATTCAAATGCGCAGGAAAAAACGAATCGTCTTCTCGTGCCTAGAAACCTGATGTTGTCGATTCGGTAATCGCAACCTGAACTATCTCATCTCTTTAATGTCATATTTCTGTTCATTACTCTCAATTTCTCATTCTAAATCTCTCTAATTCTCTAAACCCGTTGGTTGCTACATTCAATAGATCAATCGATCAAGTTCGTTTTTTTTTCACTCTTTCATTCTCAGTTCCGATTCACTACTCACTTGCTTGATTGGGTTCTATTTTTTTTCCTGCATGAAGCAAGAGGAATACGAAAGAAAGGAGTAAGGCTGTAAGGACCTATTGGATTTGTATTTTTCCTTATTTTTGGTTTCTCTTCAACAGTTCAACTGATTTGTGCAATTGGGTGAGTTTGTTTTTTCTTAGTTTGTTTCTAATTTTGATTTTTTTGTCTTAATTTGTTTCTAATTTTGAATCTGATTTGTGGTTTTCTTCATTGTATCTGCTTAAGTGATTATTTTCTGTGATGTGAATGATAGAATCAGGCGGCATATCTGATATTGATTTATTTTGAATATTTGGAATCCGGAATTGGATAACGAAAGGATTGATTTCTTATTTCTCTTCAAGTGATTTGTAAATTTGGGTTAGTTCGCTACTTTTGTTCTTCTCATTTCAATTTTACTTTCTGTTTAACTCAAAATCTGTTGCCATCAACCTTTCTAAACATTTTTTTGTTTCTTGTTTCTATGATGTGAATCAGGTGGTTTATTGAACTTCTTATTTATGTTTATATTGAAGTCTGACTATTTGACTTTGCTCAAAATATGTTGCCTCGTGTTCTTGTTTCTAGAAAGGTATAAATTTATTTCATCGTTATTATTAGACAATTGTTTTGAAAAATGTATTCCTATTTTTTATTTTTTGATTCACTTTGCTATTAGTAAAGCTAAAGAATTAGTAAATGATATTGGAGTTAAACCCAAATTTCCTCGAAAACGACTTATAATAGAAAAAACAATTTGATGAAATTCCAAATATCAAAAGAGAACACCAATCTTCTCAAGAAACATTTAAAAGGATTATTTTATTATTTTTCTAAATATGGTTTTTGTTCAATTGAAAAGTAGATTTAAACAAATGCAATATTTTGAATGTATGTTTGGTTTTTTGTTTGATAGCCCTAAATTAATTTCTTTAGCTGATAAAGAATTAAAAAAATGTTGTTTAAATCTTGAGTCTAACTTGAAAATGGTGAAGAATATTATATTGATGGAATTGGTTTATTTATAGAGTTACAAACTTCGCAGAAAATGTTGTCCGATTAAAGCATACAAAAGTGAAATCTTTGGACATTTATTCAAATAATGGAGTACGCAAAAAGAATGGATATGTTCCCTAATGTGTTGGTTTCATATTCATGATGCCAGTTACAATACTTCTGTGGAAAGCAGTTTTTCAAAACTGAAGCTCTTGAAATCGTATCTCCAAAGTACGATGGCTCAACTGAATGGATTAACAATTTTAATTATCAAAGTGATTTTTTACAAAATATTGATTATTGTAAATTAAGGTATGTTTTCCTTCAAAAAAAAATACGTGAAGACATCGGTTAGGTGATTTTTTTGTAGGTTTTTGTTTGTATTATATGATTGATTATAATATTTACTGCATTTTTTTTATTTTGTAAATTTTTTATATATAAGGAAGGGCATAAAGTTCTTATCTCGCCCTGGGTAGTAAAAAACAATGGGCCGGCCTTGGACATGTTTGATGGAGGTCATGATGCTAATTGTCCATAAAAACCCCCGTCAGTTTTATATTTTTAATGTTTGGATATTAACTTTCATTTATTTATAAGTTTGCTACCTTCTTAAATTAAATGTTAAGATTTTATTCTAGTGTTCTCAAATCGATACTTGTTCTCATTTGAACATCCTCTCTCTCTCTCTCTGTCTCTCTCTCTCTCTCTCTCTCTCTTTGTGTATGTGTGTGTGTGTGTGTGTGTGTGTATATATATATATATATATATATATATATATATATATATATATATATATATAAAGGTTCATTTACGACCATGGTTATTTTGTGAGACAATGGGGGCCAAATTCCAGCCCTTGATTAATCTTCATTTTGTGCTTCATCGCAAACCCTAATTATGTTGTCTAATTAAAAGCCTAAGGATAGTTTACTCAATCCGGAAATCCCCTAATTTAATGATTCATAAATGTAACATAAAGAATTATGTAATCTCAACCAAATTAATTCAAACCTACCACATGATTATCCAATGTATCAGACTAAATCGCAGGGTGGAATCGGATGCCAACACTACTAGAAAAACAGCCTTTTACGACGCTCATTGCGCGTCGTAAAATGCTCAGACGACGCGCAAATGTGCGTCAAGGAAGGCCCTGTCATAAAGAGAGACGACGCGTTTTTGCGCGTCGTCTATAGAGGACGCGCATTTACGACGCTCATTTACGACGTGCGTTTACGACACGCAATGCGTATCAAGGAAGGCCCTGTCATAAAGGAAGACGACACACACTCACGTGTCGTAATCTTACGACACGCGTGTTAATGACACCCAATGCGTATCATTAAAACCCCTGTCAAGAAAGACCATGTCATAAATGAAGATGACACACATTTTTGCGTATCGTAAATTTAAATGTTTAAAAAAAATATTTAGTTATTTATTAATTTTTAAATTAAATTTGCTTTTACTATCTCATAATAGAAATAAAATACCATATAAAAAATACAATCCATTGCATAAAATTTAATGTCATAAAATTCTATTTCTTACAATAAATAAATTTGCATTTATCTAATCTACTCTGTGTTTCATACTAACAATTGAAATGAAGAATGCAACACTTGCGCGCATTTGCAGCATCTTATCTCTTTCAGCTTGAGCTTTCTTTTCCTCCTCTAACTCCAGAGCTATTCGTTTTCATCAACCCTGTAAACACAACACAAAATCACTTGTCATTTTCATTCTACGTTAGAAATGTCAGCAGTGAAGTTAATGGATTCTGAAGAAGAAAACTTTGTTCCAATAAATTTAGCAACTTCACTAAACTTTTCTGCACTTGGGAACTTCAGAACAGATGGTCTAAACCCACGTATATCAAAATTTAATGTCATCATAATGTAAGGAGCTGCAACATGAATTAACTTCCTTTTAGTTTATGTCACAAAAATGAGGAGGGAGGATAGGTTGTTCACCCAAATTCATGGCAAGACAGCTGGTGAAAAGGAAATCTGAGAAAGTAGTCACGATGAACAGATGCTTAATCTTCCGCAAGTCCATGCCAACTAACTTCATTGGTCACTTTCAAATGGCCTAGATCAATTTCCAAGAAACTGCATCAATGAAAGAAACACCGAGAAACCATTTTCAAAAGATGTTTATGCAAAGAACCTTCAATAAGTAATTATAGCATCCCCATACAAACAACTAACTGAATGAGAATTACACCTTTAAAACAAGTGCCATTGTTGCTATTGAAACACTCTTATGGACAATATTTATAGTAACCCCTGCGATTTTCCTCCCTCTCACTATCACTAAAAGATGTTTTTGTCCCTTGAAAATGAACACCTACAAAAACAAAATATGTCAATTTTGTAGATTTTTCTACAATATTGTAACAGGAAATTTGATTGAACCCACAAATGGAGAATGAATGTAAACTGTTGAACCAATTTCTCAATAGATTCATCTGTTCCAGGAATCACACTTGTAATCCGAGTTAGACCCTCCATTTCTGTAGGACCTGCAACCAGACTCTGCACACATTAACACAACACATTTTTTATTTTTAAATATTGTTATTTAAAAAAAAAGTAAACATTTCACCTAAAAAATTATACTATAAGGATAAAAAACCAAACCTGGATGTTGTAACCCTTTCTGGACATAACTCTGGTGACCAGGTTGAGAACTCCAGGAGCATTATTGACAAGAATGTTCACAGTGTGAGACTTATGACTAGTTAACTGTTTTATTAATATTAAATCTGAGTTATATATATCCCATAAACTATTTGCTAAATAATGATTGATAAGACATTAATGAAAAATGAGAAATTGACGCATAACTTACATCTTCTTCATAAAGCACACCCCAATGGGGGTCAAGGACTTGATTCATTGAGAACCTATTGTAGTACTCCATAGGATAAACATCTAACTACATTCAAACAAATATATCACAACTCAAATTAATAATAAAAAAAAGAAATTATCACAAATAGAAACCTGCAAAGAATTAAAGAATATACCCCTGAAACCGCACTCAAGTTTTCATCAACCGTGTGACTTATATTTGAGGCAGTATGAATTGGAGCTGGGGCTTCTAGATCTGGATACGAAGCAGCACGAAAGTTCCAAAATGGAGCAGTTTCACCCAACTTTTTATCTTCTTAAAGCAATCTACAATTTGCAGCATACCAGTGGACTAGTGAAGCTTTTTAGGGCTAATTTTTTATGATAAACAAGAGATTGAGAGCGGGTTTTTTGTCCCATTTGACTTGAAAATAAAAAGGTACCTGGATTCTTGAGGGACTTTTGACTTCAAGTTTTGTTGATGCAGTGGAGGTGAAAGTACAAAAGGGGTGGAGAATGCGATGGAATTATCAATGGTAAGGGTGGTGGTAGAGATTTGTTGACAAATCTTGTCAACCTTCAAAAATGGAGTTGTGCCCACTGCCAGAAGTGGTAATAACTCAGAAAAAGCAGTGAACCTGTTAATTGTTATGTTACCACATAAACAAAAAATGTTTCAGAACACAACAAGTGCAAAATGGGAAAATTAAGAAATTATGAGGAAAATGGTTGGAGAAAGATGTAAACATGCTTACTAAAATAAATGATTAATAATTAAGTGAAGCAAGCAAAGTAAGAAGAAACAGGTAAATAGGGAAGGAACTTGAAATTACTCTTAGAATGCTTACAAGGAGAGAATTCTAAAGGCTTTAAGTAGTATAAAGAAAGGGTGGGGCTATAGAACAATTACAGTTTCCTTATAGTAAACTTAGGTTATTTATAATTATAATGGCAAGACTTGATGGATGTGGGGTAGATTTAACTTAATTTTCAAAAAAGGGTAAATAAGTCATTTAACTTAACCTTTAAAGACTCAAGATTCTTGTAACTCATGATAGGGTCAGGAGAAAGACACATCTAACCCACAAGTTCAACCTTGACTCTCTAGTTGAACAATTTTACTTCTCCAAGTGGATTTTGTTGAAACATTGGGACAAGAGCATCTTTTTTTTGAAGATTGTTGGCCAACACTTGGTTAGCCCATTGGTTTTGTGTTTGAGAGTACTGAGTTAACCCGGGGTGGACCGGGTGGGTTCGGGTTGAGCCATAACGTGACCCGTGTGGGATACTGGTTAGGTGAAGACTAGAGGTGTTTGATAAAGGGGAGAGATTAAGGTATGAAAAGGGCATTTGGGAACAGGAATGGGAATGGGAACGATGATGTGGCGAGGGGAGACTGTTGTGCGCCCCAGGTGAAAATGAAGGGAGAGATGAGGTTGGTGTGAGTATGGGTTCTGTGAAGAATTAGTGTTTCTCTGTAGGGTATGATGAAGCTCTGTATAAGGGTTTAGGGTCTGAAGGGAGATGAGATTGTGAAGACCATCTTCTGCTTCCATGGCTACTTTTTGTGTCTGAGATGTGTTGGTCTAGCCACTCTAGTAGGTCTACTGAAGTAGATGAACCTGAAAATATGTATATTTTTTTATAGAAGAACATGAACAAAGTTACAAAAGCAATGAAGATCAAAAGTATTTCTTGAATAGATTTGATATAGATACTTACTTTCTCTTGAAATAGATCCTGACCCTCGATCACCAATAACTCCAGGATGTCTAGGTTCGCTTACTGATCTGTTTAACTGTTTATCAAAACAAGAAATTTAGTTAATTTGGCTCAAAAAATTCACAACTTTATTGTGAAAAACTGAAATCAAAACTATACTTTTGAAAATATAGTTGACAGATCATCTAAATCCAATAGAGATCTTGCACCTGGCTCCTGTGGAAAAAGAAGATGTAAGATTTAGAAAGATGAGATATTTTATCACTACAGGTTTAGGGATTTGAATTTGCATGAATTTAATTGAAACTATTGTAACGACTTTAGATGTCTAAAATATGAAGTGATGAATGCATAATATCAAGAGTTTAGATTTATGAACAATAAATGAAGATAAATATGGAGTGAAGTGAAAACAGAAGTGCACAATGTACATTATACCTCTTCTTTGTCAAATAAATGGCATTCATCATCAGGAACTCCAGTTGAAGGATTATCTTCATCTTCTTCTAAGCACCCAAACTCAATTTTCTCAGTAGTAGGTCGACCAAAAAAAAGCATACTGTGAAGCATCAAAGAGTTTATCATTTGCACAATAATGAAAGAATCAGGCATAAAAAACAAAATCTTGAAACAACAGAAATAATAAGAAAGAACAATGACGCTTGCAGACAATAAAACCAATTAATGATAATTTGTTCTATTGCTCGATGAACTTCTTTGGTTTTCTTCCTCAGGTAAAAATGGTAACATGTTCGACATCCAGATACCGAAATATGAACTTGTGTGGGGTGTAGGTACTAGTAAATCATTCAAATAAAAGATTCCTTCATCGGAGATATCACCTCAATCATACAAGAGAGAGAGAGAGAGAGAGAAAGAAAGAAAGAGAGAACCTCGATCTAAGGGAAGAGGCCATGGTAGCCACGAGATTTGAGAAAACTGTATGTGATATCCTTAGAACCATGAGTATCGGGAGTAGAAGAAGTGCCTCCAACGCAAAATTAGCTATGGCCACCGGAGGAGGAAATCATGATTGAAACCATGGTTTTTCTGGTTAGGGTTTTACAGAACAGAAGAGAAGAGGATTCAAAATCGAAATTAGAGGCATGAATAAAGGAGAAATAAGAACCTGGATCTTGTCTTCGACATTATCGACGATGTCGACGTTGCTTTCAACATCGAGTGGGAGATATGGTGGTTCCAGTGGGTAGAAGTAAGTGAGCCTTGATCGATGTCCTCCCTTTCTCTCGAACGCAAGTTTGTATCCCACAGATATTCCTTTATAATGGAGGTGAAGGGAACACACAAAGAAACCCCTGTGAGAGAGAAAGCAATAGTCGATTTGAAGCAACCGACAAATGAAATTGAAAGGTAGAGGCGCTACACTCCTTTTTTTGTTCGTGTCACCACACATCAACATAGAGAAATCGAGAACCCCTGCGGGTTTGATCTGTTCAGAAGACGGGATCAGAGATTTGGTGATATTGCGATTTTGTTGCGGGAGAAAAGAGGATTTGTGATGATATTAGGGTTTTTTTGGGTATTAGAGTGAGAGAGATAGAGACAGAGAGAGTGAGAGAGAGAGAGAGAGAGAAGAAAGATGGAAATAAGATAGAGGATAACAATGGCGGCCTTTCAAACTTTTGGAATTTTCGTTTCCCCCCCCCCCCCCCAGCTGCAAAAAAAAAAAAAAAAAAAAAAAAAAAAAAAAAAAAAAGAGAGAACGCGCCTTTCATTCAAAAAATATAAAGCGACATTTCTAGACGACGCCCATTTTTAAATAAGTGCCCTCCGTGTTTTTAATATTTTTTCTTGGACATTAATTTTAGGGCACGCACAAAAGCGTGACCTCTATCCTTCAAAAGTTTGAAGAGATGACATTATTTTTAGAGCGCCCGCTTTTGCGTATCGTAAATCACCGCGTGTCATTGTTTGTGCGTCATTAAAGGCTGTTTTTCTAGTAGTGTAAATTATACTTCATGGAATTCAACGTACAAAGTATTTCTCTCTCTGCTTGATAGCGATTTCAATAATGGATCACCAGTCAACATTGATTTCAGCAAACAATCATATATTTCAAGGTTTGATTTTCATTGTTCATTGAAGATATAAGTTTTTCAAAAATACTAATTCATATTTATATATATTTTAAACAATTTCAACCTTTGAATTTCTCTATTTCATCTTCTTTAGTATTTTGAAGCTGTGATTTCAATAATCGATTGTCTATTTCAAGTTTTTGATTTTCATTCTTCAAACTATTTTCTCATATCAGGTGTAATTGAGTTCTTACACTTACTGAAGTTTACATCAAGAATTAGGTATATTGCCTTCATGTCTGCAACTTTTGGTACTTATCTTACATTTTCTATTATTATTATTTTTAAACTTAGTTTGTATAAGAAGCTAATAGGAAGTGGCATCGATTACCTACCAAGAAGTTATGTTTTCGAATGGTAGTGGGTTCTTCAATCGAGATTGTATATCAGGAAGAAATAAGATTTTTTGGATTTAGTAGTTGATGAGAGTTTTTTGGAGCATGGAGAATGAATTTGTCTGAATCACGATTGTAGATAACTTAAAAGTAAAGTTACACATTGCCCGATCATATCTTTCATTAATCCTAAAGTTTGATTGCAAAATTGTCACCACGTCTTCATGTTTTATTTTTAATTTAATCTCATGTATAATGAATGATTCATATTTTATCCACATATCTCACAAAATATCATTGTCTCATATAATACATAATTTAAATTTTTATTCATTCAATTTGCGTATAATAGTTGTTGCTTGTAATTAATAATTTAATCATGAATTATTTATTTTTATTATTATTATGGTTATTATTATTATTTTCTTTCGAGCGTTAGGAAGACAATTTATTAATAGACAAGACAAGTCATAAACTAATACTTACAAATAGAAAAATGAGGGACATCACTCGTTAATTTTGCTGGAAATTTGACCCTTAAAAAACCAGACAAAACTTCATAGATGGTCCTAGTGGTATCCCAAAATCTGAAGTTTAGTCCATAAGTTTAAAAAAAATTTACAGATGGTCAATGTGGTTTCAAAACTTTTAATGTTTGGTCCTTATTGTTCACTCTGTCATCTTTTATCCATTAACAAAATGGCATTTTTCATCATTTCACTATCACATGGACCATTTATGAAGTTTTGCCTTATTCTAAAAAAAATTAAATATAATTATTTAATGTAAAAAGGTCTCTCTCTCTCTCTCTCTCTCTCTCTCTCTCTCTCTCTCTCTCTCTCTCTCTCTCTCTCTCTCTCTCTCTCTCTCTCTCTCTCTCTCTCAGAGACAAAAACCCATTTGTCTGATTTTAATTGCCAATTTTATTTCTCCATCATAACAACATATCTTGATCACTTAATAGTATTTCTTGAAGAATTTGGTATGAAAAATCTGAAACTTAATCAAATATAACGATAATCTTCTTAATATTTGAGATCAAAACAGCTCTAGAGGTGATTCCAAGAACAATTAACTCATCAATGTGAGCAAAGAAAGACTAACTAAGACCTATTAGGGATTCAACATTACTACAACCTCCATTAATGGTGGAAAGAAGGCTGGATTTCGGTGGCTCAGAAGGAACAATTATCTTACTTTTGGCCAATCATTTCCCTGTAAAATTCAACCCTTCACAGCTAATTTACCACTACGATGTCGACATCTCCCTAAAACCTTCAAAGTATACTGCCGAACTGATCAAATAGAAACTCGTCAAACAAAACCCCACCATTTTATCCAGTGCCAATCCTAGTTATGATGGTCGTAGAAACCTTTTTAGCCCATTCGAGTTTCAAAAAGATAGGCTTGAACTCTTCCGTAGCATCCCAATTTCAATGGGTAATCCTTCAATTCCTCCAAGTTGTGAAGAGAATCAAGAATCCAATATTTTTAGGGTAAACATCAAGATTGTATCAAAACTCAACGACAAAGAATTAAGCAAATACTTGAGTAAAGAACACAATGATTCAATCCCACTTCTAGAGATGGCAAAAATTGACACGACACGAAACCCGACACGAAATAAACGGGTTTGGGTAAGATATTTCAACCCGTTTAAATAAACGGGTTGACACGACACGACACGAAAATTAAACGGGTAAGGTTAGGGTTGAGAATTTCAACTCGAATATGACTCAAAAATGACCCGTTTATTTATATGCAAATTTTTTGAATTATTTAAATAAACTAGAAAGATACAAAACCAAAACCATAAGTAAAAGAAAACCTTTGAATTGACTCGTTTTATAATGTTGAAATGACTTAGCCGTCTAGATCAAGACTTAATTTCAGTTTTTTCATTCTCTCCCAAATTGCCCAGTCTCTTTCACCACTCTCACATCCTCGCGACCTTTTAATCCGCCTCTCCAACTCCCACTCTTTTAATTTTGTCATCTGAACTTACTATGACTTCATCTATTCTGCATCCAAACTATTAGTTTTTCCTCTCCGCCTACCTAACTCCTACTCTTTCAACATGCTCAATCTTTTAACCTCACATGACACGACATATATCAAGGTATAGCACTAACCCGAAACCCGACACAAACTCGACACGAAAATAAGCGGGTTGACATGACACGACACGTTAATCAAATGGGTCGGGTTAAGGTCAAGCACTTTCAACCCGTTTAGTGTTTCGACACGACACGAACCCGACACGACACGACACGATTGCCACCTCTACACACTTCCATAAGACTATCTACAAGCTTTAGATGTTGTTCTTCGTGAAAACCCTTTGTCAGAATGTTTTCCCCTTCATTTTTGGTGCAGGGATTTCGGTGAACCAAGAACACAACACACATGTATACACATTGTCTTCTTGATTTAACTATGATTTTAGCTCCAATTTTGGTGACCCAATCGAGTTGTGGGATGGTTTCAACTTCGATTTGATTCAATGCCATCATCTACTTCTTTGATTTCATTAACCCTAAACCTAGAAATGATATGAAAATACATAGATGAATTCGATTTATGAAATCCATAAGCTTTTTTTTTCATATTCAAAAATGATTTTCAACTCTAGAAACAAACCCAGAAAATTAATTGTTCGTGTGTTTTTAGTTAAATAGCAAACCGAGATTCGATTATTTTAACATGGTGGTTGATTGGAATTGTGGTGGTAAATGGAAGTGGTGGTGGTGTTCTTCCCCCAAATGGAAAATCCCTCATTCTTCCCTTAATCGACGGTGAAGCAAATTATATCAGAAAATATGGTGGTGGTGGTGTGGCTTTGATTTTGTTTTTGGTGGTGGTGCTGGGAAGATAATGTTCCGCGCGCGGGGGGGGGGGGGGGGGGGGGGGGGTTGAGACCCTTTTATGTTAAATAATTATATTTATTTATTTATTTAAAAGAAAATAAGCAAAACTTCATAAATGGTGCAGGGATTTCGATGAACCAAGATCACAACACACACGTATACACATTGTCTTTTTGATTTAACTATGATCTTAGCTCCAATTTTGGTGACCCAATCGAGTTGTGGGATGGTTTCAACTTCGATTTGATTCAATGTCATAATCTACTTCTTTGATTTCGTTAACCCTAAACCTAGAAATGATATGAAAATACACAGATGAATTCGATTTATGATATCCATAAGCTTTTTTTTTTCATATTCAAAAATGATATTCATCTCTAGAAACAAACCCAAAAAATTAATTGTTTGTGTGTTTTTAGTTAAATAGCAAACCGAGATTCGATTATTTTAACATGTGGTTGATTGGAATTATGGTGGTATATGGCAGTGGTGGTGGTGTTCTTCCCCATATTGAAAATCCCTCATTCTTCCCTTAATCGACGGTGAAGCAAATTATATCAGAAAATATGGTGGTGGTGGTGTGGCTTTGATTTTGTTTTTAGTGGTGGTGGTTCCGGCCGGGAAGATAACGTTCGAGGGGGGGGGGGGGGGTGGAGACTCTTTTATGTTAAATAATTATATTTATTTATTTATTTTTTTAAAAGAAAAATAAGACAAAACTTTATAAATGGTCCATGTGGTAGTAAAATGATGAAAATATACATTGGTTAACAAACAAAGATGATGAAGAAAGCAATAAAAACCAAACATCAAAAGTTTTGAAAACACATTTTAAACTTAGGGGCTAAACTTTAGATTTCGAAAAACGATAAAGTCTTGTCAAGAAAACAATCGCTAGCGTATGATCCATAATTCTTTGAGGCACACTATTTTACTTTATTAAAAATTGCTTTGTTACGTGTTCTCCAAATGTTCTAGAACGTTGCCATCAAAGTTGAGTGAATGACTTTCATCGTCGTCTTTGTTTTTCCAAAATTACTCATCATTAAGAAATCCGATTTAATATCTGTGTTGTCACCTGTAATTGAAAATTCGTATCATTATTCTTAATATATGATTTTTATTATTAAATCGTATCATTATTCTTAATATATGAATTTTATTCGTTATATTAACAAAATATTATTCTTAGTATATGAGTTTTATTATTTGTATTAATAAAAGATTATTCGTAATATATGATTTTTATTATTTATATTAATAAAAGATTATTTTCCAAACTATGAGTGTCAAATAAATGAAACGATTGTCATTTTCCACGATTCCACTTGACCACAATTACCATCTTTTTTTCCCTTTTATTATTAATTCAAATCCCAATGTCTCATTTGACCCCAAAAGAATTATTTTTTATTTATGATGACTGTATATATCTAAACTATAAGCATCATACATTACAATTAAATATTAGAAAATTTTCGAATACGTTTCTATCCATACCCACATCTATATGGATCGAATATGTAACTATGTGTCTACAAGTCTATCTCCAAATTTGGTTAATGCATATTCAGGGCCGGTCCTGAAAAATGAAATATTCTTAAAGGTCCGGGACGAACAAGAAAAAAATGGTCCTTATCTTTATTATAATTTTGTATTTTTAAACAAAAATATATAATGAAAAAAATCGGGTCCTGTGCAGCTGCCCACTTTGCCCCCCTCTAAGCCCCCATGTGCATATTTGAAAGGTTTTTATTTAACATGTAGTGATTGTGACAAATTTTGAATCCATTTGTTGTTATTTGAGATTTGGTATATTTGTATAAACAACTAATAATTACATTGTTATATAAAACCGTATTTTTATAAAGTGAGATAAATAAACCTCTGGATTTTGTTAATGGGCTTTTGTAAAACTTGCAACTTACAAGAATGAGCTATGAGCAAGGCCCAGGATTTTGAAGTCGAGTATTAGACTATTAGTGGTAGGTTGTGGATTTTGTTTGCCACTTAAAAGACCAAAACTAATAAAGGCCAATTAAGCACATATCTACTGGTGGATCCAATTATTATTATTAGGGGTATATTAAAATGAGACCTATAAATTGGATACTAAAAGTAGACTATAGGCTACGTATTAATACTCTTCATAGGTTTTTAGTTTTATATGAGGACATGCAACCATTTTAGTTTATAACATACAAAGAAAATCGTAAAATTCAAATAATGTGGTCTATGAAGGTCTCATACCATGTAACATAAGATATTAAGCACTAGAGTGAATATATATATATATATATATATATATATATATATATATATATATATATATATATATATATATATATATATATATATATATATATATATATATATATACTAGCCATTTACCCGCACGATGCACCGGACGAAAATGGATCATTGTCGTTAGTAGTTTAGTTTCGACTATTAGGGTTTTGAATTTCATGTGGTTGTGGGTGGTATAAGTAAGTTCCGTTTCAGGTTAAAAACAAAAGTACATTTCTATTTTGGTTTAAAAAGTATATATGTTGTTTTTAGGTTGGTTTAAAAATAAAAGTGCATTCATGTTTTTATTAAAAATAACAGTATATTTTTTTTAGATTAAATGAAAGTGTGTTGTCAAAAATGATGATGAATTCATTGATGATGCAGAATCATACGTTTTCATAAAAAATAATTACTACTATAATGATTACAAATTAATCCATTTGTTTCCTTTTATAAGCGATATATATCCATGTAAAATGATTTTGGGAGGTCAAGGCCTCATGCTAACCCATGATTTATTAATTACATTTTGACCAAAAAAATATTTTTTATACAAAAAGGATTACATGATAAAACTTGGAACTTTAAACCTCTATATCTATTTTCATTTTTTCTTTTTTGAACTTTTAGAACATAGTTTTGTGAAAATATTTGAATTTTCACAAATGTTTATTTAAGGTAAAAAAAACTCCATATTTTTTTCTATTAATTTTATGGGTTAGTTTCCATATGGTATATGCTACAATTTTTTTTTAACTCAAATAAAAATATTTTGAATGATTACATTAAGTGACATCCTTCGTCTAAGAAAATTTGAAAGATTTTTATCCAGCCAATATTATCACTTATAATGTAAAACTTACCTGACAATATTATGATCACTAAATTGGAGATATAATAATAATAATAATAATAATAATAATAATAATAATAATAATAATAAGGGATTTATTAATGATGATAATAATAAAGACACATCTTCAATCATGGATTCCTTATTCCTATATATTAACAATATTAGCATAAAAGTTTGATAAGGAACAGAAAAGAACTACAAGGCCCTTAGCCACTTGGACCAAAGTCTAGTCAACCAAACTGCAATCTTGTAATTGTATAAATGAAAGTAAACAAACAAACCGAGGTATATTGGAGGGTAATTGAAGTCAATATGTCCGCCTCCCGTCCAAATGACAACCACATCTATATATTTTAAACATTTTGGTAATTTGTTATTTCTTTAACTACCCTTCCCCTACATTTTCAAAAACAACCCAACAATCTCTACTGAAAAAACATACATAAAAAGAGTACATCAAATGAAAAACCTTACGTATTTCTCAATAGGCTAGGAAAAAACCTATTTAGGTTCGTGCAATGAAAAGGCTTACCTGTTTATCCTTGGTTTACCGGTGATGGAGATGAAAAGTATTAGGGTTAGAGAGTGAGATAGATGGTGAACGGTGTTGTAATGAAGTAGATAAATCCAAATCCTTTACGCCTAAAACCCAAACCCCTTCTTATTCAAAGTTCGCCCTTTTCTACTGCAACAAAAATGAAAAAATAACTTTAGATAAAAGTAAATCGATACGATTTGGTTCGGGTGTAAAGAGATACTCGAGTTTATGTGTAAAATATGTGTATATGAACTTACCTGAATCTGCTTATAATGAAAGATGAGGGTTCAGGTCATTCATTGATGGGGGGGTTAGGAGACAAGGTGAGTGATGGACCGAAGGTGGGACGATAGATGGTGGCTGGAACGGCAAGTTAGGGTTTGAGAGAGAGAGAGAGATGGATTAGGGTTTGAGAGACTGAACATTCTGGTGAAGACGGTGAAAGCTCCTGCCTGGGGTTTAGAAGGCATGAAGAGCCAATTTTTCCGGCAGGAACATAAGGTGCAGAACTGCAGATGGCTGTAAAGACGGCGGTTAGTGGTGAATGATCCGGTGGTGATGGTTTCTCGTGTGCGCTTGTGAACGCAATCAGAGATGAGATGTTATATAAATTGTATATAATATTGACCGATTCAAATGGCTGAAGGAGAAGGGATAATCGTTTAATTTTTACTAATTCTACTTTGACTAATTCAATTTACTTATATCTTTGAGATTTTAAGTTTAAAGGCAGAGAATAGGGTTGTGTTTAAAATCCAAAGTCAAATAATTGAAGGATACGGAGCGATATTGGAGGGAAAGCAATCTCATTTAAATTTAAATTTTAATATTATTTTATTTATAATTGGTTGTATTTTAAGATTTGTTACTTCAACGTCTTAAAAGAATAATATTATTATATTGAAGTTATTTTTAGAAATAATGAGATTTCTTTTATAATATATATATATATATATATATATATATATATATATATATATATATATATATATATATATATATATATGGTTGGGGTACATACCTCCAATAATATACATTTAAACTCACCATGTGTGTATTAATACAAGTCATATATATGTTGCTTCATAAGTATTTTTCATGGAAATAATTTTCCTTATTTGCATCACATAACAAGCAATTTTAACTTTTTTTTTTGGAATGCTCCTGTAAAATTGACGATTGATTGCCAATGGAACAAGTTGTATCATTGATTGACTGTAGAGTCTCATCAATTTTTAATTATAGATCATTCTGTTGTGGAGTTTTTGAGTTATTAGCCTTTCTCGGGCATGTGATCATGATAGATAAGCATAATCTGTTTTCGTGTGTTAGATTATGGATTTAAGAGGGCCTATTATAGCTGCCAATTATGCGGGATTATGAGCTCAAGGTAAATTTTAGTCAAGCATTGATGAGGTTCAACGAATGTCTTAACTCTTACGCATTCTATGTTACCCATTTTCCACTGAATTGTACTACTCAAGATATATGGGGTATGTGTACAAAATTTGGAATTCTTGTGCATGTGTAGTTCGTGAAGAGACGATCAAAGATTGGTAAGGCGTTTGCCTTTGTTCGTTTCAAGTAATAAGGATCTTTTTGCTTGAAAGCTTTCTACCTTATGGATGGGAAACTTCAAATTGTATGTTTCTATTGTTTGTTTTTACAAGAATTATTATGGGAGTTTAATTGGAGAAGATTCTAACAATGTTATTCTTAGTGTGAAGACGAATGAAACAATGGATGAAGAGATAATCACTCTTAGGTTGTTGGGTGTGGTTCGACAAAGAACTCGGCAAAGCTGACATGGCTTCGGCGAACACCGCGTTGTGGTCATGGCAAACAAAATCGACAATATAACTCGGTATATATGTATGGATGAGATGAGATAGAAACACTTTTGAATTGAAAGTTACAATATTGTCCCTGAAAATTCTTTTTGCTACATCTTTTACCCCAAACTTAAAATAAAAATACTATATTTACCCTTTAACTTAATAGAAATTAACATTTAGATTTATTTCCCTTTATTTAATGTTTAATATTCTTTATTAACTTAAATAAATCCCTTCTATTGAAGTTAATTATTATTATATTCCAAAAGTATAAGTTAATTATTACTCTTTGGTTTTAAAATAACTTGTTTAAATTAATTATTTTTAATATAATTAATTTACAAAAATTAAAAAAAAAGTTACAAGTGTGACAACCTACGTCTTTTAAATGACAAATGTGACAAGCAGTGTGGCAAATAAGGGTGTAAACGAACAGAGGCAAATCCGAGCCTAACCAAACTCGAGCTCGGCTCGTTTAATTTTGAAGAAGCTCGAGCTCGACTCGTGAACAATTTAATGAGTTCGAGAGCCTAAACAAACATATATATATATATATATATATATATATATATATATATATATATATATATATATATATATATATATATATATATATATATATATAGGCTCGTGAGCCTACTAATTGAAGCTCGGCTCAAGCTCATTTAATAAATGAGCCTCATGTTTAGGCTTCAGTTCGGCTCGGGCTCGTTTAATTTGATATCGAGTCGAGCTTTTAACGAGTCGATCCCGAGTAGCTCAGCTCACTTACAATTGTCAAATATGATGTGGCGCTGATGTGGACCGTGGCAAGTGTCACACCACACACAGCTTTATGCTAAAGTGGTTATGGGTTATAGGGACAATCATGTGAATAATTCAAATAAATTGGTATAATGACATCGGGATTCGGGAGGTGACATTGGAATTTGGAGATTGTGTTGTGAATACCTTATTGTCCCCATGTATGCTCGTTTGCCTTGTCAAGGAATTCTTGTCCCTTACTAATATAAGCGTGTTATGTAAGAGTGAAGGCTTTAGTGATCTAAATGTTAAGTATATTGGTGGCGTGTGGATTGTGATGGAGTTCCATCGGAACAAGTACGTAATAATCTTAATGTATAAGTGATAGGATTCGTGCTTTATTTAGAGACTTGATACCTTGAACATTGGATTTTTTTTATATAGATCAGCTTATTCTGAATTGATGTGCGAGGTATTTCAAGGTGGCAATTTGGCAAGTGAGTGAATTTGTATATCTCCACATGCATGGATATGATATCTGAAACTTTGATGGTGATTGTTGACAATACTTCTCACAAGTGGCATATCAAGGAGGTTAGTGGGTGGAATTCTACATTTTTAGA
Source organism: Lactuca serriola (assembly GCF_051521515.1). NCBI lineage: Eukaryota > Viridiplantae > Streptophyta > Magnoliopsida > Asterales > Asteraceae > Lactuca > Lactuca serriola. The sequence continues at coordinate 56,126,805 of NC_136415.1, forward strand.
CATAAAATGTTATAAATGATACTAGCAATGAATGTGGATTTGGAGTTTATACTTGATTAATTTGTTGCGTACTATATTAACTCTAAAGGTGTTGTTTAACAAAGTGAAGATGACAAGGTGGAAGAAGAAATTGAATGCATCATACTCGATGAACATATGGTTGAATTTTGGCAGCAATGCGAGGCTAACGTGTAGGAAGAAATTGATCAAAATACCATGGTAAGCGACCTCACTATAAGTTTTTATAGTAATCAAGAGTTTTTCTGAACTTTGAAAAATGTAAATCCATAAGCTTTAACATTAAAGACTGTGAAATAGATTTTAAGGAAATCATTAGAAGGATGGATGGTGATCGTGAGTTTTAATGAATATACTATCCATACACATTCTTAGGAGCATGGCTAAAAGGAAGTGGATTTGTGATTCATGAAAGCAAAATTAACTTTCTCGTAATTTAAGTTAAAAAAAAATTAAAGAGGCTACATATTGTGATGATGCAGAACATGTGGGGAAACCTTCATTTTTTTATTTTGCTTCTAGTAGTACAGTATTTATTAATAAATGTATCATGTGTTTTGAAATGATCATGTTTGTGATTTTAATGATGTTGTGGTCAAAGTGACTGTTTTGGTTCTTACTTTTTCCAAAATTTACCCAGTTACTATAATAATTTTTTCTTGGACGTAGAACTCGTCGATCCTCCTATGAAAGGTAATTCATTTACGAATCTTCTCTAATAAATAAAAATTTTTTTGCCAAATGTTATCTTCTCATTCATTTGGACACATGATATTTTGTAGAATTTTTTAATTTTCTATTTTCCACTTGTCATTTTATTAAATTAAAATTCCATATTTAATATGTAAGGTATTTATTAGAAAGACTTTATATATGTAATGTATTCAATATATTAAAGTCTCATTAATTTTAATAATTCAAACTTTTTTTTCATTTTTTTTATTAATTCAAACTTTTCAAATTATTAAAATTTCATATTTAATTATTTTTTTAAACAAACTCATTTAATACATGAGTCTCACACCTAGTTGATGAATAGACGAGTAAAATCAATTGTTTTTTACTCTAGGATCGCATTTTTTATTTCTTTTTCCTAAAAGTATGGTTTTGACTCTAGGTTGTAAATGGACATATCATTCTCCCATTATTTTGAAGAAAATGGCGAGGTTCGGTTTTGATTTCTTGGATATCGATAGATGGTTTTTGAAGATATTGTCACAACTTCTTTAAAATAACCTTAAACTTTTGTTGAAAGACATTTCGACTACTCGAATGGAATTGAAAGCCAACTTTCAAGAAAAATTAGGGCGTGTTTGGCATGGAGCTTTTGGAAGTGTTTGAGAGTTTCTAGCTTTTAGTTTTTGACAAAACACTCTAATTTAAACAAAAAATTTTGTTTGATAGTACAAGCGTTTAACTTTTAATTTAAACAAAACGCTCCAAATCTAAAAGGTACTTCATGTAGCGTTTAACAAAACGTTAATGAGTTTTTGAAATAAATTTCCATAATATATATATATATATATATATATATATATATATATATATATATATATATATATATATATATATATATCAATTGTTCTTTTATGTAATTTTATATATTTCAAAAGTTTCCAGCTACTTTTGCCAAACACTCATATAACAAATAAAAACTATAGTTTCCTGCTACCAGCTACCCGCTAACCGCTTCCAGCTATTAGCTAATTTTGTCAAACATACCCTTAATGTGAAGACCTTATAGATAAAGAAAACGCTAAGAAGGCTTAAATTAAAGATTAAGTCCAATGTATTTGAAAAGTTGGTGGATCGATGTTTATTTTTTGAAGCTCAAACGGAAGATCGAATCCAATCAGCCTCCCGTTTCAATAAAATTACAATTTGTGAAATGTGAACGTTTATTTGCTGAAGCTACTTTTTCGTTGGTGGGAATTTAAAAATAATAATAATAATAATAATAATAATAATAATAATAATAATAATGTCTGGGACTGATAGCTTGAGTTTTGTTTTTACTAAGGTACGAGATAGTTTTTCCCCCAATCCACTCAACTCACTGTCATATCAATTTTTTCGTCTCTTTTTTTCATCTTTCCCAACCCAAGATAAATGGAAACCCTATCTTTTGTAACTCATTTAACACACTTGCCACATCATTATTTTTTATTTAATAAAATTAGAAATTATGTAAACTAAAAACGAAAAAGGTATTGGATTGGTTTTGTGAAGTTCAAAATGCATCACTACACAATTGCTTCTAATTCTATCTGATGATCTCCTCCATCCTTCCCCAATCACATACGGTTGACCTCTCTTCACCATCTGCAATTTTGTATTCTTTGTCGCTGCCAGCATCACCACCACCAGGTATAATTACTCTTTCTGGTTTGTAATCACAGTCATTGCGACAACCTACACTATCTCCTCCCTACTCCCTGTTTCCTTTTCCTTTTCTCTTTATTAAGATGCAAACATGGGTGGATCTCATATCTCCTCAATCGTGAAGGATTAAAACCCTAATAGGGTTTGTTTCTTTTTCTATTTTTTCAATCATAATTGTTTTTGGGATTTATACTTGTTACTCCACAAACTTTGGAAAGTATTCCCTTTTTGGCTTTAATTCAGATCAAAGAGGCACTATAGAAACAAGAAAACGAGAATAAATCCTAGGTATGTGGGTAATTTTTTGTGGGTGTGTTCTATTCCATGAAATTGGATTAGTTCATCTTCTCTTTTTGTGATTGATATTTGGGCTCTAACCATGTTATTTCAACTTTGATTCCTCTTAATTGCATTAGCTTTGAGAAGGACAAACAATTAACTATAAAAGTTGTGGAGCAGTCGAAGAAAAGGGATGTGTCATTTTTGGGGAAACGACTAGTATATATATATATATATATATATATATATATATATATATATATATATATATATATATATATATATATATATATATATATAACCGGACTCCCTCTTGGGACATGGTAAAAGCTGATATTTTCAATATTGTATTGAATTTCAAAATCCTTTTTTATTTCTGAAGTTGGCAATTTCTCTATCATTGCATTAGTCCCTAAAGTTAAAGACATGTTGTGTGTCAATGATTTTCGGTCTATTAGCCTTTACACTATTATACACGATTATTTTAAATTTGTTGGAAAATATTTGTTTGTAGTTATCAGAGATGTTATTCGTGGTAAGCAGACGTCTTTTATCAAAAGACGTCAAGTTCTTGGTGGACCTTTAATGTTATAAGTATTCAATTGTGATAATGTTGAGAAAAAGAAGCTTTGGTGTTTAAAGTACACTTTGAGAAGGAGTATGATTCCTTGGAATAATGTTATTTGGACGATATGTTATGTAGTATGGGTTTTGGCAATAAGTAGTGTACTTGCGTAATGGATTGTTTGAAATCGAACACATCTTCTATTTTATTAAACAATTTCCCCATTATAGAATTTCCTATAAAATGTGATTTATGCAAAGGGGTCCACTTTGAGCTTCATGTATGTTGGTGATTTGTTTCACTAATGTGATTTAAATGTAATGGGATTACTTTTGTTGACCAAAAGTGTTCTTGATAAATATTAAACAAGTAAGGAAGGTGTGGAGTGCACACTTGTTTAAGTTTATTCTAGATTAAAAGTAGACTGTCATTTAGGGGCGAAGCCCCTGAACGAACGGGGGTCCAGGGGCAGCGCCCCTGGAAGCGGGGTCCAAGGGGCGGCAGCCCCTGGCGGGGTCCAAGGGGCAGAGCCCCTGGCTGGGATCGAGCTTGTTGACTGTTGCCAAACTGTTTTATAACAATTTTGACAGTTTTCAGACAAAGAAGGTATTTAACCGATTTTGGTCAGTTTTTTCTGTTACTTACGAAAATTCATATACTCATTCTCTGTTCTTTTCTCTTCTGAGTCTTATGCAATCAAAGATTAGGGAGTACCACCCAATACTTTGATTTGATAGTGAAATCACAATTCTCAGAATTTCCACGACTATTTTATCCTTATTATCTTACAATGTAGCCATGACAAACAATATTCCTAATTAATGGTGTTTTTTAGGGTGTTGAAATTGGTAATGTTAGACTTCTATATTTCACATTTCTTTTGCGGATGATGTTATTCTTAGATTTTGGACCATAGAAAATGCTAGAAACTTAGTATGGACGTGTCAACTTTTATTAGCTTTTGAGACGAAAGTAAATTTGCAAAAAATAACTTATTGGAGATTAGTGTTTCAGCAGTAAAAGTGGAGAATATTGTTTCCATTTGTCCGACTCCCAGAGTGAGCTCCTTCTATTTCGGTCTTGTATGGATATTACTAAACTTTTCTTTGGGCTGAGGATGTGTCAACCCGTGCACATGGAGGAGGCGACGTTGTTTTTTGACAATGGGTTGCGCGGGGCAATTGAGGACATTGTGGTTTGTGGCGGCCCTTTCTTTGGCGATATATAGTGACGAATTGCTTCCCTACTTATTAGATTTGGTGGTTTGAGTTTATACTCAGCAGTAGATGCTAACTCATATGCTTTTGTTGCCTCAATGGCCCAATCTTGGATATTGCACGATCACATCTTACAAGATAACGACATATATGGTATAGATTCTGATTATGTTTGTGTCTTGACTTCTCTTCATAACAAGCTTTCAGGCATTGACCTTAGCATTTTTACTACTAAAGACACCCCCTAAATCCTAGAATACACTGGTCAGTGCTCTTTTTAGTAAAATTGACCAAAATATGGAAGTGAATCTCAATATGACGACTCAACATTAAAGTAGTTTTTCAGTGTTTACGTGCAATACATGCTCAAGATTTTCTTCTAACTATCCCTATAGATGGGCTTGACCAACATATGTCTCCTGTGGTGTATCATACTATCCTCAAATATCGACTCATTATCCTAATATTTTCAACTGACGAGATATGTATGGTGTGCTGCAAGGCATGTTTGGATTCTTTTGGAGAGTATGCGGTTCATTATAAAGTACTCCCGAAGTTCAAATGCAGGCACGATATGGTTAGGAATGTTTTGTTTGACATATTTAAGTGTGTCGGTGTAACGCCACTGTTTCTAGGCTAAAGCATTAATGATGATGTAATAGTGTAACGCCCGGGTTTCGAGGCTAAGCATTTTTAGACAATGTAATAGTCTAGATCAACTATTGTAGCTCTTTTGAAGTAATAAAACTGATATATTTGAATACTATGTGAATTATGTGTATTACTTATTTATATATGTATAATAAATAAAGGATAAAAATAAGCGTCAAAATTCAAATGTGACATAAACTAGATATCTTTACATAAAGTTTTAGTGGTCGAAACAAGGATTCCGGAGATATAAAGAACGATGAAATCCGAATTATAACGAAGAAGTTATGACCCGTCGAAGTTTCGCGACGAAACCGACACGATACCGGGAGACGTAAATAGTGAATTTACGATAGAGCGAGTTTTAACCTTAGCGATCTACACGAAAGTCGTAGAATACGTTAAACTGAGAGCGTCCATAAAAATAACGCCCTAATCTGACTTCGTATGAGATAGTTATGATTTTTCGAAGTTTTGGCTTAACAGTGTACAACCCGAAGTTCGAATATTACATCGAACTGTTTTTAGCCGACAAAACCTAAACAAGAATCAAAGATTTCGTTATTTGTAGTGCAACGATAAAAAGACAGACGAAAACGGACGTCGGATGAAGAAGTTATGAATTTTTAACGGACTAATCATGTCCTGGCCTGTTAAAAATATAACTTTTAAAATAAAGTCAAAATTAGCCTATACGAAATAATGTAGTAAGACTTATGTTGTACTGTTTATGCTTTTGATCTGTATCGAACATGACATCCCGATTCTTTTAATGAAATACATTTCTTTGGAAATGCTTTTGATAAATCTTTATCATATTTTGTTTTGGGACAAATTCCGCAACAATTTTATTTAAAATGTTACTCTGATTTTCAAACAAGCATAAACAAAATCGGTCTTTTCTGGCCGTGAAAATGGGGAGGTCACAGTTGGTATCAGAGCATTAGTTTAAGCGAACTAGGAATTTGTAGGATTTCTAAACTTAAACTTAGAATGCTAAGCGATGATTGTGAGATGTGACCACTAGCTTATTTAGGAAAGTATGCCTAATATGCTTTACGTGCTAAATGATTTATGCCTTATATGTTGTTATTTGTTCGGATCTATGGTCTGTTGCCGACCGGATCTGTAAACCTTATGTGTTTAGGATTCTAAACGTACGACTAAGATATTAGAACTAACATGTAAACGTTTCGAGGTGATAAGGATGATTTAAGCGTCAATCCTAAATAAAGATCTAAATTCACCTTATTCGATGTATAGATCAAGATGGCAAGGACGCGTAGCGGAAACGTAAACACAAATGAAAATAGGAATCAACCCCCTCAACCTCCAGTGATACAACAAATACTTGTTATTGTAGAAGGGGCACTTAAGCCAATGACGATGGCCGGAGTGCAAGCGACGATCCAGATGATGTTGGATCGCTAAATGGAGGAAACAAGGCATTTACTTCAACAGAACCGAGAAGAACTTGCGGTACCAATTGAATAGCCCGAGCTGAATGATGGGCAGTCAGAAGGAGGAAACTACAGTGGGACTGTTGGTCAAGCCAACCCACCGATAGTTAGGCGAAACCACCAGGATGGAGGAAATGACAGGCGTGGATGCAAATACAAGGATTTCATGGCATCCAAACCACCGTGTCTACCTGGAAGCCCGACGCCGGTGGAAGTCATGAAATGGATCTCCAAGATGGAGACGATGTTTGAGAGTTGTGAGTGTAGCAACAGGCAGAAGACTGCTCTCGTGGTTCCTCAATTGAAATCTGGAGTACTAAGCTGGTGGAAGGTACTAGCTGATTCAATGCCCAAAGGTGAAGCAAGCAAGATGTCATGGGAGGATTTTCTGGTGCAGTTAAAGATGCAATACTGCTCTGGGCAGGATCTTTTGGAGATCAACAACGAGTTCCAGAATCTGAAGAAGGGAAGAATGAGCGTTACTGAATACGCTGCGAGCTTTACAGAGAAAATGAAGCTTGTTCCTCACCTCGTCCCAACTGAACTCTCCAAGGTTAACAAGTTTGCCCTCGGATTACCAGCAGACTTCGGTCCAATGGTCAAGCAAACAACCACTATGAAAGCCGCCATCTGGGCTGCTAAGAATATGGAAACCCAGATACAAGAAAAGGGTATGGAGAGAGTGGAGGATGGAGAGAAAAGGAAATTTGATGGATCCTCGAGGTCCGGCAAGAAGAGTAAATTCTCGAAGTTTGGTTCGAAAGGAAGAGGAGCCGAAGCAAAATGGTGCGAAAAATGCAAGAAGAAGCACCAAGGAAAATGTGACGGAGGGGTCACGTGTTTCAAGTGTGGAAAGCCTGGGCACTATGCCAACGAGTGCACGTTCACTAAGAAGGCCTGTTACAAGTGCAACGAGGAAGGACACATTTCGAGGGACTACCCGAAGAAGAAGGAGGTACGAAGACCCAACATTCCACCGAAGCCGAAGGGAAGAGCCTTCCAAATGACGCTCGAGGATGCGAAGGAGGCAACAAACATCACTTTAGGTACCTTTCTTGTAAATGGTTTGTCTGCCAATATACTGTTTGATTCCGGAGCAAACTACTCCTTTGTGTCACATAATTTTGGTGGGAAACTAACATTGCATGTAGAAAAACTTGATAATGCCTTAGTTGTAGAAGTTGCCAGTGGCAAGTTCATACCTGTTAGTGATCATATTAGGAACATCGTCATCGACCTAAACGGAAACGAATTCCACGAGGAGCTATTACCCATAGAGTTAAACGGTTTCGACATCGTTTTGGGAATGGATTGGCTTAGTGCCAACGATGCCGAGATATTATGCCGAAAGAAGATAGTAAGAGTAAACCCACCCAGAAAAGAGTCATTCATGGTGTACGGGGACAAACGTAGAGTAAATTCTAGAATTATCTCCCTGATGAAAGCCATAAAATGTTTGTCCAAAGGATGTGCATCATATATGGCATTTGTGATCGATGCTAAGAAGGAAAAAAAGGAGGTGCAAAATATACCGGTCGTGTGTGATTATCCGGAAGTCTTTCTCGAAGATCTTCCCGGATTACCACCTGATAGAGAAGTAGAGCTTCGAATAGACTTGTTACCAGGGACGAAACCAATAGCAAAAGCACCATACCGACTAGCACCGACGGAGATGAAGGAGCTCATGACGCAACTTCAAGATTTGTTGGATAATGGTTTCATTCGACCTAGTTCATCACCCTGGGGAGCTCCGGTGTTATTCATGAAGAAAATGGACGGAAGCATGAGAATGTGTATAGACTACCGAGAGCTGAAAAAGGCAACAGTGAAGAACAAGTATCCATTGCCAAGGAATGATGACCTATTCGATCAGCTGCAAGGCTCGAGCTATTTCTCAAAGATCGATCTCAGGTCAGGATATCATCAGCTAAAGGTAAGAGAGCAGGATATTGAGAAGACTGCATTCAGAACAAGATATGGACACTACGAGTTCTTGGTTATGTCATTCGGACTAACCAATGCACCAGCAACGTTCATAGATTTGATGAATAGGGTTTGTAAACCATTCCTCGATAAATCCGTGATAGTGTTCATAGACTACATTCTGATATACTCAAGAAGCCAGGAAGAGCATGGCGAGCATCTACGAGAAGTATTAGAAGTGCTGAAGAAGGAGAAGCTATATGCAAAGTTCTCTAAGTGTGATTTTTGGATCCGAGAAGTCCAATTCTTTGGTCATGTGGTTAACCAGGAAGGAATAATGGTTGACCCAACAAAAATCGAAGTTGTATTGAAGTGGGAAAGTCCAAAGAGTCCTACAGAGATTCGAAGCTTTCTAGGATTAGCTGGATATTACCGACAATTTATCCAATGCTTTTCTTCGATAGCTGCTCCATTGACAGCGTTGACCCACAAAGGAGCCACATATACATGGAGCAAGAAACACAAAGAGACATTCTAGAAGCTAAAGAAGAAGTTATGCGAAGCACCGATTCTTTCTCTACCCGATGGAGTTGAAAACTTCGCGGTGTATAGCGATGCATCGGGAGTCGGGTTAGACTGTGTTCTGGCCCAAAGAGAAAAGTTGATAGCATACGCATCTCGACAATTGAAGGAGCACGAAAAGAACTACCCCACTCATGATCTGGAGTTGGCAGTGGTAGTATTTTCCTTAAAGATATGGAGGCATTACCTCTATGGCATGAAGTGCAAACTTTTCACTGATCATAAGAGTCTCCATTATCTCTTTAATTAGAAGGAATTGAATATGAGCCAACGACGCTGGTTGGAATTACTCAAGGACTACGATTGTAAGATACTTTACCACCCAGTAAAGCAAACGTTGTCGCTGATGCTCTCAGTCGAAAAGTCAATCTTGAAAGGAAAAGGCCATGAGCGTTGAGAATTGAAGTCGTCTCGACGATTGTGGTAAGCATCAGGAAAGCTCAAGAAGAAGCTTCAGAAAAGAATGACCGAAAAGAAGAACGTTTGGGAAAGACGTTGGTATTCGGTACAAACCGTCAAGGACTGAAGGTATTCCAAGATCGGATTTGGGTACCTAAGATGGGAGGAATAAGAGACCTTCTGATGGAAGAAGCGCACAAGACCATGTATACGATTCATCCCGGTAGCACTAAAATGTATAGGGACCTAAAACCCTACTACTGGTGGCCGACGATGAAGCTTGATGTTGCGAAGTATGTGGCCAAGTGTGTGAAATGTGCGAGAGTTAAAGCACAACATCAGAAACCATATGGGAGTTTAGAACCTTTACCTGTACCCATGGGTAAATGGGAAGACATCACCATGAATTTTGTGACTAAACTGCCCAGGACGAAGAACGGACACGACATGATTTGGGTGGTCATGGATCATTTCACTAAGAGTGCACACTTCATATCTGCCAACGAGAAGTTGTCTATGGATAAGCTCGCAAATGCTTACGTGAAGGAAATTGTATGACTTCATGGTGTTCCTCTAACGATTGTATCAGATCGTGATAGTCGTTTCACGTCAAGATTTTGGAGAAGCCTACAAGAGGAATTGGGTACGAAATTGTGTTTGAGTACGGCATACCATCCGTAAACTGTTGGTCAGAGCGAAAGAACGATTCAGACACTGGAAGATATGCTGAGAGCATGTACCCTCGAGTTCCAAGGGAACTAGGACGAGCGCTTACCTCTGGAAGAATTTACCTACAATAATAGTTTCCAATCGAGCATCAAGATGGCACCCTACCAAGCTTTGTATGGAAAGAAGTGTCATACGCCGTCTTGTTGGCTTGAAGCCGGAGAGAAGTAGTTTATGCGCCCCGATATAGTCCATGAGACTGCTGAGAAACTGAAGATAATCAGTGAAAGGATGTTAGCAGCTCAGCATCGTCACAAGAGCTTTGCTGACAAGAAAAGACGACCGACGACCTTCAAAGTTGGGGATTCAGTTTTTCTTAAAGTCTCACCATGGAAGGGACTTATAAGATTCAGGAAACGAGGAAAGTTGAGTCCAAGGTTTATTAGACCGTTCAAAGTTCTTCAGAAGATTGGGAACCAAGCCTACAAATTCGAATTACCCAAAGAACTAGATGGTATTCATAACACCTTCCATGTGTGTTATTTGAGAAATTTCATGGGAGAAGTTCCCGACATAATCCTGATCTCAGAGTTAAGAATGGATGAGAATAAGAGGATAATCGAAGAGCCTGAGGCAATTGTTGACCGTAAGACTAAAAAGCTACGACGCAATATGGTCGACTTAGTGCTAGTCTGATGGAAACATTTGAATGGGCCGAATCTCATTTGGGAAACAGAAAGTGACATGATGAGTCGCTACCCACATCTGTTTGTTGATGCATGATTGCGGGACGGAATCATCCTAAAGGGGAGAGAATTGTAACACCCGGGTTTTGGGGCTAAGCATTTTTAGACAATGTAATAGTATAGGTCAACTATTGTAACTCTTTTGAAGTAATAAAGATGATATATTTGAATACTATGTGAATTATGTGTATTACTTATTTACAAATGTATAATAAATAAAGGATAAAAATAAGCGTCAAAATTAAAGTGTGAGAAAACTCGATATCTTTACATAAAGTTGTAGTGGTCGAAACAAGGATTCTGGAGATATAAATGATGGGTTTTAGCCATAAGAACATCTTATGTGCTCATACAAACCCTAATGCTTGGATCTAGGTTTCTCTATTGTACATGCAATTCATCCAAGACTTTAAACCCTAGATCTAGTATATGATAATCAATACAACATATGAATTAGGGTTTAGATCATACCTTTATTGTCATGTAGTAATAACAATCTCAAATCCTCCTTGTAATGACTTTAGAAAGCTTAGAGTCACAAATGTCACTCCTCTAATGGTTCACAAACACCAAGAGCAAGAGGATGAAGAAGAGAAGAGAAGGAGGCTGGCCAAAACATGTGGAAACCCTAAGGATTCAGTTGCCCACGTTTTTGGTGCCCAAGGGGTCCTTAAATAGTGAGGCTATTAGGGTTATCTAACAAGGAAACCCTAATTTGGATGCTTAGGCCCTAAGCAACCCATGTACTCCATTCTTAAAGGCCTTTGGACGATTTCTAATGGGTTTCTCCACAGAATTCGTCCACCCCTTTAATATGGAGTCCATTAGCCCAATATTCAACTATCACACAATTGACAGTTCTAGTCCCTTAAGTTTAATTAATGTCTTTTAGCCACAAACTTAATTCTTATTAATTCTTGACTAATATTAATTAAACAATATGATTTCTCCTTTAATATAATATATTAATAAATCATATTTAATCCTTTCTCTCCATAATTCATCCTATCAAGTTGCTTTGATGAAGGCAACCCAAAAGGACCATGCACCATCGGGTCAAGTACATACCAAAATAGTTATGGACTTAGACACTAATCCAACAGTCTCCCACTTGGATAAGTCTAATAACTATTCTGCATATGACTTCAGAATCCTGATCTGCAATCGTAGCTTTCCAAAGCCGCTGTCAACTCTGATCTTATCAGATACGCGTGTCCTTTAGATAAGGGATCATATATTCCTCCATTCTATATATCGTATAGATATGAGACATGAACTTAATCATTCTTTCTATACTATTTCCCGACTTCCGATTTATGAAGACTGATAACAGACTACAATTTGAACACATCAAATTAGTCCCGGCTTGGCCAAGCGCTTAGGTGCCATCACTAAATCATCGAGAGGCCCAAAGATATCGCTTTTATCCTACTTTGGATAAAAGGAACGGATAGACTTCGACTCAATGCTCGCTTGCACTCACTTACCGAATTACACACAACAATATGTTTTATAACACCAAGTTACTGGTGCGTTTACATATCATCAATGTGCAACCAACTCGCAAGATACAACTCACACATCTCGGTTTCAAGAATATAAGATGTTATCATCTCACCAATCACTCGTGATAAAATCCATGAAGTGATCCAAGTGAGCGTGGGTTTAATCCAATGCCCAAATCATATTCATAACCACTCATGAACGTTGCAGCAAACAATTGATTATGTCTAATACACTTTAGACAATCCACACACCAATTTACGACAGTCTTCATTCATACCTACTTCCAACATATGAACGACTGTGGTCTGTTCGAATAATTTGACTATTCTGAACCAATTAAATCATTCAGGAAGTCAAAACATGCAAAGTAAAACACAAGAATAATACTAATCCCATATGGCCTCAACCTTTGAGTATAAATAAAACACCTTTTATTTATCACCATATCGATTACTCATTATTTGTTGTTTCGGGTAATCAACTTCTTACTTGAATTATAACTACACTTGTCCCATGCTCTTAGCATGCACACAATGCCAACCTATGGTCCTTACTTTGTGAAATATATCAAATGAACACATTTCCAATCAGACTCATTTCACAACTCCCAATCCTTATCATAAGTATAAGAATATCAAATTCTTTCCACTTATAGAATATGTTAGATTCTAACATTTTATGCAATGATTCTTTTGTAATGTCACTGCACTAAGGTCACAATGACTATTTCCAATGAATTACAAAGCTCTCTATCGGAAATTGTTACAAGACAATTCCATAGATGTGATGTCTCTCACTCAAAGTACATTCCTTTGAACATCCTTCTTGCATAAAATTTTCTAATCTAGACATAGATTCTTAATATCCAACTCCTAATATGGAAACCCTTCCATACTTACCATATGACAACTCATTCTTAATAGAGTCTTATCTATTCATAATAATGTCGATATACTCCATCCAATATGATACTTCCAACTACTCACAAGTGACCAATCCTTAGCAAGCTTTGGATCGTCCTTTGATAGTTGTTTAATTATCTTAGTCAAAACCGATTCTAGTCCTTTTTCCCTCTAAATGCGCTAGACATTTGGTAAATTTTAGAATGGTCAAATATTATAGCATTTGCAATCTATCCTATACCTGAAGCGTATGGGACACGATGCATAATGTCTTACATAAAGATTTGATACTTTATCAATCTTTTGCCATAATATATTATGTGTCACGTTCTTATGATTCGAATTATGAAGAGGAATGCCGTAATCATAATCGAAATTTAAGAACTCACTATGTATCCTTGACTAAGTTTATTAACATTCCATAACCTAAGCCTTTAGTTTTGAAATGAAGCATAATATTCTCTCCCTTAATTATAGAAAAACAACTATTTAACCCTTGCAACTTTGCAAAGTATGACTCTTGTTTTCTACAATTAATATTGCTAACTTGCAATACTTGCCTTAGTAATCATGCAATCATAACATTTATGCTCCCACTATTACGATGATTATTATAAACATAACACTTATGCTCCCACTAGCTTTGACATGTATTCAGAAACCAGCATAACTTCCAGAAAAACAATACCTATTGAATTTCTTAAGTTCGTATTTTTTTAATACTTAATGCTTTGATAATCTTTTATCAAGCCTCTTAGTCTTATACACCATTGCATTAGATAGCTTATATGTGTGTCTAAACAATTCAGACTAATTGCCAAATCTCACAATTCGAATTATGGAAAGGGATACCGTAACCATAATCAAATTTGAGAATACAATTTCACAATCGCTATCTTCTTAAAATCTCTCCTAGTGAAAGCATTTCCTCATAGTCATCTTCATGAAAGAGGGAGTCTTATGACACTTAGATTTTAATGGTGTATTTGTACTTATCCATGCGAATTTGTCAAAACCAAAGTTTGCGGCAAATCCAAACCCTTATGGACCGAACTTTTCTTAACCTTGAACTCTTGTCTTATGGTAACACGGCTGCCCACCATGTCTTCCAAGTAGTTAAGCAGCTCACCCTTTCTTATCAATGTACTTTTCATTGATCAAGGTGCTTGCCTTTTATGCGTTCAAATGAGAACTCATAGAACTTACATGCATAATTAACTTAATTGGAACGGCATAGAAACAAGATAGTGTCAACACGATAGGTTATAAACCTCAAGTCGTGTGCTAGTGATGATTGATAAGGCTTATTCTTGATTAGTTCTTGAACCTTTTCAAGACCATTAAGACTCCCACTGACTCCTTGACATATAAGATTCTCTTGTCAATGAACATTTCTTTACAAACAAATATTCAAGAGTTAGTGTAGCTTTTATCAAGACAAAACACTTCATAAATTGGTCCTAGTTGGTCTTTGTCTTATCCAAGACATCACAACTTTCCAATTTCAAATGTGCAAGAATAAGAAAACCTTTTTCCAAATTCTACATTTGATGAATGTTATAATCTTCTTAAGACTTGTCACTCAATGTCACAATCTTAACTTTAAGACTTGTTTTGGAACGAAGTATGATTAACTTCTTAATTTAACCATTTCTTCAATTCTTGATTTCTCTTCTCAGACATACAATTGTACTAAGACTCACTTAGAGGATCAATATGGTTCTTAATCATTAAGACCTATCATAAAACATAATAAAAGATACTCTCCCTTCTTCTTAGAATAAAGAAACTTTTATCTTTCTGCCTACTTGATTCTTCTCATTCGTTTTGCTATTGATTTAAACTTTTTTCAATCAATTCAGAATTACACTTACTCTTATAAGTATAATCATATTTACTAAACTCTTAGTAAATCACGACGAATATCTTTGTTACTCTTGTGGTGGACTTGATCAACACACAACTTTGTGTACTCGATCTCCTAGTCCTTCACTTAACACTTTGTCAACGACTTAGTCTAATTTCCAAATATGAAATTTCTCATTCATCGTGCAACCAAGTTGCATGATTCCAAGTTTCTGTCCAATTGAAACTTGGGCGATGAGAAACTCTCCTTATTTGGTAAATTCTCAACATTTCCAAAATTAACATAATTAAGAATCACATCCATTCGTTGTAGAAATATGCAAATATCAATTTTTCATAACGACTTCATTGCAAGGAAATAAATAAATAAATAAATGAGTCAAACCAAAATTTATTTTATTCATAAAAGCAGCGGAAAACATTTGTCCTTACAATGCAAAATCAACTGAAAAACTATGTAATCAAATATTCCTAACAACTCTATCGTAACTTTCTAATCTCAAAATCTAATCTTCGAATCCATGTGATCGAGATCCATTTCTTCGTAATTAGACTCATCTTGCTCTTTCATCAAGCGTCCTCTCTTTTCACTGATCCTGCAAAACATTCAAATGTAATCTTATCACATTATGTATTAAGAACCAATGAATAGGAACTTAATGGAGTTAGATAGTGGATTTTACCTGAAGCACAACCATACTCTTTGACTCTCCCATCTTCTGGACTCTTCAGGCTCTTAGGGCAGACTTGTATCCAACGCCCTTTCTCTTGGCAGCAAATACAGGTTGGTTCTCCTAGAACGTCCTCGGAAGCATGGTTGGTTGATTTTCCCAACAAATATGCTCCATTGCTTTGCCAAATCATTTCTGATTCAGCAGCAATGAGCATGTAAGTTAGGTCAATGAGGTTTGCGTCATGATCCATCATATAATACTTTCTTTTGAACTCATTATATGATTCAGGGAGTGACTGCAGAACCCAGTCCACAGCCAACTTACCAGGGAATGATGCACCCAACACTATCAACCTATCGATGTGTGATTTCATTCCTAGAATGTGGGCACACACGGGTTTACCATCTTCATGTTTCATTTCCAATAGGGCTTTAGTGACATTGAACCTTTCAATTCTTCAATCTTGTGGGTTAGAAAGAATAATCGGAGGAGGTGGAGGAAGTGAAGCATGATCTCTTGTTCCTCAATTGAATCGTGGAATATCATCTTCATGTGGAATGCTTGTTCCACAGGATTTGGGAAGACCATAGTTGTCTTACTTTGACATCTACAAAATGGAAGAAAACAAATTCAAGTTAGTTGATTGAATGAGTCCTTAATAAATCACCCAAATGAGATAATAAGGCTAGGAACCAACACAATATTCTACAACTCGGGAGAGGGATGCCGTAACCCAAATTGCAGAACATTTGAAGGTAAGTGAATGACGATTCACTAATTTTCCACCATAAAAAACGAAAAACAGATTAAGTTTTAAATGTATTGAAAACTCCTAGATCCTATGAGATTCATTGAACTTTTCAATGGCATGTTTAAATCTCGATATGCCCCTCTAGTTTGTGACTGGGATGCCGAGGATCACAAAACGGGTGTGAATAACCATGCAAATTTACATGGTGCCCCCACATGTTACAGTCACCTATTCAATGTGCCGGTTAACCACAAACGCTCCACCGAACTATGACAAACATTGAGTCACCCTTTGCTACCTTTGCTTAGAACCATTTAGTGTGCCGGTTAACCACACACGCTCCACTAACGTCTTCGCAAGGGTACAATGTGTAATTTCATGGAATTGCATCAATTCACTTTTGCCTAAAGTAACTAAGATTGTGAATTTTATGAAAACAGTTAGTTACTTTTATACTTCATTATACTTATAATGGAAGGTTTCTGTCCTATCCTACTCGATCGGCTAACGACCCTCCACTAGTCAAGAGTGCGGTGGGTAAGAGTGGATACCCATTCAATCGCCATTTTATAGGCAATTTCCTTAAACACCCCTTATAGACCAGCTTCGTGAATGAGGCCTACTAACGGTAAGACTGACTTTTACTTATACATATATATATATATATATATATATATATATATATATATATATATATATATATAATGTTAGACTTTTAATGTTATATATAGTATAGGGTGTATTTTACACTTTTAAAATACTAGGTGGTCTAATTTAATAATTATACTTTTAATTTAATTAAACTGTACACCAAAACTTTATGGATTTACTAAATCTCTTTTAATTATACACTTTAATTCATTAATAAAACCATAAGGGTGTTATTTGAATTTTTCAAAACAATACTAGGGTTTTAGAATTTAACATTCCTAAATTAAACTTTTAATTAACTTTTAAATTCCAAAACTTGAGGGCAAGTTTTGAAACATTTTTCAAAACATTAGGGTTTCAACTATTTAAATTTCGAAACAAAACTTTTGAGTTCAAATTTAAACTATAAAACCTAAAGGGGAAAAATTGAAACTTTTCATAACACAATGATCAAATATCAAATAATATAAATTAAACAGTTTATTTTATCATTATCTATATTTGACCTAATTTCAATTTCTTGCAAAGTAAGTTACCCAATTAATACAAATAATCAAACTTTATCATATAAGGAAGTTATTATCCAATTAATTGGTAATTATCTTTTGTTTAATCAAGGATATACTCATAAATATGTATAAAATCGGATTTTAATGATCTAAAACAGATAAGGCAAGTATCCATGAGTAAAACAGCAAGAAATCCTGAAAATAGCTCCATCTGACGCTCGAACTCGCCGAGTACCACACTGGACTCACCGACTTGAGGCCTACTCGCCGAGTACATTGTGGTACTCGCCGAGTTCATCAAGCAGGGAGCTCAAAAAACGTTTTTGCAACTTGAACAAACATACAAAGCATCAATACAATAGAAACCAATCAAGGCTCTGATACCACTGATGGGTTTTAGCCATAAGAACATCCTATGTGCTCATACAAACCCTAATGCTTGGATCTAGGTTTCTCTATTGTACATGCAATTCATCCAAGACTTTAAACCCTAGATCTAGTATATGATAATCAATACAACATATGAATTAGGGTTTAGATCATACCTTTATTGTCATGTAGTAATAACAATCTCAAATCCTCCTTGTAATGACTTTAGAAAGCTTAGAGTCACAAATGTCACTCCTCTAATGGTTCACAAACACCAAGAGCAAGAGGATGAAGAAGAGAAGAGAAGGAGGCTACCCAAAACGTGTGGAAACCCTAAGGATTCAGTTGCCCACGTTTTTGGTGCCCAAGGGGTCCTTAAATAGTGAGGCTATTAGGGTTATCTAACAAGGAAACCCTAATTTGGATGCTTAGGCCCTAAGCAACCCATGTAATCCTTTCTTAAAGGCCTTTGGACGATTTCTAATGGGTTTCTCCACAGAATTCGTCCACCCCTTTAATATGGAGTCCATTAGCCCAATATTCAACTATTACACAATTGACAGTTCTAATCCCTTAAGTTTAATTAATGTCTTTTAGCCACAAACTTAATTCTTATTAATTCTTGACTAATATTAATTAAACAATATGATTTCTCCTTTAATATAATATATTAATAAATCATATTTAATCATTTCTCTCCATAATTCATCCTATCAAGTTGCTTTGATGAAGGCAACCCAAAAGGACCATGCACCATCGGGTCAAGTACATACCAAAATAGTTATGGACTTAGACACTAATCCAACAATAAGGAATGCCGAAATCCGAGTTATAACGAAGAAGTTATGACCCGTCGAAGTTTCGCGATGCAACCGGCACGATACCAGGAATCGTAAATAGTGAATTTATGATAGAGCGAGTTTTAGACTTAGCGATCTAAACGAAAGTCGTAGAATACATTAAACTGAGAGCATCGATAAAAAGAACGCCAAAATTTGACTTCGTATGAGATAGTTATGATTTTTCAAAGTTTTAGCTTAGCAGTGTACAGCCTGAAGCTCGAATTTTAGATCGAGCGGTTTTTAGCTGACACAACCTAAACGAGAATCGAAGATTTCGTTATTTGTAGCGCAACAATAAAAAGATAGATAAAAACGGACGTCAGATGAAGAAGTTATGAATTTTTAACGGACCAATCCTGTCCCGGACTGTTAAAAATATAACTTTTAAAATAAATTCAAAATTAGCCGACGGAGCCTAAACAAAAGTTGTAGAGTACGCTCCCGCCTTCGTGTGGATATAAAGAACGTCGAAAATGGAGCTCATACACGAAAGTTACGAATTTTTAAAGTTTGTAGTCAAATTTGCGAAGTCTGGTGAGGAGCTGGTGACGTGGCAGCATCTGGGCCACCCATCGCTGATGAAGAAATGCGCTTCGGAACACGCCACGTAGCCCTCACATTACGCCCAGCGTATCCTCTTCCGAACGTGCCGCGTACGCGAGCCCTCCCTCGGCCCATCTTAAGCCACGTCGCACCATCCGGAGCCTGCCACCTGCTGACCTTATCCGAGACTACGCCCCGCGTAGTGTTGCTGAACGCCCAGCGTTGGTCCGAACTTCAGCCTATAAAAGGGCTGCGAGACTGCCATCTTTTTCACACCAATTCTCTTTCTGTCTCTCTAATATCTTTCTCTCTCTAGCTCCCCTAAGCCTCCCTAAACCCTAGGTAAAACCCCTAGCACCAAAAGGAAGCCCCGAGGCTCCCGGATTCCCGAGAAAAAAAGGGTCTTTCGGTTCGAAGTGAGCTACGCCTATGAAATTTTTAATATTGCTTTTAAATAATTATAGTAATGTTATTAGGTCCTTAAAATAATTATTTGGGCTATTATTATGAGTTATATAGAGTGTTGTTTAACGCTTATATAATAATAATAATAGCTAGACTATTAATTAGTCGCGGTTAACGTTAGACTAAACCCTAGTGGTATTGATACTAGGTTTTGTCAAGAGAAAATTGTTTTGAGATAACGAAGTGTTGTCCGAGTACCGAGTCACCACCTAATCAGGTGAGTGCATAGTCACTTTCAGCTTACACATAGATATGAAGTATTTTATATAAATTACATGTTGTGTGTGCATATTATATGTATACTTGTTATCTATGCTTGGTGAACGATTTTATACATGTTTTAAATAATTTAAACTGTATATATATTTTATATCTACAAAAATGTTTGGTAAAACATGGGTAGATCTAATAGATGATGTGTGATAAAATGATGAGAGGCCTCGATGTTGTTGTTGTTGATTCTGTCATCTAGTAGAGTATGGATGACAACCACAGACTCTTCTAGACAGTCTAGTGGAACACTAGCAGGCTTGCAACCTGTAAGTGTTTGTGAATGATGTGTTCAGCGGTGTACTCCATCCCGCTCATGGTTGCCTTTAGACATTTATTGTTGAGGAACCCCTTAGCAGTAGTGTCCATCCCGATGATGATCCTTAGGCTAGGTCCCTTATGATAGGTTTTTAGGGACATAAAGTGAGGATAACGGGAACGGGTAATCGGGTTAGTGTTGATTAATGAAATTAATCAACTTATTTATTGTGGGTTGTAAACCCTATGTGCTCACCAGGCTCCCAAGCCTGACCCACTCAGTTTTATGTATTACAGGTAGTGACGCTCGAGCATAGATGTGATGTTTTGGATGAGGGATGTTTTGATTTGTATCGAACATGACATCCGGAGTCTTTTAATGAAATAAATTTCTTTGGAAATATTTTTGGTAAATCTTTATCATATTTTGTTTTGGGACAAATTCCGCAACACTTTTATTTAAAATGTTACTCTGATTTTCAAAAAAGCATAAACAAAATCGGTCTTTTCTGGCCGTGAAAATGGAGATGTCACAAATAGTCCTAGTCAACCTTTGTAACTCATTTTGAAGTACTAAAGAGGAATTATGTGAATATTATGTGAATTATATGTTTATTTGCTTAATTATTATGATTAATGAATTAAGGATAAAAATAAGCTTCAAAAATAAATATTAAATAAAGCCGATATCTAAGGATAAAGTTGTAGTGGTCGAAACAACTATTACGGAGATATAAAGAATATTGAAATCCGAGTTATAATGAAGAAGTTATGACATGTCGAAGTTTCACGACAGAACCAACACAACGCTGTGTGACGTAAAAAGTGAATTTACGATAAAATGCTTTTTAGCCTTAGTGATCTAAACGAAAGTCATAGTGTTTGTTAAACCGAGAATTTTAATAAAAAGAACGCCCAAATCTGACTTCATATGAGAAAGTTATGATTTTTCTAAGTTTCGACTTAACATTATGCAACCCAAAACTCAAAATTTAGATTGAGTGATTTTTAGCCAAAACATTCAAAACGAAAATCAAAGATCTCGTCGATATTAGTTCAAAGGTAAACAGACAGACGAAAACGGACGTCGAATGAAGAAGTTATGAATTTTTAACGGACTTTTTCTGTCCCGGCCTGTTAAAAATATAACTTTACAAATTAAATCAAAATTAGTCGACGGAGTCTAAACGAAAGTTGTAGAGCATAGTCTGAGCTACGCGTGGATATAAAGAGAGTCAAAATGGAGTTAATATGTGAAAGTTACGAATATTTGAAGTTTTTGGCACAAACTTCGAGGCTGGTCCGAAGAGTACGCCCAGCATACTTCGCTTCGTACGCCCAGCGTACTCATGTTCGTGGTTAGAAATTGGCCATGTCGACCTCCCTTCGCAATCAACACGTATTATGCGAAAATGACACGTCCGTAGCCATGCATCTCCTACGCCCAGCGTAAGAGGGCTTACGCCCTGCGTAGAGTCTCGCATTGCAGTACGCCCCGCGTACTTGTCTTTTACGCCCAACGTAATGCTGACTTCGGTTACTATAAATAGTAACCGAGGGCTTACGGGTTATTGTTTAGAAAAGCAATTTTCTTTCACTCCCAACTCTCTTTTTAGCCTACTTTTAACCCCCAAAACCCCAGTATTATCCACGATACCCGAAGCAAGTCCCAACGCTCCGAAGTTCCCGAGAAAATTATATTTTCAAGCCGAAACTCTGTCAGCGTGAAGCCCATTTTTGAGAAAATACCACGGTTTTCATCAGAGAAAATTATTTTTAAAGCTGAAGTACTATCCAATCGTCTTCTTAACAAGTGAGTGTGTAGTCACTTTCTTCTTACACATAGATATGAAGTGTTTTCTATAAAATGCGTGCTATGTGTAATTATATTGTTTGTTTATTTGAGATGGTTGTTGAATAGATATTTTATACAAGTTTTAAACTGTATATGTATTTTTATCTACAAATATGTTGGGTAAAACATGGATAGATATAATAGTTGATGTGTGTTAATATGATGAGGGGCCTCAATATTGTTATTGTTCCAGTCATCTAGCGGAGTATAGATGACGACCACAGACTTTTCTAGACAGTCCAGTGGAACGTTAGCAGGCTCGCAACCTGTAGGTGTTTGTGAACTTAGTGTTCAATGGTATACTCCATCCATCACATGGTTGCCTTATTTGACATAAATTGCTGAGGAATCCCCTAAAGCAGTGTTGTCACCCCGATGAAATCCTTAGGCTAGGTCCCTTATGAAAGGTGTTTAAGGATGTAAAGTGAGGATAACGGGAACGGGTAATCAAGGTTATTGTGATGAAATTAATAAATTTATTATTGGTTGATGAAATTAATAAATTTATTATTATTTGTGGGTTGAAACCCCTATATGCTCACCAGGCTCCTAAGCTTGACCCACTCATATTTTTATATCACAGGTAGTGGACCCAGAGCATAGTTTGGAGGTTGAAGATGGATTTTTGGATTATAGGCCAGTAGATGTAAATATATGTTATAAGGCTTAGAATGTACTGTTTATGCTTTTGGTCTGTATCGGAACATTACATCCCGAGGTTTTGCTATATAATGAAAATATATTTCTTTAAGAAATGTTTTGATAAAATTTTATTATATTTTGTTTTGGGAACAAATTCCGCAACATCTTTTGGAAAATTACTCTGATTTTATTTTAAAAGCATAAACTAAATCGGTCTTTTCTGGACGAGAAAAATGGGATGTCACAGTTAGTATCAGAGCATTAGTTTAAGCGAACTAGGAATTTGTAGGATTTCTAGACTTAAACTTAGAATGCTAAGTGATGATCGTGAGATGGGTGTCTACTATATTTTAGACACGAGCACTAGTATATTTTTTAGGAGAGATGCCTAAAATGATTTTATGTGCTAAATGTTATATGTTTACCATATATGCCATTAGTTGTTCGGATCTATGGTCTGTTGCCGACTAGATCTGGAAACCTTATGTGTTTAGGATTCTAAGTGTACGACTACGATATTAGAACTAGCATATAAACGTTTCGGAGTCATAAGAAGAATTTAAATGTCTATCGTTAATAAAGATCTAAATTCGCCTAATTTGGTGTATAGATCAAATGGCGAGAACCCGAAGTGGAGCTGGAAATGCAAATAGAAACCAGCAACCTCAACCCCAAGTGGTGGAACAGGTGCCGATTGCAGGAGCTGCACCAAAACCCATCACCATGGCTAGAGTACAAGCCATGATTCAGGCAAAGATGGTTGAGCAAAGGGGAGAAATGAGGCAACTATTGCTGAACAATAGGATTGAACCTTCTATGCCAGTTGAACAACCTGAATTAAATGACGATCAGTCGGAGGAGGGAAATTATAGTAGATATGTTGGTCAAGTTGAACCAATTATGGTTAGGAGGAATAATCTGGAGAGGGAAAACCACAGAGATGGGCATATGTATAATGATTTCTAGGGTGCCAAACCGCCAAGTCTTTCTGCAAGCCCAAAGCCTGTTGAGATTATGGACTGGATCTTCGAAATGGAGATGGTATTTGAAAGCTGCAACTATAGCGATAAGCAAAAGACAGTATTTGCAGTCAGACAACTAAAGACCAAACTTTTAAGTCGGTGGAAGTTATTGAAAGACACGATGCCACATGGAGAATCCCTGAAAATGTCTTGGGAAATGTTCTTGGAGCAGTTAAAGATGCAGTACTGCTCAGAAATAGATCTGATAGATCTAAACAATGAATTTAAGAACTTGAAGAAAGGGAAAATGAGCATAGACGACTATGCTACTACATTTCCCGAAAAGATGAAGTTATTTCCATACTTAGTGCCAAATGAACTCTAAAAAATAGAGAGGTTCACGAACGGACTGCCAGCCGACTTTGGCCCAACAATCAAGATGGCAGGTACTCTGAAGACAGCAATCTGAGAAGCTAAAAATGTGGAAACCCAGTTAAAAGAAAGGAATCAGGAGAGGGCAGAAGTTGGCGAAAAGAGAAAGTTTGAAGGAACTTCAGGTTCCAACAAGAAAAGTAAGTTCTCGAAGTCTGGTTCGAGAAAATTCGGAGGAGGAGCCGCAGCAAAATGGTGTGATAAATGTAAGAAGAAACATGTTGGGAAATGTGACGAGGAGGTCACTGGTTTTAAATATGGAAAGCCAGGGCACTACGCCAGCAAGTGTACAACCAAAAAAAGGGTGTGCTATGGATGCCATGAAGAA
The DNA here is from genome assembly GCF_051521515.1 of Lactuca serriola. Lineage (NCBI taxonomy): Eukaryota > Viridiplantae > Streptophyta > Magnoliopsida > Asterales > Asteraceae > Lactuca > Lactuca serriola. The sequence continues at coordinate 56,151,518 of NC_136415.1, forward strand.
GGGCACATTTTAAAGGATTACCCGAAGAAGATAGAGGTAGCGAAACCTAATATCCCACCAAAGCCGAAAGCCAGAACTTTCTGTGACATCCCCAAAATCACGGCCAGAAACGACCGGTTTCATTTATGCTTTTAAAATAGTTTCAGAGTAAATCCATTGATTTAAAAGAGTTGCGGAATTTGTTCCCAAAACAAAATATGATAAAATAATATTTACCAAAGCATTTCATAAAGAAATATATTTTCATTATATAATCAAAACTCGGGATGTCATGTTCCGATACAGACACAAAAGCATAAACAACAAAATATAGACCATACAACAGTTACATATAACAACTGGTCTAATAAACAAAATAACTTGATGATTCATCTAACTTATGCTCTCGCGCCACTATCTGTAGTACAACAAAACTGAGTGGGTCAGGCTTGGGAGTCTGGTGAGCATATAGGGTTTTCAACCCACAATAAATAATTAAATTTAATTTCACCAACCAACAATAACCCGATTACCCATTCCCGTTATCCTCACTTTACGTCCCTAAAACAACATCTATTATAAGGGACCTAATCTAGGAATTTCATCGAGATGGACTTTAGCGCGAGGGGTTTCCTCAGCAATGAAAGTCCTAAGGCAAACCATAAGGGAGATAGAGTACACCGGTGAACACATCGTTCACAAAACCTATAGGTTATGAACATGCTAGCGTTCAACAAGATTGTCTAGAAAGAGTATGTGGTCGTTATCCATACTCCGCTGAATAACTAGATCAACCACAACAACATCGAGGCGTCTCATCTGTTTATCACACATCAACTATCTACCCATGTTCTACCCAACATATTAGTAGATAAAAATATATATGTTTATACATAGTTTAAAACCTCTATAGCATTCTCATTCAATACACAGTCCAAACAACAGATGAGACACATACACATAACACGTATTTCACAGAGAATAAATCATATATATGAGATAAAAGAAAGTGAATATACATTCACACATATAACAACAAAATATACACATAACATGTATTTTGTATAAAATACTTCATAATTATGCATTAGAAGAAAGTAACTACACATTCACTTGATCAGAATGTGATCGTACAACACTACGGCTTGTAGAAGTAGTATTCTTTGGTAGATCTGGAAGATCTTTACAAAAACTGGCTTCTCGCGGGCAGAGCTTCGGCTCGAGAATTGCACTTCTCGGGATCTTCGGGGCTTCGAGACTTGCTTCGGGGCTCGGGATTAATACCGGGGCTTCGGGGTATAAGTTGCACGCAAAACAATGCAAAACGTGAGAGAGAGAGAGAGAGAAGAGAAATTAAGCAAAAGGATCGGCTGCCCTCGCATGCCTTTTATAGAGGCTGAAGCCTCGCATTACGCTGGGCGTACGCTTCGTATTCGTCATCGCTTACGTCTTTGGAGCACTTGAGTGCGAGGCGGTGCATGCATCGGGGTACGTTGGGCATACTCAACTACGTTGGACGTAGTTCAGATCAGATCGGTGACTCATTCTGATATCCATCCGAATTAAAGATTAAATAATAAATATTAATTATTTAAAAACTTCAGAAATTCATATCTTCTTCATACGAACTCCGTTTTAGACGTTCTTTATATCCACCCGTAGGTGAGACTACGCTCTACAACTTTCGTTTAGACTCCGTCGGCTAATTTTGACTTTATTTTTATTATTTATTTTTAGTAGGTCGGGACAGGAAAACTCCGTTATAAATTCATAACTTCTTCATCTTACGTCCGTTTTCGTCTGTCTTTTCACCATTGCACTACTATCAACGAGATCCTCGATTCTCGTTTAGATTGTTTCGACCAAAAATCACTCGATCTCGAATTCTAGTTTCGGAATGCATACTGCTAAGCTGAAAATTAGAAAAATCATAACTTCCTCATACGAAGTCAGATTTGGGCATTCTTTTTATGCACGTTCTCGGTTTAACGAACTCTACAACATTTGTTTAGATCACTAGGGATAAATATCGCTCTAACGTAAATTCACTTTTTACGTCATTCAACGTCGTGTCGGTTCTGTCGCGAAACTTCGACAGATCATAACTTCTTCGTTATAACTCGGATTTCGGCATTCTTTATATATTCGGAAACCTCGTTTCAACTATTACAACATTATACATAGATATCGGCTTTATCTAATATTTCATTTTAACGCTTATTTTCATACTTAATTCAATTAAGTCACACAGTTAAGCACAGAACACATAATACTCAAATAATACACTTCTATTATTTCAAAACGGTTTACAAAGGTTAACTGAGAATATTACATCAACATTAATGACAAGCCCATAAACACAAGCGTTACAATTCTCTCCACCTTAGAATGATTCCGTCCCCGGAATCACACATCAACAAACAAATGCGAGTAGCAACTCATCATGTCACTCTTCGTCTCGCAAATGAGATTTGGCCCATTCGTGTGTTTCCAACGGACAAGCACTAAGTCGACGATCTTGCATCACAACTTCTTAGTCTTTCGGTCAACAATTGCCTCTGGTTCTTCAATCAACCTTTTGTTCGCATCAATTCTCAACTCCGAAAGTGGAATCGTGTCAGGAACTTTTCCTGTGAACTTCCTCAAATAACATACATGGAAAGTGTTATGAATTCCATTCAGTTCTTCTGGTAGTTCGAGCTTGTAAGCTTGGTTCCCAATCCTTTGAAGAACCTTAAACGGTCCAATAAACCTTGGACTTAACTTTCCCCTTTTTCCAAATCTTATAAGTCCCTTCCACGATGAGACTTTATGCAAAACCGAATCTCCAACTTCAAAAGTCATCGGTCTTTGCTTGTTGTCAGCATAGCTCTTTTGACGATCCTGAGTTGCTAACATTCTCTCCCTAATTATTTTCAACTTTTCAGCAGTTTGATGGACTATCTCCGGTCCCATAAACTGCTTTTCCCCAGCCTCAAGCCAACAAGACGGCGTACGACATTTTTGTCCGTACAAAGCTTGATAATGTGCCATCTTTATGCTCAAGTGGAAACTATTATTGTAGGAAAATTCTACCAAAGGTAAATGTTCATCCCAATTACCTTGGAATTCCATGGTACATGCTCTCAGCATATATTCAAGCATTTGTATCGTTCGTTCGCTCTGACCATCAGTCTGTGGATGGTAAGCTGTACTTAAACACAACTTGGGACCCAATTCCTCTTGTAGACTTTTCCAAAATCGTGAGGTGAAACGACTGTCACGATCTGACACAATTGTTAACGGAACACCTTGAAGCCTCACAATTTCCTTCACGTAAGAATTTGCAAGCTTATCCATAGACCATTTCTCCTTGGCTGCTATGAAATGCTCACTCTTAGTGAATCGATCAACGACCACCCAAATCATGTCGTGACCATTCTTTGTTCTGAGTAGTTTAGTGGCAAAATCCATAGCATTGTCTTCCCATTTACCCATAGGCACAGGTAAAGGTTCTAAACTCCAGTATGGTTTCTGATGTTGTGTCTTGACTCTCGCACAAGTCACACACTTGGCCACATACTTTGCAATATCAAGCTTCATCGTCGGCCTCCAGTAATAGGGTTTCAGGTCCCTATACATCTTAGTGCTGCCGGGATGAATTGAGTACATGGTTTTGTGAGCTTCTTCCATTAGAATATCTCTGACTCCTCCTGTCTTAGGTATCCAAATCTGATCTTGGAACACCTTCAGTCCATGACTGTTTACACCGAACACTAACGTTTTGCCCAAAAGTTCTTCCTTTCGGTCATTCTTCTTAGAAGCTTCCTATTGAGCTTTCTTTATACTTTCCACTATTTTCGAGACAACTTCAATTCTCAACGCTCTTCGCCTCTTCCTTTCACGATTGACTTTCAGACTGAGAGCATCAACAACAACATTTGCTTTACCGGGGTGGTAAAGTATCTCATAGTCGTAGTCCTTAAGTAACTGTAGCCAGCGTCGTTGCCTCATATTCAATTCCTTCTGATTAAAGAGATATTGGAGACTCTTATGATCAATGAAAAGTTTTCAATTCGTTCCATAGAGGTAATGCCTCCATATCTTCAGTGCAAAGACTACCGCCGCCAACTCCAAGTCATGAGTCGGGTCGTTCTTTTCATGCTCTTTCAACTGTCGAGATGCATATGCGATCACCTTTTTCCTTTGGGTCAAAACACAACCCAACCCAACAGCAGACGCATCGCTATAAACAGTTAAGTCTTCAACTCCATCGGGTACAGAAAGTATCGATGCCTCGCATAGTTTCTTCTTTAGCTTCTCGAATGCTTCTTTATGCTTATCACTCCAAGTATAAGTAGCTCCTTTGTGGGTCAAAGTTTTTAATGGACTAGCGATCGAAGAAAAGCCTTGGATAAACCTTCGGTAATATCCGGCTAATCCTAAAAAGCTTCGGATCTCCATGGGACTCTTCGGTTGTTCCGACTTCATCACAGCTTCGATCTTTGCTGGATCAACCATTATCCCTTCTTGGTTGACCACGTGACCCAAGAATTGGACTTCTCGAATCCAAAAATCACATTTGGAGAACTTAGCATACAACTTCTGCTTCTTCAAGACTTCTAACACTTTTGGCAAGTGTCTTCCATGCTCCTCTTGGCTTTTCGAATAAATCAGAATGTCATCTATGAACACTATCACAGATTTATCAAGGAACGGATTACAAACCCTGTTCATTAAATCCATGAATGCTGCTGGAACATTGGTTAGTCCAAACGACATAACCAAGAACTCGTAGTGTCCACATCGTCATCTGAATGCAGTCTTCTCTATATCCTGCTCTCTTACTTTCAGCTGATGATATCCTGACCTAAAATCGATCTTTAAGAAATATCTCGAACCTTGTAGTTGATCGAACAGTTCATCAATCCTCGACAACGGATATCTATTCTTTATTGTTTCCTTGTTCAGCTCTCTGTAATCGATGCACATTCTCATACTTCCATCCTTCTTCTTCACGAATAACACCGGAGCTCCCCAGGGTGATGAACTGGGTCTTATGAAACCTTTTTCCAATAACTCCTAAAGTTGCATCATCAGCTCCTTCATCTCTGTCGGTGCTAATCGGTAAGGTGCCTTTGCTATTGGTGTCGTCCCTGGTAACAAGTCTATTCTAAACTCCACTTGTCTATTTGGCGGTAATCCGGGAAGATCTTTGGGAAATACTTTCGGATAATCACACACGACAGGAATGCTCCGCATCTCCTTTTTCTCCTTCTTAGCATCGATCACGAATGCTAGATACGATGTACATCCTTTGGCCAAACACTTTATGGCTTTCATCAATGAAATGATTCCAGAATTTACTCTGCATTTATCTCCATACACCATAAATGACTCTTTCCTAGGCGAGTTTACTTTGACTATCTTCTTCTTGCACAATATCTCGACGACATTGGCACTAAGCCAATCCATTCCAAGCACGATGTTGAAACTGTTAAGTTCGATAGGCAATAATTCCTCATGAAACTTATTCCCATTTAAGTCAATTAAGATGTTTTTCATACGATGGCTAACAGGTACAAACTTGTCACTAGAAACTTCGACTAATAAATCATTATCTAGTCTATCAAAGGCAAAGCTAGTTTTATTCCAAATTCATGCAAAATAAAGGAGTAGTTGGCTCCAGAATCAAATAAAATTTGGGCAGGCAATTCGTTAACGAGAAAGGTACCTGAAGCGACATCAACTTCATCTTTAGCAGCTTCCAGTGTCATCTGGAAGGCTCTCGCCTTCGGCTTAGGCGGAGTGTTGGGTCTTGCTGCCTCCTTCTTTTTCGGGCAGTCCCTAGACATGTATCCCTCCTCACCACAACCATAGCAAACTTTCTTGGTGAGAGTGCATTCGTTGGCAAAATGCCATGGCTTTCCACATTTGAAGCATGTGGCCACTACGTCACATTTTCCATGATGCTTCTTCTTACATTTGTCGCACCATTTTGCTTCGCCTCATCCTCCTCTCGAACTAGACTTCGAGAACTTGTTTTTCTTGTTGGACTCGGAAGGTCCATCGAACTTCTTTTTCTCACCAACATCTATCCTTTCCAGACCCTTTTCCTTCTGCTGGGCCTCCACATTCTTAGCTGCTTGAACAACTGTTTTCAGAGTGGTTGCCATCTTGACTGTCGGGCCAAAGTCGGCAGGCAGTCCATTAGCAAACCTCTCAATCTTGGAGAGTTCCGTTGGCACTAGGTACAGAATTTAACTTCATTTTCTCAGTAAATGCAGTAGCATAGTCATCTACGCTCATTCTCCCCTTCTTCAAGTTTTGGAACTTATTGTTCAGATTAATCAGATCTATCTCTGAATAGTACTGCACCCTTAGTTGTTCCAAGAACTCCTCCCATGACATTTTCAGGGCTTCTCCTCGTGGCATGGTATCTGCCAATAACTTCCACCAGCTCAAGACTCCAGTCTTCAGTTGTCTAACTGCAAAGACAGTCTTCTGTTTATTGCTACAGTCGTAACTTTCAAATACCATCTCCATTTCGGAGATCCAATCCATAATCTCAACAGGCTTTGGGCTCCCAGAAAGACTTGGCGACTTGGTACCCAAGAAATTCATGTACATTCACCCATCCTTGTTGTTTTCCCTTTCCAGGTCGTTCTTTCGTTCTCCTTGAGTCCCAACTTGACTCACAACGCGACTATTGTTTCCTTCCTCCGGTTGTTCGGGAATCGGTTTGGGTTCCCCAATGGGTATGATTGGTTCGTCCCTATTTTCATGTAACATCTTTCGCATTTCTTCCCTTTGTTCAGCTAACATATCCTGAATCATGTCTTGCACCCCAGCCATCGTTATTGGCTCTGGTGCATCAGCTACGACAGGTATTTGCTCAATCACTGGTGGTTGATTCCTGTTTTCATCCGCGCTTCCAACACCACTCCTGTTTCTTACCATTTTTATCTATACACCGAATAAGGTGAAATTAGATTCTCATCCATGATAGATAATTACATCATCCTTATCACTCCGAAACATTCACATGCTAGTTCTAATACCGTCGTCATACGCTTAGAATGCTAAACACATAAGGTTTCCAGATCCGGTCGGCAACATACCATAGATCCGAACAAATAATATCATATATGGCAACATATAACATTTAGCACATAAAAGCATTTTAGGCAGTTTCCTAAAATATACTAGTGCTTGTGTCTATAATATAATAGACACACATCTCACAATCTCCACTTAGCATTTTAAGTTTAAGTCTAGAAATCCTACAAATTCCTAGTTCGCTTAAACTAACGCTCTGATACCAACTATGACATCCCCAAAATCATGGCCAGAAAAGACCGGTTTCAGTTATGCTTTTAAAATAGTTTCAGAGTAAATCCATTGATTTAAAAGAGTTGCGGAATTTGTTCCCAAAACAAAATATGATAAAATAATATTTACCAAAGCATTTCATAAAGAAATGTATTTTCATTATATAATCAAAACTCGGGATGTCATGTTCTGATACAGACAAAAAAGCATAAACAACAAATTATAGACCATACAACAGTTACATATAACAACTGGTCTAATAAACAAAATAACTTGATGATTCATCTAACTTATGCTCTCGCGCCACTATCTGTAGTACAATAAAACTGAGTGGGTCAGGCTTGGGAGTCTGGTGAGCATATAGGGTTTTCAACCCACAATAAATAATTAAATTTAATTTCACCAACCAACAATAACCCGATTACCCATTCCCGTTATCCTCACTTTACGTCCCTAAAACAACATCTATTATAAGGGACCTAATCTAGGAATTTCATCGAGATGGACTTTAGCGCGAGGGGTTTCCTTAGCAATGAAAGTCCTAAGGAAACCATAAGGGAGATAGAGTACACCGGTGAACACATCGTTCACAAAACCTATAGGTTATGAACATGCTAGCGTTCCACAAGACTGTCTAGAAAGAGTCTGTGGTCGTTATCCATACTCCGCTGAATAACTAGATCAACCACAACAACATCGAGGCGTCTCATCTGTTTATCACACATCAACTATCTACCCATGTTCTACCCAACATATTAGTAGATAAAAATATATATTTTTATACATAGTTTAAAACCTCTATAGCATTCTCATTCAATACATAGTCCAAACAACAGATGAGACACATACACATAACACGTATTTCATAGAGAATAAATCATATATATGAGATAAAAGAAAGTGAATATACATTCACACATATAACAAAAAAAATATACACATAACACGTATTTTGTATAAAATACTTCATAATTATGCGTTAGAAGAAAGTAACAACACATTCACTTGATCAGAAGGTGATCAGACAGCACTACGGCTTGTAGAAGTAGTATTCTTTGGTAGATCCTTACAAAAATTGGCTTCTCACGGGCAGAGCTTCGGCTCGGGAATTGCACTTCTCGGAATCTTCGGGGCTTCGGGACTTGCTTCGGGGCTCGGGATTAATACCGAGGCTTCGGGGTATAAGTTGCACGTAAAACGATGCAAAACGGGAGAGAGATAAGAGAAATTGAGTAAAAGGATCGGCTGCCCTCGCATGCTTTTTATAGAGGATGAAGCCTCGCATTACGCTGGGCGTAATGATCAGTACGCGAGGTGTACGCTTCGGATTTGTCATCGCTTATGTCTTTGGAGCACTTGAGTGTGAGGCGGTGCATGCATTGGGGTACGTTGGGCGTAGTTCAGATCAGATCGGTGACTCATTCGGATATCCATCCGAATTAAAGATTAAATAATAAATATTAATTATTTAAAAACTTCAGAAATTCATATCTTCCTCATACGAACTCCTTTTTCGACGTTCTTTATATCCACCCATAGGTGAGACTACGCTCTACAACTTTCGTTTAGACTCCGTCGGCTAATTTTGACTTTATTTTTATTATTTATTTTTAGTAGGTCGGGACAGGAAAACTCCGTTATAAATTCATAACTTCTTCATCTTACGTCCGTTTTCGTCTGTCTTTTCACCATTGCACTACTATCAACGAGATCCTCAATTCTCGTTTAGATTGTTTCGACAAACAATCACTCGATCTCGAATTCTAGTTTCGGACTGCATACTGCTTAGCTGAAACTTAGAAAAATCATAACTTCCTCATACGAAGTCAGATTTGGGCATTCTTTTTATGCACGTTCTCGGTTTAACGAACTCTACAACATTCGTTTAGATCACTAGGGATAAATATCGCTCTAACGTAAATTCACTTTTTACGTCATTCAACGTCGTGTCGGTTCTGTCGCGAAACTTCGACAGATCATAACTTCTTCGTTATAACTCGGATTTCGACATTCTTTATATATTCGGAAACCTCGTTTCAACTATTACAACATTATACATAGATATCGGCTTTATCTAATATTTCATTTTGACGCTTATTTTCATACTTAATTCAATTAAGTCACACAGTTAAGCACAGAACACATAATACTCAAATAATACACTTCTATTATTTCAAAACAGTTTACAAAGGTTAACTGAGAATATTACATCAAAATTAATGACAAGCCCAGAAACACATGCATTACACTTTCCAAATGACATTGGAAGCTGCAAAGGATGCAACGGATGTCGCTTCAGGTACCTTTCTTGTGAATAGATTGCCTGCCAATTTATTTTTTGATTCCGGAGCGAATTACTCATTTATATCACATAAATTTGGTGAAAGACTAGCATTGCCTATAGAAAAGCTAGATGATGCCCTAATTGTAGAAGTTGCTAGTGGCAAATTCATACCTATTAGCGATTGTATTAGGAATATCGTTATCGACCTAAATGGAAACGAATTCCTTGAGAAGATGTTACCCTTCGAGTTAAATAGCTTCGACGTAGTATTGGGAATGGATTGGCTTAGCACCAATGATGCTGAAATACTATGCAGGAAAAAGATAGTAAGGGTAAACCCGCCTGGAAAGGAGTCGTTTATGGTATACGGAGACAAGCGTAGAGTAAATTCTGGAATCATTTCCTTAATGAAAGCCAGAAAATGTTTATCTAAAGGATACGCTTCATACTTGGCATTCGTGATCGATGCTAAGAAGTAGAAAAAGGATATGCAAAGTATACCAGTGGTGTGTGACTATCCGAAAGTTTTCATTGAAAATCTTCCTGGATTGCCCCCTAATAGACAAATGGAGTTTAGAATAGACTTGTTACCTGGCACAACACCAATAGCAAAATCCCCATATCGATTAGCACCGACAAAGATGAAGGAGATTATGACGCAACTTTAGGAGTTGTTGGACAACGATTTTATTAGACCTAGTTCATCACCCTGGGGTGCTCCGGTGTTATTTGTGAAGAAGAAAGATGGGAACATGAGAATGTGTATAGTTTACAGGGAGCTGAACAAGGAAACAATAAAAAACAAGTACCCGTTGCCAAGAATTGATGAGTTGTTGGATCAGTTGCAAGGTTCGAGCTATTTCTCGAAGATTAATCGTAGGTCAGGATATCATCAACTAAAGGTAAGAGAGCAGGATATTGAGAAAACTGTCTTCAGAACAAGATATGGACACTACGAGTTTTTGGTTATGTCATTTGGACTAACCAATGCTCCAGCAGCCTTCATGGATTTAATGAACAGGGTTTGTAAACCATTCCTAGATAAATCCGTGATAATGTTCATAGATGACATTCTGATTTACTAGAAAAGCCAGGAGGAGCATGGCAGACACTTACAAGAAGTGTTAGAAGTATTAAATAATGAGAAGTTGTATGCGAAGCTCTCCAAATGTGATTTTTGGATTCAAGAAGTCCAATTTTTAGGTCATGTGGTTAACCAAGAAGGGATTATGGTTGACCCAGCTAAGATTGAAGCTATAACAAAGTGGGAACAACCAAAGAGTCCTATGGAGATCCGAAGCTTTCTAGGATTAGTTGGATACTATCGAAGATTTATCCAAGGCTTTTCTTTGATAGCTGCTCCATTGACAACTTTGACCCACAAGGGAGCTACTTATGCTTGGAGTGAGAAGCATAAGGAATCATTCGAGAAGCTAAAGAAAAAATTATGTGAAGCACTAATTCTTTCTCTACCCGATGGAGTTGAAGACTTCACAGTGTATAGCGATGCATCGGGAGTTGGGTTGGCATGTTTTCTTACTCAAAGAGAAAAGGTGGTAGCATATGCATCTCGATAATTGAAAGAGCATGAAAAGAACTACCCCACTCATGATCTTGAGTTGGCAGCGGTAGTATTTGCTCTAAAGATATGGAGGCATTACCTCTATGGCACAAAATGCAAACTTTTCAATGATCATAAGAGTCTTCAATATCTCTTTAATAAGAAGGAATTGAACATGAGGCAACGACGCTGGCTAGAGTTACTCAAGGACTATGACTGTGAGATACTTTACCACCCTTGTAAAGCAAATGTTGTCGCTGATGCTCTTAGTCGGAAGGTAAACCTTGAAAAGAAAAGGCCAAGAGCATTGAGAATTGAAGTTTTCTCGAAAATTGTGGAAAGTATAAAGAAATCTCAGGAGGAAGCTTTAGAGAAAAATGACCGAAAGGAAGAACGTTTGGGCAAAACGTTAGTGTTCGGTACAAACAACCAAGGGTTGAAGCTATTCCAAGATAGGATTTGGGTACCTAAGACGGGAGGAATGAGAAATCTAATGATGGAAGAATCTCACAAGACCATGTACTCGATTCATCCTGTCAGCACGAAAAAGTATAGGGATCTGAAACCCTACTACTGGTGGCCGACGATGAAGCTCGATGTTGCAAAGTATGTGGCCGAGTGTGTGACATGTGCGAGGGTTAAAGCACAACATCAGAACCCATATGGGAGTTTAGAACCTTTACCTGTACCCATGGGTAAATGGGAAGACATCACTATGGATTTTGTAACCAAACTACCCAGAACAAAGAACGGTCACGACATGATTTGGGTGGTCGTTGATCGGTTCACAAAAAGTGCACATTTCATTGCCACTAATGAGAAGTGGTCTATGGAAAAGCTTGCAAAGATTTACGTGAAAGAGATAGTGAAAGCTCATGGTGTTCCCCTGACTATTGTGTCAGACCGTGATAGTCGTTTCACGTCGAGATTTTGGAGAAGTCTACAAGAGGAATTGAGTACAAATTTGTGTTTGAGTACTGCTTACCATCCACAAACTGATGATCAGAGCGAATGAACAATTCAAACGTTGGAGGACATGCTGCGAGCATGTACCTTGGAATTCCAAGGTAATTAGGATGAACATTTACCTCTGGTAGAATTTTCCTATAATGATAGTTTCCACTCAAGCATCAAGATTACACCTTATCAAGCTTTATATGGGTAAAGTGTCGAACACTGTCGTTTTGGCTTGAAGCTGGGGAAAAGCAATTTATGGGACCTGAAATAATCCATCAGACTGCTGAAAAGTTGAAATTGATTAGGGAAATGATGTTAGCAGCTCAAGATCGTCAAAAGAGCTATGTTGACAAGAAAAGACAGTTGATATCATTCGAAGTTGGTGATTTGGTTTTACTTAAAGTCTCGCCGTGGAAGGGACTTGTAAGATTTGGTAAAAGGGGAAAACTGAGTCTAAGGTTTATTGGACTGTTTAAAGTTCTTCAGAGGATTGGGAATCAAGCTTACAAGCTAGAACTACCAGAAGAACTAGAAGGTATTCATAACACCTTCCACGTGTGTTATTTGAGGAAATTCACAGGAGAAGTTCCCGACATCATTCCAATTTCTGAATTACGGTTGGATGAAAATAAAAGGTTGATCAAAGAACCCGAAGCAATCGTTGACCGTAAGACTAAGAAGTTACGACACAAGATGATCGATTTAGTGCTTGTGCGTTGGAAACATACGAATAGGCCAAATCTCACCTGGGAAACGGAGAGTGACATGATGAGTCGCTACCCGCATTTGTTTGTTGATGTGTGATTCCGGGGACGGAATCATCCTAAGGGAGAGAGAACTGTAACGCCCGTGTTTCTGGGCTAAAGCATTAATGATGGTGTAATAGTCCAGGTCAACCTTTGTAACTCATTTTGAAGTAATAAAGAGGAATTGTGTGAATATTATGTGAATTATGTGCTTATTTGCTTAATTATTATGATTAATGAATTAAGGATAAAAATAAACATCAAAAATAAATAATAAATAAATCCTATATCTAAGGATAAAGTTGTAGTGGTCGAAACAAGGATTTCGGAGATATAAAAAATACCGAAATCCGAGTTATAACGAAGAAGTTATGACATGTCGAAGTTTCGCGACAGAACTGGCACGACGCTTTGTGACATAAAAAGTGAACTTACGATAAAATGCTTTTTAGCCTTAGCGATGTAAAAGAAAGTCATATTATTTGTTAAACTGAGAATTTTAATAAAAAGAACGTCCAAATCTGACTTCGTATGAGGAAATTATGATTTTTCTAAGTTTTGACTTAGCAGTATGCAACCCAAAACTCAAAATTTAGATCGAGTGACTTTTAGCCGAAACAATCTAAATGAGAATCGAAGATCTCATCGATATTAGTTCAATGGTAAAAATACAGACGAAAACGGACGTCGGATGAAGAAGTTATGGATTTTTAACCGACTTTTTCTGTCCCGACCTGTTAAAAATATAACTTCAATAATTAAGTGAAAATTAGCCGACGGATTCTAAACGAAAGTTGTAAAAAATAGTCTCACCTACGCGTGGATATATAGAGCATCAAAAATGGAGTTCATATATGAAATTTATGAATTCTTGAAGTTTTTGGCACAAACTTCGAGGCTGGTCCGAAGAGTACGCCCAACGTACTTCGCTTCGTACGCCCAACGTACTCATGTTTGCGGTTAGAAATTGACCACGTCGACCTCCCTTCGCAGTCAACACGTATCATGCAAAAATGACATGTCCGGAGCCACACATCACCTACGCCCAGCGTACAAGGGCTTACGCCCCACGTAGAGTCTCGCATCGCAGTACGCCCCGTGTACTTGTCTTTTACGCCCAGCGTAATGCTGACTTCGGTTACTATAAATAGTAACTGAGGGCTTACAGGTTATTGTTTAGAAAAGCAATTCTCTCTCACTCCCAACTCTCTATTTAGCCTTCTTTTAACCTCCAAAGCCCCAGTATTATCCCCGACACCCGAAGCAAGTCCCGACGCTCCTAAGTTCCCGAGAAAATTGTATTTTCAAGCCGAAACTATGTCCGCGAGAAGCCCGATTTTTGAGAAAATACCACGGTTTCATTAGAGAAGATGATTTTTAAAGTCGAAGTACTGTCCAATCCTCTTCTTAATAAGTGAGTGTGTAGTCACTTTCTTCTTACATATAGATATGAAGTATTTTCTATAAAATACGTGCTATGTGTAATTATATTGTTTGTTTATTTGAGATGGTTGTTGAATGGATATTTTATACAAGTTTTAAACTGTATATGTATTTTTATCTACGAATATGTTGGGTAAAACATGAGTATATATAATAGTTGATGTGTGTTAATATGATGAGAGACCTCAATATTGTTATTGTTTCAGTCATCTAGCGGAGTATAGATGATGACCACAGAATTTTCTAGACAGTCCAGTGGAACGTTAGTAGGCTCGCAACCTGTAGGTGTTTGTGAACTTAGTGTTCAATGGTATACTCCATCCCCACATGGTTGCCTTATTTGACATAAATTGTTGAGGAATCCCCTAAAGCAGTGTTGTCACCCCGATGAAAATCCTTAGGCTAGGTCTCTTATGAAAGGTGTTTAGGGACTTAAAGTGAGGCTAACGGGAACGGTTAATCAGGGTTATTATGATGAAATTAATAAATTTATTATTGGCTGATGAAATTAATAATTTTATTATTATTTGTGGGTTGAAAACCCTATATGCTCACCAAGTTCTTAAGCCTGACCCACTTAGATTTTTATATTACAGAGCATAGTTTGGAGGTTGAAGATGGATTTTTGGATTATAGGCCAGTAGATGTAAATATTTGTTGTAAGGCTTATAATGTACTGTTTATGTTTTTGGTCTATATCGGAACATGACATCCCGAAGTTTTGTTATATAATGAAAATATATTTCTTTAAGAAATGTTTTGATAAATTTTTATTATATTTTGTTTTGGGAACAAATTCTGCAACATCTTTTGAAAAATTACTCTGATTTTATTTTAAAAACATAAACTAAATCGGTGTTTTCTGGCCGAGAAAAATGAGGATGTCACAGTCGGGGTTTCCGCCAAGAAAGAGGTTCATGTGAATTTCTTGACTGGCCTGACAGAAGGAAGGTCAACCCTTAGACCGGCCAACGTTCTGATTTTTGGATGGGTTAGAGGGAAACACACATGTGTGGACCTTACAGGGTATCTCCTCTCGTAGGCTTGAGGGTTGAAGGTTTCACAATGGGACATGCTGCTTTAAAAGCTCTTACATGCAAGATCACCAAACGCGAGAAATCGTGCATGGAAAATCAACACATGTTCATACCATTTGCAATTGATACGTTTGGTTTCTTCACGCCGGATGTGGTGAAGCTTCTTAAGAAAGTACAATGGATCATGCATATCAATGTTATATCTTTTAGATCTATATATGTAGTATTTAAATAAATTGGTTTTACCATACAAAAAAACTTAGCGGCGCAGCTTGTTGCTCGTTGTCATCACATTTGTTGTATGATGATAACTAAGTTTTATTATATATATATATATATATATATATATATATATATATATATATATATATATATATATATAAAAAAAAAAACAAAAGTGTTTGTTATGTTTCTACTAACTTACCTTTCAAGTATATTGGTTTTGGTTTGAGTGAGTTTGAATATGCCTCACATTGATTCTTAGACATGTATAGTAAAAATAATTACAAAAAAGCCTTTCAACTGGAAATGGAAAAATTGTATCTTAATAGGCAGTAGTTCAACGTTACTCAGTTCGATGATTGATAATCTTGTCATTTACTATATGTCTATTTTTTGACCTCTACTAGAATTATTCATTAGTCTGTTAGAATATCTTCAAAGCAACTTTTTTGGGAAAGTCGACCTGTATAGCTTGAATTAAATATAAATACTACGAGTCAAAGCCATTACTGTAACAAATATTACCATTAACTTCATGAATATTGATATTTTTTGCTTAGTAGTTTTTACTTTTTATTTATATTGTTTTTTTAGAAACGGTTAAAAATCTATTCTAATAAATAAATGTTTTTTTTATTAAATGTCACATTCTTATTTAATTTGGCAAATATCATTTTGTAATTATTTTGAATTAATTTCTTTTTCACATGTCATTTCATGATTTTTTCTATTTTAATAAATTCCACATAATAATTTAATTTAAATGTTGTAATAAATAAATTTCAATTTCCTTAATGGACTTATCTTATTTTTTTCAAAATTTTCAAATTAAAACTCACTTTTTTATTTTGTTTATTTATTTAAATTTAAAAGATAAAAAAAAACAATTTTAATAATTTATTATTTTTTTTGTTTTTTTATAAACCCAAAATTCTTAAATATTTAGACTTTTATATTTAATTTTTTTAGTTAACTAATATAATATATGTATTATACTTAATATATTAATAGAACCCACAGCCTTGCAAGCAACCAAAGAAGGGCAAAAAGGAAACAAAGGAAGAGTTTAAAGTCATTACCCAGGGCAAATTTGAAGGAGTTCCGATCTATCCGGTTATCAAAATGATAATTACTAAATGTAGATCATATTATATTAATATCTAATTATAATAATAGTCATATTTATAATAAAATCTCAGTGCTTTCAAATAATTAAATTAAGGGTAAATTATACTATTTGTCCATCGTGCAAATGTCAAAACATATGTTTAGTTTATTCAGATGGTTCCTTATTTGTTTAAAATTACATGTTTGATCCTTATTGACATAAAATGACTATTTTTCCATTAATAATTTCTTGTTTTTAATTTTATTTATTTATTTATCATTTTAAATTTAAAAATAATAATAATAATAAAACAAATATCCCCACCCCTTCCAATCGTTGTTCCATTTCCCCAGCTTCTACAACAAGATTTGAAAGCACCACCACATATCACTGTCAACTCCTACAATACAAAGCAGGACCACCTCAACCCACCACTACCATATGTCGACATATAAACAATCAAGGATCCAGTAGGTACATAATAAAGACAAACATCAATCATACAGATCACAATCGCCTACTAGTCCTCTCACATCATATAATCCTGCTAGCAGCTAGCCTCCATGAAATGTGTAACCATAAGTAATCAAAGGTGAGATAGCCATCCGAACAGATGATCCTACTCTAGAGCCATAGCCAAAAGAGGAACAAGCTAAAAAGCCTAGATCAAGAGTTCTCAGGATATCCTACATGACGACAGACAGTCCCTAGGTCATTCCACCAGATGATAACCAACAAGTACAGATAACATACAGTTCTATTGATCATTACAACAAAGCAACATACTCAATACCAGGATACAGATCTATCGGATCACCACAACATAACAACATAATCGATACCAGGATACAAATATAACAGATTACTACAACATGGTAGCATACTAAATATCAACAATCCAAGGAATACATGACCGCATATACTCTAAAGTGAGATAGACACCCTGACAGGTGATCCTACTCTAGAACCACAACCAAACGAGGAACAGGTAAACGGGCCTAGATCAAGAGTCCTCTGTCTATCCTACATGACTATATACGATCCCTAAGGCACCCCTCTACTAACTGATAACCAAAACAAGTGGGTCGGCATTGGTGTCTTTGACCCACAGGTATATTGAGGTGAAACTCACATGAATCGAAGAACTCTAAACACTGTGATATGACCCCTGTTCAGTACTGCTTGTTCCTGCGAATCCATTAACACCATAAACAGATAGAATCTCTATCAATAACTCAAAATCCTCAAGTTTGACCTAAAGTCAAACTTGGTCAAAAAGTCAATGGTCAACGAAATTCAACGGACAATAGATGCTCACGGTGTGACCATCTATGGCTCACATCATGAGCCACTACAGGACAAAATAATCGAGTCTCACAAGCCTCACAATGTGACATGCATCGCCTCACGTTGTGAGATCAGGCTTGAAGTTATTTTGATCCAAAAACTTCTTAATCCATTAAGCCACTAATCCATCTTTTCGGGGGGGGGGGGGGGGGGGGGCTTCCCAACACTCTAAGGATCTTAAAAATCGATGGTTTAAGGTCTTGAATGTCCAATACAAGTCTTAGGATCAAACTAGCTCTTTCATGGAGTAAAAGAAGATAAATTCTCAAGCATGAACTTCAACATCATCTAAGTTTTAGATTTATAACATATAAGCACCAAGGAACCCCTTGGACCCATAAAGTTTCCAACTTTATGGAGTCCCAACACCCTAACTCTTAAACTATGGCTAAACATGCATAAAAATTTAGATCTAGCAACAAGGAAACATAAAGTTTGGATCCTGATAACTTACATTCGTCCAGAAGTGTAGCTAAAGGATGCAAATGGAACTCCCAAGTTAAAACTATGCTTCAAGGCAAGGGTCGTAACGCGAACCCACAATTAGCTCAAAACCTAGATCTCAAACCTTGACCTCTATTTAAGGAGTATGATATTTAAGTTTGACTCATTGATCATTCTCCACCTCCATAAACCTTATAACTTCAAAAACCCTAGCCTCTCTTCTTCCTTTGTGTGCCCTGGTGGTGTCTTGATAACCTTTAATGAATAAGTAAGTAGATTTTGTACTCAAGAAGCTTGATATATAGTAGATTCAGTCTTCTAACATCCTTTTGGACCTTTGTAAGTCATCAAGCTCATGTCTTTATGTGTTTTACTTACTAAATCTAGGATTATGAGCACCTTGTGTTCCCTTTAATGATATTTCGGTAGAGTTTGGAAAACTCTAATCCCAAAGGTTGTTTTAAATGGTTCTCTAGAGCCTTTGTGGTAGAAAGAAGTGTTTGTCATCAAGCATCCCATTTTAGACATCAGTTAGAGAAGAGTGGGTTTGAGGCATGAAAATGGATAAAATTGGAAACTTTATCCATTAAGTCATTATTTTGACGTGATTTGGAAAGTTGGGGCATTAATTTTAAGGGATTAAGTGCTTAATAATTTAAGTAGTTTGCCTCGAAGACCGTGACACAACCAAGGAAGGTTGGCGTCGCAAATATGGATCTAATGTTGCAATTGTTTTGTCACATGATGCTCACGACGTGACCAAGTCCTGGTCGCTGCGCGTTGACCAATGTCCGTTAACTTTGACCAGTTGACTTTTGGTCATTAACTTTTGACGAGTTTAAGTTTTGGTTAAACTTTAAGGGATTGGACCGTAGTTTGAGGTTTGACCTCTGATTGTTATTTAGGTGGATTGTGTTAGCCGATTCGTCCGCAGAGGTTGCTATTGAGTTTCTGTTATTTGGATTAGGTGAGTTTTCTCACTATACTTCATATGACAATATGCATCGTGTATGCTAGGATGTAAGTACTGTTTGAAAAGAGTTATATGAGTAGACTAGTATGATCTTTTGTTGGATTGACTTTCAAGTTATATGATATGTTCATAAGTCTGTCTAGGTGGATGTGTGAGTAGACTAGTGTAATCTCCTGTATGATATTGTTGGTTATATTATTTGTTGGCATGTTTTTATGAGTAGACTTCTAAACATGTACCTAATTATGTGCCTCCTTAAAAAAATACATGATTTTTCATGGGTGAAGGTTTTCTCTTTGGATTCGTTTTGATATTTTTCTGGTGCCTTAATATAAATATCGAAATCATTTCTTTCGATTTTATATTAAACTGAAAGATTGTTGTAGATGTCATTGGATTTTGTAACATTTGCTTTCAAGGTGCGCCATTTTCCGATAAGGCGTCGTATTCTAATAGATATCTGAACCCATAGCCACATAGAAATGATACAAAACTCGTTTTCATAAAGTAGTGGAACTTATGTGGTTCCATTTAATTTTATATATTGAGATGACTATCTAAGCACGAGTTAACAATGGTTCTTCATATTGGGTTCACTTTTTAGGACCTTTTGCATCATGGTTGTTTTTTGCATTTTCTTTTCCGATTGAGTTGTTCGTTTTGTTGGGTTTCTGATATGATTTCTTCTTGAGATAATTGAATGGCTATCTGTTGGGATGGTTAAGAGGTTAGTTGTTGGGATGGATTTGGTTGAAAGGCTTGTTGACATAATGGGTTTTCTTGAAATAATGGTTATTGGTATGAGTTTTCTTGGAATTATGGTTTTTGGTTTGAGTTTTGTTGAAATGGTGGTTGTGAAGAACCTTGCAATAAGTATGATTGTTCACCATTTAGATAAAATCTATTATCCAATTGGACTAGTTGGATCAGATATTTCGATTATGGATTGGTTTTTACAAAGATAAATTGTTATTTTGGATTTCAAATTGGTTTTGATTTATAAAACCAGTACTGTATAGTTCAAAAAAAAAAAAAAAAAAACTGAATAACAATTATTTATGTATTTTTCAATATAGAACTTTAATTATTTATCAATTTACTAAATCCAATAAAAAAAATTTAATATGTATATCTTCTTAAAAAATTTATATATGTAAAATATTAAATTATATTATAATTTTCTTAGTAGTTATAAATTTAAATTTTAATTTACAGTTAAACAATTTAATTTTGTTTCTTTTATATAGACTAATATTCAAGGTATATATTGTTTAAAATCCTTTGAACTTTGAAAATGAATTTTTAAAAACCAATCCAACGAAATAACAATTTGTTGGATCGAATCGGATTTGAATTTAATTTGACTTATTCAAATCAATGTTTTGAAACCATAATTAATATTGATTTACTAGATCAGTTAGGATTGAATCGATCCATCCAAATGAACACTTGTGTTAGACTGCTAGTACGCTTGTGAAAGTGCAATGTGGGGAATTTATAAAATGTTGATCGTATTGTCTGAACCCGAAGTTGTAGCGATTATATGGAAATGGTTTTCACATGAAGGTGTGTTTGAGTTTTGGTTGATGGTTGTGTGTATTGGTTTTGTTCCATTTTTTAGAAGAAAGTTGGTATATGAGAAAGTAAGTGTTGTTTAAATTCCAAACTATCAAAACTCTAATGGCCAAATTTTGAACTCATTTCTCGCGTTATAAGGTCATCCGCTATACCCACCATTAACCACTAAAATGTTGTGATACTCAACACTATATCCTCTTATTTTTTTATTTAAATTATATATATATATATATATATATATATATATATATATATATATATATAATTGTAGAGAGAGGTGAAGAAAGGTAGATAGAGATAAAGAGAATTAAAGAGAGAAGCAAGCTGATTCGGTGTGGCGGTTCGTGCTCCCCACCACAAATGACCACAAAAGTGTTCGACCACTAACCACCACTAACACGTTGAAATGATATTTACATTCGTGTTTAGTGGCCACGTAGACCACGAAACCTCACGTGATGACCATAACAGATGGTCTAAGTTGTGTCAGTGGGCACGAGTTACCACTTACCACAACACACAAGATGGGGGTGGTGTTTGTGTGTTATAACACACAAAGTAGGCATCTTATCTATGTGTTACACCTATACCTTAAAACCTTAGTATTTATTTACGATAAAATACAAAAGTAAAATATATTAACTGTTACTTTTTTTATTCTATAAGAAATATATGTAGAAAGACTTATGTACAAATTTACTGATTTAACAAGGTAAACTATTATATAGCGATTTAACCGTTATATATTTCTTGACCTCTTAAAATTTTTATTTATTTCGGTTATATATTTCTTGACCTCTTAAAATTTTTATTTATTTCGGTTAGGACAAAATATAGAAAAATACAATATATGGCTAATGCTATAAGTACCCCTCCTCCCCCTCTTTTCCAATTTCATCCCTTCTGATGTGACTTTTTTGTTTTTTGTTTTTTTTTTCTATTTTGTTTTTTGTTTTATTATTATTATTATTATTATTATTATTATTATTATTATAAATTTCGATAACCATATAAAATTCGGATAACATTTTAAATTTCGGCTGAAACTTTAAACTTCGGACGGCATAATAAAATTCGAACGACTATATAAAACGGAACAAAATCAAAGTTTGTCTTTATTATGACGGATATACTAATTGGTTCGGTATTACTTTTGTGTGGTACGTTATGCAGATTGAAAACAAAATTTATTTTTGTTCCGTTTTATATAGTTGTTCGAATTTTATAATGTTGTCCGAATTTATAATGTTGTCCATATTTTATATGGTTATCGAAATTTATAATAATAATAACAATAATAATAATAATAAATAAAAGAAAAAACAACGGAAAAACAAAAAGGGAAAAAAAAGAAAAAAAAATGATGTCAAACCAAAAGTAAAATGTTGATTAAATTGATGTTAGGGACGGTAAGAATTGTTAAGGGGAACACTTATAATACAACCTTGTATTTTTTCCATTATAAAGATCTAATCGGCATATAGTGATTAATAAACAATTTATAATTACTTTTTTAAAAAAATAATGAAAATCCAACCAATAAAAAAACCTTAAAAATCGTTTTTTTTAACCAAATTGAAGTCACCAAATTCAAAATATATTTTTGAATTTATACGACAAAATGTATTGTCCTTTTATAATTTATACGACAAAATTCAAAAGGTCAACAACATAAACAAATGAACGATCAAAATCCGGATGCAAAACAACTTTTTATTATATATTTTTTTATAATTTGTCTTTAACGTTTTCTTTCTTTTGTCTTCATAATCAAAGACACGAAAATGATGGGCCAAGGGAAAGAAGAAAAAACGCTTGGACACGAAACCCAACAAGCAATGTTTAAGGTTTTAATTGAAATACAAAAGACAACGGAAAATAGCCTCAAAAACTAGTCGGTGAAGTTGATAGGAGAAGTTGCCACATCATCAAACCTTGTCACGTCTACCAATGAACACTATATCGGAGATTATCGGTTACCTTCAAACCGGTCATTTTTACTGTTCTGAGCAAGTTAAAATAGCTTAGGTGATAATAAACAAACTTGGTTACTTAAACAAAAAAATCAAAAATGACTGGTATAACATGTTATTTGTCCAATATAATTTGTGTAATTGTGTTCATGCATAATATATGGATCATCCATCTCACGTCTTTGGATTTGTGAAAGATTAAAGTTTTAAGTTTTAGTTTTAAAATATCAAATTGCAAACCATTTTAGTGGGAGCACTTTTAGCGTATTGTCATATTATTTTTTATGTTGTAATGTCATTTTTTTCTCTCATCTTGCTTCGCATTTTTTCTTTAGCATTTCATAAACGGTGGTAACACCCCTACACATTAATTTTTTTTTCAAACTTAAATAATTACATTTTATTATAAAACACAAACATTTAATATTAAATGAAAATGTTACAATACATTAAAATTTCAAATACAACTTCATAAATTAAAAATGCGGTAATACCTAAAAACATGACTTGATACCTCAATTTTAAAACATGACTTAATACTCAATTTAAAATATAATTTAAAACTACATTGAAGACATAAATCCTACTACTTATCATAATTATATTGTTTTGCAATCTTCTTCTTTACATTTACCACAATCCGACGATCATTTTCGTTTTCGCTTTTATTTCCCACTTCCAAATATTTTTCGAGTTTACTATCAAACTCTTGGAGCTCGTTCCTCGTCGTCTCCATTCACTTGATGAATTTTGAACACCTTTTAAATTCTTTTTTGCTTTATCTCGTCCCATAGAACGAGTTGACACCTCATATGGACCGTCGTTGTTGAGGTCAATTCTGATATGTACATCAGAAGATATTGACTATGAGTTGACTTGAAAGTTCTGCTTCGTTTGCACATACCCACAAAATCATCAACACTTTTTAGAACAAACTATTTTGGTTTGTTCTTCATAGCCTCCCAACACGCGTCATTTGCAAAAGCTCTACCAACTTTTGTCTTATAAATTTGACGAAATTTTGCTATGACATTCACCTCATTTGCACCGATTTGTGGGTTGCGTGTCACATTCATGTAGATGTCATTGAACTCCATTGAATTTTTGTTTACGGTCCTCCATTTTCGAGTTAACTAGTAAAGCGATACTCCTTATTCATTCGGGCACCAAAACTTTTCCAAATTCTTATTTTAAATGTTGCACCACTTTGGTCATCCCTCGTTGTCGGATCATCCGATACATCTAGCCATGCTTGCCCCAATGTCTTCTCTTCTTTATCTGTCCATCCTTGGCATTTTGTCCTTGGTTTTTGTTTACTTTTTTTTTTCCTTTGGAGTTAACTTCGGTTTCTTGAACGTGTTGAAAAGGTCCTTCATCAAAGAATCGGTAGACTCGTTGACTAGGGGTTGGATTCGGATTAGAAATTTGTTTGGGGTTAGGGTTGGGAAATGAATTAGGTTTCTTGAACCGAATCAAATGAATCAAGTTCGAGATTTGGATCGGGTATGGGTTGGGGTTGGAAAATTGTTTGGGGTTGGGTTTAGAAAAATGGTATTGGTTGAGATTGGAATTGATAAGAATATGGATGGAGTGGATACAATTTTGGAGCCATAGTCGGATAGTAGTAACTAGCGAGTGAGTGGATGGGTTGATCGAGTGAAGTTCGATAATAAGATGGTGATGAAAGGCTTGGTGAAGATGTGTTGTTAGGGTTTAATTTTTTTTTTCTCCTTAGGGTTTTGATTTGGCTAAGTGAAGACATTGTTTTTTGTGAATTGAAAAGTTTTTTGAGAGCAAGAATGGTATTTTATGTGGTAATATGTTGAGGTTTAAGTGTTTATTTATAGTGGTTGGAAGAGATTTTTAACATTTGAATTTTTTGAACGAAAAATAGCTTTTTTTTTTAGAAAAAATCATGGTTGAGTTCTTAAAAGACAATCTGATCAAAGGGAATAAATGTGAAGGTCAAACTCTCAACCACCTCCCAAACACCAAATCTCTTTCTCTCTTCTTACTATGATGTTGGCGAGCCCCTTGGCGAGCGCTGATGACATCTGTGACGATGGTCACTCCCTAGAGCCTAAATATTTATCCAATGCGAAGTTTCTTCAAAATTGTGGATTTGTAATTATCATGTTGTCTTTATTTAGAATGTCACCATCTGATATCATTCTGCGTCAACCAAACGCCAATTGAGAAAAAGGTTGAGAATTTTAAAGTGAATATGGACCACTCATTTTGAATCTATCGCTTAGGCGCTCGAACGTACTGGAATGACGAGACATATAATATTCATATATGAATAAGTGTACTCGAATATGAATAAGTATATGCATACTCATATATGAATAAGTATGGTCGTATATGGATAAGTATATATACATACTCATATATGAATAAGTGTATTCATATACGAATAAGTATATATGTTTGTTCACAAGTGATTATTCATATATGAATAAGGCGGTTAGTGGTAGTTGGTGGCGAATGCAGTGGCGGTGGTAACAGTAGCGATGACAGTGGTGGTTGCGGTGGTGGGGGTGGTGGTGGTGGTGTTGGTGGGTGGAAGAGGTATTGGTGATAATGGCGGTGGCGGAAACGATGGTGGTTGGTAGCGAATCTAGCAGTGGAGTTGGTGGTTGGTGGCAGAGGTGGTGGTGATGGCGTGACAAAGGTGGTGGTAAAGGTAGTGGAGGTGATGGTAGCGGAGGAGAGGGGAGGTGGTGTATTCATATATGAATATACTTACATTTATATTCACATATAAATATTACCTTCCCTCGTCGCGATGGTACGACCAAGCATTTTGCGGTAAAAAAATATAATTTGTTAGTACATGAAAAGTGCCCCTTACTCAACCCGATCTTTTGTCCATTTCCGAGATGATGTATATATAGAGATGAAGAGGTTTCTAAGAAGAATAGATTGTAGAGATTGTGTTAATCTGAGATTTGTCAATTTTGTTATGTCATAGGTGAAAGTACTTGTTTGCTGTTTACTTTTGTAACTTAGTTTTGTACTACCGATAAGATCAACAACAACGGCTATGCCAGGCTGTTGATCTTCAGTCCCTGCACACTTTATCTATATTTGTCTTTTGTAACTCCTTGGCTATAAAAGGAGTGACAACCTTGTAAATGGTAACAACTTCACTTCAATAAAATCGAGAATTATTCAGTCAATCATTTCTCTCTAATATTCTTCTTGTTCTTAATATTGTTGATTCTTTATACTTTACTTTGCTTTACTTGAGCACTATGTTGAAATTATATTATTCGAGACTTGAATGTTTTATCCAGACTTAACTGGACTTAATATCATTAGCAAATATTGTCGTTATTTAATTCAAGATTTGAGTTTTGAAACCTTGTCCGTGTCAATCCGCGTTCATATAATTGGTATCAGAACTTATGTGGTTGTCCTTTAAATCCATAAGAACATATTATAGTTGGTTGAAGATTACCTTGGTATCTCAATCATTTATGTGTTCAAGATAAAAGTTCTTGTATATACCACTTCAACTCTTATATCTAGCAACAATGATTATTTCTAATTAATCTCAACAAATGTATTCAATGCAAATCGCAAATAGCGTGGGCCTCCCATCGCGTGCGCCATTGCTAGTTCTCGAAGAGTATGATCAAAGGAAAGTTAGAATGAAGAGGTTTTTGGTTGGAAAAGAAAAAGGTGAAGATATATAGAAGTCTATGAAAGAAGGTCCTCATATCCCTGATAGTCAAAGGGTTAGTGATGTTGCTTCTACTCTCATGGGTTAAGACGAGCTCAGACTTGGACCTCTAACAACCAATGACATCGAGAAACTCCATGCTTATAAAATCACGTATTCCGAAATAGTGTTTGGTGTTCCACCATCTCTCTTTGAGCACATTAAGTTGTGCAAATCTTCAAAGGAAATATGGGAAACTCTTCAAGATCAGTTTAAAGGTTTGAAAAACATGAAGGACAAGCGCCTGACATCTGTGGTGAATGACTTTGACACATTCACTACCACTCCTGGTGAATCTGTTGCCTATGCATCAAATTGGTATAGAATTAAGGTGAGCAACATGATGGCATATTAAGTTATCTGAACTCCTATTGAGTACAATCTAAAGTTCATCAATAGTCTCGGAAAAGGATGGGGCAATGTCAAGTGTTGTCTTCAGAGTAATGGATCTTTGAAGAAACTGAAGCTCTATTAGTTGTTTGAAGAACTGCAAGGAAATGAGTCTAATGTTTCTCAAACCTTAAGAGAACTCTCTGGAGGTCCTCTCACTCTTCTCAGTTCTATCAATCAACTTCTTCCAAACCCAACTGTCTCAGATCCATTCAGAGTTGTGCTACCCTTCCACCTGTTTAACCTACTCAACCTGTTCCACATGTTCCAAACTTTCCATATGTAAAAAACTTTGATCCAGAAGTTGCACATGCCGAAATTCGTTTCCAACAAGAGTTTTCTCTTCTATCGATGAAATACAGGCGACCATAGAATACCAATCAAAACATCCTCTGAAAAAAATTTCAAGCTCCTCACCAAAACAATCCTCAACCTTACCCCAAACCTACTGAAAATCCACCAGCTTATCGACCCAACCTTCTGAATCACTCCTCAGAACCTCAAGAAATTTTGACTTCAGCCAAACCTAGGATTGTCTGTCACAAGTGTGGTCTCAGTAACCACTATGCTAAATATTGCTTTGCTGATGTTCCTCATAAACAAAAGGTGAAAGACTCTGTTTATTATGTTCGTTGTGTACAAGAGCTAACAGAGAAAGAAAAGGCATTTGTCACTACAGTTTCTTGGAATATTGATGGGTAATGGTATTCTAGTTCTGAAGATGAAGATGAGGACATTGAGTCAAACTATTGTTACATGGAAACCAATGAGTGTGATGAAGGAGAAATCTATGTCTTATGGCTAGAAAAACCATTGAGTGTGATGAAGGAT
This sequence comes from Lactuca serriola, assembly GCF_051521515.1. NCBI lineage: Eukaryota > Viridiplantae > Streptophyta > Magnoliopsida > Asterales > Asteraceae > Lactuca > Lactuca serriola. Next base: position 56,179,429 of record NC_136415.1, read on the forward strand.
GTTGGTATTCTAGTTCTGAAGATGAAGATGAGGACATTGAGTCAAACTATTGTTACATGGCAACCAATGATCCACCTGGCAGAAGCATCATCCAACAGGTAAAATCTATGATTACTGAAAATAATTTTGATTTATCTGTTTGTGAACCTTATCTAACTTAAATCGAATAAGATATGATAGTGATTCTTAAAGCCTAGGATTCTGCCATAGATGTGTGTGAGAAGCTGAACAATGAATTGACCAAACTTAGATTACATTTTGAAGATCGCAAGCTTAAGATAGAGTCTTTAGCACACGAACTTGTTATAGCTAGGGATGAATGTATTATCCTTAATGACAAATGTGTCATTTATGTTAGTGAAAGTAATCTTCTTGTCAATGATAATATGCGATAATGCTAAGATTGATGGTCCTCATAATTTCCTTGATACGATTGAACTTAATGGACGGATGACTCATAATTTTTGTCGTCCTTGGTCTAAAGCACCTGGTCTAGGAAGTGAGTTTCCAAAACCTGTCGTTCGTCCACTAAAGGAACTTTAAAACTTGATTTTAATGGGAGACATTCCTAGCCAAACCTATTCAGATACATCTGTCTCACTATTTTTGGTCCTTTAAGAGACTTCAGAAGGATATCAATCATTGATTCATGAGTTCAAACCAATCACTATTACATGTCCTGATTCCACACAACTTCTTCCTCTGATATCGTTGGACTAAAATCAATTTTTGAAAATTCTACATAACACAGGGGGCACTGGAGTTTATCTTGGTCCTCCAAACAATTGTCTTATTATCGAAATTAGTCCTGAGACAAGCAAACATGACTCAGACAAACCTAACGATACAACTAACTCATTTTGGGCGTCCCTTGATGGTGGTGTTGATGAAATTTTTTTGTGTGATGAAGACTCCTCGTTTGATTCCTTTGTTTCAAACTCAAAAGTTGTTTCCAAGACTACCTTAGTTCCGATTAAGCCTTGTTTCAACAATCCATCTGTCGGGCAGTCTTCTAATTCAACACTTGACTCTAAGAAGAAGGCTTGGTTGAACAAGAAGGACATTGTTCATCCAAAGACATAGGCTAGGAAAGTTCTTGAAAAATAAATTAGGTGCAGACAATGCTCTAGGTTCCTTGAGAAATTCGATAAGAAAGTGTCTCAGAAAGTTGTCAGTCCAGCTACTAGGAATCACAATATGTTCATGCTTGTTAAAAATTGTGTAAAAGCTGTTACTATTGAGACCTCATCAACGAAAAGTAACTCTCTTCCGAAAGTATCCTCCCAAATATTTACTGCTACCTCGGATGGCATAATTTTTAAACAAAAACAATTTCCGAAATCTAATGTTCCTATGAGAGCAATGAACAAAGGAAAAGATACTCATAACACTTTTGTTAAGAAACCCTTAAAAGGTTCAATTCTGAAATTTGAATGGAAAGTTAAACGAAATGACATGTTCAATGAATCTGGAAAAGAGCCTTCCGAGATACTAGCTGTTCATAAATCAAAATCCAAGTCCAAAGCCCATGCTAAAGTCCCTAATTATAACTCGGAGCCTAAAACCTACAAAACTCACTGATTCTGTAGTGTTTTTATTTTCTTCAGAACAAGATACAATACGATATATTGACAGTGCTTGTTCTGTACACATGACAGGTAAGAGTGATTTTCTATGTGATCTTAAGCTAACTCCAAATGCTAGTTACGTTACATATGGAAAAAATACAAATTCTCATATTCGAGGCTATGACATCCATACCAATGACAACTTCTTTGTCTCCAACATTGCTTAGGTGATCGATCTCAAGCACAATTTGATTAGTGTAGCCCAACTCACTGATGCAAATTAGAAGGTTGAGTTTTGTAAGAAGCATAGCTACATCATGACAGAAGATCGAAAAGTTTGTCTCATCAAATCAGATCGGAACAAAAATATGTATCATCTGGATATTAACATGATTGTCGGGAACCCTCAAATATGTCTTCTCACCAAAATTATTCCTGATGTCAGTTTCCTTTGGCATCGGAGGCTTGTACACTTGAATTTACGATATATGAACGATCTAGTTTCTGGTGAAATGGTCTGAGGTTTGCCAATCCTCAAGTTTGAAAATGATCATCTTTGTACTGCGTGTGAATGTGGGAATCAATCCAAGAAAGGTCATTATGTTCTGCTCAAAAAATCAATTTCCAAACCACTTGAACTTCTTCATATCAATCTGTGTTGATTGTATGCAGTTGAAAGATTACATCACAAAAATTACATTCTTATGAAAGGAGTTTTCTGTTTTTGACGACTACACGAGATTCACTTGGGTTTTCTTTTTAAGATGGAAATTGAAAACAACTTCCGAGCTCATAATTTTTATAAAAAAGATTGATGTTCTGAAAAAAGTACCCATTCAGAGAATTCGAAGTGACAATTGATATGAGTTCACCAATGCTACAATTGAAAAGTTTCTAAATGACGAAGGCATCAAACACAACTTTTCTGCTCCTTACACTCCACAACAAAATGGTGTCGTTAAAAACATAAAACTGAACTCTAGTTGAAGCCGCTTGGTTGAGGTTGAACTTTATAGATCTTCCTCTTTATCTTTGGGCTGAAGCAGTCTCCATGACTTGCTTTACTCAAAATCAGAATATCATCAACCGTTGACTCAGCAAGACACCATATGAAGCAACGAATGGTTAGAAGTCAAGTATCTCGTTCTTACACATCTTTGGATATAGTTGTTTCATCAAAAACAACCGTGATCAACTCACCAAGTTTCAACCGAAATCAGATGAAGCCATCTTTTTTGGGATACTCTGCCAAGTTAAAAGCTTACCGAGTTCTAAATCGTCGAACCGGTGTAACTGAATAAACCTTTGACATCACTTTTGATGATAACTTTATTTGGAACTCAGAACCCACTCATGTTACAACGCATATCCTGGAGTCTGATGCTCCAGCTCCTGGGTCTCCGAATCCTCTAGTTATCAATGAAGCAGATTTTGAAAGTTTTCTTGGACTAATAGAAATATCTCTTGACCCGGAATCTTGATCAAGACCATCTTCAATGCCAAATCCTCCTATTTCTCAAAACATATCAGATCCAACCCCAACTTTTCCTCCATTTCATTCTAAAGTATTCCCATCTTGGATTGAGGGGGAGAATACCTCTGCTTCCTTTCCTCAAGGGAAAGAAATCAATCCAACTCTCGAATCAAATTTTGATGGTTTTCAAGATGCAGCAAATCAATTTTTCAAAATTGATCCAATTTCGAACAACAATGATGATGATGCCAATTTCTTTGAATTTCTGGACGATGGTGATGCAGACATATCAGGTTCATAAGTTCAAGGGGAGTATCATCCTCAAATTCAAACCATTCAGGGGAGCAACATAACCCCATTGTTGACGTCGGATCTTCAGCTACACAAGAACATTCGAGATTGCATATCTGGACAAATGATCATCCTCCAAATCAAGTTATTGGAAATCTGAATGCCAGAGTTCAAACATTTTTTGATATTAATATTTAAAATCAATGTCATTTTTCAACATTCATATCAGTGGTTGAACCTAAATCCATCAAAAAAGCTCTAGAAAATTCTGATTGGATTACAACCTTGCAAGAATAAGTAGTAGAGTTCGACAGAAATCAAGTGTAAACTCTTGTCCCTCCTCCTCCTCAGGATCACCTAATTGTCGAAACTCGTTGGGTTTTCATAAACAAACTCGATGAACCAAGGTTCATTATCTGAAATCAAGTGTAGACTCTTGTCCCTCCTCCTCAATGGTGAATTTGACAATGAAGTTTATCTTCAACAACCTCTTAGGTTTGTGAATTTATTTTATCCGAACTAATGCTACAAACTTCAGAAAGCTATGTATGGATTGAAGCAAGCTCCTTACGCCTAGAACAAGACTCTTACATAAATCATCTCATGTTAGTTCGAATATATGTCGATGACATCATCTTTGGATCAACTGATCCGACGATATTTGTTGATTTTTCCAAACTGATGGTTAGTCGATTCCAAATGAGCATGAATTGTGAATTAAGCTTCTTTCTCGGATTGAAAGTCAAACAAAAAAATTGAGAAATCTTCATTCACCAAGATAAATACACTTCCGAACTTTTGAAGAAATATTCATTGGACAATTATGCATCTGCAAAAGTTCTAATGGGGTCCGGACACAAGATTTTCTCGGACCCATTTGGTGAAGTCAATGATCAGAACAAGTATAGGGGAATGATTGGATTGATGTTATACCTCACTACAAGTCGCCCATAGATTATGTTCTCGACATGACTTTGTGCTAGATTCCCGATTAATCCAAAGATGTCTTACCTTTTGGTTGTGAAACAAATCTTTCGATATCTTAAAGGAACAAAGGGCCTTGAAATTTGGTACCTTGAAAATGAAAGCTTCTTGTTGCAAGCTTATTCGGATTCAAATTATGGTGGAATTCAACTTGATCAGAAGAGCACATCTGGTGCTTATCAATTTTTGGGTGAAAGACTGGTTAGCTGGTCATCTAAAAGCAGAACTGCATAGCACTTTCAACAGCTGAAGCAGGATACATAGTTGCTGCAAGTTGCACCTCTCAAGTTCTCTGGATGAAATCTTAGCTATCAAACTATGATTTCTGATTTCAGCAGATTTCGATTTACCGTGATTCTCAGAGTGTTATCGTGATATCTCATAATCTGATCCAACACTCCATGACCAAATTTAATGGTTTTCTGAACAAAATAGGAATTAGGATGTATGATCCTTAATTTTTCCTAGAAGTATGTACTATTTGATGGAAACATCGGAAAGTCAAATAATTTTGACCTAAACATTTTTCACTTCAAAACTGTTTCTTCTCGGAAAATAAAGGATCAATATTTGTATTTTTGTCTAAACTTTCTTTTAGTGTTAAGCTATCAAGTAGATGATTAATTATCTTGCAAAGTTTCATCCGAAATATCTTTCATCAAAGATCTTGAGATCCGGAATTTAACTATTCGTTATGTATAATAACTTCATCTCAAAATTCAGATGCAAATTGGTAATGTGATTTCATTTCATCTCTTCTCTGAGCTCTAATCCTTTGGCTCTCGGAATCTCTCAAATCTCTTTTAAACGTTTGACTAAGATCTTCCATGTAACTTTTGTTTCTGATATCCATTCTTGTAACTTTTGTCCGTCTCGGAATTTCTTTATTTTGACATCTCTCTTTAATAACCAATAAATGTGATTCTAAGGTTATCATTAACTATGTTTTCCAAAACGGCCAACATGTTTACCCAACGGTTATTATCCGTTAGTCCAAATAAACATGATTTGGCACGCATTTCAATAAATTACAGAGTGATTTTCTGATATAGGGGTTATTTTTTCACCATGGTTGTTAACAATCATATAGGGGTTATTTTTAGACCCAAACATTAAATACAACCCTTTTTCTGATTCGGGTGTGCTCATCGTTCTTTAGACCCGATCTGAAAATAACCCACCTATATAAGGATTTTGAATCCTAAACCGTTCCCTCTTTATAATATTTATCTTTCTTTTTGCCTAGAACACTTCTTCCTTCCTCTGTGTTCTTCGTGTTCATCCTCAAGCATTCAACAATGGCTCCCAAAACAACTACACCTCCATCAAAGAAGAAATCATAAAAGGGTTTTGCATCGTCTTCTTCAGATTCACCCATGTTGAGGGACACGACACAAATTTTTTACTTGATCTAAACTATTATGACAAATCTATTCAAGTCATGATCGAGTTCATCTCGCTCCATCCCATTTCAGTTCATTTGACCAAAATCCCTAACTCTATCTTCCCACTGTGTTTGCTTCACAAATCCATTGAACATATCAAGATTGATAATGATGTTCTTGAGTGTTATCTCACCGATGACAGGATTTTCCATGTTACTAAGGAAAACATTCTCAGAGCTATTGGGGTTTCCACAAATCCTGAAGTTTTTCAAGCCATCCATCTAACTGCAGAAGAATTGCAACGGTTTTTGAACCACATTAGCTTCGTAGGGGTCTACAAATCTAAAGAGTTCAAAAATTCATCTGTTCCAGGACCGTGGACTATTTGGATGCATATGGCGATGAAACGTTTATCTGGAAAACATGGAGGATCTGACTCCATGTGCATGGATTGGATCTACTTAGTTTACATCATCTACACCAGAAAAACTAATTACATCAACCTACTGGAAGTATTATGGTAGGATTTTCGAAAGTTTTCCATACGTTAGAAACCTAATGAGATATCAATTCCGGGATTTTTGGCTCTCACTCTTCAATAGATCTACACCAATCGACGTGAACCAGTTCCCTTGACGTCCAACTCACCTGAGGTATATTGCAATTTTAAAGTTATTAAAACTTATCATTTTCCGAACCAATCATCTTTCTATCCTATTCGATGCATGCCTCAACACATGTTGGACTCACTCCCTTCCAACTCTCTGTTTAAAGAAAAACATCTTGAGGTTTTGGAATTGTTTGACCCATCAATTCCTACCCCCAAGATGTTCAGCCCTAGGAAGATAATAGACCTGCTTTATTGGTTGGCAGACAAAAGAAGATTGCTAAGAAGAGGACAGATTCCCTTCCATGTCCAAAACCAAAAAGAGATCCAAAACCAGTGAATCCTATCAAAAGGTTTCGCAAATCCATTCTCAACCTGATTTTGGGTCTCTGCCCACCCCCACCTGCCCATTTTTCTGAAGTACCCTTTGGACTCTCTATACCACATACATACACACAAATACAAGGATTTTGCACATGATCTTCCCCCATCCATTCAAAAGGATGGTGCTGGCATTGAATAAAGTTCCTTGCACCCCCATGTAATATACACACGAGTCATTGATATCAAAGCATTTCCGAAGAAATGTATTTTCATTATATTAAAAACCTCGAGATGTCATTGTCAATACAGATCAAAAGCATAAACAAAAACAACATAGGCCTTACAACATCTATTATTCTAGTGGCCTATAATCCATTGATCTCTCATCAGACCATCAATCATGTGCTCTGTTGCCACTACCTGTATACAAGAAACTAAGTGGGTCACACTTGGGAGCCTGGTGATTAGATATGGTTTTCAACCCACAAGAATTAATTTAATCAATCAATCAAACTGATTACCCGTTCCTGTTATCCTCACTTTCTATACCTAAAGCATCTAATCAAGGGACCTAGCCTAAGGATTTTCATTGGGATGACAACACTGCTTAGGGGATTCCTCAACAATATATGTCAAATAAGGCAACCATGAGGGGGATGGAGTACACCTGGTGAACACTATGTTCAAAACCACCTATAGGTTGCGAGCCTGTCGACATTCCACTATACTGTCTAGAATAGTCTGTGGTCGTCATCTATATTCCCCTAGTTGACTGGATCATCTTAAACATCGATGCCTCTCATCATTTATTTCATCATCTATATCATCTATCCATCTTTACCCATCATAATTATAGGTATAAATACATATACAGTTTAAATAAAATAAAACATGTATATTTTGTTCATCTAGAACTGATATCAAGAACACATATAATATGCACACATAACATGCAATTTATATCAAATATTTCATATCTATGTGTAAGATGAAATTAAATATGCACTCACTTGTTAAAGTGATGATTACAAACTCGGGCAACGCTTCGCTTCTAACAATTATGTTTTCCTTCGACGAGACCTAGTATCATTACCGCTAGATTTTAATTTAATATTTATTGTGACTATTTATGAACGATATTGTTTTATAAGTGTTAAACAATACTTTTCAGCCCCTATGTACAGACAGGGGCCAGACATGAAACGTCGGAGGGCAGGACCATTTTACCCTTATAATAACACTTATATTTAATAATACTTAGCACATATATTTTTTTATAGGTTTATAATAACGATAATAAACTTAAACATAAGCTATACTTAAAGTAGGGCAAGCATAACTCACTCATAATGGGGTTCGGCTAGAAACCGGGCTCTGCAGGGGGCAGAACTTCGGAGCCAAAAGCTCTTCTTCTCGAAGCCCTCTGGAGCTCCGGGACTCGCCTCTTAGCACTTGGGAATTACTAGGGATTGGGAGGGGTTTAGAGACATGTTTGAGAGAGAAATAAAGGTCGAGGTGTGAAGAAATGGGAGAAACCTGGCACCTATTTATAGGAGGCTGGCTTCGGACTACGTTGGGCGTAGCTTCATAGTACGCAACGCATACTCAGTACGCTGTGCGTACGAGGGGCAACGTTGCGTGTACGAGGGACAACTATTGTTCTTCGGATGGGGCGACATGGAGGCTATTGGGACCACGTATGCGAGTGCGCATGGCGTAGTGCCAGCTACGCAGGGCGTACACGTGTCCCCTCGCATCCTAACCCATAAACTTCTAAATTCCGTAACTTACACATACAAGCTCTGTTTTCGACGTTCTTTATATCCACACGTAGGTATCAACGAGATCTACAACTTTCGTTTGGACTCCGTCGGCTAATTTTGATTTTATTTTTACAGTTATATTTTAACAAACTTAGACAATTAAAATCCGTTAAAAATTCATAACTTTGTCATCTGACATTCATTTTCATCTTTATATCTTTGAGATCCTATTAATGAGATCTATGATTCTTGTTTAGGTGGTGTTGGCTAAAAATCGATTGATCTAAAATTCGGATTTCGGGTTGTGCACTGCTCTGCTAAATCTTAGAAAAATCATAACTTCCTCATACGAAATCAGATTTGGACGTGCTTTTTATGCACGCTCTCGGTTTAATGTATACTACAACTTTTTTTTTATATCGCTAAGGCTAATAAGTATTTTATCACAAACTCACTTTTTACGATTCTCGGTTTCGTGCCGGTTTTGCACCAAAACTTCGACATGTCATAACATCTTCGTTATAAGTCGGATTTCAGCATTCCTTATATCCTCAAAATCCTTGTTGTGAGCACTTCCATTTTCTTCATAGATATTGGGTCTATCTATTATTTTATTTTTTACGATAACTTTTATTATTTTTTATTACGCCGTTATAAATTAGTATAACGCACACAAAATCACATAAATCACATAATACTCAAATAATTCCTATTTATTACTTCAAAACAGGTTACAATTGATGTCCCTAAATATTACATAATCATAATAAATCTTAGTCTTGAAACACAGGGGTTACAATTCTCTCCTCCTTAGGATGATTCTATCCCAAAATCATGCATGAGCAAGCAAACAGATGTGGATAGCGACTCATCATGTCACTCTCTATTTCCCTGGTGAGGTTCGGTCCATTCGTATGTTTCCATTGCACAAGCACCAAGTCGACCATCTTGCGTCGCAACTTCTTTGTCTTACGGTCAACAATCACTTTAGGCTCTTTGATTAACCTCTTATTTTCATCCATCCTTAACTCTGAAAGTGGAATTATATCGGGAACTTCTCCCATAAATTTCCTCAAATAACACACATGGATAATGTTATGAATACCATCTAGTTCTTCTGGAAATTCCAGCTTGTAATCTTGGTTCCCAATCCTATGAAGAACCTTGAATGGTCCAATAAACCTTGGACTCAACTATCCTCTCTTTCCAAATCTTATAAGTCCCTTACATGGTGAGACTTTGAGCAATACCAAGTGTCCAATTTCAAATGTCATCAGTCGTCGCTTCTTGTCAGCATAGCTCTTTTTGCGTAATTGAGCTGCCAACATTCTTTCTCTAATCACTTTTAGATTTTCAGCAGTCTGATGGACTATTTAGGGACCCATAAACTGCTTTTCTTCGGCCTCTAGCCAACAAGACGGCATACGGAACTTCTGACCGTACAAAGCTTGATAAGGTGCCATCTTAATACTCGAATGGTAACTATTGTTGTAGGAAAAATCTACCAGGGGTACATGCTCATCCCAATTACCTTGAAATTCAAGGGTACAGGCTCTTAACATATCTTCTAGCGTTTGAATAATTCTTTCGCTCTGACCATCAGTCTGTGAATGCTTAAACACAACTTCGTACCCATTTCCTCTTGTAGACTCCTCCAAAATCTTGATGTGAAATGACTATCACGATCTGATACAATCGTTAAAGGAACACCGTGAAGTCTTAATACCTCCTTCATTTAAGCATTTGCAAGCTTATCCATAGACCACCTTTGAAACATCCCAAAAATATTGTCCAAAAATTTCGTTTTAAATCATTAATAAAACCCTAATTATCATTCAACATGTAAAAATCATAATTTATGTATCTCAAGAATATCATAACATCTGTCAATATATCATAGTATAAACATCCTAGGCTGAACAAATGGTGTGTGCACTACAATCATCCCGAGCTTCTATTTTGAAAACCGAAGTATCTAAAACCAAAATTGAAAACTGTAAGCACGAAGCTTAGTGAGTCTCCCCAAACTACCACATACCATACATATAATATGCAACTAGGAGATACGCTGGCCCGCCCACTCTCATGGAGATTCGGGCACTGACCACACTCCACTATCTAGGAGATTCGAGCCCCACCCACACTCCGCTGTCTAGGAGATTCGTGCCCCACCCACACTCCGCTATCTTGGAGATTCGGGCCCTACCCACACTCGGCTACTCTGAGATTCAGGCCCCGCCCACACTCAGCTACTATCATGCATACAAGTATCACACAGACAACAAGTATCTCTAACTTTATCAAGCAGATACATAACTATACTCAAATAACATTACGAGATTCGGGCCCCGCCCACACTCAACTACTAACATGCATACAAGTATCACGCAGACAACAAGTATATCTGATACTAACAAGCATTCACATATCCATACTCAAATAAGGCTACGAGATTCGGGCCCCGCCCACACTTGGCTACTATGAGATTCGGGCCCCGCCCACACTCAGCTATTAACATATCACGTATATGGGACGGCCTTAGTGCCTTATACCTGCTCCTACTGAAAGGGAACTCACCTCACACTGCTGAAGTCCCGCAGATAAAACCCTAGCTGCTGGATGACAGATTCCCGAATCCGTCAACATCAAAATAGCACCCAATTATTAATTGGGTTCCAACACATAACCATAAGACCATGCTTGGGGTAAAAGACTACTTTACCCGTAACTTAGCTTGACTCAAGCCCAAGGCCAATCTAAAGGCCCAAAAGTCTAACAGTGAACCAAGACCCAGCTATGGCCCATCTATGGCCCAATTTTCCAAATTAGGCCCAAACCCATTACATGGGCCTTACCCTAAATCCCATTAAATTATTCTAGTCCATATGATTATTCTTGAATGGCTAATTAAAAGTCCAGACATCTAGGCCCAACTCTAAACCCAACATATTTAGGGTTTTCATATGAAATGACGATTAGGGTTAAGTGTTTCTCAGTTAACCCATTAAGGACTTAATCCATTAAGTCCATCACTCTACTAGATAAGTCATATGGTGTGATTGGGTGTAATTTACAAATCCCATTCCAATGGCGCAAATGTGGGTCCTAATAAGTCCAAGGCCCATATATCCAAAATTAGGGTTTTCTAAACCCTAATTAGGGCTTCCCACCCAATCATAACCCAATAGTCCCAAAACTAAATCTTTAATCCCATTAGGGTCTCATTAGGTCAATTAGGGTTTTGCTAGTCGGGCACCACCCACTACCACCTTAGGTAGTGGTGGTTATGGTTCTTTTCATTATCCTTTTTGCTAATGACAATTACAATGCTTAATCTCAAATAACATACACACATACACACACACTAAGCTAAACACACACACACAGCCACCCTAGTGGTGGCCGACGGTGGCATGTGGTGGCAGCCACCACCTAATGGTGGTGGTGGTGGCTATACTCGATTTTCCAGCCAAAAAAACACCATCTACAACCCATGTACGGATTCTTATTTGTTCAACGGGCTTAGCCACCCACCTAGTGGCTCACGAAGATGGCAACAACTATTTTGCGATGGCAGCCACCACCTCACGGTGGTGGCGGTGGTTTTTGTTGGTTCCCAGTCAAGCAACACTTCAACCCACACGATTTCACGAAGGAATTGCATCCAAACACTACCACCCTCGTAGTGGCACCTGGCAGTCAGAGGGAAATCGATGAAACAATCCCTGGATGGCGGCGGCAGCGAATGTCCGTTAGTTGCAATCGGAGGAGGATGGAGAAGAACAACGAGCTGGAACAGCAACGTTGAGAGTGACAACTTCCGGCGATATTTCGATTGTTCGCAGCCCACACTTCGCCATTTACAGCTCGAAATCTGATCTCGTTGGTCCTTTTCACTCACGGTATCATCGGCAGTAGCTGGCAACCTGGTCGGATCAGAGACACGAGTAGAAGGGAGGTGGCGGCTGGGGAGTCACAAGGTGGTAGCGGCTGATCTCTATTAGGGGTAGGGTTTTGGAGGTGGTAACTATATATACCCGGTTCCTTCAAAACATATCTCCATAATAACAACTATGGTCCCTCCCATCTAAATTCATTTCAAATTGAGCCAAAAACTTACACTTTAGTCCCTGACCCCATAAAATCTTTTCAATTTAAGTCCAACATTTACCAAACAACCCTTCCCTCTACAAATCCTTTTCAGTTTAGGTCCAATAATACCAAACACCCCCTGTCTTCTAAAATCTTTACTAAATAAGTCTCGAATTTATACCTTAACCCACACACCCAAACTTGATAAAAATGGCATTACATTATAATAAGACACTTTACAGTGTAATTTTCGAAAGAATTCATAATAAAGAGATTGAAATTTCTCAACATAAAGAAATACTTTTCAGTAATAAAAAACACTTAGTGCATATAATTTTCAGAATTCTACAAGCACAATATAAACATACTCATGAATATATACCAAACATGGTTAGTATACGTAAGTATCTCCTACATAAGCAAAAAGTACATCAAGAACATCTTGATAGAAATAAAAACTTAGTTTCAGAACTCAAAAAAAGGATTTTAACTTGTTAACAATTCTTAAAATGAATAAAGAAATTTTCAACAACTCTGAAGAAAATAATTCAGAAGAAAAACAAATCTTAACTTATGTTGAAGATGAAGACGGCTTTCATGCAATTCTTTTAATAAAACAAGACCTTCTCTCTCGAGTTAAGAAAATAGATTTAAAAATAAAGAAAGAAAACATTTTCAAAAATGTTCCTTCTAAACTTAGTATTCTAAATCCTATTAAAAGGAAAAATGAAATCTTCTACTTTGTTAGTACTAAAGAAATGTCTGTAGACATAAAAGATACAATAGGAGCTGTCTTTCTACCCATTTTAACTAAGGAACAAATAAACAATAACTTAAAAAGTATTCCAATTGAGATTAGATCAAAAATTAGAATGGTCCATATCAGAGCTGTAAATTTTTTGATAAAATCCCAATTCCAAACAGGAATAAATTCTCCCATAAAAATGGTCTTAACTGAGAACATAATTACTGACAGATAGGACTGCATCTTAGGTGCTGCAAAGGGAAACCTTGTTTACCAAAAGTTTATGTTTTCAGTCTATCCAAAGTTTGCTCTGGATTTAAAATCTGCAAATATAGATAAAACCTTATCTTTTATACACCACTTTGAAAGAAGTGACCTTATGAGTCCAGGTGATAAACCATTCACCATAACATATCTCATAGGATATGCCCTGACCAACAGTCACCATAGCATAGACTATAAGAAAGACGAGTACATCGAACTTGATGATGTCTTTTCAGAAATAGGCCATGTCAAAGATAAACAATTATGCGACATAAATCCTCAAGAAAACTCTTGGGTTTTAAATATAGCTAGAAATAAAAAAGCTCTAGGAGAAACTCTTAGACCAAGAATTTCTATGGATTCACTCCACATAGGAGAAAGCTCGGAAAGAAAAGATAATAACTTAATAAGAAACATGTCTTTAAAAATTGATAGTCTACGCCAGAATATCAAACAAATCACTAACATTATAAATGAGTAATAAAATTGATTTTCCTCATTTCTACAAAAAAGGTAAAACAGTCAAAATTAAAACTCTTGATGATAATACTGAAAAGAAAGAATACGTTTTCTCTACTTCTGGAAAATCTGGTATTCAAACAATTGTAAATCATTGCAATAATCTCAACCAGATCATTGCAAGATGTCTCTTAAAAACTTCAAAAATAAGCCATTATCTTGGTATTTCAAAAGATATTTCTAAAGATATTTCAATAAATAAAATACCTTTTAACCAATTTAAAAACGATTTAACCTTTATGGTTAAAAACAATCTTGATAAAAATGATTTTGAAAAATTCTTCGAAGTTTATGAAAGACAAAATAAATTAACTATCAAGTTAACCCAGTCTATTGACAAAAATTCTATTCTTTTAGAAAACTCTTTAAAAAACAACCAATTTGTTGAAGAAGTCGCCAAAAAGGCAAATAATGAGGGGACTCTTAAGGAAATCAACCTTAAGATCACTAATATACATGACCAGTTAAAACAACTAATAGGATGACCTCGATACCAGAGCTCAATAGATCAACCACCTCGATACCCGAGCTCAATAGATCAATCAACCTCCTTAATGAAAAAAATAGATGGGCTGATTATAAACTTGGACTTAACAGTCAATAAATACATAACCATTACCCAGTTGGAAGTAGCATCTGCAAAAATTATTGCAGACATTACTAAGGAGTTATTTGAAAAGATTGACTCTTGCCCTTGTAATAAAGACATTCTTGAGCACATCAAGAATATCTCCATCATAGAACAAAAAACCAAGCCTCGAAAATATTCAGGTCTTAAGAAATACTCACCTCCCAATCCTAGTGTTGGAAACCCTGACTTAGGAAGCTCAAAAAATTCCCAGAAAATTGACATTTTCAGGAAAGAGTAAATATGAAAGAAACAATCTCTGAGCAACTCGAGAAATATTTCTTTAACCTTCAATATGAAGACTATGATAAAGCTGACCAAAAACTTATTCGGCTTTTATCTTTAGAAACTGAAGAATGTGAAGAATTGTATCAAAAAGAACCCAAACTTTTTGATCAATATTTTAGAATGACTAAAATAAATGAACCTGATACTGAATCAGAACAAGAAGATAATTTTAAAACAAATACAAAGACTGTTAAGTTCGAATATTCAGATATGGAAGATGATGAAGCAGAATCTTCTTATACAGCCACAAGAAGAGGCAATAAAAAGAAATATGAGTTCAAAACGCCTGTCCACAATGGTATACCAAATAGTGGTCAAGGACCCAATACGATCAATGTACTCAATATTGATTGTATCCAAGATCTAAAACTCAGAGAAAGAGTTGTAGATAAATGGGTTACTGAGATTTCACTAATCTTACAAACAAACCCAGATGAATTTGAAAAAACAAAAAATGTTCTACTACTTTTAGAACACAAAACTGATGGAATTGTGCAAAAATTCCTAAGAAACAATAATTGGAATGACGAATTGCATGGTTCAGATCTTTTTGATAATCTCATAAATGTCATATACACTACTTTCTTAGGTCCTAATTATATTTCTAATAAAGACTTCACCATTAATAAGAAAGTTGACATAGCAAGAGTTTCAATGACAAAACTCCAATTACATGATATTAGTCTTCTCGACAAATATACATGTATGTATGAATCATATCTGTATGATATTCCACAGAGAAGTGAATATGCGCAATGGATATCTGCTTATCTCATGAAAATTCTAATTATTGGAGAAACCTGTACCGACAGATGGAAAAAAGAAGCTACTGGAGAAATCCAGCAACCCAGTCTTTCTTATGCAACAAAAATTGCAAAAGAAGAAATTGATAGAATCTGTCAAGACATATATAAACAACAAAAGCTTAAAACAATAAGGAAAGATTGTTGTAGCATTCTCTCTGATTTCAAAAACTTTGATATTGGAAAGAAAAATTATACTAAGAAAAAGTATAAAAACAAAAAGAAATACAAATCTTTTTGGAAAAAGAAAAGAAGAAAATTTTCACCAGGAAAATACTTCAAAAAACCTTCAAAAGAAACACCTAAGAAGACTACTTCCTGTCCGCAAGGAAAGAAAAAATGTGGGTGTTGGATCTGCAATGAAGAAGAACACTATACCAATGAATGTCCAAATAGAAAAAAATACCCTGACAAAGTCAAGGTTTTACAAACCGCTAACAATGGAGGTTATGAAGCTCTTGAAGAAGAGTATGATGGTATACAACATGTTTTTATATATCATGTTGAGACTGAATCGTCATCAGACACTGATGAATACGAATCAACAACGGATGACTCAGACTAGTCCCATACAGACCCCACTTTTCAGGGAGGAGGAGATTAACCATTTTTGCTCAAACCTCCTGAGGATTGATGATTCCCTTATCATGAATCTAACTAATCCAAACTCTATTTATGTTTCTGCCTTCCTTAACTTTAAAGGATATAAAAAATTTAGAGTACATTGTTTTGTAGACACAGGTGCATCTTTTTGTCTTGCAAGCAAACTCATCATTCCGGATGAACTCTGGTAAAACGCTCCCAAATAAATTAGTGCCACTATTGCAAATGGTGAAACCATAAAAATTAATAAAGTTTGTAGAAATATTAATCTCGAACTTTCAGGAGAACATTTCAGCGTTCCCACTATTTACCAACAAAATTCAGGAATTGATATCATAATTGGTAACAACTTCTGTCAAGTCTATGGACCATTCATACAAAGGATAGATAGAATTGCCTTTCATCTTAATAATGATATGGTAATTATAAAAAAAGCTTACAGAGGCCTATAGCAAAGGAAAACCAGGTTTTCTTGAAACTCAAGAAAAAGGTTCTAAAGAAAAACAAATTTCGGGTACTAATATAACCCATGAAGGGATTAATAAAGAAAGGATTATTTCTATTCAAACTAACAGGTTCAAACAGATCGAGGATCTTCTTGAAAAAGTTTGTTCTGAAAATCCTATTGATCCAAATAAAACCAAAGGATGGATGAAAGCTTCAATTAAGCTTATTGATCCCAAAACGGTTATTAGAGAAAAACCTATGGTTTACTCTCTACAAGATAGAGAAGAATTTTCCAAACAAATCAAGGAATTACTTGATATGACACTAATTATAGAATCAAAATCCCCTCATATGTCTCCTGCCTTTCTTGTCAATAAAGAAGAAGAGAAAAGAAGAGGAAAGAAGTGCATGGTTGTCAACTACAAAGCAACCAATGATGCAACTATTGGAGACTCACATAATCTTCCTTATATGCACGAACTCTTGACTCTTCTACGAGGAAAGAACATTTATTCAAGTTTCGACTGCAAGTCAGGTTTCTGGCAAGTTCTACTTGATGAAGAACCGCAGCTTCTCACTGCCTTCACATGTCCTGATGGACTCTTTCAATGGAAAGTACTACCCTTTGGGCTTAAACAAGCTCCTAGTATTTTTCAAAGACACATGCAGAACGCTCTTCGAGGCCTTGAAGGTTTCTGCACTGTATATGTTGATGACAACATGATCTTCAGCAAAAATAAACAAGAACACTATGTTCATGTCACACAGGTTCTCAGAACTATTTTAAAATATGGAATAATACTTTCAAAAAAGAAAGCTCATCTTTTCAAAACAAAAATAATTTCTTTGGGTTTAGAAATAAATGAGGGTACTCATTGTCCTCAAAAGCATATTCTTGTACATTTACATGACTTTCCAAATGTTTTAGAAGACAAAAAGCAACTACAAAGATTTCTTGGTGTTTTAACTTATGCTGAAACATATATTGAAAAACTTGCAGCCAAGAGAAAACCTTTACAGGCAAAATTAAAAAAAGATGTCATTTGGAATTGGTCAAGTGCTGATACAGACTACATCAAAAAGATAAAGAAAGTTTTAATCAATTTTCCAAAACTTTATCTTCCAAACATTGAAGACAGTTTAATTATTGAAATTGATGCTTCTAATGAATTTTGGGGAGGTGTTTTAAAAGCTAAAAACCCCAAAAACGAATAACAAATTTGCAGGTACACCTCTGGCAGTTTCAAAGCAGCTGAGAAAAACTACCATAGCAATGAAAAAGAATTACTCGCTGTAAAAAGAGTTATTACAAAATTCTCTGTATATTTAACACCAGTAAAATTCCTGGTTCGTACAGATAATAAAAATTTTACTTATTTCCTCCGAACTAAGATTGCAGGAGATAACAAATTAGGTCGGCTAATATGTTGGCAGGAGTGGTTCTCACGATATACATTCACTGTTGAACATTTCGCAGGAAACAAAAACGTACTGGCAGACTGCCTCACCTGTGACTTCAGGTATACCTTACATCATCCATGATCTCACTCGCTCCTCTTGAGCCCTATAAAAGGATATGATCCTCCTGACATATTTCCTCACAAAAACTTCACCTACAAAAAAAAGAGGGGGAGATTAGAGAGAAAAGTAAACAAAAATTGAGTTTACAAAAATGGAAGACCTCAACACTTTGAGGATAAAGAAACAAATGCTCCTCATAGAGCTATCTGCAATTGAGCAGAAAATCAACTTGTATGAACAAGTAACAACGGTCACCAATGTACCGGAAAGCGAAAGCTCAAAAACAAAGGCTATTCCAGTGCAAACGGCACCTGGTAAAGGATCAACAAATCCGTTGAAAGCTGATGCTTTGCTAAAAAGCATAATAAAGGAGACAGCTACTCCTCTTCCTAATGGAAAAACTAGCTTATTGGTTAATCACAATCCTTGTACTGAAGGAATCAGTAAAATGACAACTTTATCACCCAGTAACAAATCTGTGCAGGAGTTTACACCAGATTACAAAAAAGCTCTTAACAAAGAAGCTAAAAGATTTTATGTAATCTACAAAGGACCCCATGTCGGTGTTCATACTAACTGGGGAATTACAGAAACCTTCTGTAAAGTTGATAAAGTTACTTGCAAAAAATTCAGAAATGAAGCATCTGCAAGATTAAGCCTTGCCACTTATGAAGACGATACAAGCAAGACTAACCAACCACTTCTTCGACCAAAAATTCAAAAAGTCAAAGAAGCCCACAGAGACCAAAGGTTTGACGTTCCAAATGACGTTCAACAAATGGTTAACTATCCTGAAATCTCTTTTGAAGATTTCAGAACAATCTGGAAAAAAGCAAGAGCTGCATGCCCATAAGACCTTATTCATGAAAAGTTTTTCACTACGGACAAGAAAACAAAAAGTTTGTTCAACTTCCTCGAAGGAGTAGATGCAAAATTAGTCTACCAAGCCTTTCAAGCTGGACTAATCGACAATATCTACCCAAGTTGCAACCTTCATGAACTCAAATTCTTCCCAAGCAGCATGGTAGAATCCATTAAGAACTTTCGAAAGAAAGTACTTAAAGCAAAAGATAATCCGATCTACATCAGATGCATCTCTTCACTCCCAGAATGGATTCAAGAATCAACTCTTTCTCCATACCACTTTCTGGAAATTGGTCTTTCTAAAGCCAATAGAGAAATTGAGCAATCTCAACCAATGGAAGATAAAGATCTACCTTTCACAAAAATTCTTCATCCCAATCACATCAATGGTTTAAGAAGAATATCATAAAAAATCATTGAGATTATCTCTGGTTCAAAAAAGAAGATTAATTATACCGACTCACATTGTATAATTACAAGCTGGAGTTACAACAACACCAGCCAAGAAGATCTTCGCCAAGCCTCCAAGTTTGCCGAAAAATTCATGAACAATAGCATGGAAGTATCCAATGCTACACGCCAACACTTCTGCCGACATGCAGAACAACTTTTCGAAGAACATCTTTGTCACTTTTGCGAAAGCAAAGATTCGGAGACAAAGGAGGGACCCTCCTCTGAATATGACAAATCCTCATCATCTTAAAGAAATATGCTTCACGTGTCAAATGGCCCCCGCCACTCAAAATAATAATGCCTTTCTTCATTATTAGAAGCTTTCCAGCTGTCCACAATAATGTAATCTTTAGTGGATAAAAACGTCATGCCTGACATAATAGGCAAAGATGAGACCCTCTCAATGTATCTATAAATTGAGAGTTATGTTTTGATTAGAGATATCGCAATAACGAGTGCAAGAAAAAACACTCTCTATCTAGTAAATTTTCAGTTCAATGTCTAGTGAGTAATTCCTCCCTTAGAAGGGAGAAAATGTAAAATATTGTAAGAGTTTTCCCTTTTTGGGAACTCTTTATCAATAAATCTTTGTTTTGTTATTTTTGAGTGTTCATACAAATTAGAGTCATGAAACTTATAAGTGACAGAGTGTCAGGTCGAAGATGATTAACAGTACCGCAGGCACGATGCCAACAGGGAAAGCAACCACACAGACCAAAGAATGACACAGGTTGGCTTGAATAGTTTTTATCTATGTAAGTATAACACCCACTACATTACAACATTACATTTATTGATACTAGAGTCTTCTTTTTACAATTTTTTATATTTAATCCCTTCTTTGTTAAAAATATTCCATACACACCCACACACCCAAACTGGTATCAGAGATTCATTTACTAAATACTATGGATTTTAAGACCAGGATTCATTTATTAATATTTATCTATTTATTTACATAATAAACAGGGTGTTACAACCTCTCATTGGATGCTATGAAGTGTGCACTCTTTGTGAACCAATCCATGACTACCCAAATCATGTCGTGGCCATTCATTATCCTGTGAAGTTTAGTCACAAAATCCATGGTGATGTCTTCCCATTTACCCATGAGTACAGGTAAAGGTTTTAAACTCCCATACGGTTTCTGATGTTGTGCTTTAACTCTGGCACATGGTACACACTTTGCCACGTACTCTGCAACATCGAGCTTCATCGTCAGCCACCAATAGAAGGTTTTAGATCCCTATACATCTTAGTGCAGTCGGGATGAATCGAGTACATGGTCTTGTGAGCTTCTTCCATCAAAAGATATCGCATTCCTCCTATCTAGGTACCCAAATCCTATCTTGGAATACCTTCAATCCTTGACTATTTGTACCGAATACCAATGTTTTTTCTAAACGTTCTTCCTTTCAGTCATTTTTTGTGACATCCCCATTTTCACGGTCAGAAAAGACCGATTTCGTTTATGCTTTGTTTAAAAATCAGAGTAATATTTTAAATAAAAGTGTTGCAGAATTTGTCCCAAAACAAAATATGATAAAGATTTATCAAAAGCATTTCCGTAGAAATGTATTTCATTTAAAAAGACTCAGGATGTCATGTTCTATACAGATTATAAGCATAAACAATATAGAATAGGCCTTACTACATTATTCCGTATTTACAGGCCTAAAATCCATTAATCTCTCATCCCAATACATCACATCCATGCTCATGCGCCACTACCTGTAATACAAGAAACTGAGTGGGTCAGGCTTGGGAGCCTGGTGAGCACATAGTGTTTTCAACCCACAAAAATAAGTTATCAGCTATATCAAACCAAACAAACCCGATTACCCGTTCCCGTTATCCTCACTTTACGTCTCTAAAACATCTAACACAAGGGACCTAGTCTAAGGACTACCATCGGGATGGACACTACTGCTAAGGGGATTCCTCAACAATAAATGGCCTTAAGGCAACCATGTGGGGGATGGAAGTACATCTGGTGAGCACACAGTTCAAATAAACACACAGTTCAAATAAACACCTACAGGTTGCGAGCTTGCTAGTGTTCCACTGGACTGTCTAGAATAGTCCGTGGTCGTCATCTATACTCCGCTAGATGACTGGATCATCAATAACATCTATAACGAGGCCTCTCATTATTTTATTTTGTCACACAACAACTATTACATCTACCCATGTTTTACCCAACACATTTTGTAGATATAAAATACATATACATTTTAAATCATTGAAAACATTTATAAAACGTTCATCCAGCATAGATAGCAAGTATTCAGATAATATGCACACATAGCACATAATTTATATAAAAGACTTCATATCTATGTGTAAGCTGAAAGTAACTATGCACTCACTTGATTAGGTGGTGACTCGGTACTTGAACAACACTTCGTTATCTTAAAACAATTTTTTTTCCTTGACCAAAAACTAGTATTAATACCTCTAGAGTTTAGTTTTAACGTTAATCGCGACTAATTAATAGTCTAGCTATTATTACTATTATATAAGCGTTAAATAACACTCAATATAAATCATAATAATAGCCCAAATAATTATTTTAAGGTCCTAATAATGTTATTATAATTAAATAAAAGCTATATTAAATATAGTATAGGCGTAACTCATTTACATCGGGTTTTTCTTAAAAATCGAGTTTCGCTGGAGCAGCGTTTTCGAGCCGAAAGCTTTTCTTCTCGGAGCCGTCGGGCGCTCCGGGGCTTTTTTCTCTTGATAGGGATGTTCCCTAGACTTGGGAGGGGTTTAGGGAGGTTAGAGAGAAGTTAGAGAGAGAGAAAGAAAGGTTTGAAGGTGTGAGGAAATTATGAAGAGTTCATCTCTTATTTATAAGAATTGTATAGTAAAGTAGTCTCCATGCTTCGTCTGTAACTTTTGCATACGAGCTCCGTTTTTGTCTGTCTTTTTACCGTTGAGTTCCTATTAATGAGATCTTCAACTCTCATTTAGACCTCGTTGGCTAATTCTCACTCTATCTCGGATTTACAAAACTGTATCGAATTCGTCGCGCTCGAAAAGTAGAGACTAAGCTTCGTCCATAACTTTCGCATACGAGCTCCATTTTTGTCTGTCTTTTTACCGTTGAGTTCCTATTAATGAAATATTCAACTCCCATTTAGACCTCGTTGGCTAATTCTCATTCTATCTCGGATTTACAAAACTATATCAAATTCGCCGCGCTCGAAAAGTAGGGACTAAGTTTCGTCCATAACTTTCGCATACGAGCTCTATTATCGACGTTCTTTATATCCACACGTTGGTATTTACGAGTACTACAACTTTCAATTAGATCCCGTCGGCTAATTCTCACTTTATCTCAGATTTACAAAACTATATCGAATTCGCAACGCTCGAAGAGTAGGGACTAAGCTTCATCCATATCTTTCGCATACGAGCTCCGTTTTCGACTGTCTTTTTATCGTTTAACTCCTATTAATGATATCTTCACTTATCGTTTAGATTATTTTGGCTAAAAATCGACTGATCTAAAATTCAGATTTCGGGCTGTGCACTACTATGCTAAATCTTAGAAAAATCATAGCTTCCTCATACGAAGTCAGATTTGGATGTTCTTTTTATGCACACTATCGGTTTAACATATACTACGAATTTAGTTTAGATTGATAAGGCTAAATCTCGCTCTATCGTAAATTCACTATTTACGCCTCCTGGTATCGTGTCGGTTCCGTCGCGAAACTTCGACGGGTCATAACTTCTTCGTTATAACTCGGATTTCGACGCTCTTTATATGTACGGAAACCTTGTAACATATACTAAAACTTGGTTGAGATTATTTATTCTTAATAATCTTTTGTCGAAAAGTCATTTTCGACCCCTATTGCCTCTAAATTGACTAGCCCGGATCTACGGGCGTTACATTTTCTCCAAAGCTTCTCCCTGTGCTTTCTTGATGCTTTCCATGATTGTTGAGACAACTTATATTTTTAACGTTCTTGGCCTCTTTCTTTCCAAATTTACTTTTCGACTTAGAGCATCAGCTACGACATTTTCTTTACCAAGGTGGTAAAGTATCTCATAGTCGTAATCCTTGAGCAACTCTAGCCAGCGTCGTTGTCTCATATTCAATTTCTTTTGATCAAAGAGATACTGGAGGCTTTTATGATTAGTGAAGAGCTTGCACTTTGTGCCATAAAGATAATGCCTCCATATCTTTAGTGTGAATACTACCGCTGCCAACACAAGATCATGATTGGGGTATTTCTTCTCGTTCTTTTTCAATTGTTGAGATGCATATGCTATCACTTTATCTCTTTGAGTTAGAACACAACCTAACCCAACTCCAGATGCATCGCTATAAACTGCGAAGTCTTCGACTCCATCAGGTAAAGAAAGAATCAATGCTTCACACAACTTACTCTTTAATTTCTTGAATGCTTCTTCATGTTTCTCACTCCATGTGTATGTAGCTCCTTTATGGGTCAAAGATACCAATTGAGCAACCGTCGAAGAAAAACCTTGGATAAACCTTCGGTAATATCCAGCTAATCCGAGAATGCTTTGAATCTCAGTGGGACTTTTTGGTCGTTCCCATTTTATCACAACTTCAATCTTTGCTGGGTCAACCATTATTCCCTCTTGGTTAACCACATGACCCCAGAACTAGACTTCTCGAATCCAAAAATTACATTTGGAGAACTTTGCATATAGCTTCTCCTTCTTCAGAATTTCTAACACTTCTTGCAGGTGTTTTCCGTGCTCCTTCTGGTTCTTTAAGTAAATCAAAATGTCATCTATGGACACAAACATGGATTTATTGAGGAATGGTTTACAAACCCTGTTCATCAAATCCATAAATGTTGTTGGAGCATTGGTTAGTCCAAATGACATAACCAAGAACTCATTGTGTCTGTATCTCGTTCTGAATGCGGCTTACTCAATATCTTGTTCTCTCACCTTCAGCTGATGATATCATGACCTGAGATCGATCTTTGAGAAATAGCTTGAACCTTGCAGCTTATCGAACAGGTCATCAATCCTTGGTAATGGACACTTGTTCTTTACCGTTTCCTTGTTCAGCTCTCTATAGTCTATGCACATCCACATGCTTTCACCCTTCTTCTTCATGAATAACACCAAAGCTCCCCAGGGTGATGAACTTGGTCTAATGAAACCGTTGTACAAAAACTCTTGAAGTTGCATCATAAGCTCCTTCATCTCTGTCAGTGCTAATTGGTATAGTACTTTTGCTATTGGTGTTAATCCTAGAAATAAGCTTATTAGAAACTCCACCTGTCTATCAGGGGGCAATCCACGAAGATCTTTGGGAAAGACTTCCAGATAGTCACACACCACTGGTATTCTTTGTATCTCTTTCTTCTCCTTCTTTTCATCAATCACAAATGCCAAGTATGATGTGCATCCTTTGGACAAACATTTTCTAGTTTTCATTAGTGAAACGATTCCAGAATTCACTCTCTGTTTGTCCCTATATACACTATAAAAAAAATCTTTTCCAGGTGGGTTTATGTAGGATTTAGTGTCTAAGCCCATAACTATAATTGGTATCTATTTGACCCGAGAGTAGCATGGTCCATTTGGGTTGCATGGCACCAGAACAATTTGTAAGGATGGACTTTTGAAAAGATGATATTTATGATTTATTAAAATATTATAAGTTCTAATATATTAATATGAAATCATATTATTTAATTAGTATTGATCAAGAATTAATTTGGAATTAATTTTGTGATCAAAAGAGAATAATTAAATATATGGGGATTGATTGTGTAAATCACTCATTCTTACAAAGTGGGCTTATGATCCATAGTTCTTTATGTTGGGCTAAATCCATGTGGTGACCCATGGATACTCCATGGATGTTAAAACCCATGGAGCCTAGGGAATTTGGAATTCATGCACATTAGGGTTTGCATGGTGTAACCCTAGTTGTGTCACACTATATAAGAAACCACATGGCAACCAAAATCGACACTTAAGTGAGACACAAGAGGGCTAGCCGATTTTGTGCGTGCAAGACAATCTTTTCTCAAGTCCTCCATTGTTGGTGGTGTTGTGTGAAGCATTTGAGGCATCACACTTAGGGTGCTAGGCTCTTAAAGGCTTAAGGTTTCAAAGCTACAACAAAGGTAAGTCATATAAATAGTTTTTTGTAGTGTATATACTCCATAGTATGCTAGTTAGGATGATGCCTTGCAAAATTGAAAGTTTGCATGTATAATAAAGAAAACATAGATCCAAGGCATGTAGGGATGCATGTACACCATATGAGTGTTAGAATGCTTAAAACCCTTCAATGGTATCAGAGCCAAGGTTTGTTTTCCATTATAATTGATGCTACTTGTTTTCAAAGCTTGAAAAAATTGATTTTCTGCTTTCTGGACAGTGGACTCGCCGAGTCCACTGACAGACTCAACGAGTCATCCTTAAAAACTGACCAACTCGTCGAGTCAGTTCATGCACTCGACGAGTTGGTGCTCCAGAATGCAGAATTTCGAGTTTTAAAGCTGGAATTGGACTAGGATCATTACCCTAAACTATTTTTGAACTTATAAACATATTTTTGATGTGGTGATGATCATGCTTATCCAATTCAAAAGATAATTATCAAAGTTTCATGATTTGTATTAGTTTATGTGGTTAGGATAATTACATGAAATTTGTTTGATATGAATTTTCTTGTTCATATAAGTTTAATCTAGATCATGGACATTACTTGACATGCTTGTTAGTTTAAGTGATGATCTTAATGGCCTTTGATGTGCTCCATAACTTGTCCTCATGTTATGGAAAATGAAAAGTCACTTCTTTAAGAGGCATTAAAACTCATAGGTTATGGACTTAAAAAGTTTTGACAAGTTTCAAAACTTGCCCTCAAGTTTTGGAATTTGTAAAGTCACTTTAGAATACTTTAATTCCAAATCCTATAATTTTAAAAGTTTAAAATTCAACCCTTATGGTGGAGGGTCGTTAGCCGAACAGGTATGATAGGAATATAATTCTCATTAAGTATAATGATAATAAAGTAACTAAATGTTTTATTCAATTCCCAATCTTAGGTACTTTAGGAAAATGTGAAATTGATGTTAATCCATGAAAATTGCACTTTGCACCTTACCAAGTTGTTGATGGTTGTGTGTGGTTAACCGGCACATTAACTTGGACTAGTAAGGATAGAAAAGGGTCGCTTGATGTTTATTATAAGATTAATGGAGCGTTTGTGGTTAACCGACACATTGATTGGGTGATAAAGTCGAGAGTACCAAGCACATTTTTCATGGTTATTCACACCTTGTTTGTGATCCTTGGTATTCCAGTCACGAACTTGAAGCGAATAATTGAGATTTAAACATGCCATTGAATTGTTTAATGAATCTCAAAGGATCTAGGAGTTTCAATCCAATTAAAACTTAATAGCAATTTCGTTTTTCATGGTGGAAATTGGTAAATCGTCATTTACCTACCTTCAAATATTTTTCACGTTGGATTACGACATCCCTCTTCCAATTTGTAAAATATTGTGTTGGGTCCTAGACTTAATAATTCATTTTGGGTGTTATATTAAGGACTATTTATCTAATCTAAACTTTGTCTTTCTTTCTTTTTGGATGTCTTCCAACACTGCTTCTGGCTCAAACCCTACTAGATCCTTCTCTCTCATGAACCTTTGTAGGAGAGTCATCTTTGATGGTTCCAGCTTCAATGATTGGATTAGGAACATCAGGATGGTCACTCACTATGAGGACAAGGAATATGTCCTAGACAAGGAGCTTAAGGAAATAGATGAGTCTTCTGCTACTCCTGAGGAGATTGCTGAGTTTAGGGCACATAAGTAGGATGCCACCAAGGTAGCTTGTATTATGCTTGCCACTATGTCAGTTGAACTCTAAAAGTCCTATGAGGACTTCTACCCTTTTGAGATGCACCGGGACCTGATGGAAAGATACCATCAGAGTGCTCGTCAAGAGAGGTATGAAATCATCTCTTCCATGATAACAACCAGGATGAAGGATGGTGAACCCATCACGGGTCACTTGCAGAAAATGCAAAGGTTTGTGGACCGGTTGTTAAAGTTGAATGTGAACTTGCCTGAGGAGCTGACTATATATATCATTCTACACTCCTTGCTTCCATGTTATGATCATTTCCGCATGACCTATCATATGAACAATGAGGAGCTCACGCTTAGAAAACTTCAAGGGATTTCGAGGACTGCTGAAACCGGTCTCAAAGGTAAAACTGTTGTTTCAACTCCTACCACCACCCCTGTTCTGGCAATTGGACAAGGGAAAGGGAAGAAGAGGAAGGCCCCCTCAAAGAGCCGCAAAGGAAGGTCTCTTGGTGGATCCTCTCCAAGTGGGACCAAGACAGGTTCTACTGCTCCCTCTTCCATTCTTAAGGAAACAGAGTGTTTCTACTGTCACGACAAAGGGCACTGGAAGCGAAGCTGCCCCAAATACTTGCAGGATGCCAAGGATGGGAAGGTTAAACCCACCCATGCAAGTATTTATACTATTCTATCTAAAAACTCATCACATTCTAACTCTTGGGGTTCTTGACACAGGTTGTGGATTTCACATTTATTTTGATGTGCAGAGCCTAAAAGGAAGTAAGGATGTGGAGCACGGGAAGATAAACTTGATCATGGGGAATAGGAAGGTTTCACCTGTCACCAAGATTGGAGTTTACTCTTTATTTCTTAATAGTGGGTTAGAAACATATTTGAATAATTGTTGCTACTCGTCTGATATGGCGAGAAATATTATTTCCTTTCATGGTTTTTACAAACAAGGCTATAGTGTTTCATTTGATAACGAAATTGGTGCTATAAATGCTTAACATACTAGTGTTTTTCATTTTAAAGCATTACCTTGTAATGGTGTATATGAAACTGTTAATGTTGTAGACAACTTAGGAATAATGTGTTGTATATTGATTCTTCCACTAAATTGGATAAAGCATGCTTGTGGCATTGTTGTCTTGGACATGTCAACAAGAAGCGCATAAACCAACTCCAAAAGGCTACAATTTTGGAGTCATTCGACTTAAAGTCGGATGACACTTGCGAATCTTATTTTCTTGGAAAGATGACTAAATCACCCTTCACTGGTACTTGTGAAAGGGGTGAAGGTTTGTTGGATCTCATACACACAGATGTGTGTGGGCCCTTCAGAACCGCCACAAGGGATGCTAACCGCTTCTATGTGACTTTTACTAATGATTATAGCAGATATGGCTATTTATACTTAATCAAGCATAAGTCAGACACATTTGAGAAGTTCAAAGAGTTTAAACAGGAAATGGAGAATCAGCTGGGCAGGAAGATAAAGATGCTCCGATCTGATCGGGGCGGTGAGTATCTTAGTATCGAGTTCCTTGATTATCTTAAGGAATGTGGAATTATTTCACTGTTGATGCCACCTAGGACACCACAGCTTAATGGTATGGCTGAGAGGCGCAACTAAACCTTGTTGGACGTAGTTCATTCCATGATGAGTTGAGCTTCGTTACCTATCTCATTCTGGGGGTATGCCTTGGAGACTGCTGCCCATATCCTTAATCTAGTCCCTACCAAAAAGGTTGCCAAAATACCTCATGAGATTTGGACTGGGAAGGTTACCACGTTAGACCACATCAAGTTTTGTGGTTGCGAGGCTTTCGTGAGACGCGATACTAATGACAAGCTCGAACCTCAGAGTGAGCGGTGTATTTTCATCGGCTACCCAATGAAATCCTTTGGTTATCTCTTCTACAGGCCGAGTAACAATGTTGTCTTCATTGCGAGGAGAGGAGTCTTTCGCGAGAGAGAGAGCTTGTAGGCCAAGGAGACACTGGGAGGCAAATTGACCTTGAAGAACTTCAGGAGTCAAGCGGTGAAGGAACTTCAAACACTAGCGATCAATCTGAGGAGGAAACTCCTGTTGATTCGAATGAGGAGTTTGTACCTCTGAGGCGTTTCGGTAGAGATAGAGTTCCAACCAAGTTTTATGGTTTCCATATTACTGTAGAAGGTGATACATTTATCAGTGAAAGCACACTGGTAAATTTGGAAGAACCTAACAGCTATAAGGAAGCCATGGCAGGCCCTGAGTCTGCTAAATGGAAAGAGGCTATGGATAGCGAGATTCAGTCCATGTATGACAATCAAGTTTGGAACTTGGTTGACAATGTACCGGGTCGTAAGACAGTCAGGTGCAAATGGATCTTCAAGAAGAAGATCGACATGGATGGGAAGGTACACACTTATAAGGCGCGACTGGTTGCAAAGGGCTTTACTCAAACTCTAGGAGTTGATTATGATGAGACCTTCTCACTAGTAGCGAAGATTAAGTCTATTAGAGTTATGCAATCCATTGCTTCATTTCATGATTATGAAATATGGAAAATGGATGTCAAAATTGCTTTCCTTAATGGAATTTGGCTGAGGATGTTTACATGAGTCGGCCAGAGGGTTTTGTCAATGCAAAGTACCCTAATAGAGTGTGTAATCTTGAGAAATCAACTTATGGATTAAAACAAGCATCTCGAAGATGGAATATTTGTTTCGATGAGAAAGTCAAAGAGTTTGGCTTTTCGAGGAGCGAAGATGAGTCCTGTGTATATGTCAAAGCTAGTGGGAGCATAGTTAACTTTCTGGTATTGTATGTGGAAGACATACTACTCATAGGAAATGACATTCCAACCTTGCAGGAGGTTAAGTCATGGCTTGGGAAATGTTTCGCTATGAAGGATCTCGGAGAAGCTCCCTGTATGCTTGGGATAAGGATATTGAAAGACAGGAGTAAGAGACTAATTGGACTTAGTCAAAGTACCTACTTGGATAAGGTGTTGAAAACATTCAAAATGCAGGATTCGAAGAAAGGTGACTTACCGATGTAGAGCAATGCCAAACTGAGTAAAGCTCGGAGTCCGAGTACAAAAGTTGGGATAGCTGAGATGAGTCGAATACCATATGCATCCGTTGTTGGCTTGATCATGTATGCTATGACTTGTACTTGCCCTGATGTGGCCTTTGCTTTGAGCATGGTCGGCAGATATCAAGGGAATCCTAGCAAGGCTCACTGGACTGCGTAAAGAACATTCTCAAGTACTTGCGGAGGACTAAGGACTGGGTCCTTACCCTCGGTGGGAGTGTTGACTTGAGGGTGGTGGGGTATAGTGACGCCAACTTTCAGACCAACAAAGATAATTTCCGCTCTAAGTCGGGCTAGGTCTTTACCCTGAATGGAGGAGCAATAACTTGGAAAAGTTCCAAGCAGAAGATAGTAGTTGATTCAATTTGCGAATCAGAGTACATAGCCACAAGCGAGGCAGCGACGGAGGCAATATGGCTGAAGAACTTCATTGGAGACCTTGGAGTTGTACCAGCAATAAAGGAGCCTATGGAGATTTTATTTGATAGCGAGAGTGTTGTTGCCTTAGCCAATGAACCAAGGGATCACGGCAGATCTAGACACATCGATAGAAAATACCACTTCATTAGACATCGAATAAAAGAACGACTTCTCGTGGCAAAGAGGGTATCGTCTGATGGGAACCCAACAGATCCCCTTACAAAGGGATTGAGTAGGGTTAATCATCTACAACATGCGAGACACATCGGGTTGAAGGACGATATTAGTTTAATGATTAGATAACTTTCGAAACTTGTAATAGTTGAAATGTAATTGACATTTGATGCATAAATAAAAAGTGTTTTTTTATTACTAGTATGTTATTGTCTTATGTCAATCATTTACTACTGTTTCACTTTGCATGTTTTGACTTCTAGAATAATTATAGTATTCAAACTATCCACAGTCGATCATATGTTGGAAATAGGTATTAAATCAAGACAGTCATGAATTTGGCTTGTATATTTGTCTAAATTGTATTAGACATAGCAAAGTTTGTTGCAACGTTCATGAGTGCTCATAAGGTTTGAGTATTGGATTAAACCCACGCTCACTTGTATCACTTCATGGAATTTATATCGAGTGATCGTGAGATGATAATATCATATAAGTCTTCAAACCAAGAGATATGAGTTGTTGACTATGAGTTGGTTGTGCATTGATAGTACGAAACCGCTTCAGTAACTTGATTCTATAAAACATGATGTTGTGTACAATTTGATGAGTAGTTAGTACAAGCATATGAGTCGAAGTTTCTCTGTTCCTTTTGGTCCTTGGAGGATTAAAAGCGATATCTTGGGCCCCTCAATGATTTTGTTTTGACTTATGTGTCGGCCCCAGTCAGAACTGAATTGATGTGTTTGATTAAGTTTTATGTCAAAAAAATCGGAGATCGAGAAACAAACTGTTGGACAGTAAGTATGACATTGTTCCATGTATTTTTCCGGCCGATATCTTGAGAATAGAGGATTATATGATCACTTATCTAAAATGGAGCGTCTTAGCTTGACAGAGGCTTTTAAGAGCTACGATTTCTAGTCGGTGCTTTAAGTCATACTTGAAGTTATAGTTATTAGACTTATCCAAGTGGGAGACTGTTGGATTTAGTGTCTTAGCCCATAACTATAATTGGTATGTACTTGACCCGAGAGTAGCATGGTCCATTTGGGTTGCATGGCACCGGAACAATTTGTAACGATGGACTTTTGAGAAGAGGATATTTATGATTTATTAATATATTATAAGTTCTAATATATTAATATGAAATCATATTATTTAATTAGTATTGATCAAGAACTAATTTGGAATTAATTTTTTGATCAAAAGAGACTAATTAAATATATGGGGATTGATTGTGTAAATCATTCATTCTTATAAAGTGAGCTTATGATCCATAGTTCTTTATGTTGGGCTAAATCTATGTGGTGAACCATGGATACTCCATGGAGGTTAAAACCCATGGAGCCTAGGGAATTTGGAATTCATGCACATTAGGGTTTGCATGGTGTAACCCTAGTTGTGTCACACTATATAAGAAACCACATGGCAACCAAAATCGACACTTAAGTGAGACACAAGAGGGCTAGCCGATTTTGTGCGTGCAAGACAATCTTTTCTCAAGTCCTCCATTGTTGGTGGTGTTGTGTGAAGCATTGAGGCATCACACTTAGGGTGCTAGGCTCTTAAAGGCTTAAGGTTTGAAAGCTACATCAAAGGTAAGTCATCTAACTAGTTTTTTGTAGTGTATGTACTCCATAGTATGCTAGTTAGGATGATGCCTTGGAAAATTGAAAGTTTGCATGTATAATAGAGAAAACATAGATCCAAGGCATGTAGGGATGCATGTACACCATAGAAGTGTTAGAATGCTCAAAACCCTTCAGTGGTATTAGAGCCTAGGCTTGTTTTCCATTATACTTGATGCTACTTGTTTTCAAAGCTTGAAAACATCAATTTTCGACTTTCTGGACAGTGGACTTGCCGATTCACCCTTAAAAACTGACCAACTCGCCGAGTCAGTTCATGCACTCGACGAGTTGGTGCTCCAGAATGCAGAATTTCGAGTTTTAAAGCTGGAATTGGACTATGATCATTACCCTAAACTGTTTTTGAACTTATAAACCTGTTTTTGATGTTGTAATGATCATGCTTATCTAACTCAAAAGATAATTATCAAAGTTTCATGTTTTTTATTAGTTTATGTAGTTAGGCTAATCACATGAAATTTGTTTGATATGAATTGTCATGTTTATATGAGTTTAATCTAGATCATGGACATTACTTGACATGCTTGTTAGTTTAATTGATGATCTTAATGGCCTTTGATGTGCTCCATAACTTATCCTCAAGTTTTGGATTTTGTAAAGTCACTTTAGAATACTTTAATTCCAAACCCTAGAATTTTAAAAGTTTAAAATTCAACCCTTATACTTTATAGTATTATAAGTTTAATAATATATATATATATATATATATATATATATATATATATATATATATGTATGTATGTATGTATGTATGTATGTATAAGATCAAGTCAGTCTTACCGTTAGTAGGCCTCATTCACGAAGTCGGTCTATAAGGGGGGGGGGGGGATAAGGTTACTGCCTATAAAATGGCAATTTAATGGGTGTTCATTCTCACCCACTACTTCCTTGATTGGTGGAGGGTCGTTAGCCGAACGGGTAGGATAGGACTATAATTCTCATTAAGTATAATAATAATAAAGTAACTAAATGTTTTATTAAATTCCCAATCTTAGTTACTTTAGGAAAATGTGAAATTGATGCTAATCCATGAAAATTGCACTTTGCACCTTACCAAGTCATTGATGGAGTGTGTATGGTTAACCGGAACATTAACTTGGACTAGTAAGAGTGGCAAAGGGTGGCTTGATGTTTATCATAAGATCAATGGAGCGTGTGTGGTTAACCGGCATATTGATTGGGTGATAAAGTCGAGAGTACCAAGCAAACTCATTGATCTTCGAGATTTCGTTCAGAACTAGGTAAGGAACAAGCTTCATCTTCTCCATAAAAATTGCAGCATACTCCGTGACACTCATTCTTCCCTTCTTTAGCTTATGAAATTCGTTGTTGATCTCTAGCAGATCCAGCTCAGAGTAGTACTGTATTTTCAGTTGCACCAAAAATTCTTCCGAATACATATTGATAGCTTCTCCCTTGGGCATGGTATCAGCTAGTAGCTCCCACCAACTCAGTACTCCCGACTTTAATAGTGTAACTGCGAGAGCGGTCTTCTGTTTGTTGCTGCAGTCACAACTTTCAAACATCATTTCCATCTCGGAGATCCAATCCATGAATTCCACTGGCGTTGGGCTTCGAGAAAGACATGGTGGTTTGGATGCCATGAAATCCTTGTACTTGCACCCATGTCCATCTTTTCCTGCATTGGGGTGGTTTCTTCTACCCACTCATGGCTTAGCTTGACTGCTTTCTGACTATAGTTTCCTTCGTCTGATAGTTCAGGTTGTACGATGGGTACAACAGGTTCATCCCTATCATGCGACATCTATCTCATCTCCTCTCTTTGTTCGACCATCATAGCCCTAGTCATTTCTTGAACTCATGTCATTGTGATTGTCTCAGGTGCAAATTCTACTTCCGGTGCACGCTCAATCACAGGTCGCCGATTAGCATTAGCATATCCATTAGCGTTTCTGAATCCGCTTCGTGTTCTTGCCATGTCGATCTATACAGCAAAGTAGGCAAATTTAGATCTTTATTTACGATAGACGTTTAATCCTCCTTGTTACTCTGAAAAGTTACATGCCAGTTCTAATATCGTAGTCGAATAATAGCGTATAAGGCATCTTTATAGCTATAACATAAATCATTTAGCACATAAAAGCAATTTAGGCATCTTTCCTAAAATAAGCTAGTGCTCATGTCTAAATATAGCAGACACTCATATCACAATCATCGCTTAGGATTCTAAGTTTAAGTCTAGAAACCGTACAAATACCTAGTTCGCTTAAACTAATACTCTGATACTAACTGTGACATCCCCAATTTCATGACCAGGAAACACCGATTTGTTTATGCTTTATTTAAAAATCATAGTATACTTTTGAAGAAACATTTGCAAAATTTGTTCCCAAAAATATCATAAAGAATTTATCAAAGCATTTCCGAAGAAATGTACTTTCATTATATTAAAAACCTCGGTATGTCATTTTCAATACAGATCAAAAGCATAAACAGAAACAACATAGGCCTTACAACATCTATTACTCTAGTGGCCTATAATCCATTGATCTCTCATCAGACCATCACTCATGTGCTCTTTTTCCACTACCTGTATACAAGAAACTGAGTGGGTCAGGCTTGGGAGCCTGGTGAGTACATAGGGTTTTCAACCGACAATAATTAATTTCCTCATCAATCAACCCGATTACCCATTCCCGTTATCCTCACTTTCTGTCCCTAAAGCATCTAATTTAAAGGACCTAGCCTAAGGATTTTCATCGGGATGACAACACTTCTTAGGAGATTCCTAAGCAATATATGTCAAATAAGGAAACCGTGAGGGGGATTGAGTACACCTGGTGAATACTTAGTTCAAAAATACCTACATGTTGTAAGCATGCCAACGTTCTACTAGACTATCTAGAATAGTCTGTGGTCGTCATCTATGCTCCGCTAGATGAATGAATCATCTTAAACATTGAGGTCTCTCATCATTTATTTCATCATCTATATCATCTACCCATATTTACCCATCATAATTATAGGTATAAAATACATATACAGTTTAAATAAAATAAAACATGTATATTTTGTTCATCCAACATAGATATTAAGAACACAGATAATATGCACACATAGCATGTAATTTATAATAAATACTTCATATCTATGTGTAAGATAAAAGTAACTATGCACTCACTTGTTAAAGTGCTGATTCCAAATTCGGGCAGCGCTTCGCTTCTAACAATTCTATTTTCCTTCAATGAAACCTAGTATCATTACCACTAGATTTTAGTCTAATATTTATTGCGACTATTTATGAGCGATATTGTTTTATAAGTGTTAAGCAATACTTTTCAAGCACTATGTACAGACAGGCATCAGACATGAAACACCGGAGCGCAGGACCATTTTAGCATTTAAGCTGTTCTGAAATCCAACAAACCTATGCGACCCTTCAAACCAGACTCCCCGTACCACGAGTAGTTAAAAGATATTGTAATAAAACTTTATATTTAATAATACTTAGCACATATATTGTTTATAGTTTTATAATAACGGTAATAAACTTAAACATAAGCTATACTTAAAGTAGGGTAAGCATAACTCACTTATAATGGGCTTCGGCTGAAAATCGAGCTCTACGGGGGGCAGAACTTCGGAGCCGAAATCTCTTCTTCTCGGGGTCCTCTGGCGCTTCAGGACTCGCCTCTTAGCACTTGGGAAGTACTAGGGATCGAGGGGGGTTTAGATACATGTTCGAGAGAGAAATAAAGGTTGAGGTGTGAAGAAATGCGAGAAACCTTGCACCTATTTATAGGAGGCTGGCTTCGGACTACGTTGGGCGTAGCTTCAGAGTACACAACGCATACTCAGTACCCTGTGTGTACAAGGGGCTATGTTTCATGTACAAGGGACAACTATCATTCTTCGGATGGGGCGACATGGAGGCTGCTGCGACCACATATGCGAGTGCGCAAGGCGTAGTGCCAACTATGCAGGGCATACACGTGTCCCCTCGCATCCTAACCCATAAACTTCTAAATTCCGTAACTTACGTATACGAGCTTTGTTTTCGACGTTCTTTATATCCACATGTAGGTATCGACGGGATCTACAACTTTCGTTTAGACTCCGTCGGCTAATTTTAAAATTATGTAACAGTTATATTTCAACAGACTTAGAGAGTTAAAATCCATTAAAAATTCATAACTTTGTCATCCGACGTCCGTTTTTGTCTATATTTATATCGTTGATCTCCTATTCACGATATCTTCGATTCTTGTTTAGGTTGTGTCAGCTAAAAATCGATTGATCTAAAATTTGAATTCCTGGCTTTGCACTGTTATGGTAAATCTTAGAAAAATCATAACTTCCTCATACGAAGTCAGATTTGGACGTTCTTTTTATGCACGCTCTCGGTTTAATGTATACTACGACTTTTGTTTAGATCGCTAAGGCTAAGAAGTATTTTATCGCAAACTCACTTTTTACGATTTCCGGTGTCGTGTCGGTTTTGCCGTAAAATTCGGCAGGTCATAACTTATTCGTTATAAGTCGGATCTCCGTGTTCCTTATATCCCCAAAATCCTTGTTGGGTCTATCTATTATTTTATTTTTGATGCTTATTTTTATAATTATTTTATTATGTCGTTATAAATAAGTATAATGAACACAAAATCACATAAATCACATAATACTCAAATAATTCCTCTCTATAACTTCAAAATAGGTTACAATTTTTGACCTTAACTATTACATCATCATAATAGAGATTAGCCTAGAAACACGGGCGTTACAGATAACAAATCATTTCTTCCACTACCACTCCGAACGCCCCTATGAAAGTCAAAGGCAAAGGAATCCTTTTCGGAAGAATCAACCTAGCGAAGTCGTTAAAAAAGAAAGAAGGCTGTTCTTTTTGAGGAAATTTACATAGGAATGGAAGACAGCCTTAGAATTCAATCTCTGAAGGACAATCTGAATCCTTTATCAAACATCTCTCTTTGCTGTCATGAAGGAATGATCTATGATGATCACTTTGTTCCTTTCAAACGTTATGCGCTTCCGACAAATGACTTCGATTAACTGGATCTTCTCATCTCTCCTCATGGCAAGTTATATGTCAAGTTTTCCCCTCTCTACCCTTTTGACGACAAAGAAACGCTCATCTAAACTAAGAGAGAAAGAATAAGAACATTCTATTCCACCAATGCCCTTCCTCAAGATAAAACTTGGTCCAAGTATAAAATCTCCAAGTTTAGTGGTTTTAGAATGAAGATTCTTGAAAAGTTTGATCTCAACTACATTCTCTACTACTATTACATCTTCAGATACACTCAAGAAAAAATCAAGATCTCGGATGCCAATTTCCCTTCGATAAATTCGAATGACATTCTTGTTATTGCATCTCACTAGAAAGACCATCAAACCTTTGAATTCAACACATGAGCATAAAATTTAGATCCCAACTACTTGAAAGACTACATTGCTGAGTTTGGAAGATCTGATGTGGAGTTTTCTCACCTATTAAGAACTGAAAAAAATTATCCTATCAGAGATCCTGAGCTCAGGTTTGTTTACATGAATAAAAGCTTAAGCAAGGACTTTTTTTCAGAGTTAGAGATAAGCATTTGGTTCGTACTACAAATCTTCGTAGATTCATCTCCAAAATGGACAAGAACAATGCTTCAGAAGAAATCAAGAATGAGTGTGTCGAGCAACTCAAATGGTACATTGAATTCTAAAGATGGATGCAAAAAGCCTACCTCTTTGCCTTTGAAGAATCAAATAGGACGGCTACGGATTGATAAGGCCACTTAGGGGAGACTGTTAATGCATGAAAAGTGCCCCTTAGTCAATCCGATCTTATGTTCATTTCTTAGAAAATGTATGTTCTACGATGAAGAAGTTTTCGAGAAGAATAGATTGCAGAGATTATGTTGTTCCGTGATTAGTCAAAGTGTTATGTTAGAAGTCAAAAGGACTTCTTTGTTGTTTACTATTTGTAACTTAGTGTCTTACTACCAACAAGATCAACAACAAAAACAACTTTGCCAGGCTGTTGATGTTCAGTCCATCCATAATTTATCTATATTTGTCTTTTATAACTCCTTGGCAATAAAAGGAGTATTAACATTGTAAACATTAACAATTTCACTTTAATCAAATCTAGATTATTTAGTCAATCATTTCTCTATAACATTCTTATTGTTCTTAATATTGTTAATTGTTCATACTTTACTTTACTTTACTTGAGCACTATGATGAAATTATATTATTTGAGACTTGACTGGTTTATCCAAACTTGACTGTACTTAAGATCACTAGCAACCGTTGTCGTTACTTAATTCAAGGTTTGAGTTTTCAAACCTTGTCCGAACAAATTAGTATTCCCGTATGATTAGCTGAGAATGATTCCTCATTCTCAACCCTTTTTTCCCTCAATTGAACTTACCTCTATATATCTATACTATACTATAATAGAGCTCATTTTCCTTGCACCATATTCATTTGAAAATTCCACTACAACTTAAATGCCTTTCTAACTAAAATATAATTATTCACTACAATTCAAGAGTTTACTATTTTATGTGTACTTATAAATTCAACATTAAACTAATTAAAAACTACAAGTCAAAAGGTTTTTTTTTCAACTTATGGTTATTAATTGATATTTACGATATCATATATATATATATATATATATATATATATATATATATATATATATAATTCACAAGCATAGTTGAGGTTGTTAGGGTTTAGAGAATAAGATGAAGAAAAAAGAAAACTTAAATAAGATAGAGAAAATGGAGATATATAGAATACATCAAGTTATACTTTTTTGTACATGTATTCATATTATTGAATCATAAAGAGGAAAGATAATGTTTTGGAATATACAAAACTATATAAACAGACTCATTAGTTAGCAAATTTTAAAGTGGTCTTCTTTATATTGTCAAAAGTTAAACTATGTTGTATAGTAATTTGATATATATATATATATATATATATATATATATATATATATATATATATATATCAAATTACTATACAACATAGTTTAACTTTTGACAATATAAAGAAGACCACTTTAAAATTTGCTAACTAATGAGTCTGTTTATATATAGGCTTAGGTTATTTTGTTTTTACTAAGTATTGTGTGCCAGAATGCATAAATCTGGACCAATGGATGAAATTAATCAATGGACATGATTTGAGGGTGTATGATATTACAATGGGGTAACATATAGCATATAATCACACAATTTTAAGCAAAATGGTATTTTAGACAATTAACTACATTTATAAAAGGAAATTTTCGGATTTTTAGGGATGATTAATTCTCCTAATTTAAAAAAAATCTGAATTTTTTAATTAATTCAATTTCAAATTTTTACCGATTTTATTCTGCCAGAATATTATTTGTTAGAATGATGCTTTTTCAGAATTTTATTCTAACAGAATATTATTTTGTTAGAATGATGCTCTTTCAGAATTTTATTCTAATAAAATATTATTGAAGAAAAACAAAATTTTTGAATCAATTCTAATATATTCTTATACATCCAAACTTAAATACAAATTCATACATATTCTTACATTCTAATATAATTATACATATTCTAAAAGAATATCAAGGTCTTCAACGCCTTCTTCCAGCCATTCCTATCACAAATACAACAAAAACTAATACTTGTTAAAAACATGTTACTTACAATTATCTATCACTTAATATATTCTGGTAGAATACATAGAATATGATATAATACATATAATACATTTTGGCAGAATACATCGATTTTATTCTGATAGAATAAATTCTGATAGAATATATAGAATACATTCAAATGTATTGTATTTACAGCTAGTAATTCTGACAGAATGCATACCACAAGGCTAAATTCTTTAAATACTCTTTCAGGCATTTCAACAAACACTTGTTAGACATTATCATCAAACATGCCAAAAACCATATTTGATTTACTTGCAATAGTTTACATATAAACATAATTTCCAGCAACATGATTTAGAATGCATACCACAAGGTTCAAAGAGTAAATTAATTTGTGTTGATGAAAAATAAAAAGGCACAAACAACCTAGAATTGTATTCCATAACCGAAAGAAAAACAAAATATATGGCAGACCCATTAAAGCATAGAAACGTGGTTTTCATATAAGATTTGAAAACATTATTTTGTAAGAAAGAAGAGCATCCACATAAAAGAAATTGAAACTCATCAACTTGAACACATGAATAAAGAATGTTACTTACATTATAAGGCCCTGTTACAAGAGCTGGAACCATACGAACTAACATCTTTTTCTATGCTTCCTTCTAACTGAAAGTGACTCATTAAGCAAGAAAGAAATTTTTTTGGAATAAGTAACTGAAGTTCACTGAGACATATTAACAAACAGTTGGTGTGCAAATCGGAATATTTTCAATTCCACCAACAGTTCACTAAGAAAGCAAGCTGGTCCTTCTTTCAGGAATTTAGTCGAGCACCTTATGTGCATAGCTCGTTCTTCTTGAACACTTTAGGTTTTCCCTTACTGAACCATCCAATTCAGCGAACAATAGAAATAGATAATTTGAATCACAAGTTAACGATCCGTAATTAATGAGAATTGAAGAGTTGTTACCGGATAAATAAGGGCATACGAAGTTTGCTCGATTTGGAAAAGCTCTAGAGAACCAATCATCGAAGGAACTGTAACAATGATGCAGAAACATACAGCGGCTTCTTGTGACTCCAAAATTGCCTCGATGTTGAAGCTAGCTTCGATTGGAGATGGAGCCACCGAGAATAACATCTTCTTAATCAATGGAATGGGGAAACAGATCTGCAGCAAGAGGAGGTTTGACTACCTCTTTTGATCAGACGATGTTCATTCGTCCATAACAAAATTGGAGGAGGCATATTACGTATGATATAGAAGGCTAGGGTTAAATAGTTGGTCAAACAGATTTTTATGACAATTTCCATTAATCAAGGGATTTTATTTTAATTAGCATGCTAAAGTTACATAATTACCCTTATTACAATTTTTAATTATTTAATTATTCCTAAATTCCTATTGGTGCACACAGGCACACAATAGTTATCAAAAACATTTGAACCTCTCTCTCTCTCTCTCTCTCTCTCTCTCTCTCTATATATATATATATATATATATATATATATATATATATATATATATATATATATATATATATATAAACAAGCTCATTAGTTAGCAAATTTTAAAGTGGTCTTCTTTATATTGTCAAAAGTTAAACTAAGTTGTATAGTAATTTGATATTATATATATATATATATATATATATATATATATATATATATATATATATATATATATATATATATAGGGATAGGTTATTTTGTTTTCACTATCTATTGTGTGCATGTATGACTGATTCTGGACCAATCATTTTAGTTATTTTAAGAAAGTATTTAATGCATATTACATGTTGAAGATATAATAAGTATTAATTACATCTTCAGCATTTAATATGCATTAATTACTTTTTTAAAATAACTAAAATGATTGGTCCAGAATCAATCATACGGGCACACAATAGATAGTGAAAACATTTGAACCTAACTCTCTCTCTTTCTCTCTCTCTCTCTCTCTCTCTCTATATATATATATATATATATATATATATATATATATATATATATATATATATATATATATATATATGTGTGTGTGTGTGTGTGTTCTTTTGATATTATCAAAAATGAAACTTTGTTGTACGAATGAGGTTTTTTCTATCAAAATGTTTGATTGTATTTTACTACTTAAAAATGGTTTTCAATTTCCCATCAAATGTATCGTAGATTTTATATATTAATATATTTATCTTCGATAATATTTTATGTTCTATATGAAAACTGAATTAAACATAATATGAAAAGTGTTTGGGAATAAACACTTATGATGCAGATTCGATGAACAAAATTATAAAAAATAATGTATACCAAAAGTTTTGTTAATAAAAATGATATTTGTTGGCATGTTTTACATCACCAACAAAAAAAAAGAAAATATGGTTATAGTTCAAATCGTAAAATTTCTATATATCTAATTATAAAAAGGATAACTTTTTTACTAGTTATAAAATTTATATATACCTTAATCTAAATCTATATATCTAATTATATTAGTTTATCTTCAAATATAAAACTTAAATTGAAAAGCTAAATTAACAAAAAAAAAAAAAAAAAACTATTTGATATACTAATGAAGTATTTTAAAAGAGGTGGGTTTTTAATTAATTAAAATAATTAAAGTTTAAATATAAAATCTAAATCAAAATTATATTTATTATAAAAAGAAGCAATTTTTTCTTGAACCTTATATGAATTTAAAATTTCCATACCTTTTTACCTTGTTACTACACTATACACTACAGTTCAAAAAACTTTTGATAATTAATTTATTCATTGAAATTTAATGTTTATTACATTGGTTAATCTATAAAACTAAAACAACTTTAAATGTTAAATTAACAAAAAAAAGTTCATCAAAAATTATTTTTACAAAAATAACCTTTTTTTCAAAAAAAGATAGTTTTTGAAATTTAATATTAATTATAATGATTATATAGGTTAATATCTAAAACTAAAAGTTAAATTTAAATATCAAATTATCAAAAAAAAAAAAACGTTTATAGTTTTTTTTATAATAATAATTTTTTTTTTCAAAAAATGATAGTTTTTTTTTTAATATTTAAAAATAATAAACTTTTAAATAAAACTTTATATCAAAACTAAATTCAAATATCAAAATTCACAGATAATTTACAAATAGATTACATTTAATTGATTTGATTACAAAAACATATGCATAAATTGATTAATTATTGATAGTTAAAAATTGCTATAAATAAATAAATAAAATTATTGTTATTTGTAACTTATGGGCAACAGCTATTGAAATCCTGATTTTAATATGTAAATACTTTTATCATATCATACATATCATACAGACTAGTGTAAACAATTATTAACTTATTTTTAATACTATACACATATCAACATTTAATAATATTATTGTATTTTACGTAATATATTTTTTATAATTTAAATCAACATAGTTTTATTATTGTGCAACGCGAGAGAATTTTCCTAATATATGTACAGTAAGCGTATACGTACGCGTTGCGAAAGATAAAATCATATGGCTAAAATAACGTTTCTTTGTTAACAATGTTTTTTAAGTCTCTTAACAATATCATTGTAAGTATACAAAATGACCATGACGTTTTTTTACATAAGACACTTCAATATATAATTAACGATGTGTTAAAAAAAGTCTTTGGGTATATATATAGAAGGGTTAATGACTTGAGAATGTAACATATTTTAACTTTGATCACATTTGGTCACTAACCTTTTTTTCGTGATGTATTAACCATTGAACTTGTTGAAATGTGTAAGTGTTACCCTTATGACCGCTTTAAGCCTGTCATAAGGGTAAAATATGAAC
Source organism: Lactuca serriola (assembly GCF_051521515.1). Taxonomy (NCBI): domain Eukaryota; kingdom Viridiplantae; phylum Streptophyta; class Magnoliopsida; order Asterales; family Asteraceae; genus Lactuca; species Lactuca serriola. The sequence continues at coordinate 56,223,670 of NC_136415.1, forward strand.
AAATTCAAATAATTCAATGGTAAACAAGCATGAAAAAAGTTCAATAACTAAATGTGAACAAAATTAAAAGTTTGTTACTCTTTCAAGTCATTATCCCATAAATAGTTCTAAATGTCATTAAGCACAAGCGGGATATAGAGGTGACAAAAGTGTGGATGTTGTAGTAATCGTGTGATATACCATTATTGTATAAGGTACCAGAAACAACACTTAGAAATGTAGTAGGAGCGGCTTCAATCAAAAAGAAACTGAAGGAAAAAAAAATATGGTGGTTTCAAACATATATTTAGGAACAGGTCACAGTTTTCACTCCAGAAGGTGGAGACGGTCGTTGTAGATCGTGTGAGGAAGAGAGAACATATACTTAGGACATAAACGACGATTTTCACTCTAGAATATGGAGACGATCATTGTGAAGATAATACGATGTTAGATTTAAATGAGGTTTTTATCTTTACAAAGACAAGAGGTTTAATTAGAGAAAAACCTCATTTAAATCTAACATCGTATTATCTTCACAACAACCGTCTTCATCTTCTAGAGTGAAAACCGTCGCCTATATCCAAAGTATATGTTCTCTCTTCCCCGCACGATCTACAACGACTGTCTCCACCTTCTGAAGTGAAAACTATCGCATGTGTCCTAAATATTTTTCTGAAACCACCATATTTTTTTTTCCTTCGGTTACTTTGTGATTGAAGTCGCTCTTATATAATTTCTAAGAGTTCTTTCTGGTACCTTATAAAATTATGGTATATCAGACGATTACTACAACATCCTCACTTTTGTGACCTCTATATCCCGCTCGTGCTCATCCTTAATAACATTTAGAACCATTTATGGGATGATGACTTGAAATGGTAACAAACTTTTAATTTTGTTCACATTTAGTCATTGAACTCTTTCATGCTTGATTTACCCTTGCATTATTTGAAATTGTTCACATTTTACCCTTATGATTGGCTAAAAGCGAACATAAGGGTAACCTTTACATGTTTCAACAAGTTCAAGGATTAATACATCACGAAAAATAGTTTAGTGACCAAATGTGATCAAAAGTTAAAATACGTTACTCTCTCAAGTCATTATCCCTATATAGAAATGGATCACCAGCTCACGAATTTGTTTTTATACTTTAGCTACACGATAGACAAAAGAGATATAATAGTTTATAGAAAGCATACGACACTTTTAGAAGATTTTTTTGTATATTTGGATTGATTTTATAGTCACATACACATATGCCACTTGTTTAACTTCATTGTAAGCACTCTGTGTCTGTGTATGATATGACTTAGATGTCATTTTGTTAATATGAAAATACAACATTTTATATAAATATTAAAATGGATATCTATATACATTGTAGCAAATGAAATATTAAAAAAAAAAAATTTAAAAATGATAACTTTTAACATTTTAAATTATAGTTGATTTTGTTTGATAAAATTTTAGTGCATCATACTTTTTTCCCTTTTGAAAGTATTAATATATTATGATTTAGTTTTTGGATGTTAAATAATTAAAATTTTGCCAATTTGGTTCACCAAAATACTTGAGTCAATAAAATTTTCAATATCATCTACAATTTAAATTGAATTTAGTGGCTCGATGTATAACGATTGGACGGTCACCCTTATATAACATACATTATTTTGGAATCCATACCATCAGCTACCCATTAATTGTATATTTAAAGTATTGAGATTTTTAATGAGAATGACTTTATTTAACAATATCTTTATTTATGAGTAAAAAGTCAAACATGGTCTTTAACTAATAATAAAATTTAAATATTAATATTAAAAAACGACACTTATAAAAAAATCATCATATCATATCATACATACTTATAAAACTAACATATTTTCTTGAATCTCATACATTTGAAACCCTATTTTTTAACTTCCTCAAACCACATTCATTTGAAACCCTTTTTTTAACTAATGCAACTCAAAAGTTTTCTTAATTACGATTTAACACTCAAAAGTTTATAACTTATATTATGTTTAATTAGCATTTAGTGAGAAGTTTACTACAAAAAGATCAATCTTTTGGGAAGCTATGCATACAAATTATATACAAATTTCAGAAAGAAAACAAACTTAAAGGTTTTTGCGTTGGGTTGAGGTCTTATGACCACTTTTGGAGACAATCTATTATATTAGAGCTTTTAATTTGTAAGTTTGTTATCTAATTCGTTTTTATATTTTCTTCGTTTTTGGATTATTGTAATACATTTTTGGAGATATGCTATTATATTAGAGCTTTTAATTTGTAAGTTTGTTATACTAATTCGTTTTTATATTTTCTTCGTTTTTGGATTATTGTAACACAATCGTTGTATACTGTGGTTTAATCATTAATATATTGATCATATGTTATATAGGGTGATGTCGAAAATATTTAATTAAATATTTTAAATATGTTTTTTTTTGTTTTGTAATTGTACCGTTTCAAAAAGATAATTAATTAAAACTCATATATATATTATACTTTCCATCTCTCTCTCTCTCTCTCTCTCTCTCTATATATATATATATATATATATATATATATATATATATATATATATATATATATTATAATAGAGGTCAAAACACTTCAACCAAAATTCATTTAAAATCTAATATTCAAATGCTTTTTAATAATGATTGTAAAAATTTCAACATTTCTTACTTAATTGATTGATTAATAAAAATATTAATGTTTTGAAACGTCTAACTCTTAAACTTATATTATTTAATTTGTTAGTTAACTAAAATATTTTTCCTACATAAAGATAATATTTTTATGTTTGGTTACTCATATTTGTTTATCTAATTAGAAAACAAGGTGTACATAGAATGACTACTTCAATTTCACATATGAATCGATACCACTAGAGAGGTATGTTGTCTTTAACCGATGGTAGGAGATCCACATAACCTTTTTAATTATTTATATTAATGCTTAGTAATATCTATTTTATATTCCTATTCACCTTAAATTTTTAGGTACAAATTAAGGAAGAGGATTCTCAGCACACTAACATAAAGTCAAACGTACGCCTTGCAAAATATGTAATTAAAATTAAATATCATATTTACTAATCGACTTACTTAAAACTCTTGATGACATTTATGTATAATGATATATTTTGTATGCCTTCATTCTTAATTTCAATGTTTAATATTTGAAAGTTCATATATGAAACCTTAGATGTTTTGGTGTAATATAAATAGTGTAATACAAAGTTTATTAGTTCAATATTGTTTGTTAATAGCTCATTCAAAACAACTTATTTCTTATTTTATCCAAAAAAATATTATCGTACATAAGAAAAGTAGATTATATTAATGTTATATAAAAACTTATAATATATATTGGATATTATAAAAGTAAAAGTAAATTTTATAAGATATGAAGTATATTAGATAGTATCAAAATATAAGTTGATGGATTTTTATGCTATTTGATAATTCGGTTAATGCCCAAAACATGACTAAAAACGTAAATTTCAACATATTTTTATTTTTTCTCATAATTATTTTAACCATTTAAATGCATTCTTGTGCAACGCGCGAGGTTAAGCCTAGTTGTATATAATTGTGGTCACTCATACATGTAAACCAATGTTATACCTCGTTAAAAAATTATTTTTAACTGATTTTATATTAACATATAGTTCAAATTTTTATATAATTTTTATCAAATTAGTATAAACCTTTATATGTTATAGAAAATGATAACAAAGTATTTATTTTTAATCAAAAATATATTTATATTTATATCTATATTATTTGTGGTTAATGTTAAATCATTTATATTTGATATATTAATTTGAATATTTTTAATGTAAAAAAATTTAACTACATAATACTTTTGTTTATATTTATTTAGTTCTAGTAAGTAAAGTTATAAATAATTTAAACATGATTAGGACTATATTAAATTAACATTATATCTACTTTTTATTAGTATTTGAAAACTTTAATGAAGTGTATTAATTTAGAAGGATGTTAAATAATTTTAATACATGAATTATCTTATTATTCTAAAAGTTCATAGTCGGTTATAATTATGGGAACAATTATGAAGTAAGACTAATATGAATTGGATTGGTTGACTCCCACAACATGAAAGTAGGCAAGTGGTTTTCGCCAAGATTCTTAAGTACTTGTCATGGAACTAGTAATGGAAGCGACCTACATCAAGATCACCTCATGTCATGAGTGATACTTGATGAAATGTATTATCTTTTTATCCTTAATACATGAGATACTTAGTGGGACTTAAGTGTAGGAAGTGTTATACATTGGTGTGGTCAAAAGTTGATCCTTAACCGGATAGTTATAAAGGCCATTTTCAGGTATGATGTGAACTATACAAAGAGGCTTATGTAGTTAAGATAGGATTTGTTCATCTTATGTGTTGAGACTTAGACCTCTAAGGCGCCTTACCAAAAGTTGAACACCTAATAAGATTGATTGGGATTTGTATCTCATGTTCAACATGATGTCCGTGACAAAAGGATAAACGATAACTTACCTTATGCACAAATTGTAGCTTTAAGCTTTTGGGGAATTGGATGTTGATAGAATGACACAAAGTCATATATCACTAGGGGTAGTGAAATGGTGCTAAACGTTTACCACTATCTATATCAATCTATAATGAGTCTTGTGTAAGTGGTAGATTGAAAGATATGTATATCAATAAATTATATATGATACTAAAGGGTCACACTAACAACAACTTGATACAATTAATCATTTATTAGAAATTATTTTAAGAAATATTCATAAACTCTTATGATTAATTGGAAATTATTTATTTCTTGGAAATAATTATTTTCATTAGCAAGTAACATAAGTATATCATAAGGTATGATTTATTAAGTCACATATATTATTTTGAACTAGAAATATTGTTTTTTCTTTTAGCTAAAAATTAAAGTTTATATTTTATAAAGGGTTATAAGAAATTTATAAATTTTCACTCTTTTTTTATACAAAAACTATATGCATGTTTCTAGGAGACCAGTTATGGCTTTATTATTATTATTATTATTATTATTATTATTATTATTATGAAAAGAAGACATGGTTTGAAAGCATGTGGAAGACTTAGTCTTTAGGTGCATGCATTGCTTAAAGTGTTAAGGACTTATGGTTAAAGAATGAGCTTTATGTGAAGGCTTTCACTTCTTCTTTCATTGGACTCTAGAACCATAACATGCATGCATCTACTCTTTCTCTCTAGTTTTTGTTGAAAAATTAGAGAATAGTTAGTTGCATTTTGCTCTATTTAAGTCATATTTTGATATGAACTTTAAGCTTAAGGGTTTTGACTAGTATCTTCATCAAGTTGAGTTTGTGTTGGTGTTTCCATCTAATATAGAGTTCTATTCCACATTCTACATTAACATTCAAGCCTCTCCTTGAGGATTCAAAGAACTACAAAGGTTGTCATCTTCTTATTTCTTCTTTGGTTGATGTTTTTCTTTCCAAACTTTGAAAGAAGATCATTAGTGGTTTAAACTAGTTTATGTTATTCTAAACTTACAAGGTCTCCCGTTTTTAAATCCTGAATTTTTGAAACTAATTTATAACGATACTACATAACCGACGTGGAGAGTGCAAAAGAGTTCCCACTTCCCGCCATTTGTCATAGTTGAGGCATTAGGGATCGAGAATGAAAGGTACAAATGAGAGAATATTTGTCTTGCCCGTTGGGTTTGTTGTGATGGGTTTGGTTCTATCAAATTGGTGTTGCAACAATGTTTCGGTTCTCACCTATCTCCTTATATTTCGTGCCGTGCTACTTTACTCTTCATGGTTGTTACTTGTTCGAATTGAATTTTGTTGCCTCATGCCGTCTACATTCACTTTCGAATCTTCCTTAAATGTTGTGTTGGTTCTTGGTTTAGAAGCTTTTAGTTGTTGGAGCATTAATTTGTTATATGATAAATTCTTTTTAGTTTTCATTGTTCTTTCCCTTAATCTGTTGTATTGTATCTTTCCAATTCTTGTGTAGTGTGCCAGTATCCTTGATTTTTTAATAAAATTATTGTTGTTTAAGAAAGAAAAAGAAAAACCTATGACGATTTACCTTTTAAAGAATTCCACCTACAATATTCAATTAAGAAGTGGTCCTAAAATGGCAAATTGATGCGGCTTATAGAGATGGTCCTCCCACGTTCCAAACGTAACTCTCCACAATTAAGAAGTGGTCCAAAAACATGTCACTTTTAAAAAATTAAAATGGCAAATTGATTAGGCATGACCAGTTACTTCGCTTACAAACACTATTAAGTATTAATCATCTTTGTAACATAGAATAGAGCGCACACGACAATCTTAATTATTCTAGATGATTAAACTTGTAGAAATAAATTAGGATGTATATCAAAAAAGAAAGTACTTTGTTACAACAAAGTACAATAATGGATAGAAGAGTAAAATCCAACGAATAGATTTAGGGTTTGTATTAGGGATGGGCATGGGTCGGTTTTGGTCGGTTTTTGGTTAAAACCAAACCAAACTGTAGAAAGTCGGTTTTTCGGTTTCTAAACCCATATAGGTTCGGTTTTTTGCATGGTTCGTTTTTTTGGGTTTTCCGGGTTAGGTTTATGGGTTTTCGGTTTTAAACCGTGGGTTTATGAGCTCCTTTTTTTTCTAGTTTTTGGGTTCAAACCCAGTGAAAGTATGTTGCAATAAATAATATTGTATATATTTTAAATATAATAAAATAAAGAGTATGAATTCTAATATTCTAAAAGCATAAAAGTGTTCAAAAGATCAAAGTTTAACAACATTAACAGTTTGTTGAAAATTAACATAAGGTACTAAAGGGATAAAGTCTAAAGTCTAAAACTAAAAGTTTAAAACATAATAAATAATATATATGTGGGTCGGTTCGGTTTTTATGGGCGGTTTTATACATCAAAATCGAACCAAACCGTTATTTTTCGGTTTTTGTAAAATTCAAACCTAAACCGTCGGTTATTGCTTTGGTTTTGGTTATGTCAATTTTTTTTTTATTTTTCGGTTTTCGGTTCTGTTTTTACTCATCCCTAGTTTGTATAAAAGAGACAACCAACACTTTGTGAAACCCCAATATAATATGTGCATTTTATACATCATGAAATTATATAAGTAGTACTTTTATTTTCTTTTTATAGTTCTGGTAACCTCCACCTTTGTACAACTTTTCATTAACATCCATATCTTTTATTTTTGACAATTTATATCTTACACTTTCAAACAAACAAATTTAGAACTTCTAACTACCACATTTTCAAGTTTATGGTTGAACATGATGTATTTCTATTTATCAACATTAATACATATTTTTTAATATAATATAATACAAAATATATGATAAGCAGTTATATTAGGAATTGAAATTTGAAAGGGTAATTATTTGGAATTAGATGAGATGCATAATCTTTTATCAAATTAATACAGTTATACATTCAGTCATTCACTTTTTATAGCAATGTACTTTATGTTTTTTTTGACTTTGTACAACAAAGTATTTTTTTATTTTTTATGTAAGTTTGGACCATTATAGTTATTTGATATTAACCATTAACAATAAAAATTAATCAACCAAAATTGTTAACAAAACCAATATTAACCGATACCCAATAGTTATCAAAATACATTAACCACTTATAATGATTATGGTTCGGTTTTGGCTACTAACCGAACCAAATTGTCCCATACACACCTCTAGAGAAAATGATCATAATAATCTTCTTGGATTTTTTTCACAAAATAGCCATAAAAATGAAAAATGACCAAAATAATTAGAATTTTTGCAGACTACCATCTACAAAAAAATCTACATTGTCTACGTTTCTTTTTTTTTTTTTTTGGCTACGAAATCTTGGAGTTGACTACAACAATCTAGATGGAATATCGCAGATGTGGCCTATGGAAATCTGATTTTTTCTTTAACTTTAAACTTTCATAACTTTATCATACAATATCGTTTTGAGGTCAATTTTTTCCATTTCAGTTTTATATAACAAATGTTATCCATGGACATATCACACCCAAATTTGTAGGTCGGGAATTCGTATTTTGTAAGCCCCAACTTATGATGGTTTGTGATGTTTGGAATTTTGTTTATGGAGGTCAAAATAATTAGATATTATATTAGTCGATAACAAATAACAGTACACATACAATTAAGAAATACATGTAAATATTTAAGTTAAAGATAGGATGATACCACCAATACATCGTTTGCTAATTCCTATTGAGGTGGATACGGTAGAGGGTATACCATTCGGTTTGGTATGTAGCTAAATACACAACAAACGTCAACTTATAGTTAACAAATTGGTGAATCTCTATTATGTTATACTATATTGTCACTGTTATCGCATGTCCACATGGTAGACTAATTTTGTCCATTTTACACATCTACAAATCCTGCAATCGAGATGTAAAAATATGGTTTGCAAAGACTATGTAACTTCGTAGTTACAACTATAAACATATCTTACTATGGATGAGTTTTTTAACCAAAAAAAAATGAATTGGCTGGAACCAATTTGTGTTATTCGGTCTGGTTCCCTTAATTTATCATTTTTGGTTTTCAGTTCCAGTCCACTCAGGCCCATTATGGTATCGAACACCTTTTAGATAGCACACTTCCTAGTAGAACTGAATCGGAACCGATACTAGTTGGAATTGGTTAGTGATATTCGGTCCGATTTTTGGTTCCCTGTTCATTCCTTAATCGGTTTCCGGTTCTTTCGGTTCCGGACTGCTATTCCAGACCGATTTACGTCCTTATGTCTTACCTGCTAGGTTGACATTTTTGCATCCTCCTATGAAGCTTGGTCTCAACATAAGTTCTGAGATCTCCATATTGCCCTTTGCGAAAAAAAACATTATTTTCACATAGTGCTTAAAAGTAGTTGTGACATCCCCATTTTCACGGCCAGAAAAGACCGATTTTGTTTATGCTTTATAAAAATCAGAGTACCTCTTTTAATAAAAATGTTGCGGAATTTGTTCCCAGTAAAACATGATAAATGTGTTATCAAAGAATTTCTGAAGAAAAGTATTTTTATTCATTTTAAAACATTTGGGATGTCATCGTCAATACAGAAACATAAGCATAAACAGAATCAGCTATTCCTCGTTCATTTATCCTAAGGATCGTCCTAAGGAATTGGCACGAAGTCCATTGTTGCCACGGTTTACACAACAGGAACTAAGTTTGCATAGTCTCCAGAGTTTAGGCACCAAGTCTACATGGTCACCAGGGTTTAGGCATCAAGTATGCATGATCGCTAAGGTTTAGGCACTAAGTCTTCATAGTCACCAGGGTTTAGGCATCAAGTATGCATGATCGCCAAGGTTTAGAGTACACCAGATGAACACATCGTTTACAACACCTATAGGTTGCGAGTCTGCTAGTGTTCCACTGGACTGTCTAGAATAGTTCGTGGTTGTCATCCATACTCTGCTAGATGATGGAGCCAGCATTTGGGAACAAGGTTTCTCACATCGTCCACCTCTCACCCTTACCTCATGGTCTATATCACCTCTCAACTCATCATCCAACTCATATTTCATCTACCCATGTTTTACCCAACATTTATGTACATATAAATACATATACAGTTTAAATCATATAAAAATTATATTAATTCGTTCATCCAGCATAGATAGCAATTATACAGATAATATGCACACATAGCACGTAGTTTATATAAAATACTTCATATATATTTGTAAGATGAAAGGGGCCACGCACTCACCTGAGAAGGTGGTGACTCGGCACTCGAACAGCACTTCGTTATTCTCAACACAATTTTCCTCGGACAAAACCTAGTATCATTACCACTAGAGTTTAGTCTAATATTCACTAAGACTAATTAATAGTCTGGCTATTATTACTATTATATAAGAGTTAAAGAATACTTATATAACCCATAATAATAGCCTAAGTACTTATTATAAGTTCCTAATAACGTTACTATAATTAAATAAAAACTATATTAAAAATAGCGTAGGCGTAGCTCACTTACAACGAGTTTTATAGAAAACCGGGCTTCGCTTGTAGCAGCGTTTCCAAACCGAAAGACCCTTTTTCTCGGGACTCCGGGAGCCTCGGGGCTTCCTTCGGGTGCTAGGGGGTTTACCTAGGCTTAGGGGGGGGGGGGGGTTGGAACCCTAGAGAGAGAAAGAAGTTAGAGAGAGTGTGAAGAAAGGTGTGATTTCCTCGGAACATCTCGCACCCTTTTATAGGGCCATACTTCGGTGGTACATTGGGCGTACCGAAGTGCTACGCTGGGCGTAGCTTCAGATAATGCTTCCAACTGTCTTCGCACGTGGTTTGATCTTAGAGTGGATAAGAACTGAAGTACATTGGGCGTACTTGGCCTCGGACGCGAGGCATAGGCGAGGCGACATGTCACTCATCCGATGCGAGGCTTGATCAACATCGAACGGCCCAGATGCTGCCACGTTGTCAATCTCTAAACATACTTCGTATTTTTGAGTTCCAACTTCAAAATTTTGTATCTTCCTCATATGAGCTCCGTTTTCGACATTCTTTATATCCACGCATAGGCGGAAACGTACTCTACAACTTTTGTTTAGACTCCGTCGACTAATTTTTACTTTATTTTAAAAGTTATATTATTAACAGGTCGGGAGATGATTGGTCCATTAAAAATTCATAACTTTTTCATCTGACGTCAGTTTCCGTCTGTCTTTTTATCGTTATGCTACTATTAACGAGATCTTCGATTTTCGTTTAGGTTGTGTCGGCTAAAAACTACTCGATCTAATATTCGAACTTCGGGCTGTACACTGCTAAGCCGAAACTTCGAAAAATCATAACTTCCTCATACAAAGTCACATTTTGGCATTCTTTTTATGGATGCTCTCGGTTTAACGTATTCTACGACTTTTGTTTAAATCGCTAAGTCTACAAATCGCTCTATCGTAAATTCACTATTTACGCTTCCCGATGGCGTGCCTGTTCCGTCGCGAAACTTCGACAGATCATAACCTGTTCGTTATAACTCGAATTTCGGCGTTCTTTATATGTACGGAACCCTTGTAACATATAATACAACTTACTTAAGATTAATCCTTCTAAATAATCTTTCATCAAAAACTCGTTTTTGATGCTTATTGTCTCTAAATTGACTAGCCCGGATATGCGGGCGTTACAGTAGTAATATATTCTTAAACAGAGGCAAATACTTTCTACAAATCTATTTACTTAAAATTAATCGATTCATGAACACTAGTTGTATTGCCTCATGGACAACCTTAATGAAAGTTGTTATCAATAAATCATGTGTATCCATCGATAATCTTAGCACAATATGAGGAATACCAACTGATAATATAATAAAACAGACTCTAAGGAAAAAGGACCTTGCCTATTTTGCAATGGCAATATTGTCAAGCCAAGAAAATGCATTTTCGTTGGTTTGATTATTTATTGCATGTTGAAAGACAACCGAAAATAATACATGCTATAATTTTTGCATGTCTACTAGAACATCCATTCCACTACCCTACTGCGACTAATCCTAGACACTAAATTCTCCCTAACATTCATACAACAATACCCATGATAAGAATTTGGGTAGATAACACTTAAGGCCAATTCTATGGAATTAGACATATTACTTATGAATGCGACTTTCATACTGTTCCCAAGGCATTTCTTCAATGTTTATATGCACGAGGTCCAACCTTCGTCACTCTCTGTAATTCCCAGATCAAGTGATATCAATGCTTCGTCGTGGTTTTTATCTATGGAAATTGTTATTAACAGTGATCGTAAGACCTAAGTAGCTCCCATCTAAATGGACACTACCTATAAAGATCAATGACAACATGTTACTTAGAAATATTTCAATTTACAAAAACAATGGTGTTATTTTTAGTAAAACTATAACAATAAATATATAACTTATACATTACAAAGACATCTTTCTACACATCCTAAGGCCAAAAAACTTAACTCAAATTGGTTCATGGAATTTTTCTTGATTATGGTTATGGTATTAGGAATGGTTCTTTCAAGATTGTGAAAGATTACTGGTAGGTTGGCAAAGCTTTATTGGTGAACTCCATCTGATGAACTCATTTTAAATTACGTTGATATAGCTCAAATTACTTGAAAGAAAGATGATTGCATAATGATTTTAATGTAACACATTTATAGGAAATGAATATGACATTATCGTCAAAGTGTCTAAATTCTCGATGACATGACAATTCCTAGATGAAATGACAATTCACTAGTGAAATGATATTTCTTATTAAATTACAGATATTCATAGTCAAAGTGTGTACTTCCCATAGTCAAAGTGATATGATAATTCCCAAATGAAATGACAAATCACTAGTGAAAAATGATAATTCTTAATGTGTGAAATTCATAGTCAAAAGTGTATATTTTCATAGTGAAATTAACCTAAAAGTTCGAAAATAAAATGACAATTCACTAATGAAATGAAAATTCTTATTAAATGTTTGAAACTCATTGTTAAATGTACATTCTCGTAGTCAAATTGAAATGACAATTCATTGGTTAAATGATAAATTATATTAAATGTCTAAAACTCATAGTCAACATGTCATTTTCAAAGTCAAATTGAAATGACAATTCGCTGGTGAAATGATAATTCTTATTAAATTATTAAAATTCATAGTTAAAGTGTATATTTTCGTAGTCTAATTGAGATGAAAACTAATTTGCCAAGTACCACATGTAGATAATTCTATATAAATAGGATAAAATCATAATAATTTCATACTAACTTTGTTACAACTTAGTATTCATAAAAGTGGTTTTTGCTTGGAAAAGTGTCTTCCTCTTCTAGTTCAAAAGACTTGTCTAAATTGTTCATCACATCAATAAACCTTTCTGCTCTAAAAAAAATTTCCAACCTTAAAGATATCTGAAAAAAATGAAGAAGAAATTAGAGACTAAATAAGAAGTATCGGAGAAACACACTCACAATATTGCTTTAAGAAGGGATGCGATCGACAGAAAAGAAGAAGAAAAAAAAAATGAAATGGATAAAACAAAAAAATAGAACTAAAGAAAAAAGAGAAAATGATAAAGGGGTTTATAAAATATCTAATGTTAGGAGAGAGAGGTGATGATTGAAGTGGATGATATGAATAAGAAACAAGAATGGGTTATCATAGAAAAACATCTCCATGGATAACCCCGAAATGAGGTAGTAAGATCTTTAATACTACGTAATGTATTGAATATGATGCTTTATTAAATGTTAGGCTGATGTTTTGTTCCTATTACCTTATACATTATTTGGTAACATTATTCAATAATGATATGATGTACTCAATAAATTATATTGTGTACTATCATTTAAATATTCAATGTCCATCTACCATACCACTTACCACCGCCCAACATTTCAAAACATGTCTTAACGATAAATCATTTATAGCAAGGAAGGATTGTAATTAGATTAAGTAGGATATATCAATCAGAAAAAGAGAAATTGAAAACCATTCTTTCAATATTTGTGTTCCAAGCACGTAAAATGAGGGTTGAGGTCTTAGAGATTAATAAAAAAGTAGAATGGGTTGTTACAAAGAAAAAAATTTCCCTTACAAATTTCCAAGTTTCCTGAAATGAAAGATTGTAGATGACGAGGAGTAATCAATGTAGGGTTGTTTAGTTAATTCTGTATATGTTAGGTTTTAATTTAGTTATATTATGTAACATCTATTAATGTTTTATTCATAGTAATGAAAATCTGTGTTTTGCCACTATTTAATAAAATAAGGAAGAACATAATGGAAAGCCATAATTACAAGTCTTGCCAATAAATAATAACACAACACATGTTCCTATGAGAAGGTATTCAAATCATATATTGGGAAAACGCTAAGGGTTTGTGATTCGTTACCTGAAGGACGACGATTTGAACTTGATGCACCTTTCTTACATTAAATACTTGTATGCGGAAAATTTGGTGTAGTGCCTATTAGTATGGCATGTTTCATTGCATTGAGAACAATGTTTGATTATTGGCCCATCCATTGTAATTGAATAAGGTAACCCCATTTGGGTCGTTTGTGTATTAGTGACTGTCTAACAATCGCCAAACCCTCTGGGTTCACCAAATCATAAGGGGCATGTAGACGGTTCACTCCATCCTTGTATATTCATTGATAATAATTAGTACGGTAGGCTTTGATAACAGAAAATGATAAAAATAACCATTTACACTAATTACATTACAAAAATAGCCAAAAGAAAAAAAAAACCGAAGTTGCAAAAATAACCATGAATTTCGCAGATAGAATAGTCCATCTGCGAAATGGGCTTTCCATCTGCGAATGTACAAGCAGCTAAAGCACAACTGTGCTTTAGCTGCTTGTACATTCGCATGTGGTTTTTTTTTTCTCTATACATATTGAAATTGTAGGGTAAAATCGTAGGTGGAATAGCCCCATCTGCGATTTACTCTGATTCCATCTGTGAAATTGCAGTTATTTTTTAATTTTTTTTTAGTTTGACTATGAAATCAATTGGTTTGTAGCTCGGTTATATCTAAACGTACATCACCAACATCAACATAATGCCCGTAAACATGCTTTTTTTCATTTTTTTGACTTGAATTTTTTTTCTTTTTAGTTTTATCTACCACACACCTATTCATAACTTTAACTTTTTGTTCGACAACATTATTTCGTAGTCAAACCAATTGATTTCATAGTCAAACTAAAAAAAAAATAAAAAATTAAAAAATAACCGCAATTTCACAGATGGAATCAGAGTAAATCGCAGATGGGGCTATTCCATCTGCGACTTTACCCTACAATTTCAATATATATAGAGAAAAATAAATAAATAAATAAACCACCTGTGAATATACAAGCAGCTAAAGCACAATTATGCTTTAGCTGTTTGTACATTCGCAGATGGAAAGCCCATTTCGCAGATGAGACTATTCTATCTGCAAAATTCATGGTTATTTTTGCAACTTCGGTTTTTTTTGTTATTTTTGTAATGTAATTAGTGTAAATGACTATTTTTGTGATTTTCTCTTGATAACCACTCCAAAACAATCATCATATCTTAAATATTTTGACATAGTAATGAGATGACTGCATGGGAGTCCAGATATCTGCTAGTTTATACATGTGCATGTTATTTCCCATAGATGAACAAATCTTTTTCCTACCATGTATGACATATATCTGTTATTTGTAATTGGACATAACCTCTAGTTCGTAGTCTTTCTTACTCGCTTCCCACCCTTTTATATGTACATGTCGTTAGTTTGGTTGTCATATCCGTTGCATAAAGTACCAAAACATTATTGTTATTTTCATTTTATGTTAAGTAAGAACAATTACCTATATAGTGTCCATTATTGTATATTATAAATGCTTTATTACAACATTCATTGCACCATAGTTGTATGGTCATTCGAAAGAACTCAAGGAGCATCACTACCAACGTCTTACGAGCATCTTTCGATAATACACTGGTGGATTCTATACTATTTGATGTTATGAGATTATATATTGTCTGGAGCATCTTTTAGATTTTATATATATATATATATATATATATATATATATATATATATATATATATATATATATATATATATGGGTAGAAGGCAAAATAAGAAAAAGACAAGAAGAACAAAATGGTCATAAAAAAAAAGTCTAACTAAAGATTAGTTGTACTTAAAGGAAAATAGAAGAAAAAATGAAAAATCACACAGAAATAATTGACACAAATATAAACCTTGGATTAAAATTAACTTTTTTTTTTGAACCGGCAAAAAAATATACTTTATTCATAACCTTACCTCACTAGCAAGAAGCTAGTAAGGTGAAATTTTACATTTTTTCAGTCACAAAGGAGACGGTTTGAATTCCACAACCTCCGGTCTAACTTTTCCCTACCTCCTCGATGTTTTGCCCAGACAAAAGTTTGAGCCTTTACAGTAGAAATTATTTTCGCCGTTTCCCATTCAATTTTGTTAAAAATTCTTTCATTTCTAGCTCTCCATAAACACCAGAAGGCCCCAAACAAGATCGTAATTAATGATTTCCTTTTTTGGGGCAGTTCCCCCATTTCGAAGCAAAGTCGATGATGCTAGTGACTGTTTGGAATCCAGTCACTTGGATGTTACACCATTTGAGTATCGATTGTAATACACCTCTTGCTAGTGGACATGAAACCAGGATATGATCTCCTGTCTCTTCTGGCTCTCGACAAGCTCCACACAATGTAGATTCCATTTCAACCCCCCTATTCCGAAGAGCTCCAGCCGATGGTATTTTGTTATGTTTAGCCCGCCGCACAAAACCCAAGACTTTTAGTGGGATCGTTTTTATCCACGGAAAAACCCGTCGCAAACAAGGAAGGTTGCCCTTTCGATTCTCTCACAGATGAGAGCCACACAAATCCCCATCCACGACATATGTTGATGCCCACCCCTCACTTGAATCTCCTGGTTTCATTACCTCCTTGAATGGGATGTTGATTCTGTCCAAAATGCCTTTACATTTGACAATACTTCTCCAAATATTCATTGAACCACACAAACCATTTCTTAAAGTTACTCTTAAATTTATTTCTTTTACCATGTAAAGTGTGTCATAACTTTGTTTTTTAAAGATTATAGTATTAAATAGGTTATTTTATTTGATTAAATATATTAATTATCCTTATAAATTAAAATTAATAATGTAAAAAGTTTAAAAAAAAAAATAAATAAAGATGTTGTCAAAATCTAGATCTGAAGTAAAACAAATTTACACATAAGAGTGTACCTTGATCGAAAGATACTGACAAAACCAACTAATCTCCAAATTTTCTCGCAATATCTTGTTTGTGGAGTACTCCTTATAAGCTCGTGTGATTAATACATCAATTGTTGAATCGATGTGCAATGGAAGCCTTTTAAGAATATAAAATTGATATCTCCCATAGTCATGGATCCAATTTGAACAAATATATATCAACAATCATCAAGTAAAGTGTTAGAGTTAAAGTATTTAAATTTATGGTGCTTATTAATGTTTGCGAAATATCTATTAGCTCATGCACTTGTCCCAATATGTGTCTTTCATGGGCCATTTGGAAATTCAGGTACTTGGGAACAAGGTACTTGTTAGTACCTTCTCATTAGGGGTGCAAACGAGTCAAGCTACTGGTGATCTACTCGGGATTGGATCGTTAAAAGCTCGACTCGAAACCGATTTTAAACGAGTTCGAGCCGAGCTCGAGCTTAATATTAAGTTCATTTATTAAACGAGCTCGAGCTCAAGCCTATTACACTAAGCTCGATTAGGCTCGTGAGCCTAAACGAGCCTTTATATAATATAATTTATTATTATTTTTATATATTAAAATAAAAACATATTTGGGGATTAGGGATTTAGGGTATTAGTAAACGAGCTTCTTAACGAGTTCGAGCCGAGCTTAAGCTTATTTAGGCACGTCAGACAAAAAACGAGTCGAGCCCGAGCCCGAGTCGAGCTTGTATAATTATTTACGAGCTCGATCCGAGCTCCGTATAAGAAGCTCGAATTGAGCCGAGCTCGAGCTCGAGCCTCATATAACTTAAACGAGCCCGAGCCGAGCTTGACTAGGCTCGGGCTCGGCTCGGCTCGTTTGCACCCCTACTTCTCATGTGCCTTGCCTTTGAATTCCAAAAATATTCAGAGTTGTCATGGATATGTGCTCGATGGTTACAAATCATAGAGGCGGTTAATGATGGGGTTCTTAATGTGGCCAAGATAGAGATCCCCCGTGTCTGTGAATAACATCAGTTGGGATGATGGCCAAAGCGGGGTCAATGATATAATAGAGCTTAAGCACGACAATCATAAAAGTGAACTTGTCAACCCAATAAGTATAGTTCTGATTTTCGAATTGGTACAAGCTGATAAATTCTTGATTCATGACTCGGAACTTGGCTAATAACAATTCGGTGTCTATAAGTATGAACTATAATCATATATAAAACCCTTTAAAATTGTTATATTTCAGACTTGAGGTTTAAACAATATTATAAATAGTATTATAAACTAATATTGAACTATTTAGTAACACCAAAGTCTAAAGAGTGGAGAGATAATAGTTTTGATTAAATTTCTGGTCGTTATCACATAACCGACAAGTCGAGAAATTGTATTGAGAATTGAAAGTTGAATCGTTGCAAATAATAAATCTAATTATTATTACTTTCGGTAACGAGTTTCATCTGCAAATCATATTGATCATTTATGATTAGATATTATTGTAAGAAAATGGTTGATCATTCGTCATTAGATATGATTACTTTATGTCGGATGAAATAAAATGTATAACAAAAATTAAAACCAACTAGATGATTGTTCATCAAGGTTGTGAAAAGCCGTAATGGATGACTAATATCCTTAAGGTAGCTGTAACACCCGTTTATTTAATAAATAGATTAATTATTTAATGATTGTATTATAGCCCTAAATCAATAATTATTTAGCAAGGTGTGATTTCGAGGAGCAACTTGTAAATATTTTAGAATTCGGGGGTTAAAAGTGTAAGTTTCGGATGGGTTCCGTAAAGAATTATGAGGGCAGGGATTACTTGGTAATTATTTGCACTTCATTTGAAAAGACTTTGTAGAGGAGGGGTTGTTTTAGTAAAAACCGGACCTGAATTGTAAAGGATTTAATGCTGAGGGTTTAAAGGGTAAATTTGGGGTCTATTTCGAATTGTTCTATGGAGGGAGGGACCATTTGTGCCATTTTGGCCGCAAGTTTGTAAGGCTCGGGTATAAAGCCCATACACACCCTAACCCTAAGGACCCTGTGTACAGCCGTCACTCCCATACCCCCCCCCCCCCCCCCCTTTATGCCTCCCACCATTCGCCGCCTCCTGCCTCCACTTCTGGCGCCGCACCACCTCTGTGGAAGCCGGAAACCACCGAGAAGCCGTCGAACCATCAAGCTGCCGACAAGGACGAAAGGTCACTACTCCAGACGCCGACGAAGACACGCGAAGGCGCCTCCTTCCCCAGCCACGATGTTGTCATTGTGGCTCGCCACCGCCGTCAGCCACGACCTGCTGCCGCCATCTTAGTCCGATGACGATGTGGCTGTTGTTTCCGTTGAAGATTTGGCCGCCGATGAGCGACCTCAGTCCTGTGCCGCCACTGCGAGGCTATTCCGTCGAGATTGTGCCAGTTCCAATCGCTCCTCCCTCGGTGTTGGTTCAGACCGTCGTCATTGCCGCCAACCTTGCTGCCACCGCCACCATGAGCCGTAAGGTCGTGGCTGGAGTATATTTTGATATTTGTTGTGGGCGTGACTGTTTTGGGTGGTCGGAAATCCAAGGTTGCCACCATCCACCACCACCTGCCGCCGCTAGGTGGTGATATGTGGGTGTTTTTATTTTCTAAGAGCGTGATGTAGTGTGTGTGTGTGTGTGTTAGATATTATGTTGTAACTTTGTAACCGATTGGAATAATGAGAAAGAAGCCCTAACCACCACCGTAGGGTGGTGGCCGCTACCTCCAGCTGCCACTGGCCGCCGTGTCGGGTGGCGGTGTGCTTGCCTTGTGAATTTGATTCGTTTGGGGTGATTAAAACCCAAATGGGCTTAATGAAAAACCCTAATGGGCTTAATGACATTCTAGTGGGCTTAATAGGCCTAATAAAGCCCTAAATGACCTAAAAGCCCAACAAATTAATAAATGGGCTAGTATTTGGATTGGAAAACCCTAATTTTGGGGAATTAATCGAGACACACGGGACTGATTAATAACTTGTAATATTAAATAATAATCATTGGCGGAAATTAATATAAGCAATATTGGACTTAATGGATTAAGTCCTTAATGGGTTATGTAGGAGACTTAAACCTAATCATTTTTTTATGAGAAACCCTAATTTCCACTTGGGTTTATTGTTGGGCCTTCTATTGGGCCTTGATGATTAGGTAATTAATGGGCTTTAGGGTAAGGCTTATATGAGGAGTTGGGCCCAATTTGGAAAATTAGGCCATAAATGGGCCATGGTTTGGGCCTTAATGAATATATATATATATATATATATATATATATATATATATATATATATGACATTGGGCCATTAGAAGGTCAAATGTTGGACTGGACTTTTGGTTGGGCCTTATGGTAAGACCTTATAAAGGTTTGGGCCCAATTTGGAAATTTGGGCCATGTGTTAGGCTTTGATTCTTGGTTGACTTTGGGCCTATGGATTGGGCCTTGGGCTTGAACAAGCCAAGCTTGGGGTAATGTAGTAGTTATCCAAGTATGTACTTATGGTTATGTAGTGGAACCCAATTATTAATTGGGTGTTATTTTGGTGTTGACAGTTCGGGAATTTGTCATCCAGCAGCTGGGGTTGAGTTAGCGGGACTTCATCAGTGTGGAGTTGTGTCTACGGGACTTCAGCAGTGTGAGGTGAGTTACCTTCCAGTAGGGGTGGGTCTAAGGCCACAATGTCGGCCCACCAACAGGGGTAGTTGGTAGATAATTGTCTTTGTGATAATTATCTTGATATGTTTATGTGATATGCTCATGAGATATGCTTATGTGATATGTTATGTGTGTTAGTGGTAGTAGCAGGGAATAGTTTTTCCCTGACTCGGCCGTTAGGATCGAAGGGTAGGTCAGTACCCCAGAAATGCCTGACTGTATGATTATATCATAATATTATATGATAGTGGTAGGGGATGAAATAGTCCCCGATTACCGGTTGAAAGATACCGATGGCGGATACCGGTTGAAAGATACCGATTGCAGTTACCGGTTGAAAGATACCAAAGGGGTATACAGAACCCATGCAATGCTTATGTGTATGTTTATGATATGATTATGTGATCGGTATGTTTATGATATGTTAGTATGTGATCAACATGTTTATGATGTTAGTACGTGACCAGTATGTTTATGACATATTATTATGTAATAATCGTAAAGGTGAAATAGTCCCCGGTTACCGGTAAAAAGATACCAATGGCAGTTACCGGTTGAGAAATATCGATGGTGTTATGTGGTATGTGGTATGATGGGGGAACTCACTAAGCTTCGTGCTTACGGTTTACAGTTTTGGTTTCAGGTACTTTGTTTCAAAGGAAAGGAGTCGGCTTGGTTGCAGCGCATCACACTATGTTTTCCGCACACGAGATCCTTGGGATTATTTCCTGATATGGTTTCATAATATTATACTTTGATTATTCACACTTTGGTTTCATGTAAAAACCTAATTAAAAATGAAATTTTTGGCCTTGAATTTTGGGATGTTACAGTAGCATTTAGACCACATAGATTTTCATAAATGACGTCAATTTTCACAGATACGGTATGCGGAAATTGTGTCTATTTTTTTCATTTCCTATTTTCTTGGTTATTTTATGGAAAAACCTAGGAAGAAATACTATTATGTTCATTTCTCTCTCTCTCTCTATGTGTGTATGTGTGTGTATATATATATATATAATGTGATATCGATCTCCAGGAAGTCTTTAAGACAGCTGCTAAAACGATGATTTGAAATCTAACAAAGGAGGAAAACTTTAGCCGTTCTCCGAGAGCGAATCCCGGGAAAACGATTTGAAAGTCAAGTTAGTAAATTGAGAGATAAGTGTAGTATTAAGTGAATGAGTAAGACAGAACTCCCTTTTCTAGTGTACGAGAGGGGCCTTTTATAGTTAGGCCAAGTTGTGACTCTGTATGCGAGATGTGGGTGTTATATGTTACAAGGGTCAGAGGGATGATCGTGTTATCCTCTTTCTCAGAGCTTGTGATTGGTTCAAGTGGTAATGATTTGAACATTACCTTTTTTCCCTTGGAGGCGTTAGTGTACATTGGCGTATAGGATCCAAACATGCTCGTTGGCATGGAGCGAGTGGTTGCGGGCGCAGAGCTTGGCCGTTTGCCACTGTTGCTAGCTAGGAGAGACTTGGGTGACCTTACGGTCGCCAAGTTGTCTTCCATGGTCTTTCCCTTCGTTCCTTTGGGACGTTCTAAAGAATACATTGTGAAGTCCCCTAGTCCAGTAAGTTTAGCGTTTCACGTAGGCTATCTATGATGATTTTGACTAATTATGGCTTTGTGTCACACTGTGATTTCTTTTGACGCTTCAATCCTGGCTGCGACGTGACCGAGTTTTATGTCTGACAGTTATGACATAATGGTTATATTTTTGAACTTCCTGCATGTATAACTTTTTTCTTTATATTCCCAACATTCCATGTTTACCCCCTTTGTCTTTACGCATTTTATCTTCTTTATTCTCATATTCTTCTAAACCTATGAGAAAATGTCTAGTCATCCTGGGATCATTCATACTAGTAAAGAGTTTCAATATCTTCATGACGTGTATGGGTTCCATCCTGATGATGGCGTGGAATTCTCGGGCCCTGGTTCGTTGTTCTCCTTTCCTCCTGATAGGAAAGTCGAGTTTTACATGAAGGTGTTTGATACCAGTTTTTGTTTGCCGGTCATTGACATTTAGGACGAGGTATTCCGTCGAAATGGTTGCATCATCTAGATTCTCACACCTAATGTTGTTAACAAGATGGTAGCCTTCGAAATGATCTTTCGTTCTTAGTATATCATTCCCGACTTCTTTGTGTTCAAGAAACTTTTCCAATTTGCTGCTACATGGGATAACAATACTTTCTCCACCCGTCGAGGAGGTCATATTCTCGTTCCAGATCCCAAGTGTTCTCTCTATCAAGACAAATGGCTGTGGGTAAATGTTTCCCTAGTTGGACAAGGGTATTATCGGTCGGGACCCCTTTTTGGCTTGTCACCTAAGTTTTTCTTGCACTAGAAGGAGAATGTGCGTACTTTGAATAGTTT
Organism: Lactuca serriola; assembly: GCF_051521515.1. Taxonomy (NCBI): domain Eukaryota; kingdom Viridiplantae; phylum Streptophyta; class Magnoliopsida; order Asterales; family Asteraceae; genus Lactuca; species Lactuca serriola. The sequence goes on from NC_136415.1 coordinate 56,246,528, forward strand.
CCAGGTGATTCTAGAAGAATTTCCTGAGTTGGTGCTTGTAGGAATGACTTCGTCTTGGCGTGCTCGTCGGAAAATGCATGTGTTCTTCGTCATGGAGAAAGATAAGTTTTTATGTTACTTTTTCTCATTCTCCCCCTTTTCTTGATGAAAATAACACAGTATCGTCCTTTGGCAAGTGTGAAGAGGCCCTTGTGCTTTGATGAATTTTTGTGGAACAAGTTAATGGGGGAAGCTATTATTTCGGGAGGTGGATCTCCATGAGGTTCTCCCACCGCCATATAGATTTGATCGTCTTTCTTTTCCTGACCAACCTCATGAGACGTTGGCGAATATTCCTACACGTTCGGAAGGTCCTCGCCTTCTAAGTTGTCGATGGTTCCTCATGGTTCTTTGTCGAAGTACGTGGAAGATAGTAGCAACGACATCCTTTCTATTGTTGGCATGGATCAAGGGAAACAAAAAGATATGTTGAGTTTTTTTGATGTTTCCACAGATGTTGGAGAGATGAACATCGACAAGTATGTGCAGAGGTGATGGCTAGGGAAGTTGTTGGGTTCTGCATCCGGCGGAGATGGATCCGCTGTAATTGTGATCCCGATGAAGATTCTAGACAATCAAAGGGGATCCATGGGATGAATAAGTAGCCCGTTGTATTGAAGCCATTTCCTACTAGTTTCATGTTTGATTCAGTTGAGCTTATTATGGAAAGGGGAAATGACTTAAAAGCCCAACGAAGTTTCCAAACCATTCAAAAAACCCCAATCATGTTTTTTCTGTTCAAAAAAACCCAACAAACTTAACATTTTGTCTAAAAAGCCCAACTAAGTTACACTTTCCTGAAATTCAAATAAGAGAAACAGATGACATGGCTTATTACTGTATCGATAAAATGACTTGTTAGACCAACAAAGTTTCCAAAACGTTTAAAAACTCCAATCATGTTTTGACTATTCAAAAAAAAACCCAACGAACTTAAACAAAACAAAATTGGAATTTTCTGAACGGTTTGGAACTTTGTTGGACTTTTTAGACAAAATGTTAAGTTCGTTGGGTTTTTTTGAACAGACAAAACATGATTGGGTTATTTTGAATGGTTTTGAAACTTCGTTGGGCTTTTAAGTCATTTTCCATTATGGAAAAGCAATCAACATATCATAGCTCGACGTGAGGTGGTGGGCTTACTGGTCATGTTGATTTTGCTACAACCCCTTTTGCTCCGGATTGGAATTTAGTGAATGGCTCCCAACTCTATGTTTATATCATTGTAGCTCAATGTTCATTCTATTAACTTGTTTGGGCTTGTCGTATAAACTACTTGAGTGAATATGGTGTACAGTGCACGACTATTCAAGTTAGTGAAAAGGATCTTAAGTGTTAAGTATCCCTTTTGGGGGAAATGCTAAGGCTTTTGATCAACAAGTTGAGTTGTTGTTGGTAGAGAAGATGTTTGTAAAGGAGAGATTGGTAGAGCTAGAGGCCAAGGTAGATGATCTGTCCCAAATACACAAGTGTCTAGTGATATAAGTTGAGAGTCTGGAGAGGAACGTTGTGGATCAGGACAAGCTTCTAGAAGAGAAAAGCAGCCATCTAAGTTGGGTAAATGATGATTTGTAATGTCTCCTCAGGGTTGGAGTGGTGTGAATATTGGATACGTTGATAGAGCACCCTGAGTTTGTGAGCAGTGTGAGGCACATTAAGCATAACTGTTTCGTTGTTGGGTAGGAGTTTGTTCGTGCTAGTTTAAGGGCGGAAATTGAGGTTGGTTCATTCAATTCTGAAGCTAAGAGTTCCCGTTCCAGTCATGATGGTAATAAGGACCAAGTCAATGTTGACTTTGCCACAATGGACTATGCTTCCCTCCTCCATCTTATCCAAATTGATGATGGAAGGCTACAAGAGCTATGTTTCTTTAAGGAAGGTTAAGAGGAGGTCGTTGAGGAGAATGTTGAAAATGGGTGCAGATGGGGCCCCGATTGATGGATTTGTAAGTGAAGATGTTGGTCCTAATGGTGTGAAGACTACTACTGGTTAGTTTTACTTGTCCTTGTTTTTCTACCCCTTGGGTTTAACACCATATGTTTACCTTTTCAAATTTACCATGGTTGTATGATTACTGTAAAACTCGATCATATTAAATTCTGGTTTTACAAAAAAAAAATCATTGATTTATCAGCGATTACAATTGTTTGGTGTTACAACAATAATATCAACAGCCATAATAAAAGATAAAGGACCAAACCACCTGAAGACTTCTCTAAGTCTTCAATAAGCCTTCTCTATCAGTCTCTCTCCAAACTTTACTCTAAAACTTGAGTACATAGCACATATAATAATACATAAGTTGAGAAGGCTTATGAGTTGCATGGGTCTTAAACCAACAAAACAATCTAAGTGTGCTTTTAATATTACAATTTAAACATACTAACAACCTTTTAACATTTAAATATGTGACATCCCCAAAATCTCGGCCAGAAAAGACCGATTTTCATTTATGCTTTTAAAATAATTTCAGAGTAAATCCTTTTGATTTGAAAGAGTTGCGGAATTTGTTCCCAAAAACAAAACGTGATAAAATAATATTTACCAAAGCATTTCATAAAGAAATGTATTTTCATTATATAATCAAAACTCGGGATGTCATGTTCCGATATAGACCATAAAGCATAAACGATAACATTACAAGTCGTTCAACAAATATATACATATACAGACTTGTAAACAAAACAACTTGATGATTCATCCATCTTATGCCCTTGCGCCACTTCCTGCAATACAAATAAACTGAGTGGGTCAGGCTTGGGAGTCTGGTGAGCATATAGGGTTTTCAACCCACAATAAATAATTATATTTAATTCCACCAACCAACAATAACCCAATTACCCAATCCCGTTATTCTCACTTTACGTCCCTAAAACAACTAACACAAGGGACATGGTCTTAGAATATTTCGTCGGGGAGACAATACATGCATTCGGGGGTTTCCCGACAATATATGTAAAATAAGGCAACCATGAGGGGGATGGAGTATAGCGAATGAACACCCGAGTTCATTAACACCTACAGGTGGCGAACCTGCTAGCGTTCCACATGACTGTCTAGAAAAGTCTGTGGTCGTCATCTAAACTCCGCTAAATAGGGATGAGATTTAGAACCGGAAAACCGGACCGGAACAGGAACCGAACCGGAACCGGATCCGTTAGAACCGGAATATATAGAACCGGGTCCGGTTCCGGGTTTAAAAATTGGCTTTATCCGGGTTCCGGGTAATCCGGGTTTGGGTCCATTGGGTCCGGGTAAACCGGGTCTAAAATCTGGAACCGGTTTTTGGAACCGGAACCACTTTTAGGGCCGGAACCACTTTTTGTGAAACGTTTACAAGATGCATATCTTATTCGTTTCAACTCCAATTGACATACGGTTTTTTCCAACATGTAGTTTAGAGTTTGTACATGATTCTAGACTATAAATTTATCATTTCTAGTTTTATATTCATTGACTTACAGTCCTCAAAAGTTGAGATACCAAAGCTGAAAGTTTTTAGTTTTTTTAGTTTTTTTGTATTCGGTGAAAGTTTTAAAACATGCATATCTAATTCGTTTGAAGTCGGATTGACATGTGGTTTTTTCCAACTTCTAGTTTACAGTTTGTACATGAGTTTAGACTATAATTCTGTCATTTTTGGTTTAACATTCAATGATTTACAGTCCTCCGAAGTCGGGATATCAAAACTGAAAATTTTCAACTTTTCAGCTATTTGTTTTTGTACTTTGTATTATGTGAAAATATTAACACAAGTATATCTCATTCGTTTAAATTCGGATTGACATGTGGGTTTTTCCAGAGTGTATTTTAGAGTTTGTACATGATTTTAGACTCTAATTTTGGTAATTGTGGTTTCGTATTCAATAAGTTACAGCCCCCCAAAGTCGGGATATCAATATGAAAATTTTCAAAGTTCAACCCACTAAGTAGTAAGTAATTACCAAAAAATTCCGGTTTTTTCGGGTTTTCCGGGTCTAAACCCACTTTATCCGGTTCCAACCTACCCACTTTGATGTTTCCGGGTTTTCCGGTTCTAGACCCACTTTACCCGGAACCATACCCGGAACCGAACCGGAACCGGTTCCTATATACCGGTCCGGTTTCCGGTTCTATAAAATCCCGTTAACCGGTTCCGGGTTTTTCGGGTCCGGGTCCATCCGGTCCGGGTTTGGACCCACTTTCATCCCTACCGCTAAATGACTAAATCAAAACATCGAGGCCTCTCATCTGTTTATCACACAACTATCTACCCATGTTCTACCCAACATATTAGTAGATAAAAATATATATTTTTATACATAGTTTAAAACCTGTATAGCATTCTCATTCAATACATATTCCTAACAAAAGATGAGACACATACACATAACACGTATTTCATAGAGAATAAATCAGATCCATGAGATAGAAGAAAGTGAATATACATTCACACATATAACAACAAAATATACACATACACGTATTTTATATAAAATACTTCATAATTATGCGTTAGAAGAATATAACCACACACTCACTTGATCAGAAGATGATCGGACATCACTACGGCTTATATAAGTAGTATTCTTCGGCAGATCTGGAAGATCTTCAAAAAAATCGGACTCCTCGCGGGCAGAGCTTCAGCTCGGGAATTGCACTTCTCGGGATCTTCGAGGCCTCGGGACTTGCTTCGGGGCTCGGGAATGATACCGGGGCTTCAGGATAATTCTTGCACGAAAAACGATGCAAAAACGTGAGAGAAAGGGAAGAAATGAGCAAAAGAATCGTCTACCCTTGACATCCTTTTATAGGGGCTAGAACTTCGATTTACGTTGGGTGTAATCTGAAATTACGTTGGGCGTAATGAGGATCAACTCGCTGACTCCCCCCTTGGATAATATCGGATAATTTATATTTAAATTAAATATCGAAAATATTTAATAAACTTCAAAAATTCATATCTTCCTCATAAGAACTCCGTTTTCGACGTTCTTTATATCACGCGTAGGTGAGACTACGCTCTACAACTTTCGTTTAGACTCCGTCAGCTAATTTTGAATTTATTTTTATTATTTATTTTTAGTAGGCCGGGACAGGAAAACTCCGTTATAAAATCATAACTTTTCATCTGACGTCCGTTTTCGCCTATGTTTTCATCGTTTCACTACAATTAACGAGATCTTCAATTCTCATTTAGATTGTTTCGGCTAAACACCGCTCGATCTCAAATCGAGTATTCGGGTTGCATACTGCTAAGTCGAAACTTCGAAAAATCATAACTTTCTCATACGAAGTTAGATTTGGGCGTTCTTTTTATGCACGCTCTCGGTTTAACGAACTCTACGACTTTCATTTCGATCACTAAGGCTAAATATCGCTCTAATGTAAATTTCACTTTTTACATCATTCAGCGTTGCCGGTTCTGTCGCGAAACTTCGACCGGTCATAACTTATTCGTTATAACTCGGATTTTGGCATTCTTTATATCTTCAGAATCCTTGTTTCGACCACTACATCTTTATGCAAAGATATCGGGCTTATCTCACACTTCAAATTTGACACTTATTTTATTCTTAATTCATTTAAATTATAATAATTAAGAAAATAAACACATAATTCACATAATACTCAAATATTTCATCATTAATACTTCAAAAGAATTACAAAGGTTAACCTAGACTATTAGGTCAACAATAATGCCTAGCCTGTAAACGCGGGCGTTACAAAATATGTCATAATAATCAAAGATAGGGAATTCCACATCCCCAAAGCATAACCTTATAGATAAAATTGTACACACAAGGATTTCATATCCCAAGACATAACCATGCAGATAAGACTACACTCACAGACATAAATTTGTAGATAAGACTACACTGACGAAGATAACTCTGCAGATAAACTACACACAAGAGACTAAGGTCATGTTTGTTTATTTAAGGCAAAAGGTATGCAGTCTATGGACCACATCTACATACCTCTACATTAGAAGAGGTGGACCAAACAGTTGCAGCATGCAAGAAGAAGACTATTTGATTTCTACCGTCTTCAGATTGCTAAAATAACCTATAATTTAAATAAACTGGTTTTTTAAACTTAAAATAGTTTTTAAATATTGAAATTTAAATAGTTCTAGTTTTATAATAATGGAATGTTCCATGAAATTCAAATTCCTTTCAATTTTAATTCATTTAAGAGATTTAATATTGGAATCATTCAGACCTTATGTCCAAAATCATATTTTGAAGTTGTCACTTTTATGAATTTATTATAAATAGTTAACAAATATAGATTAAGTTTTTTTGTATTATTGTATAACACTTTCATTATTCATAAACACTATTTATTTATTTCTTTTATATGACATTATATTGTGATTAATGTGTGTGGCTAAATTGTTTTGTATTATAATGACAATAGGATAATTAGGTCATTTTTTGAACACTATATTTTAATATTAAAAAATGTTAAATGGTATGAATTAAAGGATATATTTGAGGTGATCCATTACACTTCGTTGTAGTTAAAATGGTGAAATATTACAAAAAAATGTATTCAAACAAAAAAAGATTAATGTTTGAAGAGGTTACAAAAAAGAAAGGAAAAAGAAAAAAAGGAGGCATTTGATTAACAAAAAAGGCATTCGAAAAAGGGTGTTTTTAAGCTAGAAGATGTCTGAAGATGGTAGAATACTCTAGTCCACATCTGCACTAGGAAGATGATGCACAAACGTTTTTAGGCAGCAGTCTTATAAAAAATAAAGAATACATGAAAGCTAATGTATGTGTGTGCTTTTCACAATGCAACAATAAAGGCTAAGAAGATCTACAGAAAAAAAAAAAAAAAAAACAAACAACACCCGAATATCCCAAAACATAAACTTGGAAATATAGGAATCAATACCATAAATTAGTCTATAATCAAATCTTTATTATCCTCGGGAATAAAAATTATCCCAAAGCCGATGAGGAATCATTACCTCAAGTCATTATGTCCTGCTACAAGGACCTATAAACTGAGTTTCTCTATAAGAAATTGTGACTATAACCTATAATTAAGTAACTTATAACCATAACATGTCACTAGGTTCTATAACAGGGATAAAATTATTAACAATTACTACTTGCAAGAAATAAGATTTTGCTAAATGTCATGCATTCCAATATGTGATCTCTAATACTCACTTTGGAGTATATCAGTGGACCGAGGGGCTAGTTTGTGAGGCATGGTAGATGAGGTGTTAGGATAGCATAAGCATCCAAAAGTGTGTAGGTGATTATAAGTGGGAATGCGTCTATAAAGAATTGGAGTGGGTATATTATGATTAATGACATGAGATGGCAAAATATTTGTAAGATAAGTGGAGGTATTAAGGGAATAATTCCAAAAAGATGGTGGTAAAGATACATGTATGAAGCTGGTATGAACCATATTGTTTAGGGTTCGAATGATGCGTTCTTCCTTTCCATTTTGAGAAGAGGTGTACGGGCATGTGAAATGAAGTTGCATGCCATTAGTATTACAAAGTTGATGGAAAGAGTGGTTGTTAAATTCTTTTCCGTTATCACACTGAAAAGTTTTGATTTTCATGGAAAAATGTGTTTGAATGTAAGCATAGAAATGTTTTATTGTTAAAAAGGTTTCTGATTTTGTTTTAAGAGGGTATGTCCAAATATAGTGTGAGAAATCATAAAGGAGAACCAAATAATATTTATGACCAAGTTTGCTAGTAACAGGGGAAGTCCAAAGATCAGCATGGATAATATCAAAAGGAGAATAAGTAAGAGAAACTAGATTTAAAAATGGCAAGCGATAATGTTACCTAAAGAACATGCATTATAAGAAAGATCATTGTTTTTGCTACTACTAGGAAACAAATGAAAAGTACTGAAATAATTAAAATTAGAGGTTCCCGGGTGACCAAGGCGATTGTGTCAAATAGTCGGAGAGACTGTATGAAGAGCAATAGGGGAATGCTTGACTGGACTTGATAGAGTGAAAGGGTAGAGATCTTGTAGCACCCGGTTCCTGGTACGTAAATGATATTTGAGTATTTCCTTTCTTTTAGCCTTGGACTCGGCGAGTCATAGGTCCGACTCGCCGAGTGGATGCGGGACCCGGGACACGTTTAGGTTGGCGACTCAGCGAGTCCATATCCTGGACTTGGCGAGTCACAGCTGTTGGATGAAACCCTAAGTTTCAGGGGTTTGCACCCTATTTAAAGGACTTATCCGCCCAGGCCAGCCCCCATTCTCTCCCCAGAAGCTCCAAACCCTCGTTCTAAGCTTGTTCCTTGAGAGTTTGAGGCTATTGTGTGTGTTCTTGAAGGTTTTGAGGAAGAAGGGGAAGTAGATCAAGAGGAAGGAAAGGAATCCAGGCATCTTTGCACTCTTTCAGCAGTTCCTTTGAGGTATAACCCGTTTTTCCCCTGTTTCTATGCTTATTACTTCATGTAAGTCATTCTTGAGCCAAACCCCAAGTTTGTATGTGCAAATTACTTCGTAATAGGCTAATTGGCCCTTAGATCTAGGCAAGATTGAGCTCCAGGAGCTCAGATCTGTTAGCTTTATGGCCCCATGTTGCTTGTTCACCCTAGATCTACCCTTTTGAGACATTTTGAGCCCTAAAATCCATATTGGTGAATATCCACACGTAAAGTTGGAAACTTTACATGTGATTCGTGTCCTAGAAGTCCAGATCTGTGAATGGCATGGACTGGAATCGAGCAAATCTGTGTATTTAGTGGATGCATGGCAACGACTCGGCGAGTCGTTCATATGACTCGGCGAGTCTGTTCGCGAGTCTCCGAGTTTGTCCCCTTTTCGTAGTGTCGAGTGAGCAGTGAGTCACGGGGTGTGACTCAGTGAGTCGGAAGCTTAACTCATCTATGGAGGTACTCGGCGAGTCAATGCCCTGACTCGGCGAGTTCAAGGCAATCTCCTTAGATCAAGAAAAGACTCGGCGAGTTGTTCATACAACTCAGCGAGTCTCAGCATAAGTGTTCTTCGGATGAAGATGGACTCGACGAGTTGTTCATACAACTCGGCGAGTCTTAGCATCAGTGTTCATCGGATGAAGATGAACTCGACGAGTTGTTCATACAACTCGGCGAGTAGGATGAAGGACTTAAATATTGGTTAAGAAGGTAAACCCGTCGAGTCGTCGCCTAACTCGACGGGTAGGATCGGGATTCAGGGCAGTCGTTTGGATAGGGACTCGGCGAGTTGGAAAGCCAACTCGGCGAGTCGGGTCAACTGAAAGTTGACTCTGACTTTGACTTAGGGCATGGTCAGGGGTAAAATGGTCATTTTACCCAAAGGTCAGTGAGCAGTGTTTGATTGGGTATATTGTGGGAATTGCAGCCAGAGGATTTCCGGAGCAGCAGCAGCAGTAGTAGGCAGTCAGTTTCCGATCAGATCAGCAGCTACTTCGAGGTGAGTTACCTTCCAGTAGCGGTGGGTCTAAGGCCACAACGCCGACCCACCAGTAGGAGACGTATGGTAGATGATTGTCTTTGTGATATCATCTAGGTTTACTACTACCTGATATGTTATATGCTAGCATGATACGTTGTATGTGATAGTAGTCGAGTTCGGTTGTTAGGACCGAAGGGTAGTCAGACACCCCAGATACGTCTGACAGTATATGATGATATGTTTGCATGCTGGCTTGTTATGTTATATGCGATAGAGGTAGTATGAGGGGACCAGTCCCTATGGTCGGTTGTTAGGACCGACGGGTAGTCAGCACCCCAGAATGGCTTGACATGGGTAGTCAGCACCCCAGAATGGCTTGACATGGGTACTCAGCACCCCAGAATGGCTTGACACGGGTAGGACGGCACCCCAGAACGGCCGTACCGGGTAGTCAGGCACCCCAGAATAGCCTGGCAGTATGTATGTTACGTGTTTGTATGGTATGTGGTACGACGGGGGAACTCACTAAGCTTTGTGCTTACAGTCTTCAGTTTTGGTTTCACGTACCTCCTCAGCTAGGGGAAAGGAGCCGGCGCGGTAGCAGCATGTCACACACACACTCTCCGGTTTCCGCATTTACGAGCTTCACTGGGATTTGTACTCTGATATTCTGATTGAATGTATGAATTGGCTTTTAGACACGGTTCACTTGTGTTATGATTTGATCAGGCAATGTTTTTAGTTTTTAATATTTTCTAAAGTAATGTTTTTAAAACGAAATTTTTGGTCATGAAAATTGGGTCGTTACAGATCTCATGTGCTGTTACATCAGGTTATATGTGTTCCCGTGTTGAGATCCTTCACAACAAACCCGAATGGGTCAAATTCAACAGAAACTTGGTTATCAATGGTAAATTTTCTGATGGAGATAAGATTTTTGATGATATTCGGGACATGGTAGACGTTGTTTAAGCGGAAGGGAAACGTAGTTGAAGGATTGATAGTGTTACCATGGATGTGGTGCCCAATAGTACTGAGGGTACCATCCGGGCCAGTAATTGATAGGTGGTGATCTGCCTCTCCCCCGTCCATGACCGCTGCGTTGTCCTCCATGAGAAGAATGACCCCCTCGCTGTCCATCTCGAGATTCACCACGTCCACTGGTGAAGGTATTTTGTTGTGTGTGATGTGGTTCAGCAGTGGGTTGGTCGTATCATTGGGTAGTGAGGGCATGATGTGTGTTTGAGTCTTGTTGGTTTCACCTTGTTTCCTCTAGAAGTAATTTAGACCACGCTTTATTGAAGGAAGGTAGTGGATCAGATTGTTGAATGAAAGTTGCAACCGTGTCAAACACGCCTTTGGTGAGGCTTGTGATAAGTTGTAACACCATCTTTCTTTCATATATGGGGTTGCCAACATTGGCTAATTAGTCACTGAGTTTTTTGAGACGAGAACAATATTCTGATATGTTGTAGAAAGCATTGAGGCGGGTATTATTGAACTGCTCTTCAAGATAAACAGCCTGTGTTGCCTTGTTGTTCTGGAAAACTTACTGAAGGCGTGTCCAGAGTTCTTGAGTTGAGGCTCCTGGTTTCATGACAGTGTGAAGAAGGTATAGAGAGATGGTGCTAAAAATCCATTGTTTGACTATGATATCCAGCCGTTTCCATGTAGCTTCATCAACCTCAGTTGGTTTTGGCGTGTCTGGATCAATGTGATCGAAAACATTAGGTGCACATGTGTGGATATGAATCACTACAACAATCGGACCCTGTGCAGACGACGATTTTAGACCCTATGCAGACGACAAGTCGTCGTCATAGGGTATGGCGACGACAACTCGTCGGGAAAAAGTCGTCGGCATAGGTCTGTTAGGTCGTCGGCATAGAAGTCGTCGGTATACCTAACTCTATTGCGACGACATGTCGTCGGCACAGATTTTGTCAACGACATTTTCGGAGGAAAAAAATAATGTTTTATTTAAATCCTATGGCGACGACAAGTCGTCGGGATAGCTATGGCGACGACAAGTCGTCGGGACAAGTTGAGGCTATTACGACGCCTTTTCGTCGCTAAAGGGTTTTATCGGTTAACGGTTATGGACCTATAGCGACGACTAGTCGTCGGGATAGCTACTGGTTGTTTTTTTTAGCTTTATAGGTTTTGTACATTACCATTCCTGCATTTTTAACAAATCCAAAAAACATTGCAGCATATATCAATTGAAATACATTAACTAGGTACCATTGTTCAAATTCAAAACATCAAATTCATGTTTAATATTACAATAAGTAGTTAACTAACATTGTTCATAATACTAAAAAAACATCAATCATCATTATCATAATCTTCTTCTCCTTCTCCTTCTTCCATCCTTTCGGCAAATTGTTGAGAGCTACTTGCTTGTGTGTTATAGTTGAATAGAAAGTTAGGAAATGGTGGTGGTTGGAAGTTCAAAATACAAGCCGCCAATGATGCATTATATTGTTGCAAATATTCTTGCATTTGTTGTGCATCGAATTGAGATTGAGATTGGGGTTGAGATTGAGACGATTTGGAAGTGGAAGGCCGTTCATTTGGAATTAAACCGAAGTTGGCGGTTGGTCTCCTACCCACCCCGCGAGCATGTCCACGTCTCGTCCCAAGGGCACGTTCTAAACATTCTTCCCCGTTTACTTCTCCTCCTTCCCCAACCTCGTTTTGCATTTTCTCATATTCATTTTGAATTTTCTCCTAAAATAAAGAAAACAATTAACATACGTTAATTAAAACAAACAACTAAACTTAAACATTCAAAAAATAATAATATTCCTTAAACAGGAAACTATAATTAATAATAATATATTTAAACAACATATTCATTTCGTTTATCACTTACTCAGTCTTCTTCTGCTCAACTTGTACACCAACCCGAACCTTCTTTGTAGCGCATTTGTCTCCAACCCTCAATATGTTGCGGCTTGATTCCCATTTGTTCCTATAATAAGTGAAAAAAACAATAAATTTATTTGTACAAATGTTAATAACAATTTTAAATAATACTAATGTATTTTATTACCTCTAAATAACGTCGTTGAGCATACGGTCTACATCCGTTAGCACTTGTGTGTGGAAGTTTCGACCTAGTAACTTTATTTTTTTCCGACGTGCGTCTGTATTCCTCGGTCAAAAACAACAAATCAATTATATCGTTCCAAGCTTGGGCGGTCCAATCATCCGGTGGACGTCTTCTTGCCCTTTCCACATTACGATATCCACCAACTCTATCAAAATGTTTTTTTATCTGATACTTGCGCTCTCGATAAGCTCTTTGCATATCTGCTTGGATACCCGCTCGAAGGGGTTCCCACAAGTTTGTGCCCCGATACCTATGAATATCAAAATAAGTCTGCAAAAGGAAAAACATATTTGATTAGTAAAAAAATATTTAATAAGTGTAAAATTCAATACATATAAAATGTATTGTATATTTACCTCTAGCTCGGGATATAAATCAACTTTGTACTTGGTAGGAACATGACGCCAAGTATGATAATGCAACGGTACCTTTGATCCCACCAGATTTGAGATCAGTCTGACAAACATTTGCCCGTTGTCCCCTATAAATCGATACATCCGCCCGGAGATATCAATTAGCAATTCCAAAGGCTTACATTTGTTTTTTTCATACTCATCGTACAAATTTAAGTTTCTCCCTTTGCCACGCACATTCACATTCTTCGCTTGTGCTATATTTACATATACAATTGGAAATTTAGAAATTTAAAACATTAATATATCTAATAATTAAAAATTTCATATAACTTACAAGATTGGCAATCCGATGGTACACCACGTGCAATCCCGTGTGGAGGTCTATCCCCACCATCTCCTCCGTGTCCCCTCGCGACTTCTGCCATCTGTTTAACAAATATTATAAACATTCAGAATATATAATAAAACTAGAAATAAGCAACATTTCAAAATTTAACAAATATTATAAGCAATCAGGACATATAATAACAATAACATACCGTCAATCAGATTCATCACTAGAACAATATACATGTACAACATCATCATCACTGTCATAGTTTTCATTATTTATTTCTTCATCTGAAGAGTACGTATCATCATCGTCATTTTCATCGTTAATGAAATCGTCATCGTTTATATTAGGAGCAAGATTCCTCCTAGCAACCACACTTGATTCACCAACTTCACCTAAAGTCGTCTGCATAGGTAAGGTGCCTAAGTCGACAACCAAGGTAAAATCAGTTGATTGAGTGTTGTTCACAACATCTATCTCATTCACAACACCGATACTTGGATGATTCCAAAGTTTTCGATGATGAACCTCTTCCACAACTCTCCAGTTATTGTTTTGAGTGGGATCTTGGAGATAAAATACTTGTTTAGCTTGTGTGGCTAAGATGTATTGTTGATCATCAAACCACGTTTTACCAACATACCATTCATGACTGGTATCGATGAGTATGAAAAAAACAACAAACAACAACACAATCACATATATATACAACACAATCACATATATATATATATATATATATATATATATATATATATATATATACAAACAACAAACAATTTCAACACAATTCAAATTCAATTTCAAAAAAAATTAGAAAAAAAACTAACCTTTTGACGTTCTGTTTTTTTTTGCTAGTCAAAGAAGCAAGGTGGTGGCTGGTGGTGAATTTAGGCGGCAACACTAGGTGGTGGAAGGTGAGGCAGTCACTAGACCGGTGGAGCTTCACCACCGGTTGCTACACACAAAAAAATCCCAAATTAGGGGTAAAAATCAATATCAAACAACAATAAAAAACAAATTAGGGGTAGAAACGACCTTGGATTGGGTTAATCGCTGGAAATTAAAGCTCGGTAGCCGATTTCGTCGCTTGGGAGGAGAGGAAGAGAAACAATCGTCGTTGTGTGCAAATGAAAGAAAGTTGCGCATCTGTTTAGGGTATACCCCTATGCCGACGACATGTCGTCGGCATAGGGTCGACAAAAACGACGACGTATCATTTAATCCTGGAATAAAAATATAAATGTAAATTAAAAACCTTGTGCCGACGACTTATCGTCGGGATAGGGTGTTCAAAAACTACGTCGTTTTATTTTTCTAGCACTTGGAATAAAAATAAATGAAAAATCCTTTTTTTCTTACCTATACCGACGACACGTCGTCGGTATATATTTTCATATTACCGCCAACATTTTCGACGTTCCCGCGAGACCTATGGCGACGACTTGTCGTCTACACAGATATAGCGGTCAAAGAAAATTGGTCAAACGTTCCAAAAGCTATGGCGACGACTTGTCGTCGGCATAGGTTGACCTGTAGCGACGACTACCGGCGTTGGGATAGCTGTCGTCGCCTTAGCTTTGTATTCTTGTAGTGGAAACAATTCTACCCACGATGCATAGTGGTCGTCGTTTTGATCAAGAACAACAAGTATTGCGTTCTTGATATTGGTCACAACAAAGGCAGACTGGAAAGTGGGTTTATTTTCAGGATTGGTGTCAGAAGGGCCTGTCATGATTGCTATAAAGAGAAGAGACAAAGAAGGAGAAGAAGAAGAATTTGATAGAGGAAGATAACAACGGTGCATAGAGGAGAGCTAGGGCTCTGATACCATAAAGATTGATATAATATCCGTGCCTCTTCTCATTGATCTCTATACCTTAAATACAAGATAATCCCTATAATTAAGGAAGGATATGCACAATCAAATACAAAATATAATACATAATTATATATCCTCTAATAACTAACATATGTAATGCCTTCTAATTTCCATTCATTTATAGCTAATAAGTTCATTCACAATTGAGCACATAATAACACCGACTATCTTAATAGTCGATATCAACCATATAAAATGCTACAACTTTCAAAATAGAACTACTAGCAATACCATGTAACCATAATGTATGCGGACCTGCCATTATCAATGTATATCCTTTGGACTCATGTGTCCTGTATGGATCTGCGGATGACGAGTGGATTGTCTCCTTGCCCTTCAATGGGTCGCGGGTCGTTGTTAGATGCATTTTATATGCATCTTTTAGCATGTTTTTCTCAGTAGTTTTCTATAAAAATCTATCTCCCTAATGTTATTATAAATTGTGTGTTTCTCTTAATATTTGTAGAAAGCTCGTACTACTCACTTTTATTATGACTTTCAGGGCAAATTGGAGCACATTGACACATACGACATCTCGAGATGTGTTCTAGGACGCATTGGAGCTTGATTGGAGATGGAACTAAGGAAGGATGTTGAGGAATGATCTGGAATAGTTTGAAAGGAAGAATTGCGACCGAAACGTGGCAAGAATGAAACAATGCAATTGCAATTCCCATATATAAGATCGTAGGAAAGGCTTGCATACTTACTTTGAAGTTTCTACGTGCCAAAATTCAAGTTGAGAGAAAAAAATCCATTTATGAGATCACAATCCATATATACGATCAAGGATTTTCTCCGAAGTCTTGAAAAGTTCTAAAACGACATCATATTTCATTTAGTCACTTCGGGACACGTTTTCATGAAAAATCCGATCGCATTTGTCATATATGCAATCTTAGATATCCTCGCTTTTCGACTGGACATATAAAAAGGATTTTAAAAACAACCCATTGACCCAATTCATGATTCTAGATGACTAAGAGGCGATTTTCAAAGGTTTTCGAGTTCCAAACACAGATCTGAAGAACACGATTCGATTCTCATTTTCGTTTAGTATGATTTGTCAATTAGGTGTTGTTTCTACTTCTTGTAATTCGTTTTTATCCAATGCAGGCTAAAAACCCTATATTCCAGTTTCGCAAATGACTCAACTTTTCGTGAAAGTAATCATTAGGCACGATTTTTTACTTTGTTTACTGTTCATTTGATAGGTTTTTTGCATAATTGAAAGTTTTATTTTGATTCCATTTTTGTTGGCCACTTTAATTGTTAATGAATCATTCCATTTATATGATTTGTTTAGATCCGATATTGTCTTTATTAATTAGTAAAAGTAACGAGTATTAGATTAATTCTATGTTAGGGTAACTCTAATATAAACTGATCAAACAAGTCTTCACGCTTCTGAGCTTGTGACAAGTATTGGAATTTACTGGGAATTTTATACTATGTCCAATGCTACTTTTCTAAATTAATTAAGAGCTTATTTGGTTAATTCAGTAAAAAGTTGTAACATCCGGATTTCCAGGTAGCATATTATAAATATTTATTTTGAGTTAAGAAGAGAGACTCAACGAGTTAGCGCCCAGACTCATCGAGTAGGATCGCGACATGGTGACGTGTTTAATGAAGGGACTCGACGAGTCGGAGAGTCGACTCGACGAGTCCGTGCTGTGGATAGAAACCCTAAATCTTTGGGCATGTGCCCTATTTAAGGGTCCTTATGGCCTTCATTGGCGGCCACCTTTACCCTTGAGAGAACCAGAGGACCAGAGAGCATAGTGAGTGAGAGAAAAAGTCTTTTTCATCATTTCTAGTATGTTTTTCCAAGAAAGAAGGAAGGGGGCAAGCTAGACGGCTTAAGGAGCTCAGATTTGCTACCATTTTATCAGAAGAGGCTATTAGAGGTATGGATCTATGCTCAATCTCGTGTTTATGGTGATCTACTTGAATCTAGGGTTTTCTCATCCCTTCCTTAGCTTGGATTCAAAGCATTTGAGGTCCCAAGGTGGAATGCTTCTTAGATCTGGACATTGAGAGGTCCAGGGAGTCCCAACCATCCTGCTTTATGCTGTCCCATTGTAGATATAAACCTAGGTTGCCATTTTAGAAGCTATTTCACCAAAAGAAGCATTGTGGACGTTGCATGAGTGTAAAGATTGGACCTTTACGTGATTATTGAGTATGGTAAGGTCAGATCTATAGGTTACAGAAACAGATCTGACCTCAAGAGATCATTTGAGTGTTGCTATGGAAGAAACTCGTCGAGTCCATAAGAGAAATCGACGAGTCGATTCGGGTTTGCCCCGTGATTCATAACCGGTGGTAACCCATCAAGTGGAAGGCTCACTTGACTAGTCAAGTGAGGCCGTAGAAGGATTCAGAGGACGCGCTTGGACTCGCTGAGTCACCCATGTGCACTCGACGAGTCTAGTCAAAGTTTGACCGTTGACTAGAGTTGACCATAAGTGGTCAAGCTGATTCAAGAGAGGCCAGAGAAGGGTAGAATGGTCTTCTACCCATTATTAGAGATGACAACATGAGAGGATTTTGATTAGAGGTGTTATCCTGTTGATAGGAGGAGGCTAGGTCGGGATATTCGAGCATGAGAGTTTATCCGACTTCATTCGAGGTGAGTCTTCTCACTATACATTACCTAGAGTGGTAGCTATGTGCAGACCGGAGGGTCTTATGTGTTATGTGTATGTTTAAGATTATGTGCATTGTGCTATATGTATGTTATGTGTTATATAGACCGGATCAGAGGGTCCAACGACTAATGAGGCCAGAGGGTCCTCAATCACACCGGACTGGAGGGTCCAATGAGCTATGACCGGGCCAGAGGGTCCAACAAGCTACAGGGCTGGAGGGTCCCGCTGAGACACGTCGACCGGAGGGTCGTACTGTGATATAGTCTTGAGTGGCGTATGTGTTGTATGTGGTATTTTGGGGAACTCACTAACCATTTATGTTTACCGTGTTATGTGATATGTGTTTCAGGTACTAGCGAGGATCGCGGGAAGGCGTCGACATGATCTGTACACACTGGAAGAAGAGTTGTTTGAGATTCTGGGATTTGTTATTATTATGACATTTGAAAAATGAAAAATTGTTTTAAATTTTTACGTCGTTACAAAAGTAAGGTTTTTATTGCATTTTTCTGAAATTGCTTTTACTTTCTGAATTTTCTTCTAGTTTTATTAGTCAAAAATCCCCCCCCCCTCCCCCATTTTAATTACTGTCATTTTAATTACTGTTAATTTAGTATGTTCCTTACATAAGAGAGGCATAGACCTTAGAATGTATCCCTGTGGAATCGACCTTGCTTTCCTATACTACCCCCTAGTGCATTAGAGCAGTATTTTTACTTATATTATTTGTTTGTTAGGCATTGTGACGCATTGTTAACAGTCATTCATTGAGAAAGAAAGGTTGAGCATGCCCCTAGTGCTGTGATCTATGTTGGAGGAGGATTTGTTGAGGTCACGCATGCGGTTGGAACGATGGCCAGGATTTCTTAGGGTTTTTCATTATTTTTATAGCCATCATTGGGCTACTCTACATGAAATTTGGCACAAAGACTCTTCTTAATGTTAATCAAGTTTCCCTTGAGTTGTTTTTTGTCAATCCCACACTTTAGAATGGTGCAGTTACATGTATCATGTGATCAAATCTTGTGGTATTTCGTGTTAGTCCTATTTGTGATGACATATATGTCTGATTTGCATCCCTTGGATCTTCTATGCATAAGGAGTGATATCTCCTTGGGGGGAGCCTACTACGTATGTGGTGAGGATATCTATTCTGGCTATCATGGTAACCACTATAAGGATTGTTGTCCTTTGTATGTGGGTTGATTATGGCACTTAGGTATGCAGCTTTATCTACTTTGCCTTCTTCTTGCCTTAAGTAACATTCATCTTTTTTCCTCCAACTCAGTCGAGGCTATTGGTTTTTAGCCATATACTTAGAAGATAAGGGACTCAACAGAAGAACCATGTGAAGGCCCCTGTGATGAGTACCTCGTTGTGGCCTGGTACGTCGAGCTTGGAGTTTGTAAAAAATTTAAAGTAGTCTTTAACAAACACTCCTCCCCCCTTCTTGCACCCAATGAATGAATGTGAATCTCACTTATACTTTCTAAGCTACATGAAGTTTGTAAGGAAGAGATATTTTAGTTAACCAAAGTTCTAGATGCTTCATGGCCGAAGCGTCTTGAACCATTTTTTGGCGTTACCATCTAGGCTTGTTGGGAAATATGTACACTGGAACCTCTCTTTTAATTTTAACGAGGTCGCCGTTCACTTATAATTATTGATGTGACTATATGGTTCCATGGTTCCATTGTATGTCAATAGGTGAGGTAGCTTGGCGATGTTGGGTATTTTGTATTATAGCAGCTCTTTTACGAAGGGGGAAGTGACGCTTCTAGATAAACATTCTTGGTTTGGTACCTGAAATTCGTAGTGTGCGTGTGGTTGTTGCAAGGGTTTATATGGTTGTGTAAACATGTTGGTGTGAATTAGGGTATGTGTTTGAGGAATGACGTATGTGGTTGGCATCAGTGTTGGCTGAGGAATGGTGAAGAAGTTTGGGATTTATACAGTCACTGGTGAAGTTAATGTACCTAGTTGGGTTATCGGAAGAGGGCTTTTTTTGGAAAAATGTTGTCTGGGCGGTGACAATGGTTGTGCCATTAGAAGGAATAAATTCTATTTTTTCCCTGCATAGCGGTCGGCGAGGTATTGTATTCACAGCGGATGCTAGTGTTTTGGTGGTAATGGGAACAGAAAGTTTGGAAGGGACGTTGTGGATATAGATAGGGTTGGATTAGGCTCTGTGTTACGTCAGGGTGGTTTCTACAAGTGTCACCGAAGTAATAACAAGATCGAATGAAAACATGCAGTGGATTAGGTTCTATGTTACTTCACTGGTTTCATTGGTAGGTTCGTTTTTTCATCTCCAAAGGAGGAAAACGCCAAACGTTCTCCAGGAGGGGTTCCCAAGAAAACGCTATGACGGTCAGGTTAGTAACTTGAGAGAGAGAGAGAGAAGGGTTGTAATGAGCGTATGAGTGACAAAGAACTCCCTTTTCAGTGGACAAGAGGGACATTTTATAGTTAGTCCCCATGATCAATCCGTACAGGAGACAAGGGTGTTAGGTCCGACAAGGTTCTGAGGTGTCGATTAGATGATCGTGTTCTCTTCTTTTTCAGAGCTTGTGATTGATTCAAGTGGTAATTCTCTAAGTATTAGCTTTGTCGCCTAGATGCATCAGTGTCAATTGGCGATCAGGAGTTGATGGCATCACTGACATTGAGCTTGGCCATTTGCCAGTTGTTGTTGGAAGAGACTTGTACGGCGCGGTGATTGCCAAGGTATATTTCTCGGTCTTTCCCTTTGCTCCTTGGGCGCGTTCGAAGGAATATGTCATCAATATATATATATATATATATATATATATATATATATATATATATATATATATCGTAAATAATTAAATTATAAAATTAGATGGTAAAAGGATCTACCATTAACACTAGATGATAATTTGCTAGTGTTAACGTAATGTCCCATCATGTTCTAGTGTTACCAAATGACTATATACAAAATTTCTCCATTTTTGTGCAGATCTATCCAGTCTAGTCTAGTTTTGATTAGTCTTTTCATTCATTATACCTAACGTTTCCTAAAGGGTATTACATCGTTCAAAGACTTTAAGCTTCAGCGTAAAACTACAAGATTTTGTGCATATGATCGTTTGTTCTAACAACTATGGAAGAAGTGATAATCGCATGGTTAATTACACGGATACTGGAACAACTAGGAACTTGTGACATCCCCATTTTTACGGCCAGAAAAGACCGATTTGTTTATGCTTTGTTTTATAAAATCAGAGTAATCCTTTGATTAAAAGAGTTGTGGAATTTGTTCCCAAAACAAAATATGATAAGAATTAATCAAATCATTTCTTTAAAGAAATGTATTTTCATTAAATAACAAAATCTCAGGATGTCATGTTCCGATACAGACCAAAAGCATAAACAATATAAAATAGACCTTACAACAATTATTTATAACTACTGATCTATAATCCAAAATCTCTCTTCATGTCAACCAACTTATGCTCTTGTGCCACTACCTGTGATACAAAGAAAACTGAGTGGGTCAGGCTTGGGAGTCTGGTGAGCATATAGGGTTTTCAACCCACAATAATATAATTATTATATTTAATCATCAAACAATCAACCCAATTACCCATCCCCATTATCTTCTTTATTTCTTAAGGTTTTACCCTAAGAATCAACTATCATTTATTCATTCGTTCCTAAGGATTGACCTAAGGAATTGGCACAAAGTCCATTGTTGCCTGAGGTACCTATAACAAACACTAAATCCATAGCTGCCAAGGTTCATCTATACAGTACTAAATCCATAGCTACCAAGGTTCATCTACATTGTACTAAATCCATAGCTACCATTGTATTATTATAAGGCACTAAATCTATAGCTGCCAGGGTCAATATGTGTCCAGTAAGGGTTAGGGTATCATCGCAAGAATACGTAGTTACAACATCGCCTGAACTCGTAATTCATAATAAGGGGTTAGAGTACCATCGCATGAATACGTAGTTACAACATTGCCTGAACTCATAATTCATCACTTACAGGTTATGAGCCCGTTGGTGTTTCCACATGACTGTCTAGAATAGTCAATTTCGCCATCTATACTCTGGTAGATGACTACATCGCCACATCGTCGGTTGAGGATATGGTACCTCCTCTCATCTCACATCACATATTTCTCATCGCCTACATATCATCACCTTTCTATCATCACCTATCTCTCATCACCTAACTCATCTTTCACCACACACCAACTATTTCATCTACCCATGTTCTACCCGACATATTTGTAGATATAAATTACATATATAGCTTAAATCAATTAAAAATATGTATAAAACATTCATTCAACAACCATCTCAAGTAAACAAACAACGTATAAACACATAGCACGTATTTCATAGCAAATACTTCATATCTATGCGATAAAAGAAAGTAACTACACACTCACTTGATAAAACGATTATTGGACAGCACCTCGTCTCTTAAAACAATCGTTTCCGATGAAACCGGGATGCTTCCTTGAAAACTGGGTTTCTCGCGGGCAGAGTTTCAGCTCGGGAACTCTGTTTCTCAGGATCTTCGGGGCTTCGGGACTCGCTTCGGGTATCACGATGATACCGAGACTTCGGGGGTACAACTTTCCAAGAAAAAGGAAGAATAAGGGGGTGAAAGTAAAGAAATTAGCAAACAACTTCGGCTGGCCTCGCATTCTATTTATAGGGTGAGGCTGGCCTCCAAACACAACGCGTTCCTTGAACGAACGCAACGCGTTCCCAAACGCAGGGCGTTCCTTGGATGAACGCAGCGTGTTCCGTCGTGCGTCATGGCTTACAAACTTCAGACTTGACATGCGACGGGACAGACTCTGGGCTCCGAACGCGGGGCATTCCCCCCTCGGTGTGCCTGCCTCGAACTTCAGAAATTCATATCTTTCGCATACGAGCTCCGTTTTCGACGTTCCTTATATCCACGCGAAGGTGAGATTATGCTCTATAACTCTCATTTAGACTCCGTCGGCTAATTTTGAATTTAAATTTTATTATATTATTTTTAGTAGGCCGGGACAGGAAAACACCGTTAGGAATTCACAACTCCTTCATCTAATGTCTGTTTTCGTCTGTCTTTTTACCGCTAGACTACTATCGATGAGATCTTCGATTCTCGTTTAGATTGTTTCGGCTAGAAATCACTTGATCTCATATTCGAACTTTGGGTTGCATACTGCTAAGTCGAAACTTCGAAAAATCATAACTTTCTCATACGAAGTCAGATTTGGACGTTCTTTTTATGCACGCTCTAGATTTAACGTATTCTACGACTTTCGTTTAGATCGCTAAGGCCAAATATCGCTCTATCGTAAATTCACTATTGACGCCGCGCTATGTCGTGCCGGATCTGTCGCGAAACTTCGACATGTCATAACTTCTTCGTTATAACTCGGATTTCAGCGTTCTTTATATGCACGGACACCTTGTAACATATACTAAAACTTGGTTAAGATTATTTATTCTAAACACTCTTCTATCAAAAAGTCATTTTTGACGTTTATCGTATTTAAATTGACTAGCCCGGATCTATGGGCGTTACAGAACTGTTGAATGAGGTCGTTGTCTCAGTAAAAAATAAACATCACACACACTAGATAGTTACGATTAGTTAAGGTTCGAATGCACGACAAGTTTCTGGTCAAACCTTGTTATTAAAATAATCAATGGAAAAACTACCACTTGCACTTGTCATGAAAAATATTTAAACAAAGATTAAAGCAAAAATCTTTTAACCTTATTAATTAAAACAAAACTTTTAATGAGAAAATTAAGGTATTCCTGATTCAGTTGTCCGACAGTTTACGTTTACACACTTTCTTCCTAAACTCTAGTTGAATTATTTAGATGCAATTGGGGTTTATTATCTTGTAAGATATAATTTGGGTACATAATATGTTCATTCAACTATTTATTGTGTAATTGGATTAGGAAAAATTAGTGAATTAGCAATAAAGTATCCTACAACTACCTATTACAATATTAAGTACTTAATATCAAAAGTTGGAATAATATATGTGGATTCAACAAATTATCTTTGTTCCTAAACTACTTGAACTTGGAACAATCGTTGAATTAACAATATATTATTTTCGTTATGACAACAAGCAAAAACACATAGCCCAATTTCAATCATCATTACCAAATATCATCTTATAAAGCATAAAACAATAATCAAAATTAACTAGAATCATGTAATAATCAATTTGGTTCATCAAACTTTCCTAAACATCCCCAGAAGTAACCTTATTGGTTTAGCCTTCCATAGAAATCAAAAAAGCACATAACTTTGATTGAAACTAGAGAATTCGATATAAACTTCATAAATAAACGAAAGATCATGAAAACTAGTCAAATCTAATAACCGGAAAAACTTGAAGAAATAAACCTCGGAGAACAAGTAATGAAATTCTAGAGTTGTAGTGGAGAGGATGACGATCCACAAATTGAATGATCTTCAAATGTTGAATGGTTATGAATTCGATGTAATCTCGCATTGAATCTAACTTTAAGTGATCATCAACGTCTTTGGAGAGAGTTTGAAAGTGTTTGAAAGCCTCCAAAATGTAGTTAAATTGCAGGGGAGAAGAAGATTTTTATTAGGGTTAAGTCTTCTTTAAATAGGTGTTAAAATCCAAATTTTTGCGACCTTTTATGTGACGACGTTGAAGATGATCTATTAGACAAGAACTAAAACGTCACTCCAACGATGCTTCAACACCAACTCCAACGCCATAGAGTTTTAGATTGCTACTCTAGAATTTTAGTCTATCAATCCAACGTTGATTTCAATGTTGGTCAATTTTTAAATATAACTTATCCGTTTTGTTTGCAAGTTTCACCCACTTTTAAGCACATATGATTACCTGCACATAATATTCAACAATTCAACAAAGTAGTGTCATTCTTGGGTAATCACACATCAATTCAACATATTTAATATAGTTTACTACATTCCTAAAATACATTGATCAACTATTGTTGCAAATTCTCAAAGGAGGAGAGATATCGAATGATAAGGTGTTAAATAAATGAAACTTATATCCCCTATTTATACAAAATTTTAAAATCCTAGTTCCCTTCAAAATCGAACGACAATATTACCACCATATGCTACATGTTCTAATTTGTAATCAAACTAGGGAAGATTCCCGCTTTGTGGGATTGGATACACCAAAGGAATGCACAAAACAAACATTTTGTCTTATCTTGTATTTACTCGTTTTTTAACTTAAACAAATATCATCATGCTTATTGTATAGAATATTTTTGGTGTTACATTGATCATATAATGATATCATGGTAGGAATAATATTTTTTTGAACATTTATGTCATTCAGGAAACATTTGTCGAATGTGAGGTTTTTTATAAAAAAAACTTATGATACTAAATTTAAAGAAAATCGTTCTATTCCCCATACTCAGTTCTCTCTCCTTATTTCTCATACTTATTTCTCTCTCCTTAATTAAATGCTTCTCAATATTAGTAAGATCGTAATCCAAATTACCATTTCTCGACACTTTAGAGCTTTGAATATCAGATTGCAAAATACCAAAAATGAGCTTGTTCTGTCGATCTTGTTGTTGCTGTTGGTTCTTCGCATAAATAAGTCCAAGTTTTGACAGATCATCAAACACTCCCTGGTTGTTGACTTGGTGGTGATTTTGCATGAAATTCAAGTGCCAATTGGGGTTTGGGTTGGAACAGATATTAGTCATACCCAAAAAAAATCAAATGTTTGGATCATAGTGTCCAACGTGATTCAAAACAGGAAGTATGAAACAATATCATCAAAAACACAAAAAAAAATATATGATTTTTAAGGAGATTAACCTCAAATAATGAGAAAAATGAAGGAATAAGTCATAAAAACAATTAGCAAACAAAATTGCTGCATAAATTATTAATAATATCATTCAAAAACAGTAAAAAGATCTGATTATTATGGAGATGAAGCATTAAATAAAACCTAACCGACCATATCATCCTCACCATTAGCAGTTGCAAAACGTTATGCATCTTTTCATCATCATTTGAGAAATCCCTTTCTTCAACCCTTGAATGAGCAGCCATAAAAATCCGTTTATGAGGATTTTCTATTCAACTGCTTGATTGAGCAAGCCATACTGAAATAATGAAAATGGAGGAAAAAAAGAAATTCATTTAAGTTGTGTTGGGATGATGCTGCTTTTTTTTTGTTTTTTTTGTATCAAAGCATATATGCAAGAAGGCAAGCAAAGACTACCACTCCCGATGTAATTGAAAAACTTGTTACATAGAGTTGCTTCAGTGTCTTTCATGTTTGTCTGCTTTTGAAAAACTAACCAATATATTGGCAAATTAATGCCTTAAAATAAGATGACTTTATGCACTATATGTATTCACATTTCTTCAAGATAATTGTTTTTTTTTGTACTTGTGTTTTCTTGGCCCTTCTTACACCAAGTAATGTTTGATAACTTTATTTCTAGTTTTTTGGTAACTTTCGTGAGATTTTTTAAAATGACTCAAGTTGAGATTGCTTGTAAATGACATTTTACAATATGTATAAAAAGTGAGTATAATATTATGATGACTTCACGTATAATATGATAAGCGCAAAGATAGGGCAAAACAAAAACATAAAAAGGTTTTCTCACATACCTGTATGAAAGACCCTAACTTTCATATTTTTGAAAGACTCAAACTTTCATACCTCACAATTTAGTTACTCCAAAACATGCTACATGCATATTTATAAATAATATTTTACATTGATAGTGTGATTACAAAAGACTTGATACAAACCAACTAAGTTTTAGTATATTAAAGTGTTATATCTATTACATAACTACCCAGTATAATATAGTTTTATACATACATGAGTACGAAATACAAAAGTAATAGTTTTAAAACTATCCAACATCTTCTAACAATATATGTCTATACTAGTTCCTTATTACCTGCAATGGTTAACCATTGAGAGGGATAAGCGGTGACGCTTAGTGACTTCAATAATAGATACAATATAACGTTATGTCATATATATACTTCAATATGGCAGAAGCAAAGAGGAACAAGGAACAACAAATGCATATGTGAATCATGCGACAAGCTTTTCATATCAAATCAATGAGACATAACAATTTCAATACTTGATATACATCAATAACGCTTCGGCCCAAATGACACAGAAGATATACAATTTTTTATTAAACATTTTGGTAGATTTCAAGCTTTTAGCCCTATCTAACCTTCTGCCAATGTCATAGAATAGAACTCATTCTCTTACAAGACATGGTCTACATGGCCAGAGGCTACATACCATTACCACCGTGAATCTAAGTCCTTTCACTGATCACATGGTCAAAGGTACAACTTTGCTACCATAATAGCGGAAATAATAACACAAGATGATAACACGAAAAAGCACATAGAACATATAACACATAACATACAATTGTTTCTATATATTGAACTCACCGTGAAATAACCGGGGATTAATTTGGGAAGCACTTCGACTATAAATATGACTTTCTGTGACGAAACCGGAGATTTTTAGTTGAAAACCTGTCTTACTCGGGCAGAGTTTTGGCTAGAAAATATGATTTTCTCGGGAACTTCAAAACATCGGGACTTGCTTCGGGTGTCGAGGATGATACAGGGGCTTCGGGGGGTTAAAAGCGGGCTAAAGAAGGTTTAGAGAGTGAGAGATATCAGAATTAACAAACAAATCCCGAAGGCTTCGTTTCTATTTATAGGGTGAAATTTTAAGGTTCACGACGTGAACCATGTATGTTCACGTCGTGACTTCGATCCTGATCACCCCCTAGGCTTACAGTGTGTCTTCTAGGCTCAAATGGTGTCATTTAGGTAGTTCACGTCGTGAATGCTATTTTCACGTCGTGAACGCAGTCAGGTCTCGAAGTTTGTGCTCCGAACTTCAAAAATCCATATCTTTCGCATACGAGCTCTGTTTTTTACATTCTTTATATCCATGCGTAGGTGAAATTGTGCTCTACAACTTTTGTTTAGAATCCATTGGCTAATTTTGATTTTATTTTTTTTAATATTATATATTTAACGGGCCGAGACAAGAAAAATCTGTTAAAAATTCATAACTACTTCATCGGACGTCCGTTTTCGTCTGTCTTTTTACCCTTGTACTCCTATTGCTGAGACCTTCGATTCTCATTTAGATTGTCTCGGCTAAAAATCACTCGATCTTTATTTCGAGTTTTTAGCTGTCTACTGCTATACTAAATCTTAGAAAATCATAACTTCATCATACGAAGTCAGATTTTGACGTTCTTTTTATAAAAGTTCTCGGTTTAACGAATACTACGACTTTCATTTAGATCACTAATGCCAAAAAGTAGTTTATCGAAAACTCAATTTTTATGTCATACGACGTCGTGCCGGTTCTGTCGCGAAACTTTAATAAGCCATAACTTCTTCGTTATAACTCGGATTTCGATGAGGTTTTCGCCTAAATGTTTCTAACGAGATTCTTTACAACTTTAAATAATAAAATTTTACTTATTTTCAACTTCATATTTTCGTTAATATCAAGAACTGACATTTGATTGGAATCTCATAAGACTTCCAATACCTTCCGAATGATTCTAAACATAGTTTTACATCAATTCTCGTAAAAGCTCTCTGTTAGAACTCAGCACTCAAAATCACATAATATTTCATAATATTACTCATTTGTAAAATTACATAACACGATAACTGAACGTGTATGTTACACTGCAACTGGACCATGAATATGTTATACATTTTAACATACTACAAGCTGTAGAAATCCCCGAAGCCAAAATTCCCAAAATGAAACAACAATTTTTTTTGAATTTTAATTAAGTCTAAAACACCTTTTTCGTATAACGAAACCATCGAGATCGTTTGTTTCGAAAGATATTATCCCAAAATAAGCGTAGATTACAAAATGCAAAAGTTGTCGGAGGCTCAACTGATCTTCACAATTGAAGATTAAGGGGTGAGAAGGGTAGAATCGGAATATTAAAGTGTACAAAAGAAATCCCTCCATAAAGGAAATCAAATGAAGCAACATAAATAAAAAGATACAAAGAATCAAAAACTAAAAGAGGAAGTTGAAAACACACTGTTGCATGATATAAAAGATATGGACTAATAGGCACTCTGTAAAAACAAAGATGGGACGTAAACAAATCTACTCAGTTTAGCTTAAGCAGATACGAAATAAAAAATGTAGGCAGTCCATTGAAGCAAATTAAAAACGATTCATGATGATTGAGCTAGGATAAATGCTTAGAAACTCTTTAGTTATCTTGATGTAACAAAGTTCATGCACAAATAGTCGTAAGAAACAACAAGCTTTCATTTTCTGGAACTATTTGAGACTGACCAATTTGGGATCATATCAGATAATACAAACACATTACCTTCTCTTGGGCATTTCCGCAAAGACGTCATGTGCACTTCCTTTAAACATATTAACAGCTTCTATAGAGCTATTTTTTCAAGTCCAACATTTTGATACCCTTTTAACAGAACAAAAGAGCAAGAAGAAAAGCTTATTATATACAAATCGAATGTTTAAAAACATAGGAAAACTTTTACAGAGGCAACAGAAGGGGACGTTACCTGAGAGTCCTTGGTGTATTATGATGAAAAATAAGGAAGATTAGAAATAGTGACGCCTAAGATCTCGAAGATTGGAAGCATATTCATCTGTATCCCTCTTTACTCCTGCAAAAACCTATTGCAATTGAAATTGAATCAGAACGTGTCAAAGGAAACGGTATGTTGGAGAGACCTGGGAACATGCGATCGATTGAAGCCATGAAGAAAGGAATCGAAGAATTTCTTAGTCATTGTTTATAATGGAGCAAGTGAACATCGTCATGGGTATGGTTCGGTTTCCTACTGCCTTCATCACGTTTCCCTTCTTCTCCTCTCAATATATCCTTCTCGATTTTATTCCGACTCTGTGCTTCTCACTGATGGACGCAACCCTAAAATGGCTCCCGCCACAAGGACTGATATGGATGTCCTTCGTTTAGGACAATAGAATTTTTCTTGTGTGGTAAAGTGAATCATCGATGGTTATCGTCTTCCATATCTCAACAAAGCAAGTGACGTATGCGACTGAAAAAGCAGAAACGGTGGAATTGAGAGATGTTTGTGTGGAGGGATTAAACTTACCAACACAGACAACTAAACTAGACAGTTTCCAAGGTTAGATAGAAGGGATGTCGATACGTTCAGGGAGAGACGGACGGTCTTGGAGAGGCGGTGGTAAGCATCCAGAATCCAACGGGGGCGATGAAGTGAAAACAGAAAGAAAACCGAGGGTAAGAGTCGGTGAAATCAGCTAAGTCAACCGAAGAACACCCAACACGTAGACGGTTTTTGTGCATTTGACACCACGTGTAATCCACTGTCTCCAAAAAGAGAAAAGGGAAAAAAAAAAGAAATTAAGAGGAAAAAAAAGAGCCAATTAAATCAATTTACTGTTCCTAAGGAGTTGTAAATTAATAGGGAAACTTTCGATCCAACCCGTAACCCGACAATGACCCAACCCGAAAATAGACGGGTTTGGGTTGAGATTTTTGACCCGCCAACCCACCAACCCATTTATTTGATGGGTTAGGTTGGGTTATCTGTTTGGGTTCGCGGGTCAACCCGCCAAACCGTGTATATATATATATATATATATATATATATATATATATATATATATATATATATATATATATATATATATATATATTACATTTAACAAAAATCATATTTAATTATTAATGAAATTTGATTTCCATCCGTATTCATAATATTCTGTATCATTGTATTCATTCCGTATTCGTATGTGACTAATCGGTATTTTCGGTTCGTTAATCAGAAAAAGAAAAAATATATGTAGTTATTTTCATGAGTCACGAACGAAGAACACATCCATTTTTTATGAATGTTTTCATTTTTCATTTTTATTTGGTTGTTATCGACTTTATGAATTTACGTAGAAAACATTTTTTATGTTAATTGCTTTAATCATTTTATGAATTTATGTTGAAAAAACCTCATTTTTTAAAATGTGTTGCTTATTTATTAAACGAGTTATATGGATTGGGTTTGTCCCATTAACATGTGAACCCGCGAACCCATATATTTAAACGGGTTATATGGGTTGGATTGGATTGAGGTTTCCAACCCACCAACCCGTCACCCCATATATTATATGGGTTGGGTTGAGTTTATGTTTTCTGACCTGCCAACTCATACCCAACCTAACTGTCAGGCCTATAAATTAATGTATATATATAATAACCACGTAGGTTATCTGAATTCAAACCTAATTGTAGTCCGATTTCTAAAGAGTTCTAAAATATAGCTAAAGTTATCCGCCAACCCAAACCCAACCCAATTGTCCGGCCTATGAATTAATGTGTGTGTGTATATATATATACCTATATATAGGTTCAAATGTTTTCACTATCTATTGTATGGTTACTCCTTTACCTCTACCATAGACATTGAAGGCTTAATGCGGAAGAAATCTAATAAACACACTTAAGATTATTCCAACCATCAATGTGGGATCAAGAAAAATAAACAATTCACTATTTCTGTAATTGCTTCCAAACAATTTAACAAAGCCAAATATCTATACAAAAGCATTAATCACTAGAAATTCGTGATTCAAATTATATATGATGCTCTCTTATATTTACATAAAGAATCTTTAACAAAACAAATTTATTCCAGTTTTATCCACAAAGATTTCCATATGATGCAAAAATCTTGATGAAAATAAACCCGAGCTAATTTTTATGTTTAAACTAGAGCCAAAATAATTGTAACTCGTGATTTAATGAAGACTCGTACTAAATATATATTGTTTAAGTGAAGCGTTCCACGTGTATGTTTTTAATGCTCAAAGCGTAAAAGGACAACGAATCAATGAACTCCGTAACAAGCCAGTTCACGTAAGGCAGCATCAAATCCGGGAGTAAGGGATCCTAAAAATACCTATTGTCTCTTAATAAATTAATAAACAATATATATATATATATATATATATATATATATATATATATATATATATATATATATATATATATATATATATATTCCTACCTAATAAAAGAGTAGTACATTTGCCACGTGTTAATCAATTAGAGCTTCACATTAATTATTTGTCACTTGTCATTCTAAGGTTTTTCCTTATTAATTAAATTTCCACTAATTCACTCCTTCATTTTACACATATCAAACATGTCAACAAAAAATTTATTTGTAATATCTATTTTCTAATTTATTAAATTATTAATTTTTTTTATCATTACTCAATAATTATCTTATAATCTAATTAAAATTATTTTTACCTTTCTAATTCGTGGTGCCCACGGGTTATAAACTAGTATATATATATATATATATATATATATATATATATATATATATATATATATATATATACTAATAAAAGATTAGTCCTTTTGCCAAGTGTCATAATATTAGAACTCCTAATTAATATGATGTCACCTGTCATTATATTAATTATTTATTTTAAATTCATTAAACCTCCTAATTAATGTGATGTTATTTGTCAATATATTTATTCTTTATTTTAAATTTGAAAATTTAAATTTTATATTATTGTTTTCATTAGTTCACAAATAAAAAGAGTCTAATATATATGATAAATTAATTCCACATATTTATTTGAATCAATAGTTATAATTTTACATAACTAATAAAAAAATATGTTAATTAATAATGTATTTAAAATTTTATACAAAATAATTAATTAATAATTTTGAATTTTTTACTATGAATATTTAATTAATTTTGTAACTGTGGTTTCCACGGGTTATAAACTAGTATATATATATATATATATATATATATATATATATATATATATATATATATATATATATATATATATATATATATATATATATATATATAAGATAATAATTTTAATCTCCTTTTGACATGTGTCATCCTATTAAGATTCCTAATTAATGCATATTTTATTCTACTTTTGTCATGTGTCACCCTATTAATCTTCATCATTAATGCATGCCACTTATCAACCTATTAATTCTCAATTTTAAATTTTAAATTTTAAATTTCTCACTTTAATTACGTTAATTTAATTACATTAGAATAAAAATTAAATTAAAATTAATACAAATTATAAAGTGATGTAATTTCACATATTTATTTAAATTAATGATTATAATTTTATATAACTAAAAAAATGTCTCTCAATTAATAATTTATTTGAAATAATTGATTGATAATTTTGAATTCTCCCTATAATAGTTTAATTAATTTTATAATCGTGGTTCCCATGGGTTATAAACTAGTATATATATATATATATATATATATATATATATATATATATATATATATATATATATATATATTAGTTTATAACCCGTGGGAACCACGGTTATAAAATTAATTAAAATATATATATGAAAAAATTCAATAGAAAACCATTATTAATTAAGGAACCAATCCAAAGCGTCAAAATTTAAAGCGGTCAACGGTGAAAGGAAGGATTGTAGACTTTTAAAATGGACACACCTGCACCGGGTTATAACATAACTCATTTATTTATTTTTTTTCGTTTAAAATTTCTTTTAGGTCATGTTTTTTATCGAAAAAAACTTGAATATACCATTGTTCACGATTTTTGGTCCTTTTTTCCATAGAGATCTATGATTATATATAAAAAACGAACTTTTTTTTCGAAAAAAACTCACTTCATTTTCTTTGTTAAAAAGTTAAGATCTATTTTTTATAAAAAAAATTAATAAATATATCAAAATTCGTACTTTTTTGTATTTTTTAAACATAGATTCATATTTATGTAAAAAAACGATATTTCAGTTCAAATTCACATGGTGAACTTATTCATATTCATATTGTGAACCTGTTAATATTCACATTGTGAACATTCTCATATTCACAGTGTGCATAATAGTAAGTCAGATTCACAATGTGAATCTGAACTTATCGAGATTTTTTACATTGTGAATGTTAAAAATTGAAATATTTACAGTTTAAATTTACAGTATAAATCTACACAGATCGAAGTTTTTTTTTTTTGTGAACCTTCTCAGATTCACAATGTGAATCTAAATTGATCGAGCTTTTTCACATTATGAATATTAAAAATTAAAATATTTACAGTTTAGATTCATAGTGTAAATCTACACTGTTCGAGGTTTTTTTTAGTCGGTGTTGATGTTTATTAATAGAATACAAAAAATTAATATTTTTTGTATAATTAGTTTTTTTTGATAAAAATAAACTTAAATATTAAAAAAACTAACAAAATGAAGTGAGTTTTTTTTCAAAAAAAATTTGTTTTTTTATATATCAACATGGATCTCTATGAAAAGAGGACGAAAAATCGAGAACAACGGTATATTCGTTTTTTTTTTTTTTTTGATAAAAAATATTGCCTAAAAAATATTTTAAACGAAAAAAAAAAATGTGAGTTTTTTTGGTAAAGGGTGAATTTTTTGGTATAATATTGTGTGTGTCCGTCCAATGTAAAAAAAATATATATTTATTTCCTTGGTCGTTAATCATTATGATTTCCGACGCTCACGATTGGTTCCTTGGTTCCTTATTAATTATGTTTCTTTATTGAACCTCACCATATATATATATATATATATATATATATATATATATATATATATATATATATATATAGAGAGAGAGAGAGAGAGAGAGAGAGAGAG
The DNA here is from genome assembly GCF_051521515.1 of Lactuca serriola. Classification (NCBI taxonomy): domain Eukaryota; kingdom Viridiplantae; phylum Streptophyta; class Magnoliopsida; order Asterales; family Asteraceae; genus Lactuca; species Lactuca serriola. The sequence continues at coordinate 56,281,073 of NC_136415.1, forward strand.
AAAGAGAGAAGTAGGTTCTTGTAAAAATATATCTATGATGTGAAAATGAAAAGAACGAATAAGGAAGTGCCACCTAATATTGTTTATTATTAATAATAATTGATAATTCATTATAAAGTGCATTTGAACTGTTATGGGCCTTTTAGTATTTTTTTTTCATGTTGATACGGGTGTAACCGTCTGTCTCATTCATCATCAACCATTTAATTCATTACCAATTCATATGTGTCATCGCTCTCAAGAAACCCTAATACACATAAACCTCTCTTTTAACCATAACAGAAGAAGCTACCATTTCCAGCACATTCGCTGCTAACATCACTGCCATCGCCACCGTCCCTTAAGTCGCCATTATGGTACTACTAGCGCTGCCATCACCACCGCCGCTAATCATTTCCTCCTTTCACTGCTGTTGGCACCACCATCCGCGGACAGTAACGCCACATCCATCGAGAACCCGACCATTGATCGATTATCCACGGCTGCAACTAGAACACACCACCATCGAACAACAACATTAGTAACGCCGGTAATCCGCATACCTGTCCTAGTTTTTCTGCCTAAAACCCCTACCAATGCTCTATTTTTCTTCTCTCTCTCTCTCTATACCTTCACCGTCCAAGCGACTGTTTTTTTGCTAGATTCTTTGTTTAAATGACAATGTTTTGAATAGTGATGGCCTTGGGGACCATTTTTGCTCAATTCCACATCAAATTTGATTTTGGTTCTCATTCAAAACTGTCTCTCTTCTCTCTTTATCACACACACAATTTTATTTTATATATATAAAGCAGAGTGATGTCTTTATGACAATTCGTCAAGTCCGATCGGGAAACCTGCGCCCAAAGTGCTTACGTAACCGGTCACCGTTTGACTAAGATCCTTGATGACTGATTCATAAACCACTCTAGCTTGATTACAGTCTTGTGTTAAGTGTTTGCATAGCGACTCAGGTCCTAACAACTTGATGTCAGATTGTTCAACATGAGGGACATCTAAGTCCTCTGACACAGATAACATAGAGACTAGGATTAGATGCTTAACATAACGACACGTATGCTTTCACGAAAGAAGAAGGAGCTCGCAGACATTTAACAAAGGATTATGTTGGTGTTTCGCGCTATCTCAACTCCTAGTTCTAGTAGTACAAGCTCGAATCTGATCTATAAGAATAGATCTTAGGCGAAAATAGATATTTTTAATATTTTATTTAGAATATATGATGATGACCATTAATGAGAGATGGAAAGATCTAGGTTGCTTTTGAATATTTGAAATGCATATGAAAAGTAATTAACTAAATATATTGATTTTTGAATCTATGATTTGCAGAAGTTATGAAACTACTTCTTTTCAATTATAACTGATCCTAAAAGTAGGAAATTATTAATTTTGTAAATGACTTGGATACCCTTTAAACATAATTAAAAGATTTTTAGTTTAAACAATTTGATTAATGAGGTGTAATATAGCTATTGGTTGTTTTCATTTTCACATGATATTTGCGTTTTCGCATGAGCCTTCCCATATATATATATATATATATATATATATATATATATATATATATATATATATATATATATATATATATATATATATATATATATATATATATATATATATATATAGGCAGTGGTTAAGAACCATTTTTTAAATGTTTTCGTTAAGGGCATTGTGGACAAATCCATCATTTATATTGTATTAAGCAAAAAAAATTCATTCCTTATTTTAGAAACTACTTGGCACTCATTGTCGGACCAGCATCAGAACGTCTTCGGACCACCATGGGACCGTTGTCGGACCGCCGCTGGACTAACATTAAATTTAGTAGCATTTTTCTGGTCGTATTCACAGTTTAATAGAAAAAAACATTACAGTTAATATTTCTTTGGTAATACTTTTATTTTTCAGCCTAAATATACAAAAATTTAGTAAAAAAAATAGAATTATGCTTGAAATAAATCAATTTTCTCTCTTTTTTTTCTAAATTTTAGATTTCTTATATATATATATATATATATATATATATATATATATATATATATATATATCCTGTATAAGAAATATTCACAGTCTAATACAATATTCACAGTTTAATAAACATGTATTTTACTAACACACAATTTAATATTTTCATGTATACCTTCATTTATATTTTAATGTACAATTTATATAAAATATATAACTTAATACAGTCCATTTTAAGTTTGATACATAAAATTCACAAGATACCATAATACAATCCATTATATTAATTCACATATTTAAAGAAAGTCAAACTAAAACTCTCATACCACCATCATGACCGACTACCACACGTCACCCGTGTCATCGTCGTCATCATTTCTTCCAAATCAAATATGTACATAAAACATTGATTGATAGCTTAAACATTATATTCACAATTTAATAAACTAATTAATTAATTTATTCAGAGTTTAATATAAAATAATTATAAAAACTAATACTTTTATTACATATTTATACAACAAAAAAATATATTCACAATAAATCAATACAAACATTCATATATAAATAATTCATACTTTAACATAATTTTTTTAAAAAAAAATCACAGTTAATTTACTATATAAATAGAGAATCCACAGCTTAATGTAATCAATTAACAGTTTATAACACAAAAATCACAGTTTAATATACAAAATCACAGTTTAATGAGGTCAATTCACGGTTTAAATAGAAAAATTCACAGTTTAATGCAGTCAATTCATAGTTTAAAACCCAAAAATCACAGCTTCAAACACAAAATTCACAGTTTAATATAATAAATCCAAAGTTTAATACATAAAAATTATGCATTTACAGCCATATTATCAACTTAAAATTTTTAATACAGTCAATTCATAATTTAAAACATAAAATTCATAGCTTAATATAGTCAATTCACAGTTAAAACGTACAATTCATAGCTTAATGCAGTCAACACACAACTTAAAACACAAAAATCAAAATTCACTACACAAAACAAAGAACATACTACAATAAATTCACAATTTAATTCAAAAAAATTATATATTCACAACTTAACATCAGTTAAAATTAAGATTAACAAAAGTAAACGATAAATGAGATATTAAATATTAAATTCACACCATAATAGAAAGAAAAACCATTAAAAAACCTACATATTATTTATCATTTTGTTTGCTCCTAACACCATCAAATGTATAGCTATTATACTTTAGCAAGCTCCAAAAATCATATTTGGATTTAAAAAAAATAAGAATTCACGATTTATTATACTAATTTGATTATAATTCCCAATATAAAATACTAGTTTAGTATTCATTCATAACCTAAAAAGACTAGTTCATAAATCTATTCACAGCTTAATATACTTGTTCAAATACTCATTCACAAATTAAAAGATACTTCTTTTCATTAAGGCATTTCATCAAACACCTTTTGTGCATCTGATTTAAGAACTTTTCTATCTAAACATTGATCCAACCAAAGAAAAAATACACAAAGAATAGGAGGATAAGGTACAACAAATCTGATATGTGGCCACCTTGAAGTGCATAATAACCACCAGATCTACATCTAAAATGCATCAAACACATTAGATCTGGTGGTACATCACCGAATATCATAAATAAGAGTTAAAGGTTACCTGACAGAGTTTCACTGGAGTGATAAGCGACAGAGGTGGTGGAGATTGAAGGCGTTAGTGGTGTTTGTCGGTGTTAGAGCTCAAAAACACGTTAGATCTGATGTAGATTTACTTGTTTTTCACCTGAGATCACAGAGAAAGAGGCGTAGACAAGCTCTTCATGTTTCACCGGAGCAAAGAGGCTGCAACTATGGTGACGGTTGAGGGTGGTGGTGGTGTTCGTCAGTTTTAGATCTCAAATCCATCAGATCTGATACAAATCTACTCATATGTCGTAGTAGACAATTAAACCGTAGATCTACATGAGGTCGTCTGAAGAAAGAAACGGATCTGGACATTATCGATCATCTGAAGATGATGAAAAACTTCATGCTCTATCAGATTTGTTCTGGTGAAGCAGATCAGAAAGGTTTTCTAGTGCTCCGTCAGATTCAAACGTCGAAGATCTGGAGTGTGGTGCTTCCGGTGAAGCAAAGTGGCTTTTTTCAGACGTCATTTGGAGGTGGCGAGATCGACGGCGATGACAAAAGATGGTGGCTCGACAATGATGACAAATCTGATTGTTGAAGGTTCCAGATCTGATGGTGGTGGTCTACTAGCGGCGATGGTTTTTATGGTGGAGAAGGTTGTCGATAATGGTGGTAGCGCAAATAACGGTAGTAAACGAGAAAGAGACAGGGGAAGGAGAGAGAGAGGGAGAAAGAGAGAGAGAGAGAGAGAGAGAGAGATAGGGGAGAGATAATGAGGGAAATTTTGTGTCTTATCAAAAAGTAGTGATAATGTGTAAAATAGATAATTAATGAAATGTGTTATAAACATTTATTGACAAAAATACCCCTTTAACCTTCAAAAACATATAAGAAATAATAAATGTGCTTAATTATAAGTTAAAATTTTGTTCTTAGGGTTCTTAACTTTTAGTGGTTCTCATTTAAACCTTTATATATATATATATATATATATATATATATATATATATATATATATATATATATATATATATAGGTTCCGGTTCCTGTGAGAACTCATTTTAAAATGAGGACTCGTGAGGAAACCTTAAAAAAATTTTAAAAAAAAATCTAAAAAAAATACAAGTCATAAAATCGAGTATAGATCTATGTCCGGAAGAAAAAACTGAAAAAAATTGCATCATTACAATTGATGTATGATTAAATTTTAATTTTTTTATTTTGCATCATTATTATCCATGATTCAATTTTAATTATCCATATTTTTTCCAATTTTTTTTTCTCCAGGACATAGATTGATGCTCGATTTTATGATTTGTATTTTTTTTAGATTTTTTTTTTTTACTTTTTTTAAGGTTTCCTCACGAGTACTCATTTTAAAATGAGTAATCACCCGATTCTGTTTGTGTGTGTGTGTGTGTGTGTGTGTGTGTATATATATATATATATATATATATATATATATATATATATATATATATATATATAGGTTCATTTGAGACGACATAATTTTGTAAGATTGTAAGACCATTTTTTTCTAGTGAAACATTCTAATATTTTAGTATTCATAAAAAATTAAATATGTATAATATTCTAATATTTTAAAACAATAACTTTAACATATCTTACATTAAATATTCCAAAACATATAATGTTAGAATATATTTCATATTCTCTTTTTACGAACAATAGAATATATTAGAATATTTCACTAAAAATATTTGGTATTACTGTCTCATAAAATTATGTGCGTCTCAAATGAACAATTACCTCTCTCTCTCTCTCTATATATATATATATATATATATATATATATATATATATATATATATATATATATATATATATTAGTTATGTAAAATTATAATCGTTTATTTAAACAAATATGTGAAATTTATTTAAATACACCTATACATTAGACGCACATACATTGGATTATACCATAAATCTCAAATCTTACCAAAAAACAAACCTCTTTTTTTCGTTTAAAAGTTTTTTAAGCCACGTTTTTATCGAAAAAAAGGGATATGCCATTGTTAACGATTTTGTGTCCTATTTCAATAGAAATCCTTGCGGATGTATATAAAAGAAATTTTTTTCGAAAAAAAAAACTCACTTCGTTTTGTTGTTTTTTTCAATATTTAAGTTTATAAAAAATATTATACCAAAAATGTTAATTTTTTGTCCTCTGTTAATAAACATCATCAACGATTAAAAGAAACTTTGTTAGTTCAGATTCACATTGTGAATCAAAACTATTAATATTTCAATTTTAACATTTATAATGTGAATCTAATTTGTTATTATTCACATTATGAATCTGCTCAGATTTACAATGTGAATATGTAGTTAATATATACTGAAATTTCGTTTTTTTACATCAATATGAATGTATGTATAAAAAGTATTAAAAAATATGAATTTTGATATTTTATTAAATTTTTTTGTTACAAAATAGGCTTTAACTTTTCAAAAAAACAAATAAATGAAGTGGGTCCATTGTAAAAGTATATAATACAATCATTCATTTTTTCAATGACCGTTTAATATTCTAACGATTTAAATTGGTTTCTTGGTTCATTAATTAATAATGGTTTTCTATTCAATTTATCTCTCTTTCTCTCTCTCTCTCTCTCTCTCTCTCTATATATATATATATATATATATATATATATATATATATATATATATACACACACACACACACACAAAGAGAGAGAGAGAAAATTCTTCGCCATACAATTTCATCAAGAACAAAAATGTCAAATCCAATACTTGGGCATGGTGCGTTCACATGCGACCCATGCCCGTGGTAGTTAATACGGATTCAAAGATTTAATCATGTGCGATGAACGCCTATAGAACATCATTTAAGTGAGTTTTATAATTTAATTTGGTTTATTTTGTTTTTTTAATTAAAAAAATCAAAAAATATATACTTGGTTTTAACGTTCTTTATTTATTTTTATTTTTTTTTTTTTATATTTTTTTTTGTTTTTTTGTTTTTTAAGTTTTTAATGTGTTTATTATATACTTGAAGATACTAGTGCTTTTGTTTAATTTTGTTTTTATTATTATTTTTTTTTGATATTTTTTGGTTTTTTGATTTTTTTTAAATAAATATCGGTGTAATTTTTTAATGTTTAACAATTATAAAATTTTTAATAAAAAATATTAAGGATCATAATATTTTCAGTTCATATATATATATATATATATATATATATATATATATATATATATATAAGGTTGGGTTCAACAAGGAACCATTTTAAACCTTAGAACCAAAGAACCAATCTTTTTTCTCAATTTTGAAAGCGAATTTGTCATAAAAAAAAGTAAAAATATAAATATTCATAACTTTTTATCCTCTATCCATTGATATCAAATTTGATAAAAAAAATTTTGATCTGTTCAGATTCACTTTGTGAATCTATATAAATTCACCCTTTGAAATCTATGCAGATTCACACAAATTCACCCTGTGAAATCTGTGCAGATTCACACTGTGAATCTGTGTATATTCACATTGTGAATTTATGAAGAGTCATACAATGATTTTCTATGAAATTAATGATTTACAGTGTAAATTCACAATGTGAATCTGACCAGATAAGAAAAGTAAAAAAAAAATATCAAATTTGATATCAATGGAAAGAAGATAAAAAGTTATGAATTTATATATTTTTAGAATTTTGTTTCAATAAATAATAAAATCTAAAACTTTAAAAAGTGATGGTTCCTTGGTTGTATTGTTTCAAATGGTTCCTTGTTGAACTTGTGCATATATATATATATATATATATATATATATATATATATATATATATATATATATATATATATATATATATATATATATAGTCAGGTTCCGGTGACATTCAAAAAATGGTGAAGACTGAGAACAATTCTTTACCACCTATTTCGTCAGTGACATAAACGACAAACCTAATACTGGCATGTGTGAGTTCAAATAACGATACGCAAGGCCAGGGTTTGAAAATTCAAACCTTGAGTTAATCAAAAGATCGATGTCTGCTCTTAATTAATGTTTTAGTCAAGTCTGGTATAACCAGTCGAGACTTGAAGTAAATGATCAACAAAGTACACAAGTGTTTAATGAAGAAAGTTTGAGTATGATAAATGTAAAGATAATAAATGAACAATGAGAATGTAGTGAAATATTTTGATGTGAGATTAAAGTGAAAGTTAATAAATGAAGTTTTAGCTATCTTTGGAAGAGCAACCCGTTATATTACTTACCATTCAAAACACTCCTTATATAGGAAAGGAGGTACATCGTACAAACTTGTGATACAAACATAGGACTAGATATTAACTTGTTTCTGACATCTGATTATCTAACTTACACAAAAGGCTAAGTATTATGAAATGTTACATCACATAAAAGACAAGTATAAATGTTCAAACACATAACTGATCTCGGATCTTCATTCCACTTCGGACTATACTCCATCTCGTACCAAAAGCTTATCTCATACCACTTCACATCTCAGACTCAAGACTGACTTTGGACCTTCACATTCTTGTGATTGCTAAAGGTTCACTTTCAAGTTCCAATAATCTCCCCCTAAATGAACTTACCAATCTTGTCAATTCAGTTGGCTTCTTCCTCGATAAACACATATGCCCTATACAACCAATCCAGGACTTCAAGATACCACTAAAGTTGGCTTATGAATTTGGACTTCACATGTTTGGGGGCATCTGAATTAGTTGCATGATTAATAACTCTCGGAAGAAATCCTTCTAGTTTGTCTTTTTCTGCAAGTAGACGTACCCTAGCACTGGTTCATCAAATGGCCCTTTCGCCAAAAACTCTACTTCTGGTAACTTGAAATCAATCTTTGCCAAAAACTTTTTTAGTTCCGAACAAGTGGGCTAACTCAAATTCACATCGACAGAACTCAGCAACATAGTCTTTGAGAAAACTCAGGGAAACATTATAGGCTTCGATGTTGGTTTCAACGTTCTGGTGGCTTCGGAAATGTGCAACTATTATTAAGATGACGTACCCGAGGCAGGCTTCCATGAGATGGGTGGTTCTTGTCTACTGGGTCCTTCTCCCCTTCTTGCATTGGATGCCCTACAGCCAAGGAAAGTATGGCTAAACGCTAAAACTCTGAAAGTTGTTCAAACACTTTCTAAAAACTTGTGTTCATTTGCAGGGTTAGGGCATCATAAGCTTCAACTGTGGGAGCATGAGCTTTCAAGTGATTAAACATGGATGCAAGAATTGAGAGCATTTCATCAAATTTGTTGTTTCGAACTTCCACAATGCTCCAACATGCTCGGAGGAGTTTGATCAACACTTGTTGCATTATCATGTTCATCTCATATTTCTTCTTAATACCTTTCTCCATTCTCTGAATCTGCTTTTCATGGCTAACATGAGTTGGTTTGATTAGTTCATCGGTAGCACTAATCATGTCGTCGTAGACTTTGAGCATTATATGTTTGTTTGACCTCCTCAACTGTGTGCTTGAGTCGGAGGGAGATGAGCTGATCTAACTGGTATTTTCTCTCTTCATCCGAGGGACCAGATTTCTTGAATTTAAAGATGTAGAGAAGAATGGCATCAAGTTTAGTGTCGAGGCTTGACACTTTGGTATATATCTTTGAATCGAGCTTGGCCATAAACTTATCAAGAGAATCGACCTTGGAGAATGTAGCATACATATTCTCATGAAGTTCCAACAGGGGAAAGGGGTCAGGATAGTTGTCGGCTGGTGATCCCACGTCCAAAGATGAACTCGCAGTCTTGGCTTTATTGTCATCTTGATTCACCGGTGGTTCGGAAGGACCTGTATTGTTTACAGTGGTTACTTGATCATCCTCGGGAATGGGTTTTGGCTTCTCCTTCATCTTGAATCTCTTCATCATCTGGTTCGGACGAAGACGGGGATAGTCCAAAGTCATACGTTGATCTGGAGGATGATGGTTTCTGGAAAAGAGGAATGGAGGAGCGAACAATATGAGCAGTAATGGAAGCATGATCATCATCGAACGTAAATTCGGATGAGTGTTCCTCATCAGGATCAGGATGGAGTGCATCATGGTGGGGAGACTTCGTAGTGTAGTCCGAGATGATGTTGTCGTGACCAGTCTCTCTAGATGCAAACTCTAAGTCAGCAACTTCATCGAATGGAGCAACAAATGGAAGATTTCTCTGGATTGCTCTATTCCTCATCGAAATAAGAGTAGCTTCAACCTGTGATCTGGTAAGCTCGAGATTCCTTGTATGCGCTCTGTTAACGAAATCTGACCATAGTGGATCATTAGAACTTGGTCGTCATGTACCTTTACCAGGTATCAGACCAGTTGTGGCATCCGAGGTGGGATCCAAGACAGGGGTCTTAGATCGTGCTTGTGTGAAAGAAGGGGGATTTCCAAGATGACACGTGTGTTTGTTCCATGGGGGTGCAAGGAACTATGGTTACCACCAACATCATCTTTATGGAAGGTGAGGGTGGATTAAGAGGAGACTCCCCATGAGTTTGTGCAGTGTCTTTTGAAACTCCGAAGGGTACTTCAGAAGATTGGGTAGGTGGGGTGAGCAGATGACCAGATTCAGTCAGAATGTCTTTGACACATTCTTTTTGAGAGGAAGTGTCGACTTTGGTTCTCTTTCTGGCTTTGGGTTTTGAGGGTGAAGTCTTTCTTTTAGCAGCTTTTATCTTCTTTCCACCAGACAAGACTGGTTTGGCCACATCTGAGGTGGGATCAACGGTGACCGGGGTAGACTGTGTAGGCCTATAAAAAATCGAGGTTGCCAAGTGATGTTTCAAATAAAGGGACCCGAATGACAGAGTGGTCAACATATGTAGTGGCAGTCTTTGCGTGGGACAAGGCAGATTGGTTCGGAAGTCTATAAGTTTTAATTGCCTTAAATGAAAGAAATACCACCTTCGAAAAAGTGTCGACTGGTATGGGTTCCTTCCAGACCTTGTAGAGTTGTTGAATGGTGAGTGCCCAGATCCTCAGACTCGGAATTTCAAGTGGCTTTCTGGTGACAGAGAACTTCCGAAAGTCTTGCCATAAGACTTCAGTAATATCGTCGGCATTTGACTTTCTGGAGTATATGTTGTAGACAACATAGAGCCAGTCTTTGCTCATAGTGTTTGTGCCGTCGTGCTTTCCGGAGAGATCTCGACGCCAATTTTTTGAAAGTTTTGGCCTTGAATTCACCGTCGTAGCCAATGTCGTTAAGAAACGATTGAAATTCTTCAGGAGTGGGTTCTTGAACTTTAAAACCTTTTAGGGTTTTCAGGCATACCAATTGCATCAAGGAAGGTCTTCTTACACACTGGACCAATTCGATCTCCAAAAATCACCATTTCGAGTACATCACCTTCAATTTTGATGTGTTCAAATGTTGTATGAAGAAATCAAAGAGGAAGGGGTGGATCAGGATCTTTGTGAGAGGAACGGAGATGGGGTGGTGAGCAATGAACTCGATCATGACCCGGATGGACTCATCGTAGTACATGAGATCCAACGAGAAAAGTTGCATGGTATCCCTGAGAAAGGATTCAGTTGATGAACTTGAAGCATACCCCTTGGATGATTTCTTCTTGGGAGCGGTTTTCGTGATTTTGGGAGCGGACTAAGAGGAATCCATTGTTGTAGGTATGAGAGCTTAAAGAACACGGTTTTGAAGAGAGAGAGAGAGAGAGAGAGAGAGAGAGAGAGAGAGTAAAATGGAAAAGGTTTGAGAGTGTAAAGTGCAAAAGGGGTTTCAATGGGGTTTATATAGGTTGGAATAAAGCGGGTCTGGTAAAAGGGTGTAATGTTCAAATCCTGATATGGATAGTAGGTGCATTAAATGTGTTTCCACATTTGGAATGAGTTGACCTGCAAGGAAATATTACACAGTGGAAAGACATGTAAAAGGGAAACCGTCGTTTGATTAACGTGATGTGCACTTTATTGATACGTGTGCAAAAAGGTGCTTGTTTCAAGGATTAAGGATAATCATCATTAAAAAAAATAACCGTTTGGGTTATTAAGAAAAACATGTCATTAATAACGATGAAATAACCTTTTGAACTTCTTCGAAGTGAGAGATCTCGGAGCAGGAAAGAATCCGAGATAAATTTGGAAAATGATCTCGGAGCATGAATGTTCCGAGATGGATTGACAAAAAGATCTCGAAGCAGAGAGAGTCTGAGATGAATTTATAAAAAGGATCTTGGAGCAGGAAAGTTCCAAGATGGATTGTCATAAGATACTTCCAAGTTAAGAATGTAAACACTTAGTACATTATATATAGTATGAGATTGCATAGACTCGAAATGAATATTAGAGGTATAAGAAAGGAAGATCTTAGTGGACACTTGTTAAACATATTTTGAGACCCCGAGACAAGAAGGATCTGATCTCGGATATAGTAGTGAGATGAAAATTCAATACCGTTTTGGACTTGAATTCTGAGATGATCATCTTATCATATTTATGAAGTATGTTCCAAGGAGTGATTAGCAAAATACTAATGTGACTATATTGGTCATGAACTTCAAGAGACAAGGTAAATTATACAACTTAAAACTGGAAGAGGTGGTCAGAAAAAAAGACGAGTGAAATGATCCTAATTGATCCCGGGGGGGGGGGGGGGGGGGACAGTAATTGCCTTCAGAACTACTCCAGTTTTTGATGTTGCCATCAGATAGTGCAAACCTCTTGAAAGAACTGGGGATCAGACATCATCATACCCTTTTTGTTGAAAAACCATTAAATTTGGTTTCGTCTAATGCCTTCGTAAATACATCGGCAATCTCATCATCAGATGGAATAAAAATACGTTCGATGTTACCATTTAAAACATGATCTTTAATGAAATGGTACTGTATATCGATGTGCTTCATCATAGATTGTTGAATTGGATTGTGTGAGATAACAATGGCACTTTGCGAATCACAATAGATTGGAATCTGTTGAAACCAGTATCCATAGTCCAAAAGTTGTGATTTCATCCAAAGAACTTGAGAGGTGCAACTAGCAGCAGCAATGTATTCAACTTCGGCTTTTGAGAGTGCAATGCAATTCTGTTTCTTAGATGACCACCAAACCAGTCTTCCACCCAAAAATTGACAGTCACCAGAGGTGTTTTTTCTGTCCAATTGAAGACTGCCATAGTTTGAATCGGAATATGCTTGTAGGAGGTAACTTTCATTTTCTAGATACAAAATTCTGAGACTCTTTGTACCTTTGAGGTATCGTAATGTTTGCTTAACCGCTAAGATATCAGACATCTTTGGATTGACTTGAAATCTGGCACATAAACACGTAACAAACATAATGTTCGGACGACTTGTTGTTAGGTAAAGTAGCGACCCAATCATTCTTCTGTATTTCTTTTCATCAATAGAAACACCTGATGGGACCGAGAAGATTTTGTGTCCGGAACCCATAGCTACCTTGGCAGAGGCACATGTATCCATCGAGATGTACTTTTCTTAGTGAATGAATATTCCTCTATTGGTTTTCTTTACTTGAAGACCGAGGAAAAAGCTCAATTCACAATTCATACTCATTTGGAATCGATTGATCATTAACTTAGAAAAATCGACAACCATTGATGGATCCGTGGATCTAAAAATGATATCATCAACGTATATTTAGACAAGAAAGAGATGTTTTCCATTTGACCTTCGGAACAAGGTGGTATCGAGAATACCTCTTAGAAAACCAGAACACTTGAGGAAGTTGGTGAGAGTCTCGTACCAGGCGCGAGGAACTTGCTTGAGGCCATAAACAGTTTTTCGGAGTTTGTAGCAGTAGTTCGGATATGAGGGATTGAAAAAAAATTAGGAGGTTGTTGGAGATATACTTCAGTATCCAGTTCACCATTAAGAAAAGCACTTTTGACGTCCATTTGGTAAACCTTAAAGCTTTTATGAACTACATAAGTAAGAAAGATTTTGATAGTTTCAATACGGGCTACAGGTGCAAAGGTCTCATCCACATGTGATTCAAGGGAGGGCTGACCATTTTCCCCCTCAATATAAGAATGTTGAAATGGTTCGGAATCAAATGGAGGAAAACTGGGTGTCGGACATGAAACATTTTGAGAATTAGGAGCTTCAGTTGTCGAGGTTTGTCTTCTTCGAGATTCCGGATCAATTGTTGTTTCTGAAGGTCCGAACAGAGTTTCAAAGTCAACTTCATAGATTGTTTGTGAGTTTGGAAATCCTGGGGTTGGAGCATCAGAATCCATGATGTGGGTTGTAGCATGAGTTGGGCCAGATTTACGAACATAGTTGTCATCAAATGTGACATCAAAACTTTCTTCAAGAACACGAGTTCGACAGTTTAGATTTCGGTAAGCTTTTGATTTGGCCGAGTATCCAAGAAAGATTTCTTCATCGGCTTTGGGATGAAACTTTTTAAGCTAATCACGGTTGTTTTTGATGAAGCATCTGCATCCGAAAACATAAAGGAAATAGATACTCGGCCTACGACCGTTCATAGCTTCGTACAGTGTCATATTGAGGTGTTGATTGATGATACTTCGATTCTGAGTGAAGTAGGCTATTGACACGGCTTCGGCCCAGAGATAGAGTGGAAGATTTGCAAAGTTAAGCATGGATTGAGCAGCTTCAACTAGTGTTCTGTTGCATCTTTCGACGACACCATTTTGTTGTGGAGTATAGGGAGCTGAGAAGTTGTGATCAATACCTTTATCGGTGAGGAATTTCTCAATAGTGGTGTTGGTAAATTCCGAACCATTGTGACTTTGGATTCGTCGCACTGGTAGTTTGACGAGAACTTCAATTCCTTTGATAAAAGTTATAAAGTTGATAAGTTCCGAGGATGTTTCTGACTTCAGCCGAAGGAAGAACACCCAAGTAAACCTTGTAAAATCATCTACAATCACAATATATATATATATATATATATATATATATATATATATATATATATATATATATATATAAAATAATAATAATAATAATGTTACAATCTTTTACCTATATATATATATATATATATATATATATATATATATATATATATATATATATATATATAATGTCATGTCTTTTCCTTAATGTTTCCTCATATCATTTTCCCGTCCTAGTTAAATTACAAATTTCGTCGATGCTTCCTCATATAACTTTCTTAACATCAAATTAGCCAACCATAAAGGGTTATATCCTAAGGAAAATTAAAGAATGATTAATCAAATCTAAAGTGTCATATGCACCAAAATGCCATCAACTTTCTCCCATGCCTCTTTAATACTAAGAAATTTTCTAGGTATTTTGTTTTGTGAATTACCTCTCGATTGAAATAACATGATTTATAAAATGTATAAAATAATATAAAAAAAATATAAAACTAAAAACTCACAAATGGTAAATGAACCAGCTTTTAGATTAAAAGTTTTTTTTTGCTTAAAATAATAGTTTTAATATTGTATTCATCAATAAATTTTTTTCCTTAATTCAGGTTTTTTTAAGAGTTACGAAGATAAAAGTTTTGAAACTCTTGCCACCAAATATACTATAATTAAACTATCTCCAACCCATCTACATTTTCACTATAAATATAATAAAAAATAAGATAAATAATGTTTCATTTCCAACCATACTCTATTTTGTACCCCATTTTTTTACCCAAAAAGTATATTCCTAAAATATTCTACTTTTATAACTATTATATATATATATATATATATATATATATATATATATATATATATATATATATATATATATATATATATATATTGTAAAATGCACTCTCTGTTAATTAGATTTCAACAAATATATATTATATTTTTTCATTACAATAATATTAAAGATTATATTATCATAAATAAAATGTTTATATATAATAAATTTGAACTAATTATTAATTTATTATAAATAACTATTAATTAAATAATATTATATTTATAATAAATATGTCAAGATCACGATCATATCGATTACTATATTATGTAAAATAATGCATGTAGTCACTATGTCATGTAGTAGTAGGTGTTTTATTAGAATATGTTATCGTGTTTGTAAGATATATTTCAATTATAAATTTTTATAAATTACATTACCGTATTTCAAGTGATAAGTATATATTTAATTTTGTATGTGAATTCAATAAATAAATATTAAACGCTATATTTATATGATTAAATTGTTATAAATTAGTATATAACCTGATATTACAAATATTAAATATTGCATTTGAATTATAATTAGTAGATAAAATAAACTAGGAATATATAAAAAAGAGGGACTAAAATCAACAATCGAAACTTCAACTCTATTTTTGGAGATATTAATAGTATTCTCCCAAATATGAGGGGAATATTGTTCTATCTCCAAAAATTGAGATGAAAATGAGATAGGGTTGAAGGAGAATGGAGGAAAAAATCGAAAAAAAAATAGAGTTTAGGAATGTGTTGGAAATGCTCTTATATAACAAAAATCTCCATATTTTGCAAAATAAAAGCATCTTGCGAAACTTAATTTAACCTAAATAATATTATCTGGTTGGAGAAGTTAAAACATGGGCATAAGTAATTGATGTGCATAATTCCACACAAGATGCTCAAAGTTGAAACAACAATACATCTAAAATATTGTTAATATTCCATGATTAAACGAACATATGTCTTAGTACGGGTTCACAGGAGCTACTCAAATGATGCAGTTTATCATTTTTCCCTCAAAATTAGAACCTAATGGTTAAGGTACGAAATTCCACATAGAAGGTCTAAACCCGGATATATCGAAATATTGTTAGTGTTCCGAAATTTAACTCCAATGTAAGTATTATGACCAGTTTATGTAGGCATTGTAGAATTTACTTTTTTTTTTATTTTTATTTTGAAAATGATTGTTATTTTTATTATATCATCATCGCTTCCGTTTTACTATTATTTTGAGAAATAAACTACTTATCTAAAATTAACAAGAAAAGCTCACTTTGCATTACCCATAACTACCTTTCATCCACCGCAATTAATATATACAAAAAACGAACCAGTCCAAAAAGTGTGGTGTTTTTTAAAATGGAACCTGAACATAAATACAAACCCTAATTCCAACTTACCACAATCAAAGCTTGTCTTGATGTATTGCGTGGGACCAAATACTCACATGATCTTTAGCATACCACCATTATCTTATCACTACCCTAAACCCTTCCCTCCATTCTGCCTATATATATACACCTCTCTGTAGCCTTCTCAACAGCACCACCACCCCCAAACACCAACAATGGTGTCTTCTTCTCCGGCACAGGCCATCTTTCACCTTACACTGTTACTTATCATATCTTCATGTATACCTCCTTCCTTTTCCCAAAGCACTCCGGCAACGACATCACCACCCACCAAGATTGGCAATGGCTACACTCTGGTATCCCTTCAAGAGTCGCCTGACGGTGGTCTCGTCGGCCGTCTTCAAGTCAACCGGAGAAACTACATCTATGGCGCTGACATCCCTTTCTTGCAGTTGTACATCAAGTAAGCTTCAACTGACTCACCCACCATCTTTACTTTCCCTTCTTTAATATATTTCACTTTCAACCCCATAAAGTATCTACATATTCCACTTTACCCCCCTAGAAAAGACAGTCGTTGTGTAAATAAACCGGATCTAGCCATCTAGGATACCCTTTTCAGAAATGTAGGGGGTGAAAGGTTAATAAATGAAATCAAATGGGCAAATATTGGAAATTGTTATTTGTGTTTAACATGAAGCTTTTGGTTTCAGGCATGAAACCGACGACCGGTTGAGGGTGCACATAAGCGATGCACAGCAGCAACGATGGGAAGTGCCGTACGATATCTTACCAAGAGACCGACCTCCGACGCCGTCGACACAAACCATCGGCCGGTCAAGGAAAAACCCAATCACCGTCTCCGAATTCTCCGGCGGCGAGTTAATCTTCAGCTGCATCTCCAACCCATTCTCGTTCGCCGTGAGAAGGAAATCAAACGGCGAGACGCTATTCAACTCCACTTCCGACCAATCTTCACCCTACAACTCCTTGGTGTTCAAAGATCAATACTTAGAGATCTCAACCTCGCTTCCAAAAGACGCGTCGTTGTATGGTTTAGGAGAGAACACGCAGCCACACGGGATCAAACTCAACCCTAACGAGCCATACACGTTGTGGACGACGGATCAATCGGCGATTAACCTGAATATGGATTTGTATGGGTCACATCCGATGTACATGGATTTGAGGAATGTGGGTGGAGAAGCTTATGCACACGGAGTTCTGTTGTTGAACAGTAATGGAATGGATGTACTTTACAGAGGCAACTCTTTGACGTATAAAGTGATTGGGGGTATTTTCGACTTTTACTTCTTCTCGGGACCTTCGCCGCTTGCGGTGGTGGATCAGTACACTCAGCTCGTTGGCCGACCGGCGCCTATGCCATACTGGTCCCTTGGTTAGTACAGTTTACAGTTTACCGGTTGTCGTATTTTTCTCTTATTTTAGCCACCGCCACCAGGTATCCCATGTTGCAAACTGAATGCTTTGTGAAGTTGTAATGTACAACTTCATAATGCATCTTAAAAACTGATTTAATAAAATAGAAAAAGGATTAAAAGACAAAGATTTTTCGATCTTGTAAAATGATCTTTTTTTTCCATTGTTGTGTACTTCTGTGTCGTAAAGTCTTTGACTCACCAACTAAAAAAGGGGAGGAATCTTTTTATTATTTATTTAATTATAATTCATAGATAATGTTGATTATTTTATAAACAGATTTTCATTTTCAAGAAAGTAATAAAGATCGAAACTTTTTTATGATTACAGGATTTCATCAATGTAGATGGGGTTACCACAATTTATCGGTGGTGGAAGATGTGGTTGAAAATTACAACAAAGCTAACATTCCACTCGACGTTATTTGGAACGACGATGATCACATGGATGGCCACAAAGACTTCACCCTCAACCCCACCGCTTACCCACAACCGAAACTCCAAGATTTCTTGCAGAGAATCCACGCTCGTGGTATGAAATACATCGTCATTATAGACCCTGGAATCGGTGTTAATTCCTCTTATGGAACTTACCAACGTGGTCTTGCAAAAGATGTCTTTATAAAGTACGATGGTAAGCCTTATCTTGCTCAGGTTTGGCCGGGTGCAGTCAACTTCCCGGATTTTCTAAACCCTGCCACCGTGTCATGGTGGGGGGATGAAGTCCGGCGGTTTCATGAGATTGTTCCGGTGGACGGGTTGTGGATCGATATGAACGAAGCTTCGAATTTTTGTTCGGGTTTGTGTACTCTTCCACAAGGGAAGCAGTGTCCAACCGGGACGGGTCCCGGTTGGATTTGTTGTTTGGATTGCAAGAATATAACGAAAACAAAATGGGATGACCCGCCTTATAAGATCAATGCATCCGGTACCCATGTCCCGATTGGGTACAAGACTATTGCTACAAGTGCGGTTCATTACAATGGTGTCCGGGAGTATGATGCTCATAGCATGTATGGGTTTACTCACGCGATTGCGACTCACAAGGCGTTGCAAGCGCTTCAAGGGAAACGCCCGTTTATATTGTCTCGATCCACATTTGTTGGATCGGGTCATTATACTGCTCATTGGACGGGTGATAACCAAGGGACGTGGAATGATCTAAAGTATTCGATTCATACCATGTTGAATTTCGGGATTTTCGGTATTCCTATGGTTGGGTCGGACATATGCGGGTTTTACCCACAACCAACGGAAGAATTATGTAACCGTTGGATTGAACTCGGTGCTTTTTACCCTTTTTCGCGAGACCACGCGAACTACTATTCTCCACGACAAGAGCTTTACCAATGGGAAACAGTAGCGGAGTCAGCTCGCAATGCATTAGGTATGCGTTACAAGCTGCTTCCATACCTGTACACATTGACTTACGAGGCGCACACGACGGGAGCACCCATCGCGCGGCCAATCTTTTTCTCGTTCCCCAACATCCAAGAACTATATGGATTAAGCACACAGTTCTTGCTTGGTGAGAGTCTCATGATCTCACCGGTTCTTGACCAAGGTCAAACCAATGTGTCAGCCGTGTTCCCACCTGGAACATGGTATAATCTGTTTGACCTTAGTCAAGCAATCATTTCAAAAGAAACCCAAACCGTCACACTAGATGCTCCATTACACGTGATCAATGTCCACCTATACCAAAACACCATCCTCCCAATGCAAAGGGGAGGTTTGATCTCAAAAGAAGCAAAAATGACACCATTTACTCTTATAGTAACTTTCCCAGCGGGGGCCACTGAGGCCCGAGCTAAAGGAAAGTTATACCTCGATGACGACGAGCTTCCCGATATGAGTCTTGGGAACGGTCAATCAACTTATGTTGAATTTTACGCGTCTGCATCAAAAGAAAATGTAAAGGTGTGGTCGGATGTCACAGACAGTAATTATGCTCTCGATAAAGGTTGGGTGATCGAGAAAGTTACCGTGGTAGGGTTAGCCGGGATTGGTGGACAATTTGCGATTGATGTCGAGGGAAATGCAGGTATTTTGGATGTGTCAAAATTTAAGATGGTGGAAACCGAGCATAAGTTTTTAAATGAGATGAAAAAGGTAGGAGAGGAGGAGAACAAGAGTGTCATGGTGGAGATTGGAGGGCTGGCTTTACCAGTTGGTAAACAATTTACAATGTCGTGGACTTTGGGAATTAGTTAATTGTTAAGGGGCTTGTCATGGAAATTTTCCGTTATTTTGTCTTTTCTATTTTCTTTTTTTATTTTTGAGGGTTTTTAGACAATTTGGCGAAACGAGAGGGACTAAAATGCAAGTGATTCCTCCTTTTGGCATCGGAATTTGATGTAATAAGAGAATTTTATTAATGTTATTTTGCAAATGCAAATGTTATTTTAGGTTTTTAATCTAAAGTTTTTTTTATATATGTTGGTGTTAATTGCAAAAAGAAAGAATATATAGTTATTAATTTTATTAGATTAAATGATTAAAAAACATATGCCTTCTTTAAACATTCAATACAACAAACTTATTATTTTTATTTAATGTTTTATACAAAAATAATTTTTATTACATTAAATGATTAAAAGTTATATTGAAAGAAATGGTAATGAGCAAAGAATATTGTATTTGGTCATATATGTCAATAGTCATTTCAAACACACTAATGTTTTTCTAGAATGGTAGACCATCATAAATTTGAATGATATTTGAACATAGGACATTTTTTTTTGATCTTGAAACGTTTAATTCTTAAATCACCAAGTTATATAACACTTACTGATTATGACTTTAGTTTGAAAAACTTTCTTATTAACTATTGGAAGTAGTGAACATTTTAAGAAAATCAACATTATGGTTTTGAATTGACAAGCATGGATGAATCACGGCGAGAAGAGTGGTGCAAAGTAAAGACGTTATGAGTATGTTTTCAACATTGTCAATTAAAGACCTACTACAACATTGTCAAACAAAGACCTACTATAGCTATATCTATATCATAGTCCAAGGATAATGTCACTTTTTATTATTTTTTAAAACCTTAGGTTAGAATGATAAATAGCATGATAAAAAAATTATCATTCGAATTAACGTGTTAGGTTGGCTAAGGCCGAGGGATATGATGATTAGATATTTACTTTAAAAGTAACGACAATTAAATTCATATCATTTTTTCACATTACAATTTAAGTAACGAACAATTAAATTCATATCATTTTTTCACAATATTGAATTTTTTTGAAAATGGTTGCCATTTCACGTGACTATTATTTTTATATTTTTTATTTTTGATATTACATTAAATAAAAAATAAAATTTTCAAAACCAAATAAATATTTTACTAATAAAATTAAAATAATTTTTTTTATTAAAAAACCTACATTACTAATTAAAAAAAACATAAGAATTTAAACCTACATTAATAATAAAAACTCAAAGAAATTTAAATCTAAATAGATATATAAAACTAGAAAAAGAAATTAATGTTCATGTTTTTCACAGACTTTTCTTTGAAGTGTTAAAAATGTTTCTAGATATTTTCAACAGATACCCGATTGGAGCATTGTGTACAAAATTTGAGTGTCAATAAGCATTATTTGTTAGTGACAAGTTTCTGTCTTTTTTTTTTTTTTAAAGAAAGTAGATTTTAATATATTTTTTCTAAAAGTACTTTATCGGTACTCACAATAGAACTGCATTACATAACTTTTCTAGTAACATGAACAAACTGTTTGAAAAGGGGCCTATAATGCTTACTTTATGATTTCCTTGGTTCATACATCATGATTATATATCAATAGGATCCGATAGATATTAGATTGTGTGTTTTCCGCTTCATTTCATGTTCCTTGTTTGGTTGTGGGCTTAGAGCGGATTCACCCAGTCTACTATCTATTCGATCTTAGTCATATATATAATCTGTATACATTAAGAAATCATAAGGGGAAACAGGTATGAAATCATAAGGGGAAACATGTATGGGTCAGATCATAACATGCAAGTACAACGCACTATCTTTCTAGTACAAAAACATACTTTTCGGATGGAACATTAAGTAAGTACATACATATACAATAGAGTTCATACGAATGCATCAATTTTACATTACTTTCTAAGTACAATGTAGATTTCGCTTAAAAAGGACCATTAATGTTAAATTTTGTGATTACTTAGTATATGTGCCAGGGTTACATACAATGTAGATCTGACTAACAGTGGAATGTGTGGACTCCGCCTAATTTCATGTTCCTTGTTGGGTTGTGGGCTTAGGGCAGAACCACAGAATCGACTGTCTGTTCAATCTATATTGTATATAACTTGTATCTACTAAGTGATTGTAGAAGGGAACTGTATTTGGGTCACATTTTCTTACAATAGATTACATCAGGAAATATTGGAACTTTTGGAGGAACAAACAAAGGTTTTCAAGGAACAAAATGCATGCTTTCTAAAACAAAATACTTACAAACTCACCAACTTAAATGTTGATACTCTCTTTCAAAATTACTTGTATTCTCAGGAAACTAGTAGACAGGTACACACACCGGGCTTCAGAAGATGGAGCATAGTAGCTTCATGACTTTGTTTTGCTATTTACTTTTGATGTCAATCAT
This sequence comes from Lactuca serriola, assembly GCF_051521515.1. Lineage (NCBI taxonomy): Eukaryota > Viridiplantae > Streptophyta > Magnoliopsida > Asterales > Asteraceae > Lactuca > Lactuca serriola. The sequence goes on from NC_136415.1 coordinate 56,303,775, forward strand.
ATGTGATTCAAATACAATGTAAACACTATACTATTAATGCAATGGATGTTGTTGCTTATTTTACTATGATGCATGTGTTGTGATACTTAACATGGAGTCATCCACCCCCGGACGTTTTCGCCGTTCCGGTTTGGGGGTGCGACACTAGAGAAGACAATGTTGAAGCAGATGCTTTAGCCAATCTTGGATGGAGAACTTGATATACACATGGAGCACTTGTTGTTGACATGGAGCACTTAAAGTTGACATGGAGCACTTGCTGAACATGGAGCACTTACAACACACATGGAGCACTTGCTGAAAGCAAGTTGGACCATAATGATCTCAGATGGCACATCTAGATCATATATGGAGCATCAAGATATTGGTGGATCATCTAGAATATTTGTAGCACCTGGTTCTTGGTATGTATTTTGTTATTAAATCTTCACTTATTTTTACATTTTAGCCTTGGACTCGGCGAGTCGAAGGACTGACTCGCCGAGTAGAAGCGGGATGAGGCGCGGGGTTTGAGCTGCGGACTCGGCGAGTCGGGTCCCGGACTCGGCGAGTAGCCGCTGTTTGGACAAAGACCCTAATCCAGGGGTTTACACCCTATTTAAACGACCTTATGCAGCCTCTTTTCCCCTTTATGCTCCCAAACACTCCTCATGGCAAACCCTAGCCGTTTTTGTGAAGATCTAAGGCTTTTTGAGTGATTCTTGTGAGTTTTGATCTCAAGGAAGAAGGAAGAGCATAGAAGGATCAAGAGGGGACTGAAGGATTCGAGTTTGATTCATCATTTGTAGTCTTTGGAAGGTATAAAGTCTGAACCTTGCTCATTCATTTGTTAGATCCCTCTTTGGGGTGATTTAGGGCTTTTATAAGCCATTTTTGGTGGCCAACCATGTTTGCAAACATGGTTGGGGGTTTGGGCTTTTGTATCATGTCATTTTATGAGCCACAAGTCAGATCTAGGTTGCTTTTTGCACCAAGGAAGGCCCCATGCAACAAAAGAACCATTTTAGAGCCTTTTAAGCTCTTATGTCCCATGCATGCACGTAAAGTTTGTAACTTTACGTGCTAGATCGAGTTTAGGGGCCTGGATCCATCATTTGGTTAAGTGTTGTACATTAGAAATCGAAGTTCTTAGTAAGGAATGTGATAGACTCGACGAGTCCAGGGGTTTTGGTCCCATATCAGTGAGGGTCATAAGGACCAGTTGAGTGTGGAAGGGTTTTTAGGAGTCCCGGAGAGTGACCCAACGTTCTGGGCTAAGCAAAGTGTTCTGGGAATTCATGGTACTCGGCGAGTCCAAGACAATCTTCATGGTACTCGGCGAGTTGTTCATACAACTCGGCGAGTCAAGGACAGAACGTGTTCATAGGATGAAGAGTAACTCGACGAGTTGTTCTTACAACTCGGCGAGTCAGGGCAGGACATGAGTATCGGTTGACGATGAACTCGACGAGTTGTTCATACAACTCGGCGAGTCGGATGTGGATTCAGTCGGTGTTCTTTTAGAAGGAAAACTCGTCGAGTCATCGCCTAACTCGACGAGTAGAGACGGGTATGAGGTCTGATGGAAGGATAGGGACTCGACGAGTTGGCGAGCCAACTCGGCGAGTCAGGTCAACTGGAAGTTGACTTGGTCTTTGACTTGGTCAAGGGGTAAAATGGTCATTTTACCCTAAGGGTAGATGTCAGTTACTGACTAAGTGTTTTGTGGGAATTATAGCCGGAGGATTTCCGGAGCAGCGGCGACATCAGTCAGAGGATTCTCGCTTAGTTCGGAAGCTACTACGAGGTGAGTTACCTTCCAGTAGCGGTGGGTCTACAGCCACAATGCCGGCCCACCAGTAGGGTTTGTATGTTAGGTGATTGTCTTTGTGATATCATCTAGGTTTTCTACTACCTAATATGTTATATGCTAGCATGATATGTTGCATGTTTAGAATTCGGTTGTTAGGACCGAAGGGTAGTCAGACATCCCAGATACGTCTGACAGTATGTGATCATATGTTTGCATGCTGGCTTGTATGTTATATGCGATAGAGGTAGTAGGAGGGGACTAGTCCCCGAGGTTCGGTTGTTAGGATCGATGGGTAGTCAGCACCCCAGAATGGCTCGACACGGGTAGTCAGCGCCCCAGAATGGCTCGACACGGGTAGGTCAGCGCCCCAGAATGGCTTGACACGGGTTGGCTGGCACCCCAGAATGGCCGTACGGGTAGGTCGACACCCCAGAATGGCCGTACCGGGTAGGTAGGGCACCCCATAAATGCCTGGCAGTATGTATGTGATATGATTGTATGGTATGTGGTACGATGGGGGAACTCACTAAGCTTCGTGCTTACAGTTTTCAGTTTTGTTTCAGGTACCTCTTCAGCGAAGGAGAAGGAGCCGGAGCGGTAGCGGCACATCATACACACACACTTTGGTTTTCCGCATTATGATATATTTTTTGGATTAATGTCTAAGTCCATAACTATAATTGGTAAGACTTGACCCGACCCGGCATGGTCCATTTGGGTTGCATGGCATCATGCACTTGGATAGACTAAAATGAGAGAAATAAGACACTTATGGTTATTAATATATTATAAGTTCTAGTATATTAATAATAAGAATAATAAGATTATTTAATTAGTATTGATCAAGAATTAATCTAGGATTAATTAAGTGATCAAAAGAAGACTAATTAAATATATGGGTTGATTGTGTAAATCATCCATACTTGTATAGTGGGCTAATGCTCCATGGATTATCTAGTTGGGCTAAAACCCATATGATTCTCCATGGATGCTCCATGGTGTTTTGAACCCATGGATCATGGAAATGAAAGGACATGTCAATTAGGGTTTACATGGTGTAACCCTAACTATATAAGCATCATATTGTTCACCAAAATCGGTCACTAGAGTGTGTAAAAATAAGGGCTAGCCGATTTCATGAGTTGTGGATTTCTCTCAAGTTATTCCAAGTGTATTTGGTGTTGTGTGAACCATTTGAGGTGTCACACTTGGGGCACTAGGCACTCAAGCTTCATGAAGACTTTCTACATCAAAGAGGTATGTATACTATCTTGTTACACTCATTGTTTTGTATGCTAGATTAGGATAATACCTTGGAAGTTCTTATTTGCATGTATAATAGAGAAAACATAGATCCAAGGTATTTAGGGTTGCATGTACACTTAGGAGTGTTAGAATGCTCCAAACCCAACCGTGGTATCAGAGCCTAGGCTTGTTTTCTTGTTATACTTGCAAAAGAAGCTGGAAAATCGAGTTTTGATGCTGTCTGCCCAGCAGACTCGCCGAGTCCAAGGCAAAATGCATCCAACTCGACGAGTTGGACCCCCAGACAGCATAAATTCGATTTTTTGGCTAGAATTGGACTAGGAACATTACCCTAAGATGTTTTTGAACTTATAAACTTGTTTTTGATGTGGTAATGTTCATGCTAATCCAATTTCAAAGATAATTGTCAATAGATTCATGTTTTGTATTAGTTTAAGGTTTAGACTAATTACATGAAAAAGTTTGATTTGAATTATCTTGTTCTTATGAGTTGCTTAGATTAATAGAAAAGTTGAGTGAAATAGTTGTTTTCAATCCAAATTAATCTAAGAGTTGATTCTAAAATGTGTTTTTGTAACTTGTCCTCAAGTTATATGAAAAGTCACATTTAAGTTTCATAAAACTCATAATAGTTGGCAAAGGTTACAAAAATGAAGAGTCTAGTTCTAATTAAATGAGTTTATGACTCCATAACTTGTCCTCAAGTTATGGAGGACCAAGAGTCTCTTCATTAAATAATAATAAAAAAAGTGTAACCTTAATTAATTCCATAAGTTATAAAATAAAGAAAAGTTAATTCTTTTATTAGTTTAAAGTCTTCCATAACTTGTCCTCAAGTTATGGAACTTGAAGAGTTTTTGGATTAAAACTACTTTAAACATATAAGTTATGGAATTAATTAGTTTTGAATAGTTTCAAAACTTGCCCTCAAGTTTTGGAATTTGAAAAGTTTTCACTTATGAATACTTTAATTCCAAGTTAGCCCTTAGAATTTTAAAGAGTTAAAATTCAACCCTTATACTTTATAATATTATAAGTTAATAATATATATATGTATAAGAGTAAAGTCAGTCTTACCGCTAGTACGCCTCATTCACGAAGCCGGTCTATAAGGTGGGTATAAGGTTGTTGCCTATAAAATGGCAACTTAATGGGTGTCCACTCTCACCCACCACTTGCTTGACTGGTGGAGGGTCGTTAGCCGAACGGGTTTGACAGGACTAGAATTCTCCCTTCATTAAAAGTATTAATGATAAATACTAAGTAACTAAACTCTTAATAATACCCAATCTTAGCTACTTAGGAAAATGTGAATAAGGTGTTAATCCATGAAATTACACTTTGCACTTTGTTTAAGTCGGTTAGTGGAGCGTGTGTGGTTAACCGGCACACTAACTCGTATTTAACAAGGTAGGTAAAGGGTAACTTAATGTTTATCATTGTATCGATGGAGCGTGTGTGGTTAACCGACACATCGATTGAGGGGTAAACACTTAAGGGTACCAAGTAATTTGTATGGTTACTTCACACCTTGTTTTGTGATCCTCGGCATCCCAGTCACAAAACCTGAAGGGCACACTCGAGATTGAAACATGCCATTGAACAGTTCAATGAATCTCAAAGATCTAGGAGTTTCAAAACCAATTAAAACCTAATAATACATTTCGTTTATCTTGGTGGAAATTGGTGAATCGTCATTCACCTACCTTCAAATATTTTATAGCTTGGATTACGGCATACCTCTTCTAAGTTATAAAATAGTTTGTTGGGTCCTAGCCTTAATATTTCATATGGGGTGTCATATTAAGGACTTAAGATCAACTATCTTGAATATCTCCCAAAAGATGTCTGGTTTAGACATTTATGATCTTCCCAAATCTCTTGAAACAAGCTTTCCTAAATGAAGATGATGTCCCTTGGAAATCATAATTCATTCACCTCCTCCAATTATTCTCCCCAACCTACAAGTTCTTGAAAAGTTTAAGGTCACTCAAGCCCAATTGGCAAGGCAAGGTCTAGGTGTGGTCACGTCTTGGAGATGTAGTCACATATTGACAAGCCGGGAGAGTTGGGTGTCAAAGTCTTGAGAAAGTTGGTGGTTCAACTACTTTCTAAGTCACATAGTGAGTTCTTTTTGAACACCTATGAAACAGACTGTGACAAGACCCTTAATGATCTTATCTATTTGATAAGATCAACTTCCTAAAACTTTATGGACATTGACAATGATGACATTGGATATCTAATAAAGCTCTCTCTTCCCAGTGGAAAGCGATCGGCCATAGTCAACTCGGTTGACCAAATGGTAAAGAGAAAAGCTAAGTCTATGATAGTCCCGTGTACCATTATCAAAGGGTCCATATGTTTATATTGCCAAAGGAAGGGACATTGGTTGCGAAGCTGCCAAATTTACCTAAGGATGTTAAAGTCAATAAGTTTGACTCTACTTCAGGTAAAGTCCACTATCTAACTCTGTTAAGTTTCTATTCTGAGATTCCTGATACATGATGTGACTGGGTCACATGGTGATGTTTTAAGAATCAAAGAAAAGTGAAGAAACTTAAAGAAAGAATATGCTGAATCTGATGGCGTAGATGGATTTCTATCGCATAGTTTGAAGATCAGATTCTTGAGCTACTTCTTAGGAGTTATGAGATATTGCTTAGGAATAGATAACAACAAGTTTTCATATGGATTGTAAGGATAAGTTTTTCCGCAAAGTTTTAAAATAAAAGAAAATTTTTGATTTTATTTATTTTAAAATATCCTTACAATGGTATTTGAGGAAAAATTGTTGCTTATATGATTCCATTAATAGCAAGAGTGGAAATATGAAATTGATTCTTTCATTTGTGGTAATGACTAAATTTACCAAATAAGGAAAGATTCTCATCACCCAAGTTTCAATTGGACCGGAACTTGGAATCATGCAAGTTGTATAGCATGATGAATGAGAACTTTCAAGTATTGGAAAATTAAGACTAACTACTTGTTCACATGGATGTGTGAGTCAAGTAAAGGACTAAGGGATCGAGTACACATTCTTGTGTACTGATTAAGTCCACCACAAAAGATTGATAAGACTATTCGTCATAGTTTACTAAAGCTCAGTAAATATGATTATACTTACAAGCTTAAGTGTAACTCTGAGATATTGGAAAAGTTCCAATGTAAGGCAGAGCGAATAAGAAGAATCAAATTAGGCAGAAGGATAAAAGTTTCTCAAATCTGAAAAGATGGGAGAGTACTTTAGTATCAGGTTTTGTGATCATCTTAATGATTAAGAAACCATAGCACAATTAGTTCTCTAAGGAAATCTTAGTGCATTCTTATGACTAAGAAGAGGGATCTTGAATTGTTGAAATGGTTAAATCAAGAAGATGAGTCATACTTCATTCCAATACAAGTCTTAGAGTCATACTCCAAGATTGTAACTTGAGTGACATGTCTCAAAGAAGGTTTAAAACACTTGTCAAATGTAAAAGTAAAAGTTTTCTACTCTTGTACATTTGAAATTGGTAAGTTGTGATGTTTTGGATAAAACAAATACCAACTTAAGCCAATTGTGTGAAGTGTTTGTCTTGGTTAGAATCCACACTATCTCTTGAATAACTGACAAGAAAGTCTTATAGGTCAAGAGGACAGTGGGAGTCTTAAAGGTCTTGAAAGTCTCAAGAACTATTCAAGAATAGAACCTGAAGTTCTTCTCTAGCACATGACTTGAGGTTTATAACCTATCGTGTTGACATATTCTGTGCCCATTCCAGTTAAAGTTGGCTTTGCATATGAGTTCTTAGAGTTCTCAATTTGTTGCACAACAACTTGGAAGCAATGGCAGGCCCTTGAGCTGCCAGGTGGCAAGAAATTAAGATTGAGTTCAATCCATATGAGTTTGGATTCGTCATTATCCTTGTCTTGGGACTATGGTTTTGACAATTCACATGGAACACATACACCAAAAAAAATCTAAGTGTCATAAGGTTTCTCTCCGATTCATGAAAATGATGGTGAGGAAACATTTTCACTAAGTAGATTTTAGCTAGATAGCAATTGTGATATTTGCATTCTCAAAGTCGTTAGTGGAGCGTGTGTGGTTTACCAACACGCTAACTTGGACTTGTGAGAAGTGGCAAAAAGGTCTAACCATTATGATTACGACATCCCTCTTCATAATTGTTTAGACACACAAGTGTGCTATCTAAGGGAAGGTGTATGATTTTGATAAAGTCTTATCAAAACAATCTACTATCAGAAATCTGAACTTTGGTAAGAAAGTCAGCTGATTTCTGAGTACATGTCAAAGCTAGTGGGAGCATAAGTGTTATGCTAATAATCATCATGTTAGTGGGAGCATGATAATTATGATAAGTATTGCAAGTTAGCAATGTTAATTATAGAAAACAAAAGTTTCAATTGGGAAAGAGTTGTTTTGCTATAATTAAGGGAGAGGAAATTATACTTCATCTCAAATCTATAAGCTTAGATCATGAGGCTTTAATCATTTAGTCAAGGATATATATATATATATATATATATATATATATATATATATATATATATATATATATATATATATATATGGATTTCATGTTGTAATGGCTCAACATAAGGAAATTCTATATATGGGTCCATTATTTGCGTTCTAAAATTCGATTATGATTACGACATCCCTTTTCATAATCTGAAATATGAGAACTTGGCAAATAGAAATGGGAATATTATAGCAAAAGACTGGTTTAGTCTTTATGTGAAACATCATGAATCGTGTCCCATATGCTTCGGATATAGGATCAATTACATGTGCTATATTCATCCTTTCTAAAATTTTTCCAAATGCCTGGGGCATTAAGAAGGGAAAAGGTTTAGAACTGGATATGACTAATAGGATTAAACAATTGTCGAGGTCAATCTAAGGTTTACCAAAGATTGGTTGCTCAAGGACAGTTGGAAGTATAGTGATAATTCTGGAAGGAGCATATTGACATAATCTGTAAGGAGGCAACTCTTGTTTAGAAGTGATAGTCAAAATGGAATCTGGAAATGTTTCAAAGTTAGAATTTTCAATCTGTTTAGGATTAGGAAACTTAATGCAAGAAGGATGTTTCCAAGGAGTTGGTCTCCTTTGGAATGCTCTGTAATGGTTATTGTCAAGTCTTTCTGATTTTGTGCATAATCATTACAAGAAGATCGATGCATATAAGTTTAGAATCTAACAGATTTCAGTAAATGGCATGAATTTGGAATTCTTGCATTTGCAGTAAGGATTTGGGAGTGTGAAAAGAGAATCATTGAAGTTATGTTCAATGGATCTAGTTCACAAAGTAAAGATCATAGACAAACATAGTATGCATACTTGGTGTATGGCATGACTAGTGTTTAGAAAACATAGTGTACATACTTGGAGCATGGGACAACTATTGTTTTAAATTCAAGAATAAAGTTGATAGCTGAAACAGTATACAATGAATAATGTGTAATCATATGGTGATAAATAAAAGGTGTTTTATTTATGTTCATAGGTTTTGATACCATATTGGATTCAATTATTATTGTGTTTCACTTTGCATGTTTTGACTTCCCGAATAAACTGGGTTATTCTTCTGGAATGACTAAGTTATTCAAACCATCCACAGTCGGTCATATGTTGGAAGTAGATATGAATTAAGACTGTCATGGGTTGGCTTGTAGAGGTCTAAGGTGTTGGACAAAGGGCTACAACACTCATGAGTGCTCATAAGTTCTGAGTATTGGATTCAGCCCGCGCTCATTGGAATCACTTCATGGATTTTATCACGAGTGATCATGAGACGATAATATCTTATATTCTTCAAACCTAGAGATATGAGTTGTTACTATGAGTTGGTTGTACATTGATTGCACGAAAACGCATTTGGTAACTCGGTGCTATAAAACGTGCATTTGTGTATGATTCAACAAGTAGTAGAACAAGCCATATGAGTTGAAGTTTATCCATTCCTTTTACCTTCGGGATAAAAGCAAAATCTGTGGGCCCCTCGATGATTTGATGATGACAAATGGAAGTGCTCGGCCGGGCCAGGACTGATTTGATTTGTTCAATTAGTCAGTCGTCATAAATCGGAAATCGGGAAACAACAAATGGACAGAGAGAATGATTATAATCCATGTCTCAGTCCATATGATATCTAGAATGGAGGAATATATGATCCCTTATCTAATGGACAAGTCATTGACAAAGGTCAGAGTTCGACAGAAGCTTTTGAGAGCTACGATTGCCAGTTGGTTCCTGAAGTCATACACAATAATAGTTTTAGACTTATCCAAGTGGGAGACTGTTGGATTAATGTCTAAGTCCATAACTATAATTGGTAAGACTTGACCCGACCCGGCATGGTCCATTTGGGTTGCATGGCATCATGCACTTGGATAGACTAAAATGAGAGAAATAAGACACTTATGGTTATTAATATATTATAAGTTCTAGTATATTAATAATAAAAATAATAAGATTATTTAATTAGTATTGATCAAGAATTAATCTAGGATTAATTAAGTGATCAAAAGAAGACTAATTAAATATATGGGTTGATTGTGTAAATCATCCATACTTGTATAGTGGGCTAATGCTCCATGGATTATCTAGTTGGGCTAAAACCCATATGATTCTCCATGGATGCTCCATGGTGTTTTGAACCCATGGATCATGGAAATGAAAGGCCATGTCAATTAGGGTTTACATGGTGTAACCCTAACTATATAAGCATCATATTATTCACCAAAATCGGTCACTAGAGTGTGTAAAAATAAGGGCTAGCCGACTTCATGAGTTGTGGATTTCTCTCAAGTTATTCCAAGTGTATTTGGTGTTGTGTGAACCATTTGAGGTGTCACACTTGGGGCACTAGGCACTCAAGCTTCATGAAGACTTTCTACATCAAAGAGGTATGTATTCTATCTTGTTACACTCATTGTTTTGTATGCTAGATTAGGATAATACCTTGGAAGTTCTTATTTGCATGTATAATAGAGAAAACATAGATCCAAGGTATTTAGGGTTGCATGTACACTTAGGAGTGTTAGAATGCTCAAAACCCAACAATATTCTGGAATTGTACTCTGACATTATTACTATTTTCATGTGTTGGGTATTTAGACACGAGATATGTTTATTGAAATGATATGATCATATGACATTTTACTAAAAATGTTTTACAAACTACTTAATTTAAATGAAATTTTTGGACGTGAAATTTGGGTCGTTACAATATTGATGTCTCATCAGAAACATTGTTGGCTCATCCACAACTTTATGGCTCAACAAGAGGTTGATGGATCAACATGAATACTTGGTGGCTTAACTCAAGTCAATAGATCAACATGATCACATTGATGGCTCAACAAGATTGCATGTGACATATCGATATCATATACAATGATATCACGTCCAAGTACTCAATGGCATATGCATTTCATTCACGATCCATCATGAACACGTGGTTGTACATCTTCAAGTTCAAGATACATTCCAACATTCAAGAAACAACTTAACTTGATCAACGACACTTCTGGAAGTTGATGACATCTTAGAAGACAATTGAGCAACATGATGCTCATGTTGCTCATCACATTTTCAATGTTGATCAAGAAGGCTCAAAAAATATGAAGACTCATAACTTGGATGGAACCCTAACAGAATACTAGCGGAATTGCAATATTCCATCCATTCTCCGTTAAGTAGGGAAAAGGTGTCAACTGATGACTAAGTCATTATGATGTGTTAACACCTGATGATGTGTTAACACCTGATTGGTTAAGCCATGTCATGGGATTTTCCAAAGCCTATAAATATGCCCCTTTAGAATCTATTATAAAGTTACTCTTCCTGTTTCATTTTTTGCTCATTCTGGACAATTGCTGTTTAGACTAGTTTTCAGACAGCCACTTGAGAGTTTTAGTGCGTTTACTATTCAAACACTTGTAACTGAATCTTTATGAATACGAGACACTTTTGAATCATTGATCTTGAACACACAAAAACGTTTTTAATCATTAACTTGGTGATTCACAACTCTTTATTTTCCACATTACTTGCCACTTGATGATTCTGAAACTCTGTTTCAGTATTTACAACACCTGGACTCTTCTAGTCCAGGTTTACTGAATTTTCTCATTTCTTCAGTTGGTATCAGAGCTCGAGTGATCGAATTTGAGACTTAGAAAACATACAAAAATATTTTTCTTCAAGTTTCAAACCAGTATCACTTGTTCTCAATGGCAAGTGTGAATCAAAACCAAAGTATTCTCTATTAAGTTTCAGTTGCAAGCAGTCTTGGAGCAGGAAATCATGCACCTATCCTTGTTCCTAGTGAATACACTTCATGGGCAGATCGCATCAAGCACTACTTGGAAGGTCATGACTATGACATCTGGACTTTCATCTCCACTGGAAAACATACTCCGGAATTTATGAAAGATACTAAAGTTCCCGAAGTTGATGTTTCTCCTGAAACCTCCAAAGTTATCTCTGGATCTGTTTCTATTGCTGCTCAACTTCGTGACAAAAAGATCAAGAAGTTTAAGGCTAAGGCGTTGCAAGAGCTCTTATCTGGAATTCATCAAGACATTTATGAGAAACTTCCTGATGAAGATAAGAGTTCACCCTCAACATCTGGAATGCACTCAAGAAACCATTCGAGGGGACTGACAAGATTCTTGAAAATAGGAAGACATTCGCATTAACAGACATGGACAACTTCAAGATGTTCCATCATGAAACTCTCTTTGATGCATATTCTAGGTACAAAATCGTTGTCAATAGGGTGAAGAAGCTCAAAGGTGAAAGATCGTAAGAGGATTTCAATATGAAATCCTTGAACAATTTATCTCCCCCAAATGGTGTATAGTTCACATGATCATACTACAAACTATGACCAATTTAGACACCATGTCTTCGTTTGATCTATATGCTAAACTGAAACAACATGAGCCAAAAGTCAACAGCTAGCTTAGGTAACTCCCTTTGATAATCAAGGACCTGCCATGGGAAATTCAGCACCTATGGCAAATCATTCTAAAAAATTGACTGCACATCATAATCCAATCCCAAGCCACTTTGCTGATCAATTTGGGAACCAAGGATATGGAGCGTATCCTTATCAAAGTTCGAGTAGGCTCAACAGTACAATCAAAATCCCTACATCCAATTTAACAACCTCTTCAGATAGCAAATAGGTACATGGAAAATCATCAAGTCTTTATTGGAACCACAATGAAATCTCCTCAAATCAATTAGGAAAATGAGTATGAAGAATGATTGGCATTCCTGATCAAGTTCAATCCAAACTTCAAGAAGTTTGTGAACAATACAACTAGGAAATTCAAAGCATAAAGTTATCAGCAACCCCAACACTATCATCAGAACTCTAGAAACTTCTAAGGAGGAAGCAACAATCAACAAAGCTTCAACTCCCAGAATTGAAATTCTGAAAGTTACAACTCTCAGAGGACGAACACAAGAGTTCAAGATAACAAGTTGAAATCCTATGATGATAATGAAGTGATCAGGTGCCACAACCGTCAAGGTGAAAATCAATTTGCCAAGGATTGCAAAATGAAGACCAAGAAGGTGAAAGATGAAGCATACTGACTTCAAAAGGCAGAGCAGATCAAGAAGCAGTCAAAAGACAAAGCTTTCATGGTCATGGAAACTCCAAATGTGGAAGTCTAGGAAATGGATGATGAAGTGCCTCAAGTAGAAGAAATAGAAGCCTACAAAAACTACTTCTGCTTCATGGCTGATGATGACAAAGAGCGTTCTCCTCTCAATCAACAAGTTGTTAGAAGGTACACTTCATGCTTCGTGATAATCATTTAACTATTGATCCTTTTGTGGATGACATTACCCACATTTATGAAATAATTAAAGAATATGTCACCAATGCTGAATATCGTGTCAGTTACTACAAAGATGAACTGACAACCACTCAGTTCAGACTTGAAGAATTAAGATGTAATATGGCTAAGTTAGAAAATGGCCTTGCAATCAAAACTGAGGCACATCTTACGTTAGTTGAACAATATGAAATTGTATTGAATCAACGTGACATTATTGCAAAAGACAATCGTGAGATGTACACCCAAATCAATACAAAAACCACTAGTTATAAGGCATCCAAAACCCTTCTTGAACATAACTCACATGCCATTCTCAAGGGACCAAAACCATCATGGATCAAATATGGTCTTGGTTATGATGAAATGAACAAGGAAATCATGGGTCTCAATACGCAACCAGAGTTGTTACAATGTGATCCAAGTCTCTTCACTGGAGATAATGAGGATAAAGAAGAGGTGGTAACTTGTAGTCCTGATGTAATTGCCACTTCATTCTCAAGCATCCCATTGGGAGTTACATCATCCCGTGATCTTTCAGACTTGGACACTAAGTCTAACTCTCCAGTAGAATTTTCTCTTGAATGTCCCACCATGGAAAGTTTCAATTCAGAAGATGCCACTTCTGAAAAATCAAATATCTCTGACTCAAAATCTAGTGTTAAACAACCCAAAGCATATGATCCAATAGGATATTCCAAGACTGAACCCATCAAATTTCTCAGTCAAGAAACATTTCCATCTCTTAATGCTTCTGTCTCTAAAACAAAGGACTTAGGATGTAAATATTCTAAGAAACAACAGACAAGGAAGTCTCCAATTCAAGTCAGCAAGGATGACACCTTGAAGACTATAAGTAATGAGAAAACTGTTGTTGAGATACTCAAGAGACATTTTTTTCCAATAAAAATCACTTCACCTAATCCTAAACAACAATAGAAAATTATAAAGCCAACTAATGTCTCTAAAGATAAGGGAAAAGAGAAAATTGATGTCTCTAAAGAACAAGGCCCAACCGTAGTCCATCCTTCAAAACCTAAAGTGGTTAAGACTACAAATAATGATAAGGATAGAAAGAACAAGAGCGTACCAAAGGCTAAGCCAAGCCAAGGAAAGACCAGACATACCATTCCTCCCAAATCTTCAAGGACTCAAAAAACCTCTCTTTCAAATCATGGTTTCTCAAATTCTAGATTTCCAAATCAAACTTGAATCAACTAGCAGAATAGTTTCAGACCTAACAATCTTCCAGATTTGTCTGAAAAGATGAGACCAAGCCCTGTTCAAACCAACCCATTCATGTATCAGAATAGTAATTACCTTAAGAATTATATTCTTGGTCCATATTGTGGTTTTACTCCATCCATAGGAGGGAACCACATGTTTGGGGGAAACTCTAGGTTTCCAATGATCAATCATTTCAGGGGAAATACCTAGTTTCCCATGTTTGATCAATTTGGAATTCTTGTGAACTATGGATTTCTTTCTTCAGGAATTCCTACTCAGTTCACCAACTCTCCATATTTCCCATACACCAAACCTCAAAAGAAGACCACTAAGAAATCCAAAACCAAGGTCTCAAAAAACCAAGACCATTAAGAAATTTGAAGAAATATAACACTCAAGGACCCAAAAAAAACATGAGTACCTAAAACTTCTCTCTAAATGCAAACTTTTTATGTTGGGGTACCACACGACGATACATGGTACATTAACAGTGGATGCTCCAGGCACATGACCGGGCACAAAGGTTATCTCAGATATTTCAAAATCACAACGTCAGGTCAGTATGTTACTTTCGGAAACAACATGAAGGGAGAAGTTATAGGACATAGAAACATATCGAACGGGAACTTTATCGTTAAGTGTGTAGCGTAGTAGATGGTATTAAGCATAACCTTATTAGTGTTGCACAAATGTGTGACAATGATCATGACGTTTTGTTCACAAAAACCAAAAGTTTGATTATGGATACCAACAAGCGCATCCTTTTTGATTCCCTACGAAATGGGAAAATGTATCCTCTTGGTATTGAACCAATTGAGGGAATCCCTGATATTTGTCTTCTTTCCAAAGCTACTTTTGCCATCAGTTGGTTGTGGCATAGAGGACTCTCTCACCTTAACTTTGGTTATATCAATAAACACATTGGAAAGGATCTTGTGAGAGGACTACCGTTGTTAAAACTTGACAATGATATACTTTGTACTGCTTGTGAACAAGGCAAATTTTCTAAATCTCCTCACAAAAGTATAACAGAACACGGTGTATTTGAACCTATTTAGCTTATACATATCGATCTGTATGGTCCCACTACAGTTCCTAGCTTAAGTGGTAAGAAATACATTCTTGTGATTGTTGATGACCATCCCAAATTCACTTGGGTGTACTTTCTGCGAAACAAATCTGAAACCACCAATGAGCTAATTAACTTCATTTGCTACATAGAAGTTAGGGTAGGTAAGCCCTTTACAAGACTGAGAAGTGGTAATGGTGGCGAGTTCAAGAACAACGCCTTAGATAGCTTTCTTGTATCCAAAGGCATCGAGCATAATTTTTCCGCACCTTACACTCCACAACAGAATGGTGTAGTTGAAAGAAAGAATCGGACACTATGTGAAACTGCTCGATCTATATTGATCTTCACAAACCTACCGCAATACTTCTGGATCGAAGCCACTACAACCGCTTGTTTCACTCAAAACAGATCCCTGATCAACAACAAGATTGAAGTCACTCCCTATGAAGCAGTGAAAAAGAGGAAGCCCAACGTCAAATTCTTCACATCTTTGGCTATTGTTGCTACATCAAGAGTAACAGGGATCAACTAGGCAAATTCGCACCCAAGGCTGATGAAGGTATCTTTACGGGATATTGCCTTCATGATGCAGCTTATAGAGTTCTGAACAAGAGAACCAAGGTGATAGAGGAAAGTAGTGATGTCACATTTGATGAAAGTTATGTAAGGGTTCTGGATCCAAACCAATTTGGTCCTCAAATGGTAGAACCTTTTGATAAAATGAACCAACCATCACCTGCTAATGCTTATACTCCAGTCCATGCTATTGAAGTACCTTTTGATTAAATGAACCAACCATCCTTTTTCCAACTCAACCCTCTACCCTAGAATCAGAAAAGCTCACAAGAACAGTTTCTCTAGATGTTTCTCAACCTTATCATCCATCAAAAGACTCCAGTTCCAACAAATCTCAGGTTGAGGGGGAACCATCTTCGAATGATTATATTCCTAAAAGTCCTTTAGAATCTTCCGAACCTTCTACCCCAACCACCCATCATCAATCTGGACCACTCATAACACCGGTCACTGCATCTTTTGAGGGGGAACCATCTTTAGATGGTTCCATTCTTAAAGTTACTTGTATAATCCTCCAAACCATCCAGTCCATGGTCTCAGGGGGAACCCCACTCGATTGGTTCCAGTCCTTCAAGTTCCATTCCATCCACTCCATCTATTGAATTCAAGTATGCAACAGTTGAGGGGGAACCACCTGTTTTAGGTAGTTCTGGACTCTTTCAAGACGATCTTTTTAAAGGAACATTTACTTTTGACTACCCACCTCGTCCAAAAGAACAATATGAGGTAGTTTGCACTCCTCAAATCCTTAAGGAATCTCGTCTCACAAAATGGACAAATGATCATCCAGCCGAACAAATCATAGGTGATCTAGATTCTCGAGTAGTGACTCGTTCAACAACCAAGAACGAATTCTTATATGCAAGCTTTTTATCCATGATAGATCCTAAAGGAATCAAAGAGGCTCTACAAGATGTAGATTGGGTAAAAGAAATGCAAGAGGAGTTCGCTTAGTTTAAACGCCAAAACATGTGGGACTTAGTGCCAACACCAGAAGGAGTATCAGTTTGTTGGTTCAAGATGGGTCTACATGAACAAGAGTGATGAAGATGGAGTCATCATCAGGAACAAAGCCAGACTTTCATCATAGTCTATGCCTTCCATCATCAGGAACAAATCCAGAATGGTTGTCAAAGGCTACTCACAACAAGAAGGCATAAAATATGATGAAACCTTTGTAACTGTTGCAAAATTAGAAGACATTAGGATTTTCTTGGCATTTGCTGCACACAAGAACTTTAAGGTTTACTAAATGGATGTGCAGTGTGCATTCTTGAATGGTGAAATTGATAGGGATGTCTATGTTTAACAACCTCCTGGATTCGAAGATCCAAAGTTCCCCAACCATTGCTATAAGCTTCAAAAGGTTGTCTATGGATTGAAGCAAGCTCCAAGAGCATGATATGGAACATTGTCCAAATTCTTGGAAGAATCCAAATTTCAAAGAGGTTCTATCGATCCCACTCTCTTTAGGAAAATCCACAACAACCATCTAATTGTTATGCAAATCTACGTCTACGACATCATATTTGGTTCAACCAGCAAGGACCTTATTGACGAGTTTGCTGAGTTGATGAAAAACAAATTTAGAATGAGTATGATGGGTGAGCTCAACTACTTCCTAGGTCTACAAGTTCGTAAATCTCCTAGGGGAATCTTTATTGGTCAAGAGAAGTATATCAAATATTTGTTGAGGAGATACTCCATGGAGAATGCATCAACTGTAAAGACACCAATGTCCACATCTTACAAGCTTGCTTCAGACCTTGATGGGACATCTTTATATCAGAAGCACTACAAAGGAATGATTGGCTCACTACTGTACCATACATCTAGTCGACCAGACATCATGTTTTCAACATGTCTGTATGCATGCTTTCAAGCCAATCCCAAGGAAGCACACCTCATAGTAGTCAAAAGAATTTTCAAATATATGAAAGGAACTGCATCTCTGGGTATATTATGTCCCGCTAAAGGCAACTTCTATCTATAAGCCTTTACTGACTCAAATTATGGAGGATGCAAGCTTGACAGAAGGAGCACTTTTGGTAGCTGTCAATTCTTAAGAGGCAGATTGGTCAGTTGGACTTCAAAGAAGAAAACATGTGTTTCAACCTCTACTGCTAAAACAGAGTACGTTGTTGCCGCCCGTTGTTCGCAAGTGACCTAGATGCAAACACAACTGAGAGATTATGGATTCAAAATGCAACAGATTCCCATATATTATGAATCTAAGAGTGTAGTTACTATCTCTCACAATCCAATAAACCACTCAATAACCAAGGACATTGATATCAGGTATCACTTACTAAAAGATAATATTCAGAAAGGTCATATTGAGCTTTATTTTGTTCCTACAAATGAAGAGACTGCAGATGTGTTAACGAAAGCTCTAGATGAATCCAAATCCATACACTTTCTAGGACGACTTGGCATGCTTAATCCAGATTCTTTAGGCATTTGATTTTTTTTTCAAAAGTTTTTTAAGAAAACTCCGAAAATATTTTTTTATTTTATTTTACACAAAAAGAAAAATCCAAAAAAAATTTACTTTCATTTTTACTTTACATAAGAGAAAACTACAACAAGATTTTATTTTCTGTCATTTGTCTTTACTTTAAACAAAAAAATACCAAAAAAGATTTGATTCTTACTTTAGTTAGGAAAATGAAAGTTGTTATCACAACTATGCAAATAAAGAAGGTTAGTTGCTCCACACTTTAATGATTTTTCAAAATACCAAATTCTATGGTTCTTCAGTTTGCTTCAGTACACAACTAATATTGGTACTTCAGTGACCATTAACAAGCTTCATTATTATACTCTACTTAGAGTTATAACATACATCAAGTAATAATGCTATGTGGGATAATTTGAGACAAACTCTAAGGTTTAGTTAAGCCAATGTGTTATTGTATATTTGTGGTTTCCCTGTCCCAGTGAGCTCATGAGAAAAAACACAAACTTGTGTAGTTTGAGGGACATAAAAAGTTTTGCTTTGTGAATATCTATACATAATAAAAAGTTTCTTCGTTAAAACAAAGCAAGTCAAGTTCCAAGTTTATCTGTTTAATTTATGTACTTTGAGTCTAGTTATATATTCGATAAGTTATAGTTCAGGAGTGGAGTCAATCTGTGACCTTTGGGACCCGATGAGTATTCCCCTCCGGGGATATATTTATATCTATTACCTAATTATAAAAGCTTGGATGGATGGGAAAATATATTGTTTAAAAGGGTTTCATAGAAAGTCATGGACTCCATTAGTGACCTAAGCGATTCCGAGCACTCCAATGAATTTCTTAAAAAGTCACGAACTAACGTACAAATAGAAGTAAAGCTACGAATTATTTGCTTGTGTACTTTGTCAAAGTTAGAGTTATAAGAAAAGATAATAAAAAAAATCAAAAATAAAAAAAAGAGTAAAAAAAAAATCAAAAAAAGGTGTAGTTGTATTCTTAGGTCAATTATTATATATAGTATTTTTCTTTTAAAGTCATGTCACATGGAAACGAAAGGGATCAATAAAAGGGTATAGGTGGTAGGAATGCCAAAAATGAATGTTGTTCAAATTAAGTGGTGAACGTTTATAAGGATTGTCAGTATTTAGGGTTTGGGAAGTAATTAGGCCTTAGACACAAATATACGCATTGCGGTGAGACATAATTGGTGAATACAAATCAGGTTATTCTGTGTGATGTTAATGAGTTCAAGGTAATAATCAACAAAGGAAATTCTTTACAATGCGAAGTGAAGGATCATACACAAAATTTAGTTGCTTGATAAATCTGTAAGTGACAACAATATAATCTACAATGCTTCTAAATCAGTCATCCTTTTAAGTTTTAATGTTTCCTTAAGATCATTTATTCCACTTGCACTTACTTCACCGCATGTTACTATTTCCTTCTCAGATTCTCTATCCGCATGCACACACATCACTTTCAAAGATAGATTACTTAGTGTTTGCATTTTCAAACTTTTTGTTTAAATCATGCCTTCGAATCTAGTTAGAGTAGCTAAATTAGATAGAGAATATCACTTACTTGATCATGAAACATCCTTATCCAAGTGGAGCATCTGATAACAAGTGGACCATCCTCTTCAATAAAACCATATGTGCTTGTCTTGGTTCATGGAGCATTCTCGTACATAGTGAAGAAGGAAACGATCAAAAGCTTTAAAGAACATTTGTGAACCATCTTGGACCAACTAGAAGCATCTTGGAGGAACTTCATGCACTTAGACCAACATTAAGTAGCTTTAGGTACATTGACCAAATTTGAAGCAACTGCATTCAACTTGTAGCATCTTAGATTTTCTTGGAGCAACTTCATTAACTTGGACAAACTAGAAGTACTTTGGAGCAACTTCACCAACTTGAAGGATCTTGATCACTTGGACCATCCTCATCCAACTTGAAGCAACTGCATGCTCTTGGATCATCTTGGACCATCTCCACTTCCTTGGACCAACTGGACGAATGAATGAAGCATCTTCATCAACTTGATCACTTGGATCATCATGGACCATCTCTACTACCTTGGGATAAACTTGATCACTTGGACCATCTTGGAGCATTTTTAGTCACTTGGAGCATGTTTAAGAACATTGGAGCGTGTTCAAGAACTTGGAGCATCTTCAGTCACTTGGTGCATCACGTCTATGTGGATCATCAAGTCCACATAGAACATAATAAATGTGTCATGCATGTTTTGAATAGGCCATGCATGTTTCAAGTAGTCCATGCACGTTTTGAGTAGGCCATGCATGTTTCAAGTAGGCCATGCACGTCTCGAGTAGGTCATGAACATTCCTTAGGTGTCATGCACATCTATAAGATAACATCCATACATGTGGCACCTTTTCTTTCTTGATTCTCAAGTCATCTTTTTCTTACTCACGACTCAAGTTGAGTTTTCCCTATTTATACTTGAGTGTCATCCAAGTCTTCTGGCCCACAAGTTGGCCCATGCAAACCCTATCTCGACCCATTGAGAAACCCTAGCAACCTTCACCTATAAATACTTCACTTCTATTTCTCATTCTTGCTTTTCCACTCTCTTACAAATTCTTACTCTCATACTCACTTGTAGCAACATTGAATTTCGTTTTGGAGCAAAATCAAATTTTTCTTGAGTTTGGATCAAGATCACTTTGTGAGCAACAATCTTCATGAGCAACAACCTTGTGATTAACCGTCTTCATGAGCAACAACCTTGTGACAACAGTCTTCGTGAGAAACAAGCTTCTCTTGCTCCATCAACAGCCCTCGTAAGTATCAACATCATTGTGTTCAACAAGGTTTGGAGCAACATCATTTCGTGAAAAAACCTTGGAGCAAGACATTAGCACAACTCCAATCTCTTTGCAAGCATCTTGGTCCAACCCTTGATTTGGAGCATCTCCTTGGCACATCATCATCTTGTGCCAATCTCTCCATATTGTGCCAATTTCTTCATCTTGTGTCATCCTACCTTTTTCCATGCTCAACTTGTTCTTCGAAGAAACCTACTTGACCCAACGCCATTTTTGTGCTTACTCTTTTGGCACATCATCCCAAAATTATTTAAAAAAATAATGCACAACTTCGGTCATTAGAACTGCAGCCTCACACATCCTCTTGGCGCAACAACCACTATTGGTCTTGCCTTCTTCTTGTTGAACTTGTTGAACCCAATGTGATCCCCATCATGCGACACCTAATTTGATCGAGATCATCTGATCTTGCGTAACAAGTAATCAAGCCTTCGTTAG
Source organism: Lactuca serriola (assembly GCF_051521515.1). NCBI lineage: Eukaryota > Viridiplantae > Streptophyta > Magnoliopsida > Asterales > Asteraceae > Lactuca > Lactuca serriola. The sequence continues at coordinate 56,325,335 of NC_136415.1, forward strand.
CAAGTCTTCGTGAGCAAGCCCTCTTGTGCCATTACCTCTTGGCACATCCTCCCTTGATCCTGATCACTCCCTTGGCGCATACTCTCTTGCGCCATCCTCCCTTTAGTGCATCGATCTCTTGGCCTAAATAGCTACTTGCGATCACCTCCCTCTTGGCGTAACTTCAATCAAGATCTTACATTGACGCAACAAGTCCTACCAACATCACTTGGAGAATTATCACGTGGAGCATCTTCTTGCGCCACTCCCTCTTGTGCCAACCCTCCCTTCCCTCTTGCGCCATACAACCCCACTCCCTCTTGTATCATCCAACTCCACTCCCTCTTGCGTCAGCCCACTTCTTTCTCTTGACCCTCGCCATCCTCATCCCTTGCAATCCTCTTCCCTTCAGTAACCAACTCCCCCTCACACCTCTTCTTGAGCCGCCCCTCCTTTTTCCTTCTCTTGCGCCACAAGTATTCCTTTCCCTTTACTCCAACCCTACTCTCTCTTGCTCCACAACCTCTTTTGCAACGACATCCTTTCTTGAGCCATCAACTTCATTGGCGCAACAAATTGTTTTGGCGAAACTTCTGATTGGCGCAACTCCTAAGGATTCTTGTCATTGTTTTGGCACAACATCAACTCTTATTGGCAAAAGTGCTTCTCTTAGCATCATCACCTTGTGCCATCTAGAACAATAAAGGTGATCATCATCTTATGCCAAAACCCCATTTTACTTGAGCATTAAGCTTTTCTTTAAAAAAATGCATATTTTTGGAGCAACATCAAAGTTTTTTTTGGAGCATCATCGCATTTTAGTTGTAGCAATAGATCACAATCAAAGACTTGGAGCACCACTCTTTTGTGACTTGGCGCATCTCTCACAAACCATTTTTTAGAGCAAATCATAACCCACATGATAAACAACTTGCGCCAAACACATCTTGTGCCACAATCCCTTTTGCTCCATCCCTTGTTGCGCCAATCCTTCTTGCGCAACCTCTCCTCCCAAAAAATCTACTTGCGCCATATCTAATACTTGTGTCATATTCATCTTGCGCCATAGTCCAAGCATTGACGTCTACATAACCCTTGGCGCAACTTCTGTGCTCGCATCTATTCCTTGTAAACGTCATCAATCCCTCGGTGCAACACCTAAAGTTCACAACATCTCCTTCTTGCTCCATTCCTTTCTTGCGTCATTAACACTTGTAGACCAACCACAATACGGAAACCCTATATCTATTGAAGCGTCTTTGATTATATTATCATGAACATCAAGTGATTAAACCCTAAATGTGAGCATCTTGATTATCGACCATTTCTTGCCGTGAGCCATCACCAATGTGATCTTCCTCGAGACTATACCCATCAATCACTTGATCATGCGTTCATTCGATCATCAAATACCTATTCCAATCTCAAATCCTTGTTCAATCGTGATTGGAGCATCATCACCTCATTAATCATCACGATCAGGTTGGAGAAACTGATCTTCTGATCATCAGGTAATTATCGAGACTAACTTGAAGCCCTACTCCTCATGTTTTTTTTTATCCATGTACTTGCATCACGTTTCTTTTTAGTTGTTGCTTTTTAGATGTCAAGTTTTTTTTTATTAGCCTTCAGTCCTTGAGGATGATCCTCTAATTAATTTTTTTTTGTTTTTTCTTTGTGCATCTGATACACTATTTCTAATCTTCATGTTTTTTTGTTTGTGTGCTTTGTTGACATCCAAATCAATGTATATGTGCCAAATATATGAGCTGTTTTTTTTAGAGAGTCATCACTTGTAAATCTTACAATATCATCTTTTAGTTGACACAACCTTGGCATAATCTGATTACAATCACTTCTCAGCATCATAGCCAGTGTGACCATCAAACATTTTTGTGTTTGACGCATCAAATGCCGACATAATCAACCTGGTTGTCGATCAAAGCTCCTTACTCTACCCATGTTAAAGCATCCATTGGTGATGCATTATCTTTCTATAGGATCTGATGTCACAGAGATATTCAAAATTACAAGTGAATAATTTCTTTCTTTGATGCCTTGATCATGTTGTACACACACATGCACAATGTGTCCCTTCTCACCAAACCCATTCGCACGCAGCTTCTCTTGGTCACAAGTGATCATTGAAGCGAAACAGATAGCAGCCCTTCATGTTCCTTTGATTATCTCTTATGTGTAACAACCCGTTATTTTCGCATCAATAAAAGTCAAAACAAGTCAAAAATAAAATTAAATGAGTAAAATCTTACTTATAAAGTTATCTTGGTTATGACGATTTCTTAGCATAGAAGTATTCCTATAGTGAAGCTTTTCAGTTATAAATTAAATGAGACAAAGGCTAAAAGAGTATAAACCACAAAACATTGAGATTTTGGTAGGCACTTCGCCGAAATCACATGTGATTTCGGTTTGTGCCAAGACCGAAATCACAAGTAATTTCGGTTTGTGCTTGGCCGAAATCACCCCAAGAGTCCAAACCACAAGACCGAAATCTACCCCCTTTTATGGCCGAAAACTCTCTCAAATATCTAGATATTTTACTTGATTTAACTTCCCAATGTGATAGATTACACATCCCAACATAAACATCAAATAAATTTTATCCTCCATATATATATGAAAACCGAAATAGTACTTCATTCCATACAATTTCCCTATGAAAACTCTACAATTCTCTCTCAAAATGCAATATAAAACCTTCATATCTTCAAAGCACTTACCCGGTTAATCTTCAAATCTTCATATCATATTCAAAAACACTTCACATCTTTATCCAAAATTCTCAGGAAAAATTGTAAGTTACTTTGAATTAGTTAGTCTTTTAAAACAATTAACATGTAAATATAACTAATTCATACATCATATTATGTGATAAATATTATTAGGATACGTTTAAATTACTCGTGTTCTAACCCAAGGATCATCACAACCACATCGTACCCAATCAAGAACAGCCACTCGAGGTGAGTTCATACCCCTACGTTTTCATGATTTTTCATTGTTTTAGGGGAGGAATACAAGTAAAACACAAGAAATCTTGTGTTAATATCTAAATGATTTCAAATATTGTCAATCATTGTCGTTACTAATATATATATATATATATATATATATATATATATATATATATATATATATATATATATATATATATATATATAAGAGTCAACAGGCTTAGAATTGGTGATTTTGCTTTGTTTCATATTCCTTGTTTGGTTATGGGCTTAGGATAGAATCATTTATTTGACTGTCTTTTTAATCATAATTATATAAGTATTATATTTATATAAATATAAAAGCATTTAAACATGTTAAATAAAAACAATATTTTTGCAAATCTTTCATGAAATATCTTTATCAAGGATTTAGGATTCAAACTTGCAAAGTTATTAATAATACAGAAGTTTTCATTTCAGTTAAACAAAATCATATAAACTATAATGGTTATAGTTTATCGAACTTACATATCATTTAACCAATTTTAAGATACAATGCATAAAGAAGCATATAAACTATAATAGGTATAGTTTATGAATCATGTGCACTATATTACCAAGTTCATAATACAATACGGAAAACAAACATATATACTATAATAAATATAGTTTATGAGTTACATACATTTATTTATTACAAAAAGGACTTTTCATTATTCTACACGTAACCGTCAATATAGCTTTGTGAGACATACTTCACGTACTTATCTAAGTACCAACGAAAGCCCTGAAATTATAACTAGAGTCTCCTGGAGGGAGAGCGTGACACTTGTGTATAGATCTATAGGGGACTGACAATCTCGCACCTTAACTATTAGCTATAGTTAGGCTGGCGGGCCTGGGATGACAAATGTCGTACCGATTCCGACACCTGAAGAACGTCGTATTCAGGCCATCTTAGGTCATCAAGCATGGTTATAATAAGTTGCAATTTGTTATTGAACAATACGATTAGTGTACGAATATGTAAACAACTTCACATAGTTTTACTAAAATAATAAAACTACAATACAGTATTTTACAGTACAGTTGGTGGATCCAGGCACATAAACTCACATAATTTCATACAAGTACAATTATAGTATACTAATTTCTTAATACAGAGGAACTTACATTCCAGGAAACATTCATTTTATGGTTTTATGTGGATTAAAACTACATCATACTATTTCAGAGTACAATAACTTTTACATATTTTGAGAGCAGTAACCAGAACCGTTTCTAGAGAATGACTTTGAGGTCGAGGTCTGATCTTAGTGGGGGAGAATTGTAACACCCCGATTCCAAGGAATGGATTTGGAGATTTTTTATTCACATTTTTAGACCTACTCGATGATTTGGCTGCTCCAACTCATTGTGTAGAATTTGATCATGCCGTGTGGATTATGAAGCCTGTTCGACGAGTTGGAGGGGGCCAACTCGACGAGTTGAGGCTGTTTAGTGAAAACCCTAATTGCCAGTGTTTTGTTTCCTATTTAAAGAAATTATAACCCATTATAGCCTCCCTCATCGTCATTTCAACCAGAGAAAACCCTAGATTGAGCTTGGCACCTTCTTGTGTGTGTTTGAGAGCTTAGGAGGTGGCTTTTGATGAGTTGTGGAAGGAGACTTGAAGATTGAGGTGCTTAGATCAAGAAGAGGGTTGTGGATCCATCATCTACTATATATTGGCGATCAAACTGAGGTATAAATTAATACATTGACTTCTTGATACTTAGATCTTCTATTGGAAATGTTTACGTCCCTTTCTAGTTTCTCCTTGAGTCATTAATGGTTGTGAGCATGCTACAGAACTGAGACCTCAGATCTGGACACTACTAGGTCCTTTAGGCCTAAAGTCTCAAGATTTATGAAGCTTTGACCTATCTTCATGTCCTAAACCCCTTCTTGAGTTAGTTTTGGGTGTTTTAGCCGTGTGAGGCCTTGCATGATCGTAAAGGTAGCAAATTTACGTGGTAACTTCATCCTAGGTGGTTGGATTTGGAGTTTGGAGCATTGAAATCGATGAGAATAAGTTTAATGTGTAATGGATGAAAAACTCAACGAGTCGAGTCGGGTTTTCCCGTTTTTGGATTCAGAGTGAACTCGACGAGTTGGTGGGACAACTCGACGAGTGGTTAGGGGTTTCCCTGATCTTCTGGACTCTACATGGACTCAACGAGTTGGCTAGCAACTCGGCGAGTTGACTCGGGCTTTCATGATTTACTGAGTACTGAGGAACTCGACGAGTAGATGAGTTGCACTCGACGAGTTGGGTTAGCTTTGACTGTTGACTTCTGTTGACTTTAGGGTTTTGGTCAAGCTGTGGATTTTAGGGGCTATGGAGGGGCGGAGTCTAGACCAGCAGTTCGGGTGTGGGATATATTGCTTTACTTTGCGAGGTGAGTCTTCTCACTATACTTACTTGAGTGGTAATCATTATGCGGCCGCAGGGTCTTATTTGCTTATACTGAGTTACGTGATATATTATGCGTTCTGTCTTTTTGATTTATGATGTATATCATTCGGTGCCTTACAGAGTTTTGTGGGACCGGAGGATCTTCACTAAGATACAGGACCGGAAGGTCCAACCCGAGCTATGAGTCCGGACGGTCTTCACCGAGACACATGACCGGAGGGTCCTTATCGAGATATAGCCATGAGAGGCTGGTTATTTGTGTATGGTATTTTGGGGAACTCACTAAGCTTCATGCTTACAGTATTGTGTGAAATGTGTTTCAGGTACCTCTCAGGATCGCGGGAAGGCGTCAGCATGATTGTATACACCAGCTTCATGCTTGGTGACTCAAATCAAGTCAATGGATCAACAAGATCACATTAAGGGATTAATAAGATTGCATGTGGCACATCATGTACAATGATAGCACATCTAAGTACTCAATGGCACATACATTTCGTTCATGATCCATCATAAACACGTGGTTGTACATCTTCAAGTTCAAGACACATTCCAACATTAAAGAAACAACTCAACTTGATAAATGACACTTCTAGAGGTTGATGAAATCTTTGAAGACAATTGAGTAACACGATGCTCATGTTGCTCATCACATTTTCAATGTTGATCAAGAAGGCTCAAGAAATATGAAGACTCGTAACTTGGATGGAACCCTAACGACATTTGAATATTCCACCCATTCTCCGTTAAGTAGGGCAAAGGTGTCAACTGATGACTAAGTCATGATGACGTGACAACACCTGATTAGCCAAGCCATGTCATGGGCTTTTCCAAAGCCTATAAATAGGCCCCTTGGGATCCATTATAAAGTTGCTCTTCCTTGTTCTTCCTATTTCATTTTCTGCTCATACTGCACAATTACTGTTTAGACTAGTTTTCAGAGAGCCACTTGAGAGTTTTAGTATGTTTACTATTTAAACACTTGTAACTGAATCTTTATGAATATGAGAGACTTTTGAATAATTGATATTGAACATACAAAAAAGTTTTTAATCATTAACTTTCACAGCTCTTTATTTTCCGCATTACTTGCCACTTGACAATTCTGAAACTTTGTTTCAGTATTTTCGACACATGGAATCTTCTAGTCTAGGTTTACTGAATTTTCTCATTTCTTCATACTACTGGCCAACCATGAAGAAAGATTTCTTCCTTCATGCTAAAAAATGTGACGCTTTTCAAAGACATAGCAACATCCTGTATCAACCGGCAAAACCTCTACAACCTATCATCTCCCATTGGCCATTCATGAAATGGGGGATGAATATAGTGGAAAAATTCCAAGTGGCTCCTGTAGGAAAGGTCTTCATGCTAGTGGATAGAAGTTGAAGCTTTCGTCCAGGTAAGAGACAAAGAGGTAGTTTCCTTCATTAAACGCAATATCTTGACCAGGTTCGGGATCCCTGCCAAAATTATATACGACAATGGATCCTAGTTCATAAGCAAATGGACAAGGGACTTTTGCACAAGTAGGGGAATCAGGATGGTACTTTCCACTCCTATCCACCCTCAAGCCAATGGTCAAGAAGAATCCAACAACAAAATCATAGTCAATAACTTAAAGAAAATGTTGCACGAGAAGAAAGGAATATGGGAAGAAGAAATTCCTTTCATACTGTAGGCAGATAGGACCACCTCCAAATTAGCCACAGACCAAACCCCATACTCCTTGGTGTTTGGATCACATGCAATGATTCCCACTGAAGTGGTGACCCCAACAGCAAGATACATGCTTCAAAACCAAGAAAAAAATGAGAGGATCCTAGCCCAGGATCTTGATACTGTAGATGAACTCAATGATCTCGCCAAGATTCGCATAGCTGCTCATCAACAGAGGATCACTAAGGCGTACAACAAAAATATAAAAGTCATAAGGTTCCAAATAGGAGACTTGGTGCTAAGGAAAACATTCCAAAACACCATTTATTCTAGTGTAGGTAAACTAGCACCTAAAATGACCATATCTCAAAGATGCCAAAGCAGGAAAGGGGGCATATTGGTTGGCTACCCTTAATGGAAATGTCCTGCAAAGATCCTAGAATGCTATACATCTTAAAGCTTATTTTATGTAAGTAAGATTAGTAATTTTCCGACACACTTGAGGTACACACTCTCTTTACCTTTTACCCTTTATCTTTATTTTTTACTTGCTTTCTTCGAATACCATTACTAACTTAAGCATGGGAGGGGCGTTAGCTAGACTAACGCCCACCCCAAGTAACATTTGATGTGCGCAGGGACTCAAGGATCCTAACACACAAGGATCCTGACATACAAGGATCCTAACAAACAAGGATCCTGACAAATGAAGACTCTGGCACCTGAGAGTTCCATAACTACAAACGTCCTCTGATTTGTAACACAAGTATCCTAAGCATACAGACTGATCATCTCTACTACGAATAAGGGTACATATTCCCCTCTAAGGTTTAAAGAGTTAATTACCTCTTTCACACGAGTTAAGGTTTATACGCCTTGCTTAGACGCACATTATCTAACTATGGAATGCGAATAAGGGGATCATTTCAAGCTGCAGTGACTTGACAATCCTCTTATTTTTGAACATAAGTGAAGATCTTAAAGTTGATATCCAAGGTTTATAACATTTTCATGTTATCTCAAGTTGGGATCCTCCCCAGATAATACACAAGGTTTATAACATTTTCATGTTATTTCAAGTTGGGATCCTCCCCAGATAATACACTAGGTTTATAACATCTTCATGTTATCTCAATTTGGGATCCTCCCCATATAATACATAAGATTTATAACATCTTTCATGTTATCATATGATTTGGGATCCCCCCTATAATTCACTAAGATTTGAGATTTTCCCTAAGGTTTTTCGGGAATTGTGATACCAACATATTGCTCGAAGATGAGATACTCCCCGAAAAATATACAGGATTTGTAGCATTGTAATGTTGCAAAAGTTCCCTCAGTTATTTCCCAAGTTAGAGTCATTTCCAATCAATTCCTAAGCAAAAATCCCCCTTAAAGTTTATTGATTTAAAGACAATCAAGGATCCTCCTTGACAAATAAGGATCCTTCCATAAAGGAACTTTAAGATCCTATGGAGTAAAAAGAATCGTGACTTTGCGCCTCTCTTTGTGTAAGTCCTAAAAACCACGAAGCCGGAGGATAATCAGGTTCTATTTATTATTTCTCAGAAGTTGTATTTATTATATGATCGAAAGTATCCAAAATGGATCTCGACTAGTTTGGGATCCTAAATGGATTACTAATTGTTTTCAGGTTATTCAGATTATAAGAGTTCTTGTAAACTTTGAACTGCTTAGGATCTTGATTATAAGGATCCTCGAAAATCATACTGCTATAACCACGTAATTTAATCAAACGTGCAAAGAATTATTAAACAACCATATCATTCAAGGGGTTATCTATCAACCCCGCGAAAAAACAGAATATTAAATTGTCTTTCATCCTTCAAAACCAAAAACTATTTAATCTACTTCTTTGCAGGCCTAGACCATAGACTGGTCATCATCGCCCAGGATTTCCTCCTTCTCGTCCACCTTTGGCCGCTGCCCTTCAGGATCCTGACCAGTTTTAGCAGATACACCAGTCAATTGGGCAAGAGCGGCACACCACCCAGCAAGGTCCCAATATGCTGCATTAGCTGCATCTTCAGATAGTTTGATCTTGGCTTCCCAAACGGCTATAGCAGCACTGGCCTTTTCCTCGACAATCACTTCCTCCATCTCCACGATGTGCTCCTCTTCCATTTCGGAATTCTCTTTGCTCAAGAGCTCCACCCTTTTTAGGAGGTCCTTATTAGTTTCTTTCCACATTTTCTCTTGCTCTTTGAAGGCTTGCTCGACTCTTTCAGCATGAATCTTCAACTCAGCAGAGACACGGTCAGACACTTGAAACAAGAAAGATGTAAGAGGTAGAGAAGGGTAAATATATAAAGAGAATGAGGATATTTATTCTTACAACATGAGAAAAGGAAACCAAATTTATAGTGCATCTTCCAGCCCAAGATTCTCCAAGCTCAATTCAATGGAACCCACATTCTTTCTTTTCTTAGTTCTTGGAGTTTTCACGGTTAGTTCTATGGGGGCTCTCATGATGGGGGGGGGGGAGTCTTCTCTTTATTCATCGTCAATTGACCACTGGACATTGTTGTATCCAAGTCAGCAAGGGTAAAATAGGCGCAGGAACGGGTACTTTTGGATCCTAGACAAAATAATAAGAAGTCAGGACCCCTCATACGATAGAGAAGGAGAATTTACGATCCTTAAATTTCAAAATTGAAACAGTTGTAGATAATCTCTCTTGAAGATTGGATTGGCTAAGCTTGAATGAACTCTCTAATTTAGTCAAAGCGGAAAAGATTTGGATCTTGTTCTCTGTATCTTCAGAGGGAGGAACCAAAATGTCAAACTTAAAGGCTTCAAAACGTAAAAAAAGATAATAAAAGTGAATGCCAAGATCCTTATTATAGAAACACGAAGTCCTACCCTTTTTAACCCATGATTAAGGTAATAGATTCCCATCAGGAATGGAGTCATGTCTTAGGAAGAAATATTTCCCTTTCCAAGCACCATTATTGTGCTTGGACTTTAACACAAGGATAAACATATCGGCTTTGACCTTCAATAGAAAGCAGGAATTCCCAAAAGTTGTAAGATCGTAATCATAGGTAGCTCATTTAGACCGACGGAAAGATCCCTGGAACGATTCAAGTGATCGATCCAATATAGGATCATCCAAATCATTGGCATGGCTTGGATATACGAGATCTTTATGATCTCAAAAAATTCTGAAACGATTCCAAAGAAAGGATAAGAAAGCCCTACGGTGAAAGGATACTCTGGGAGACAAACCCAAGTAGAAGAAACGTAATCGGGTTGAATCCTAGCATCAAAATCCCTAAATATGATGTCAATAGGAAAGGTTACAAACGACTTCAACATCTCAATATCATCATCAGTGAAGGTGCAAGTTTCCTCGTAAGACAATATCCTATGATCCGCGAGATCATCATCAGGTATGGCAATGATGTTTGCACGAGGTCGAGTTATTTTCCTACCCATGATCGAAACCAAAAAGGAACAAAATGAAAAGGAAAGAAGAAAAGTACATTCGAATGATATTCGATGAATGCCAAGAGTAGGGGGTAAAAGAGTAAGGAAAAACTGAATTGCAAGGTGTTCTATTTATAAAAAAAAAAATTATGGAGAGGTAAAAGGTTGATGTGACCTACTCCAGCGGCTAGAATTCTAACCGTTAGGATTTAAAAATTATCTTATTCGTTAACATTTTACAATCTTATCTCTTTTTACTAAATTATACCTTTAAATATTGGCAACTTACTCCAAAATATTTCATAAGAATAATTTGGGGGCAATTGTTAAGGCCGGGATCCTGGAATTACATTCAGGATCCTCAAACCTCAGGATCCTCATTGTTATCATTTATTATCCTAACATTTAAACGGTTATATGCTTTGTTATTTTTCTTACATGTGCAGAAATAGTCAGCTAAAGACTTATTCTCAACGAATAGTCGTCGTGCCATACAAAAGACCTGGAAGACCAAGTCAAGTAACGTCTATAAGTTGATATCAGAGGATCCCGTAATTGTCGGACTTCTTGTTATTAGCTTTAGACTATAAAAAAACACTTGTATTCATCACACTACACACGACACTTAGGAGAACTACGATACTTGTACTTGATTTTCATACATACATCTCTGTAATCATCATTTTCAATCAATGAAACTATCAAGTAAGGTGATCATTGTCAACTCCTAAGGTTTTATGTCGGAGATCCTAACAAGGATCAAGGGCTTTCCTTGTAAATCACTCACGTCACTTTGATCACCAATTCGTATTCATTCTACCCTAAACATCACAGCCTCTCATATAGTTTGGTTGATTTTTTATTGTTCATTTTTTAACCAAAACAATGATGTTCCAATAGTTGATGATTTGGTTCTTGTTGTTAATGATATTCCAATAGAAGAGGAAGCAATTGAGGTCCCAATGAAAGAAGAAATTATTAATGAGGTTCCTTTAGTGAATGAGGCTGATGTCATTATGGTGATAGAATCAGAAACAATTGATGTTCCAGTGAAGGTTGTCCAAGAGCTAAAAGAGAGTCTTGATGAAGTTGGAGATGCAATTGATCAAATTATTGGTTGTGGAGATGCATCATATATATCTGATGTTCCATTGGTGAATGATGGTGGTGCAGAACCTAAATTTACTAAAGGAAATGCATCATATGTTCTCCCAAACATAATCAACATAAGTGTAGAAGAAATAACAAATTTACTTGAAGCAGGATACCCCAAGGCTGAAATAGAAAGCACGAGGGTGCAAATTAAACCTGATAACACTTTACCAGTTAAGATGTTAATTTGTTAACCTTTTAATTTTTTTATTTTATATTTTTTCCCTTTATATATGTTTGTTATTGTTTGCATCAGGAGTTAAATGAGGAGGAGCATGTTGTTGATGAAGGTGAAGGTGACTTTCTTAATGACGTTCTAAATGATGAAGGTGAATGTGTTCTAAATAAAGGTGATGATGGAGGTGTTGTTCTTGTAGAAGGTGAAGCTGATGTTGTGATTGAAGGTGAAAGTGGTATGCTTGATGTTGAAGGTGATGTTGTAATTGAAGGTGAAGGTAATGTTCTAAATGATGGTAATGAGGCTGATGATGATAGTAATGAGGCTAATGATGAAGGCCATCTTATATTGCCTAAGTTAAGGAAAAGAAAGTCATCTATGAGGATCACTAAACTAAAGCTTAAAAATGCAGTTTTTAACAAAGATGGGGGTAGTTTGACATGTTCAAATTCAGTGAATTTAGAGTTGTTAGGTAGGGCTAATGTGGATTTAGTTAGGGTTGGTATACTTGGGTGTTTATAAAGGAAGCCATTTTCAGTATATTTTATATATCTTACTTTATACACCCATTAAGTGCACCTTTCATCCAGTTGTTCTCATGTACTTTTGGGGTTGCCTTTTTAGGATATATTTCAGGAATTTTGGTATAAATGGATGGATGGTACATGGTAGTTGATATTTTGTTATTTAATGTTTTATAATGGACCATAGATGATGTAATCACCCCCCCCCCCTTTATGGTATGTTATCTTTACATTATGGTATGTTTGTTATGTTTATATTATGGATCATTTGCCTTTATCATTTAAATATTATACTTTGCATTTCACCATTTGCATTTACATTTAACCAATTTCAGCATTGTACTTTGCCATTAGAGTAATCAGCTCTACCATTTGTTAATACATTTGACCATTTTCAACATTGTACTTTACCATTAAAGTAATCAACTATACCATTTGTTAATACATTTAACCAATTTCAGCATTGCACTTTACCATTAGGGTAATCAACTATACCATTTGTTAATACATTTAACCAATTTTAGCATTGTACTTTACCATCAGATTAATCAACTATACCATAAACATAAATATTTCACAAATAACTTCTACAAGTAATAGCTTCATAACAAAACAACAGTTACATACGTATAAGCACTTTTACATAGTCAATCCAAACATTCCCAAATGATTTACATCTTCAAAACCACTATTGTCAACATGGCAAAAATAAGAACTAACATCCCTACAATTAATTCTAGCAACATCTTCATATGTCCCTACCCTTACTCTGTGTGAGATGGGTCATAATCATATGACCATCTTCTTCATTGTACAATTTGAGAAAACCACAACCCTCTCCTTCCAGCTAGAAAAAAAAATAGTTGGGATACTCAAGAAATTTAAAAACCAGGGTAAATTGTTTATCTGGTACCTTACACACATCTCCACAATCACCTCTAACTACTCTTTGGTTTCTCGATCTTGAACCGCCTTAGAAGCTCGATTTGGCAGAAGAAGTTGATTTTTACACACACACACAGACGGAGAAAGAGAGAAGATGGGTGTTAATTTGGGATCGATGTTAACAGATGTGTGTTAGGGGTTAAATTGGGATAGAGGTAACCAATGTATTAAAATGGAAACCGGTGAAAAGCATTAAATGAAACAAAAGTGCCAAATATAAGGCATCTATGTAAAAAAACAACTTTGGACATAATGTAGTTTTTTGTACAAAATTATGGGTTTTATGTCGATAACCCAATATTTTATTGGCATAGCAAGAATAAAAGAACCATTTATATTATTTTGAGGTTTTTTTTTATAAACTATGTATATTGATCTCAAGAAATCAAATATATTTTTAATTTATCTGAATATATATTCTTTTACTTATTGTTCTTTTTTATTGTTCATGTCATTATTTTATACGAGTAAAAAATAGATACAAATAAAAATAAAATAAAGTTCAAATTAGAACCTAGCTAAATGCTAAAATCAATTTAAGATGAGATTTTTTTTCTACACAACATTAAAAAAAATAACACAACAAAAATCATGTTATAGAGTGTCTAAGAGGTTCAAAAGAATGTTTTTTGTTTTGCAATTTTTCCCGGCCATTCTCTTAGATGTTTGAAAAGGCTTTTAATGATTTTTTTGTTTTAATTGTATATGGAGATTCGTTATCTGCCTATGAAAAAAATGGAACCAATTAGACGTAACATAGCATGGTTTTGGGTGTTTTTTTTAAATATTATGTTGAACAAAATTCTCAAGTTCCTAGTGTTTTTTGGTTCTCCCTATAACTAAAGTATATATATATATATATATATATATATATATATATATATATATATATATATATATATATATATATATATATATATATATATATATAGGTTTTAAAAAGATCGTCATGACTCCAAAGCTAGCTTTACTGAAACACCGGCTTAACTCATATATGTGTATAAAATAGAATAATAATTGAAAATACATATAAAAATATTAATTATATATAAAATTGTCGCCTTAGGTCACTCCTTACAAACAACACGGTTCGCCAAGACTTGGAAAAACTTGAGACTTGACATTACCGCTAAGTCACGTCTTACGTTATTTAGAACCTTATATATATATATATATATATATATATATATATATATATATATATATATATATATATATATATATATATATATATATATATATTGATTTTGAAACCATGTGCAAATAAAATATAAGTCCCTAAAATTTGGGATTACCGATGAATTACGGCATATTTACGATAGAATAGCAACATATGACATGGATTGCGACAATTGCCACAGATAGTGACAAATATGTCATGAATAGTGACAGATTAATAACGGATTAACTTGTATTCAAAACAAAATTTTATTCAAATAAGAAAAAAACAAATCCTAAATTAGTTGCAACCTTGTAGGAAGAAAAATTAAAGACAACATCAAAAAGTGATTTTCGAGTCTTATATTATGGGCGTGTTCACCAATGAGCGTTTGAGAGCTTGTAACTTCTAGCATTTGACAAAACACTCCGTTTTGAACAGAAAGTCTTGTTTGGCACTATAAGTTTCTAGCGTTTAGTTTAAACAAAACGTTCTAAATCCAAATGCTACTTCATGTAGTGTTTAACAAAACGCTGCAAACTACAAACTACCCGCTACAAGCTATTCACTACCAACTAATTTTGCCGAACACCGTGGTTGTGGATACCCAAACCGGACTTTTTAAACTAAGAAGTGTTCCAAACGACTATATAGCAATTTTCTTGGCTAAAAGTGAATCTTTTATCCATCTATTCTGAATATATACAATATGTATGCAATGGGAGTATGCATTTAATTGAAGTTGTTGGAGTTTAACCTTTTTGTAAAATATATATATATATATATATATATATATATATATATATATATATATATATATATATATATATATATATATATATATATATATATATATGTCATGGAGCTCCAGAATCTGAACAACATATTTTTTTGAAGTGTCCGGTTTCAATGGATGTTTAGCAGCTTATCTGCAAATGGTGGCGGCTGCTGAATTATCCTCTTACTTCAATCCGTGACTTGTTACAATGTAAAGAAAATATGGTGGGGCATCAAAGGCTAGCAAGGATTCATGAAGCTATAATACTAACTTTTATCTAGGTGATCTGGAAGTATCGTAATTTAAAGGCTCACTCGCCAACCCCAATTTCTAAATCACAATCGGCGCTGGCTTACAAGGTAAAATCACTCTCGATCCTATGGATCAATGCTAGAAAGAGGAAAGGGCGTAATCTAAGGTGGTTTGAATGGTGTTGTGATCCGATTCTAGAGTGTTTTGCATGCTCTAAATTTTGATTTTGTTGTTTGTTTTTTCTTGTTCTTTCTTTTCCTCTTATGTTTGTACTTCTAGCCTCTAGCTAGCTTTTCTTTTAATGTCAGTTTGCCGTTTAAAAAATAAATAAATAAAAATAAAAAATAAAATCAGATTAAATGATAAACTGGTTTTTGTCAAGATTTGATTTTAATCCGGTTTGATCGGCTAGAAATTCTCCACTCAAAATCCGATTTGAAACCGATTCAGTTTAAGCAAACCGGTTCAACCTCAAATCCGATCCATTTTAAACCCGAGTGGTTTGATTTATAAACTGATTTTGTGATGCTCAGTTGATTATGCGTATTCGGAGTATCATTTTATTAACAAATATTCGAATAGAAATGTTGGAAATCTCAAAAGAAAGCAAATGGGCTGTAAGATAAAAATGTGATGGCTTCGTGTTTTTGTATATTGAAAAAACTATGCGAATCAATCCTCATTAATGAGTTACTGTCTCGACATGTCGCATTAGATTAAAAAAATAGCTAAATCAGAGTAAAATATTAGCTAAATCATGCAACATTGATTTCAGATCTTATGCTGAATGATAACTGTCAGTAATTAAAATTTCTTTTTATGAAATAGGTGTCCACATTAAACTCAAACTTCACCCAAATTATGCCGTATCAGAAGTTCCATTTATGTATTTACGATTCAACCAAAATAAGTGGTAATTCAGGGCAACTTCAATGTTTTTTAAATACTTCTTTTTTTTTTGGTCACGTGAGCTAGCCGATAATACATGTTGACATAAAGGCTATATTTGACGGTATTAACTGAAAAATAGTTAATATGTGAAAAACTAATTGTTAAATTAAGTGCTAATTGATAACTTAAAAACTAATTGATAAGAAATGATGTTTGGCAAACTAGTTGAAAGATAAAATATGACATAAAATAAAATTTAAAAGAATGTGTTTTTATAATTAATTAAGAGGTATATTTGAAAAAAAATTTAAAAACTCACAAAAATCTAGTCTAAGTAATTTTTTAAAAAACTAGCTTATAAGTTAATTTATAAACTATTTTATGACTTGCCAACATGACTGTTTAAAAAAGCTTAAAAAATAAGTTGGCTTGTCAACTGGCCGTGACGCGCAAAACATAGTCAAACTCTTATCAATAATTAGTTTTAATAATAATTTTTTAATAAAGCTTCTACAAATTCAAAATAGCCATAAAATCTTGAACACAAAGAATAACCAATGAATCCCAATTAGGGTCCGATTTATTATAGGTCCAAAGCTATACCTCAAATCGTATAGTGCGGGGAGGTGACTCAATAAAGAATCATATCCACGAACACCACACCCTATATACACACATACACATACTAAAAATATATATATTAAAATTTATGGATTTGAATTCTCTATAAAAAGAGGAATATTGGTATAAAATATTTTTTAAAAAAATAAGGTCAATGAAAAGTGATAATTTCTAGGGTTTTGAAGAGTGAATGGAAAATAAGTTGGCGTTCAGGTGTACAAATAAAATTGTAAAGTGAATGGTTGGTATACCTTATGATCAAGTGTCAAATATAGCTTTCTATGACAACAAAAAAACTACTTATAGTAACAAATAACATAATTAAGAATTCGAATTGAATTAGGAAGGTATATCCTAACAAAATTTATAGTAATCTGCAAAAATTCAAATAATACTAAAAAATAAACACAAATGCAATTCACGGCCCCTTATCAATCCTTATGTAACGTCCCATTTTTACAACAAAAATTTTTCATTTTATTTAAGTAAAGCTTCCCATTTATAAATCCATTTTGAAGAAAATTGTTTATTCCAAATACATTTATTAAAAATCAGAGTAATATTAAAGCGCGAAATCTTCTTTGTTGCTGATGAATGTGTACAGTCACGCCTTCGCGTTCCCATGACAACGGATGATACCTGAAATAATAAAGAACTGAGTAAATTTCCCCCAAAATACCACATACGATAAACATACAAGCAAGCATCAGGTTCATTCAACCATCTGGCTGGAATACGCAAGGTGTGTTGGCCTACCACCTCAACCCAACCGCTCCTCCTGAGCCTCCGTGCCTTCATATTACAGTCGGCCCCGCACCGGGTATGTTGGCCTACAGTACAAAACAGGACACCTCAACCCACTACCACCATATGTCGACATATAAACAATCAAGGATCAAGTTGGCACATAATACATGCAAAAATTAATCATACAGCTCACTACCGCCTACTAGTCCTCTCACAACATACAATTCCACTACCAGCTAACCTCCATGAAATGTGTAACCATAAGTAACCGAAGGTGAGATAACCACCCGAATAGTTGATCCGACTCTACATCCACAACCAAACAAGGAACATGCAACAAATCCTAGATTAAGAGTTCTCACGCTATCCTACATTACCACATACAGTCCCTAAGGCACTCCACTAGATGATAACCAACAAATAAAGATAGACATACACATCTACTGATCACAACCGCATAGCAACATCCTAAATACCAAGATATAGATCTATCACTACAACATAGCAACGTACTAACTATCAGGATACAAATCTAACAGGTCACTACAACATGCCAACATACCAACTACCAGGATACAGATCTAACAGGTCACTACAACATAGCAACATACTAAATACCAACAATCTAAGGAATGCATAACCGTATCTACTCAGAGATGACATAGACACCCGGACTGGTGATACTACTCTGGAACCACAACCAAACAACCAACAGGTAAAAGAGCCAAGATCAAGAGTCCTCAATCTATCCTACATGACTATATATGTAACAACGTAATTTTTCAACCAAAATTTTCATTTTTAACACAATAAAATTACGTATCATAATTCTCAAAACACATATTCTCAAGTTTCAATAAAAGAAAACACAATCCTAGAATCATAAAAACAAATCTCCTGCCAGTGTGTACAATCATGTTGGTGCATTGTCGCGATCCTTGGAACTACCTGAAACACATAACACATAACACGGTTAGTGAGTTCCCCAAAATACCACACACGGCACAGTAGCCACTCGAGGCTATAATTCAATTGGACCCTCTGGCCAACGTGTCTCAGTGGGACCCTCTGGTCCCACAACTCATATGGACCCTCCGGTCCCTTAACTCAGCATCACAATATAATACACATAAAGCATAACACAAGTAAATAGCAGGATATCTCATTACACAGTTCATGCACATAAGACCCTCTGGTCACACATAACTGCCACTCAAGGTAAAGTATAGTGAGAAGACTCACCTCGTAAGCTAGTGAATGAAAATCTCGCAATCGGGATCGTGATCTCTACTCCCGGGTCTAGCTCCCGCCTAATACATAATAATTATCCCTAATTAATTTTGTCCCTCAAGAAGCTAGACTAATCCTCTACACTCACAGAAGGGTAAAAGACCATTTTACCCCTCCAATGCTCAATAGCCCTCAATCTTGACCAAACCCTAAAAGTCAACAGCGGGAGTACGTGGCGCGTACCAGATCTGTACGCGGGGCATAACCCACGGCTAACCAGAAACGGGGAACTCGACCCCCTACGATGTGCGTACTGGGATTACGCCCGACGTAAGTCCCAGTTTCACACTTCTCGTGGTTTTTAGTTAGAATCGGCTAGGAAAAAGGCTCAAATCTCAGATCTAGCTACTCTAATGCCTCTTAATCCATAAAGTCAGTGACTTTATGCCTTTGCATGGCTGTAAAAGTCACTAACTCCCAAATCATGCCATTTCCTTCCTTAAAGGACTCATAACTCATGCATGGACAACTATTAATGACCAAGATTAGATTTTTATGGCTCAACTACACAAAATAAGCCAACATGGGACAGATCTCGGGTTCTAGGGGCTTATCAACTCATAAAGCCATCAACTTTGGGGACAAAAACCCTAAAACACCCCACACATGAACACAACAAAAGTGTAGGAAAACTTGAAGCTTTTTACCTCTGAATGAAGCCTCTCCCACTACTAAGCTCAGATCCAAGAGCTTGGGCTCTAACTCCTTCTTCTCCAAAGCTTCCTTTCCACTCCAAAAGTTCAAGAACACACCCACAAGCTCTCAAAGGCACTCTCTTGCTACAAGAATGAGATTTAGGGTATTGGGGAGGTTAAGTCTCTAGAAATGGTGGCCACAAGGAGGCCATAACACTCTTTAAATAGGGGACACCCTAAATATTAGGGTTACAAGTTGGGCCTGGTACGCCCGACCTACTAGGCAGCCCTCCGCGACCAAGCATGTGCACGAGTACGCTGAGCGTACTCTCCAGTACACCCCGCGTACTCGTCTAACACCCTTTTTTCTTATCAAGCACCAATATAGACAATTGCTTCAAAGATAAGGGCTCACAAGGTATATCTGGGTTTTTGGATGTTACAATATACAGTCCTTATGGCATCCTTCTACTAAAGATAACCAAAAATAGTGTGCCGACATTGGTGCCTTTGACCTACGGGTACAATGAGGTGAAACTCACCTGAATCGAAGAACTTGAAAGATTGTGATATGATCCCTTTTGTAATGCTGGCTCCCACGAAATCCACTAACACCGAAACCAGATAAAATCTTAATCAAAGGCCCAAAATCCTCAAGTTTGACCCATGGTCAAACTTGGTCAAAAATTAACTAGTCAATAGAAGTAAAAAAAGTCAAAGACCAAGGTAGTTGACTACGCCCAGTGTACGCAGCCTGACCCCACTCCTTCATTAATCACTTAATCCCATAAGGACTTTTCACCCAATCTCAGATCTAGACTCAAAACATTGTCTTAAGTCATAAAGTTTCCACCTTTATGACTTTCCATGGCTAGGGAAGGTCCAAAAGCTAAAACACTACCTTATTAACCATTAAGACATCACAACTCTTGCATGCAAGGGATAAAAGGACCAAGATAATATTTTTGTGGTTCCTAATAGCTTCATAATGGATGAAGTTTCCAACTTTATCCATTAGAATGACCCAAACAAAAAAGATATAGTCTTTAAGTCTCAAAGGGACCAAAAATGCATCTTTTTCAACTTAATCCATTAAGTCCAAGTCTCCAACCTTCAGATATGAATCAATATGATGTTTAGATGGATAAGGTTTCAAACGTTATCCATAACAAGGTCACAAACTGTAACGTCCCAAAAATAAGACCCAAAAATTTCATTTTTAAATTAAATAAATGATAATCCAAAACATTGTCATAAAACCAAAATGGATCAAAGTGTATCACTACATCGAACCAAGAGTACCTAAAACATAAACTGAAAACTGTAAGCTGAAAGCTAAGTGAGTTCCCCAAAATACCACATACCATACATAATAAACACATAATGGTCCCCCGCTCTTCATCGAGCCTCGCCCGACATCGAGTCCCACCCACCCTTGGGCCTCACCCGACATCGAGCCCTGCTTGGTTTACAGATCTGTCAATCACCAGGCCCCGTCTGACATCGGTCCCCGCTCGGTACATATATAAACTTATAAACATGTGAAAATAGGAACACATGCAATAATCACAAAGACAATAGCATACAATACACTCACCGGACCCCGCCTAACATCGAACCCATGCTCGGTATACATACCAACGCATAACAAATGCAAGAGTAACACAGACATCTAGCATCCTAACATAATAAACAATGGGCCGACATTGGTGCCTTCGACCTGCTAAACATAATGAGGAAACTCACCTCAGACTGTTGAATCACACAGATAAATCTCTGGCTACTGGTTGGACAGCCACGCGCTATCAATACCAATAACATCTAATTAATAATTGGATTCCAAATCTATAACCAACAGTCTAATCAATTGGGCCTAAGACCATGGCCTAATTCAACTACTGTAAAGGCCCACATTCTATTTGATAACCCAAAGCCCAAATATGGCCCAATCTTCCAAATTAGGCCCAAACCCATCATGGGCCTAAAATCCAAAGAGTCCAAGACACTAAACACAAGCCCAAATCAGAAGTCTAATGGCCCAACAAGGCCCAGTTGAAGAAAACCCAAGCTATTGCCCAAACCGAGAATGCAATCCCAAAAGCCCATTTGCTGAGTACGCAGGGTGCACTCAGCTTGTACGCTTAGCGTACACCCTCTAGGGCTAGTACGCGCAGCGTACTCCCCAGTTGGCTACCCCACTCCATTAAGCACTTAATCCATTGAGACTTCAAGCCAAACTCTCAGATTTGATTCTATAAGACCACTTATCTTGTAAAGTTTGTAACTTTACACACATGCATGTCTTAATGGGGCTCAAGAGCTCAAAAATTACTTAACATAGGTCTTAATACATGCATGCACCTCAAAACATCCATAAAGTTGCATTTTTATGAACAAGGGGACCAAAAGAAGCCTAAATCTAACACCAAAATTTTTGTAGTGAGTCAAGAAGCTCATCAATCACTCCAAGGACTCAAAAAGCATAAAATAACAATGTAACTAGATCTAGCATCATGGATCATCAAGATGTGAGCTTTTTACCTCAAAAAGCTTGCAAATGAAGAGCTAATCCCAGATCTTCAAGCTCAAGACACCTCTCCAAATGGTCCTCTTCTTCTTCACCTTCACAAACCACCAACAAACACTCTTTAAGGTTCAAAACTCACAAGAACACACTTGGGTTTCGATTTCTGGATAAAGGAAGGTGGAGGCTGGCTAAACATGACCAAATGAGGCTATCATAAGTCTTAAATAGGGTGCAAACCCTAAAAATTAGGGTTTCACTCAGGCTTACATACACCATGCATACTACACGTACACTCAACGTATGTGGATGGGATCCGCGATCACTATATCAGGCTTGTACGATAAGCGTACCACCTAGTACGCCCCGGTTACAAGCTTAAGGACCAAATTGCAAAGTTTTTAGATAAGAAGGGTTAAATACAAAACTTACCAAACTCGAGTGTTACGCAAACTTTCAAGATCTAAACTTTATGCGGTTAAAGTGACCAAAAGCTCATAACACCCAAAACTAGCTAGATCTAACAATTTCATCATCAAGATTCAAACTTTATACCTCCAAAAGAAATATCAAGGTAAACAAGGTTTGGATCTACACGCTCCAATTCAAACAATGTTTCTTCAACGAGTTCCTTCTTCTACAAGGTGCACCAAAAACACTCCAAATCTCTTAAAAACACCTTCTTTTTGCTCACAAGGCTCAAACTAGGGTTAGGGTTTCAAGGAAGGGTGTTGGAGAGGTGGAGCCTGAGAATGGAATGGGTGTGGGGAAGTTAAGGAGCCTAAATAGGGCTCAAACCACGAAAATAAGGGTTGGGCACTGATCGTGTACGTCCACCGTATTTCTGATACACCCAGTGTACTAGGGATGCCCTAGTATGCCCAACATTTGCGGCTAACCCAAAAATCGTCCTAAATTCAAACGGTCGTAAATTCTTCGTTCCACCTCCGTTTTCGACATTCATTATATCCAAGGTAAGGGAGCTCTAGAACCCTATCTAAATATCTTGGAGTAAAAAATTCTCGAGCAAAAATCCATATTTCATGCAAGAACCCGACTTATGACTTTTCCTGTTGTACCCTTTCGGCCCAAAACACAATTTAAAGGTTTAGATCTCATAATCATCATTGCCTCCTTAAAAAAGGTCTAAAAATTACCTTGTTAAGGCCCAAATCCTTTACAGAGTCGATCTCCTGCCCATGTCCCTGAAATAAGAAATGAAAGCAAACAAGATGTTACAATTCTCCCCCATTTAAATTAGATTTCGTCCTCGAAATTAGATATGTCTGCCATTTCATGATGCAACCCTTCACATTAAAGGAGCTAACTGAAAACCCACAGATTTGATCGGCTCTGAACATCCTTGGCCAAACGTCGTCATACTAATCCCGCACATAAGTGAACCATAGTGACGAGAACCAACCGGTCACACACCATACTAGGCCATGCTCCTACTTGGCTTCGAAAATCCTGCTTAGCTATCTACTGACAACCATCAGTCTTACCCTTGACTTAACTGATCCTACCAGGTCTTCAGGCTGTGACTCATATATCCAACCCCAATCAAACAAGAACAGACAAGTAAGCCCTCATCACATCCCTCAACATAGAATCCTAACACCCTTGAGTCTAAAGCACAAGCACGCTCTACATATGATGTCATAACTAAAAATAATACGAATTGGAGGGAAATCCAATAGTTGACGATCATCTTGATGCAAAACTGAAAGATTCAGCAGCTGCCCGGAAGTCTTGAACTTGGAGAAATCCGACTGAGAACTAGGAAGGTATATATAGATCTATATAGGAACATGACAACCCCACATACGTTTGCTAGCTACAATCTTGGCAAGATACCTTGCATATAAGTTACTATTCGACGTCTAATGAAGCGTCGTGATTAGGGGTACATTTATGGTCGTTGCGTCGATTATAGGGGCTCACATTATTGCATTAAAAATTGCCTTAGGGCTTATATTACCATTAGGGATGCTTGGCATGGTATTTAAAATTCTTTAGGATCGTTATAAATCCTTAAAATATAGTAAATTATGGTTAACAAATGATAATCCTAATTAAATTACGTTAGGATCATTAGATAATCTGAAAAGATAGTTATTTAAGATTAATAAAAGATACCCTAAAAGATAGAAGGCTAGGTAAATAAATAAGAAATATTTTCAGAAAAGAAAAGTATTGTTAAAGGAATTTAAAAATAAAAACCCATGCACTCAACAACATTATGTCGACTTTCAAAATTCATGTATTCTCAGGAAGATGAGAGTGGGAGAGTGTCCCCCTAAAACAATATAATCCTTCAAAAATCAATAATAAATAAATGTTCAAAAATATACCTTTGTGTTTGATTGTACCTGTTGCCGAGATCCAACTATCCCTACTTCGCATTGCCCGGTGTTTCCACCAACAGTTGGGCAGGGTGTGACATACTATTACTCGACCTTATTCTACATATTAACCAATTTAAGAAATTTGTGAAATAATTCACGAACGTTGACCTCGTGACATTAGGTTCATTTCCTTTTTGAGTTTCAAAATATTACAATATGTATCGTAGTGCCCTAATGTTAGTTTTATTTTTTATTTTTATTTTTAAATTCACAATATTACACTTGTTTGATTTGAATGAAATGAATTCACCTATAGAAATTGATCAAATAAAATCTTTTATATATATTTGATTGATTAAAAACAATTACAATAGGAGGTACATAAAGGAAACAATAGATAAAAGGCAACAGAAGATAAATATGAAGAATAATATTTTATTTGCAATACCCCCCTCAAGTTGGAGCGCGTAGGTATCGAGCATCCAACTTACCAAGAAGAAACTTAAGCTATTGTGTCCCTAATCCTTTTGTCAGTAAGTCCACACTTTTCATTTTAATGTCAATGTGACGAGGTTGTATTTCTTTAGAATCTTCACTTTCTCGAACAAATTAACAATCCATCTCGACATCACACAACCATCTTATCGCCAACTTGAGAAAGTTCAGGTCGCACTTGACCTTCTGGTCATTTGGAGATGAACATGTGAAGAAACAACCCTCCACATCACACAACCATCTTATCGCCACAATCGGGTCCTTGACCCCATCAAACTCCTGGGGCTTCGTATTGTTGAAGTCTCGGTACTAGAAAGTTCTCTCCTTTAGAACCCCTATGTCGGTAATAATTGTGGTAGCAGCAACAACAACAAACTCAGAAAGTGTAGCATAGCGATCTTCTAATAGCTCAATCACGGTGGTCTTGACCTATCCAAACTACTCCGGAGTAACCTCCCTGATGGCCTCAACCACTTTTGTAGCAATGATCTCACGGATCTCCTCCTGACTCAGACCTACCCTTTCAGTGTTGTCGGCTCCTAATCCTGAACCTCCAATAACCGCCATACTGAAAATATACCAAGAAAAGTTCAGATATCACAACACAGTGCTCAACACACCATGCCCTACTCCCATTAGTTCCTTGGTAGCCTTGAAATTCCTCCTAAATCTCATACGGATTCTATGCTTTCAGTAGTACGGGCCAATAATAACTTCCATACTTATCCGTAGTCGACTCATAATTCATCCCAAGGTCCTAAGTCGTACTACACCACTCCTAGGTGTGCTAACACCGACTTCTCCTACGAGCCAACTAACTTCCTAGGCACTCTTCCTAGGATTATCCTCGCTCTCACACCACCGGTTGCTTTTGTGCATGCTTGTTATATACAATACGAGATCAGATAGACTGTCGAATAATCGACTATGCCCTGAGTCCACATCCAAACAAGGAATAGGAAGTAAGGCCAAGTCGATCATTCTAAGGCTATTCAATCCCGACCATATACAACAAATCAACATACACGTATCAATCACACAATCAAGTAACATATAGCAAGAAACTCCCTATATCATAAGGAAATATTGAACTCAGGCACTTCTATTCAACAGTTTCTAAAAGAACCTTATCCACTAGCATGTTTTTTTTCTAACAATTTATATAACAACAAAATCAAAACTCAGCAAACATAACAAGTATAGGTATTTTGGAAACCATTCTTCCTAAAAAAGCCAAAGTTAAGTCAAGGCCCACGTTCCCAATCCTAAGCGAACAATTAAACAAGAACATACAAGAGACCAAGCGCATGTCCCTAACCTAACCCTTTTTATTATAAATTCCTTTTCAAAAAACATTTTCAAAAACTCTCGGATCCTAGTTTGAGACTGGATTCACACAAGTGTTCCTCCAATTGGCTCAAACCAGGTCTCTGATGCCAACTTATAACGTCCCATTTTCACAACCAAAAATTTTCATTTTATTTAAGTAAAGCTTCTCTTTTATAAATCCATTTTGAAGAACACCCTTTATTCCAAATACATTTATTGAAAATTAGAGTAATATTAAAGCGCGACATCTTCGTTATTGTTGATGAATGTGTACACTTACGGCTTTGCCTTCCCATGAAGACCAATGATACCTAAAACAATAAACAACTGAGTAAGCACAAAGCTTAGTAAGTTTCCCCCAAAATACTCCATACGATAAACATACAAGCAAGCATCAGGTCTAATTAGCCATCAGGATAGAATATCTAGGGTTTGTTAGCCTACCGCCTCAACCCAACCGCTCCTCCTGAGCCTCCATGTCATCGACTTATAGTCGGCCTGCACCGGGTATCTTGGCCTACAACACAAAGCAGGACCGCCTCAACCAACTACTACCATATGTCAACATATAAAAAATTTGGATCAAGTAGGCACATAATATAGGAAAACAACAATCATAAAACTCTCTACCTCTTACAACACACAATCCCACTACCAACTAACCCCCATGAAATGTGAAACCATAAGTAACCAGAGGTGATATAGCCATTCGAACAGATGGTCTTACTCTAGAGCCACAACCAAACAAGGAACATGCAAGAAAGCCTAGATCAAGAGTTCTAAGGCTATCCTACATAACCACATACAGTCCCAAGGGCACTCCACTAGATGATAACCAACAAGTAAAGGTAGACATACACATCTATTGTTCACTACAACATAGCAACATCCTAAATACCATGATACATATCTAACAATACAGCATAGCAACGTACCAACTACCAAGATACGAATCTAACAGGTCACTATAGCATAACAACATACCAACTACCAGGATACAGATCTAATAGGTCACTACAACATAGCAACATAGTAAATACCAACAATCCAAGGAATGCCTAACCATGTATACTCAGAGGTGAGATAGACACCCAGACAGGCGATCCAACTCTAGAACCACAACCAAAAATAGACTAGGTAAAAGAGACAAGATCATGAGTCCTAAGTCTATCCTACATGACTATATACAGTCCCTTTGGCACCCTTGTACTAAAGATAACCAAAACTAGTAGGCCAACATTTTTGCCTTCGACGAGTTGACCCTCAGGTACAATGAGGCGAAACTCACCTGAATCGAAGAATTTGAAGGACTGCGATATGCTCCCTTCTGTACTGATTGCTCCTACAAATCCATTAAAACCAGAACCAGATAAAATCTTAATCAATGCCCAAAATCCTCAAGTTTGACCCAAGGTCAAACTTGGTTAAAAAGTTAACGATCAACGGAGGTCAACAAAAGTCAAAGTCCAAGGCAGTTGAGTACGCCCAGCGTACGCAGCCTGGACCCACTTCTTCATTAAGCACTTAATCTCTTAAGGACATTTCATCCAAACTCAGATCTAGCCTCAAAACATTGTCTTAAGTCATAAAGTTTCCACCTTTATGACTTTCCATGGCTAAGGAAGGTCTAAAAGCTAAAACCCTAACTTATTAATCCATTAAGACATCACAAATCTTGCATGGAAGGGATAGAAGGAACGAGATCACATTTTTATGGTTCCTAATAGCTCCATAATGGATAAAGTTTCAAACTTTATCCATTAGAATGGTCCCAACCAACAAGATCTAGTCTTTAAGCCTCAAAGGGACCAAAAAATGCATCTTTTCTAACTTAATCCATTAAGTCCAAGTCTCCAACCTTCAGATCTTAATCAATATGATGTTTAGATGGATAAAGTTTCCAAATTTATCCACAACAAGATCACAAACTTTCAAGATAACTTCATGCACTTAAAGTGACCAAAATCTCATAACACCTAAAACTAGCTAGATCTAACAATTTCATGATTCAAACTTTATACCTCCACAAGAAAAATCAAGGTGAATAAGGTCTGGATCTACAAGCTCCAATGCAAAAAAAGCTTCTTCAATGAGTTCCTTCTTCTCCAAGGTTCACCAAGAACACTCCAAAGCACTTAAAAACACCTTTTTTGCTCACAAGGCTCAAACTAGGGTTAGGGTTTCAAGGGATGGTGTTGGAGAGGTGGAGGCTGAGAATGGAATGGGTTTGGGAAAGTTAAGGAGCCTAAATAGGGATAAAACCATAAAAATAGGGTTTGGGCACTGATCGCGTACGCCCAACGTACTTATGGTAAACCCAGTGTACTAGCGACACCCTAGTAACCCTAACGTACTACTTGTACGCCCAACGTGTGCAACTAACCCAAAAATCTACCTAACTTCAAACGATCCTAATTTATTCATTCCAACTAAATATCTTTGACTAAAAACTTCTCAAACAAAAATACATATTTCATGCAAGAACTCGGATCATGACTTTTCCCGTACTACCTTTCGGCCTAAAACACAATTCAAAGGTTTAGATCCCAAAACCATCATTACTCCTTAAAAAAAGGTCTAAACATTAACTCCTTATGGCCCAAAGCCTTTACACAATTGACTTCCCACCAACGGACCTGAAATAAGAAATGACTGGAAACAAGATGTTACACCTGAATGACTAAAAAACATTGCACATTATAGCAATATACGTTATGCGTGTTGAATTATTTCGAATTGACCATGCGAATTTTGGTTTGTTTTGCCACCAAATTAGTTGCAGCTAATTCTCATAAGAGATTATATGGGATGACATCATTGTTGATAATTTTGTAAATATACATCATCCTCGTTATCATCCCCTCTTGTGACAGACTCGGTCCTGATTACGGTTCATCTTGATGAACTTCAACATACGATGAGAATTACTCAACATTCAACTTGCCCATAATGGACTTTTTCTATCGCTGAGTGCGATGCAAACCCAAAAAAAGTCTAAATATCACAAAAATCTAGATCATCTTGGTATAAATCACGATATTATTTAAACACATTTACATTAACCTTCATAGTAGTGGTTAAGGAGTGTCGATGATTATGATTATACCATTGTCTTTATGCTTGATGGATAACGAGTGTGTATGATAAACTTGAAATACTTGGGCATGTATGTGATTAATTTTGTGTTATCTATGATATATTTTAGTGCTTGATGATTTTGCAATAGTAAAAGCTCGTTGGGCAATGGGTAATGTTGTCAAAAATTAGACTTCGAACGATAACAAAAAATTTCTTGTTGTATGTGGAGTATTTTTGTCGTGTTACATTAAATTTATTGCTGAAAAAGGCTATGAGGTGTTAGTTTTGGCTTGATACATCACCTATTTCAAGGCTTGAGGAATCACATTCTACCTAAAATACCTCATCAAAGTTAGGAAATGCTAAAATAGGGACTTGGATGTGTTGGAAATAGTTGTCTAATTTAATAACTAATTGGTGTAACTTTGGAAATAATAGCAAAGTCATTTTTGGATTGCTTTCGAAAGCAAGAATAGTTAGAAATAGTTTTAGGAGATTGAGATAATAGTTTATTAATTTATTATATGATAATAAATTAATTTTAAACTAGCCAAAAAATAGAATTAATTTGGAATTAATTTTTAGTGTATGGACTGAATGTTAATTGTTCAATAGTTCAACAAAGGGAACATTTTGGAAAGCCTTATGGTGGACAGTTTTGGGAGGATTCCAGAAGTCTTCCAGAAGCTATCCAAGTAGCAGATAAGGCAATGATTTGAATTTGGATTAAATATGACTATTTAATCAATCCAAATAAGGGTTATCCTGTTACCACCACAACTATATTAACGGGCCTTAGTAGGTTATTATTTTTTCCCTCTCCTCCCTCCTAAAAGGTTGAAAATTTCATGTATTACCTCTCTCCCTCTCTTATCTCTCTCCTTACTTTCTAGGGTTCTTGGTTTTGGGTGTGAAACATGAGCTACTCTACTTTGGGTACTAGTCTTCCAAGAAGCAATAAAGGGCATCAAGAGTTCAAGTCTACAAGTCAATCAAACTTTCTAAAGATTAGTATTCGAATCCCCCCTCTTTTAGCTTCTTATGTTAGCTCTAAATGCGTTGTTATAATAGTAAAACCTTGATCCTAGGTTGCATGTACACTTAGAATAATTTTTGAATGCTTATGTTGCCATGATCTAGTGTATAGTTGCATAGAAAACCCAACATGATGACCCTTTATTTTAGTTCATTGAAGGCAATGGTTGCTTCCTTGGTCCATAGAAACCAACCTCCCTTCATGAAATCAGTAATAAGGGTGATAATGTTATTAAAGTTCTGGATGAGAAGCCGGTAAAAGATGCCAACCTATGAAAACTATGGATGTCATGGATTATCATATGTGTTGGCCATCTTGTAATTGTCTGTACTTTTGTATTATCCATTTGTATCCTTTCTCCTGATACCACATATTCAACAAAGATTACTTCCCCCACAAATAAGTGACACTTTTCCCCATTATATTATAATTTATGTTCCCAACATACAATAAAACTTGAAGAAAGTGCAACAAGGTGTTGTTATGTGCTTCTACTAAAAATAAGAGTATCATCAAAATAAAAAACAAGAAAACAACTGATGAAGGGTTTAAAATCTTATTCATCAATCACATAAAGATGCTCGGCGCATTAGACAAACTAAAAAGAATGGCCTTAAATTCATATAACTCATCTCTAATCCTAAAAGTTATCTTCCACTCCTCCTCATATCTCATTCAAATGTGATGATACCCTCTATGAAAATCAATCTTTGAGAAAATGGTCACCCCATAAAAGTGATCAAGTTAATTGTAACACCCCATCTCTTTTATCCATATTTGGACATCTTGAAGATATGGTAAATCATGTTTCCATTGCAATAATGAACGATAAGAATCAACAAGATCCGTTGTCCAAAAAAAATCTTACACATCTAATAGGGGTGTGAAAAACCCAACCCGAAAACCAAAAAACAAAAAAAAAATCGACAAAACCGAAACCAAAAACAGAAACTGAAGCAGAAACCAATGGCTTGGGTTTGAGTTTTTCAAAACTGAAAACTTCGATTTAGGTTAGGTTTTAGAAAAGGTAAAACCAAAAAAAATCGAACCAAACTGACTATACTAAGTTTTTATAATTAATATATTTTTATACATATATTATATATCAATCATAGTAATGGAATGCAAAAGTAGCCAGTTGGGTGGAATGGTAAGGCGTTGGGCTCTCTAACTGTAGGTTTGGAGTTCGATTCTCACAAGCATCCACCATCTTTAGCTTTTTGGGGTCTCGAGTTTGAGTATCGCCCACTATGTTTCTTGTTTCAGGCTTTCATTATTTTTTATGCTCAATACATGTGATCCCACATCGGTGGCGGGCTAAAACTCAAGCCTCTCTCGAACCTTATATAATATAATACCTTCATTGCTTAACATTATTTGGTTTGAGTTGGATTTAAAACCGATCAAACCAGAAAAAAAACAAAAACCGAGAAACTGAACCCATTGGTTTTGGGTTGGGTTTGGTTCTAAATTTTTGAAAATCGTAAGTCGGTTTTGGGTTTGCCTTTAAGTCAAAATCGATCCAAACTGACCCATTCTAACCCATATTATCTACCGAAATTTCGACGTGGCCTTTAAGCAAACATGATAAAACCATACATGACAAATGTATAAAAATCAGCATAAACAAAAACACCAAGACATACTCAAACTATTACAAAAATACTCATATGGGTGTCACTGATCCAAATCGACCCATGCTTACCCCTAACATCTACCAAAATTTCAACATGACCTTTGAGCAAACATGATAAAACCATACGTGACAAATGTTTAAAAATCAACATAAAAGAAAACACCAAGACATACTCAAACTATTACAAGACGGCCATAAGGGTGTCACGAATCCCAAATAATGATCTCCCTTAATAACAGGAAATAAATATATAGTTTAGGGAGCTATCTATCTTTTGTTTGTCACTTTTATCTACAAAATTCTTGTATGACTTTTATACTTCTAGAAACTTCTATCGATTGCTAATTCAACTTGTCCCTAGAGCAAATGTCATAAAACGAGAATAGATAATACAGTTTGTCTTGTGAGTACATGGGTTTTAAGGCACAAAATAACATACAGAAATATCAATAAGAGTTCTAAACAAAAAAAATACAAGTCAAATCCTAAATATAAAACAATTTTGATCCAAACTCTGCAAGTCCTTTTAAATACGTTAATACTGATTTTTCTATGATTGTATAATGTACCTCGATGTAGAATACATTTCTTCCCTTACTATGCTACTTCACTTCCAAGTCTTAAATTTGTCCAATGCTTGTTCCTGAGGTATTTAACCTTGTTCCAAAACTCTTCCCACATTGGTATAGACAACTACTTCATGAAAGGATGTATCGTTCTAGTATTCCCTCATAATGTCTAGACAATTCCAATATCCATTTCCATACAAAACATTTAAACCAAATTACACATAGTACATAGAATAACCAAGTTAATCTCTCTAGAACCATAAAATCACATGACCACGGAACTAAATGAAGAAACAAAGATCTCACCTGCATATTACCTTAGGAATTAATACATGCTCATTGTGATAAGAAATCCAACTTAATCCATAACCCCTCGGTATTTAAACATGAGATCTACGAAACCCTCATTCTTACATAATGCATACATATTAGAAAGAAAAGAAAACTACATCACAATCCTAATAAGAATGTAAGAGAATCTGGCTTACAAACCATAAAATCCTTAAAGTCTTTTCGAATCTCCCTTCTATTCGATGGACCCTTAGAATCGATAGTTGCAAGTTTTTTGGTACATTGAAATGTCATTTTCATATGTTTCCCGGCCTCTTTTTACAGTATAGCATTGACATTATAAGAAGCATGTATCTCTTTCCTCACATCTCCTTTGGCACACATATTATTTTGTTGGTTCCATTCAAACATGTTATCAAAGAATAGAGTTTGTAATTATCAACCCAAAAAAAACATAAGTTGTTCTTAGAAGTATACAAGTTATCTAATTTTATATGTCTAACGAAGCCAAATGTCTTACGTAGCTTTGATCGCCCATTTGATATCAAAACACCTGCCACAATACAAAATTTTGCACAATGATCTATCAATTCATGAGTTCGACGTTGGGAATTTTGTAACATAAAAATTATAAGAGACTCTTTAGAGGTCCGATGTATTGGAATTAATAACCCTTGGACCTAAATGATTAAGAACTCATTTCCTACAACCATTTTCATTTTTTCTAGTATCAACATATACCCTTCGCCTTCACATATCATCACTCGATCAATTAAAACAACAAAAAGATTACATTTTATTGCATATTGGCCAATATCTTATTTCTGCCATCAAAACCAAATATGAGGAAAACCAAGATAATTCCAATCAATAAAACAACAACAAGATTACATTTTATTTGGTTCCTCCGGTCAAATTGAAAAATGAGAACCACACAATTGAATAATCCTTAAACAAGGCATAACGCAGCGATCAGATACCTAGTCCAAGATCTAGTATTGGAAGAGAATTTGTTAAAATGTCCATGTTGACTACCTTTTTTATTGCATATTGGCCAATATCTTATTTCGAGATAAAATGTTTGCTTTTTGTACGACCATCGTATTAACAATTTTATCTAGATTCTATCATGATTTGATCATAACTAAACCTCAAATTTAAATCGATTACGAATCCTAGTCGTATCTTCAACAAGGAGATGCAAATTTTTAAGGGGTATTGCACATTTTAAACATATGTTTATTTATATATTGTCTATTCGTTGAATCACACACTAAGGTGCCACTTCTTCCATGTACTATGTGACAACCCTAAGAAATTCCGTCACTAGTCACCGTTAGTAAATAATAGGAAAATAAATGTAATAGAAAACAATGTAATATTCGATTTTTAAGATAAAAAGAATTAGATATGCTGTTACATTTATTTTCTAAAGATCGTCCATTAGGCTCAAAAAACTTGCGATAAAAAAGATGTGACATTTTCCGATTCGGTTAACATACTTGGATACTACTCGTTAACATGATCTCAATGATATAAGATAACTAAAAATCTGACTCCGAAGGAGAGAGTTATGGATTTTATAAAAATAAAAATCAACTACGTTGTTAAAATTAATTACGTCAAAACGGTACTTAAAGATTGGTTGAGTTTTGACTAAAAGTTCAAAAAGGAGTTTCGTAGTACTCCTCGGGATATAAACTTTATGAAAAAAAATTTTGAAAACAGGATCCATATGAATAAGTACTGATTTTTATAAAATCACTAATCTTTACCCCCGTTGGGCTTGAAAATGAAAGTCAAAACCGGCCAAAACAACCAAAAGGAAAGTTGTAGTACTCGTTGAGATCGTCACATAGATATAGAGAGAGTCTAGATTAGAGCACACATGAGGGGGGTAATTATTTTTGAAAAATATTTACTTGCGCTTCGAGTGCGTGTTATCGCACACCGCATACCTGACATCGGATTCGAACAGATTGCGAGTGACGTGGTTAAGTAGGGTGGGGACACATGGCAACTTCCTGTGGAGCCACGATGTTCAAATGCACGCCGCGTATAGGAAAGGCGCGATGCATACCCCCAAAACTCGACTATAAATAGAGGGTTATGCCATTCAGTCCAGTACACCTTCAAAACACTCCTCTCTCTCTCTATATATATATCTCTTTCTAGTTTGTGTGTTACCTTGTGGATCGGCCCCCGAAGTTTCGAGCTCGTCTCCACCCTACATCAGCGATTTCAAACCCTAGAGTGAGTTCACGACCCATATTTTATTGTTTTAAAATGTTTTCATGGGGAGGGGGGATACATGCTTAACATATGATTTTATGAAAATATTTATTTTATAAATATTAAGTCATTTTACAATAATCTAGATGCCTTAGGATAGTATAACTATAAATACTATGCCTACATTTAAGTTATGATTTGTGTCTAAAGGATATGATGCCCGATAATCTAGGAGTTCATACTAACTAGATGTTATAATGGCCAAATCCCTAAGAAACCTTAAGTACCTAGGAGTTATGCTAGACAAGATTTATCATATGCACTGTACTTAGTGGTTATGCTGCCCAAATATCCTGTTAAAATATCCATAACTATGGTATATATATATATATATATATATATATATATATATATATATATATTAAATACACACACACACACACACACACACACATATATATATATATATATATATATATATATGTTCAAATATTTCTCCCATCTACTGTGTGCTAAAATACACCAATAAGAATTTAGTAAAACTTAGATTATTGTTTAATCAAATAAAGATAAATATGAAATGATTTTTATAATTATATGTGTATTAAATGATATCCATAGTTATAATTCCTTTTTTATGGAAACTAATTAAATACATCATTAATATCAGCAATAATATTCTTTTAGAATGAATTCACATCTAGTTTTTCATGTATGAGTTCGTATTTTGTTTCATGACCCACTCATTTAAAATACAAAAAATTTGTCTATAACATGGAAAATGAGCGTGTATTATAGTATAATGAAAGTTTATTCTAGAAAAATGAGAATATATGCTAACAAAATGAGAGTGTATTCTAATAGAATACACTCTCGTTCTTTATATTCAATGCAACTTTGTTGTGTTTTAAGTGAGTGGGTCTATAAACAAAACACGAACCCATATATGAAAACCTAAATGCGAATTCATTCTGAAAGAATGTTATTGTTGACATTAATGACTAATTTAATTAGTTTCCGTAAAAAAGAAAATTATAATTATGGATATCATTTAATATACATACAATTATGGAAATAATTTAATATCTATCTTTATTTAGTTAAATAATTATTTAATTTTACTAAATTTCTATTGGTGCTTTCTAGCACACAATAAATATAAGAAACACATGAACATAGCCATATATATATATATATATATATATATATATATATATATATATATATATATATATCATTTAATGATATATACCCTGGAGAGGTATATACATAGATAGTGCCATGTGTGTGTGTATGTGTGTGTGTGCGTGCGTGTGTGTATAGGGGTAATTATGATAAAGATAAAAGATAAAATTCTAGGGTTAATGCGTTAGTGAGTTGGTTATTCATCCAAAAGCCTTGATTAAATTCGGCATATCCTCAATACCTATAATCGTTAATCTTGCGAGAGCTAGGAAGGTATGTATAGATCTATAAAGGGCCATGACAACCCCACCTACGATTGCAAGCTACAATCTCAGCGAGATACCTTCCATATAAGTTACTATTCGACGTCTAATGAAGCGTCGTGATTAGGGGTACATTTATGGTCGTTGCGTCGATTATAGGGGCTCACATTAATGCATTAAAAATTGCCTTAGGGCTTATATTACCATTAGGGATGCCTGGCATCGTATTTAAAATGCGTTAGGATGTTATAAATCCTTAAAATATAGTAAATTAAGGTTAACAAAAGATAATCCTAATTAAATTACGTTAGGATCATTAGATAATCTGAAAAGATAGTTATTTAAGATTAATAAAAGATACCCTAAAAGATAGAAGCCTAGGTAAATAAATAAGAAATACTTTCAGAAAAGAAAAGTATTCTTAAAGGAATTTAAAAATAAAAACTCGTGCACTCAACAACGTTATGTTGACTTTCAAAATTCATGTATTCTCAGGAAGATGAGTGTGGAAGAGTGTCACCATAAAACAATGTAATCCTTCAAAAATCAATAATAAATCAATGTTCAAAAATATACCTTTGTGTTTGATTGTACCTGTTGCTGAGATCCAATTATCCCTACGTCGCATTGCCCGGTGTTTCCACCAACGGTTGGGAAGGGTGTGACATACTATTTCTCGACCTTATTCTACATATTAACCAATTTAAGAAATTTGTGAAATAATCCACGAACGTTGACCTCGTGACATTAGGTTCATTGCCTATTTGAGTTTCAAAATATTACAATTTGTATCGTAGTGCCCTAATGTTAGTTTTATTTTTTATTTTTATTTTTAAATTCACAATATTACACTTGTTTGATTTGAATGAAATGAATTCACCTATAGAATTTGATCAAGTAAAATCTTTTATGTATAATTGATTGATTAAAAATGATTACAATAGGAGGTACATAAAGGAAACAATAGATAAGTATAAAAGGAAACAAAAGACAAATATGAAGAATAATATTTTATTTGCAGTACTCCCCCTCAATTTGGAGCGTGTAGGTATCGAGCATCCAACTTACCAAGAAGAAACTTAAGCTGTTGTGTCCCTAATCCTTTTGTCAGCAAGTCCACACTTTTCATTTTAATGTCAACGTGACGAGGTCGTATTTCTTTATAATCTTCACTTTCTCGAACAAATTAACAATCCATCTCCACATGCTTCGTTCATTCATGAAAAAATAGTTTGTTTTCTATGTCGCAGACAACATGATTGTCACATAAAAGAGGGGTCGGTCCAGTGAAATCCACATTTAGTCCCTTTAAGAGCCAACAAACCCATAAGACTTCAATAACCGTGGATTTCATAGACATGTACTCAACCTCTACTGACGAATGAGAAACAGCTAATTGTTTCCCTGTATTCCATGATATAGGGTCTCACCCAGAAAAAGTAGGTATCCAGTTCTTGATTTCCTTTTAAGTAGATACCCTAGCCAATCAGAATCACAATAAGCTGATATGGAACACCCTTCATCTCGTGGGAAAAGAATTCCTCATCCAAGTATGGTTTTAAGGCATCGAAGAACTCTAAAAACAATATTCATATGTGTTTATCTTGGGTCAGCAACAAATTTGCTCAAGACACTGATTGTGTAAGCAATGTCAGGTCTCGTGACATGCAAGTAGAGTAACTTGCCAACTATGCGACGATATTTTATAGCATTGACCTTTGGTTCTTAATTTTTTTTATTGTGAGATTTTGTTAAATGGGGAACGAACTTGGTCTACAACCTTGTTAGACATAGTCTTCAAGTATGTCCAAGGTGTATTTTCTTTGACTTAGAACCAAACCTTCTTAGGTGCAAGAAACTTCAATCCTAACAAATTACTTGAGATTTCTAAGATCCGTTATGCTAAATTTTTTGTTGAAATCCTTCTTCGCTTCTTATATCTTTTGTGTTCCATTTCCCACAATAATTACATCATCAACGTAAATAAGGGTTGCTATAAAACTCTTTCCTTGATGTCGAATAAAAAGAGAGTGCCCGACTTTGGATTTATTGAAGTTAAGCTCAAGGAGAGCATTTGTGAATTTTTTACACCAATTCTGAGAGGATTGCTTCAACACATATAGAGATTTTCTTAATCTGCAAACTGTGGTCTCTCATTCTTTAGGAAAACCTTCAGGAATTCTCATGTATACTTCTTCGTTTAACTTTTCGTGTAAGAAGGAATTGTTCACATGTAGTTGTTGGATGGTACAATCAATCTTTACGGATACAACAAGAAGAGTATGAACGGTGATTAATTTGATAACCAAATAGAAAGTGTCGTGATAATCCACACCTTTCATTTAAGTAAAACCTTTCACGACAAGACGAGCCTTGTACCTTTCAACTTCTCCTTTTGGTTTATACTTCACTTTGTATACCCATTTAGAGTCAATGGTTCGCTTGCCTTCTGGTAACTCTTCTAGGGTCCAAGTAATGTTTTCTTTAAGGGCACAAATCTCCTTTATCATTCCTTATTTCCATCTTTTGTCTTTTACCGCCTCATGAAAATATTTTGGATCATCACTGGAATCGATAGCTGCTAAGAAAGATTTGTAAGTATTTAAAAATTTCTCATAAGAAACATAATTCATTAAAGAATGTACTGTTGAGGAGTTTTTCCTTGGTGGGGTTTATGCAGGATCTACCGATGGAGGGAGTTGGACAACAAAATCTTAAAGGGGTTACGGTTGTGTTATGTTTTGTTTCAGCTGCGTCTTCTTCAGGAACTGGTTCACACTCATTTTCTCGAGTCGGTTCATCTTTAAATATTGGTTCATATGTTTCTGCAACAGGACCTCCATGAGAGGGCTCTGGACCATGTATTTCTTGTTCGTTGTGGGCTTCAGGTAAGTTTACTTCCATACTTCTTTAGTTAGGTTTTTGTAATGGGGTGTATGATCAAGAAAATCCTCCTGGTTTTGGTCATCATCCACTTTGTTGAAAGGAAAATTACTTTCGCAAAATCTTACATCTCTAGACACAACCATTTTTTTGTTCTCTATATCATAAATTTTTTATCCCTTTATTCCTGTAGGATATCCCTAGAAAATATTGGGTTTCCTTTCATTTCAAACTTGTCTCCCTTTTAATCAGTGTTTCTATAGTAAACAAGACACAAAAAAAACGTCATTATATCATAATCGGGTTTCCTCTTGAGAATGACTTCATAAGGAGCTTTATTCGTGATCACCTTTGAAGGCAACCGATAAAGGATATACATAACTGTCAAAACACATTCGCCTTAGTATTGTTGCAGAAGGTTTTCTTTAAACCTTAAGGCTTTGGCAATTTCAAGGAGATTCCTATGTTTTCGTTCTACCACTCCATATTGTTGTAGTGTATAGGGGAAAGTTGTTTTGAGTAGAATTCCTCGTTCATTGTAGAGTTTCAGCATGTCATTGAAAGGAAATTCCCCACCATTGTCACATCTAATTCTTTTAACAGATTTCCCAAAGTGATTCTTATTAATTTTGTGCAAATTGATCAAATGTTTCTTCGCTTCATGCTTGAACGTTAGTAGAAAAACCCAGACGGCTCTAATAAAGTCATCAATGATAGTCAAAAAAACTAACTAGTCCCGATGAAAGAGGGGGTGCGATAGTTACCTTAAATACTACAATGAAACAAATCAAAACAATCACTAGTTTTAATTTCACTATTTGAAAAGGGAAGCCTCGTATGTTTGGATTTGAACAAGAATCACAAGACTTATTGAACGAAAAATTACTAAGAAAATAAATTTTAGTAAGTTTTTCATTGGAAGTGTGACCTAATCATTTGTGCCAAGTGTCAGCAGTTGTCATCATGGCTCTTCTTTCATTTCCAAAAAACTCCCATCTGATATAGACCCTTCCCAAACTCACCCGCACCAATCAATATCCTCTCGTGTAGCTTCTAAACAATACAAAAAATTGGGAAAAGGTTACTACACATTGGAGATCCTTAATTATTCTACTCAAAGATACAATTGAATTTCAGTAAATGTAAGACCCCTTTTATTTTGGTTCAACATAGTAATATGTATTTACCTCTTCCCTCAACAGACATGGCATCTCCATTGGGAATAAGAATGGGTTTT
The DNA here is from genome assembly GCF_051521515.1 of Lactuca serriola. Classification (NCBI taxonomy): domain Eukaryota; kingdom Viridiplantae; phylum Streptophyta; class Magnoliopsida; order Asterales; family Asteraceae; genus Lactuca; species Lactuca serriola. The sequence goes on from NC_136415.1 coordinate 56,366,119, forward strand.
TCAAAGTGATTTCTAGTTTTATTTTCAAGGATGTTGATATTGTGGGTAACGAGTTTGGTCGAACCCGAGTACACTACCCAATCATCATCACGTTCCCTTTTACATGTCATGTAAGCCTTTGGATTTGTGTCATCTTTAATCGTACCTCCCTTTTCTTCAAAATTCTTCAAGAAAGTTTCATATTGGCTAACCTTCAAACCTGGAATCAGAATAGGATTTGTTTCAATGCAAGTTGCCTTTGGTTTCGGATCTTGTCATTTTTGGTTTCCCGACCACCACTCGGGGTATCCTATCCTTTTGAAGCAACCTTCTCGAGAATGTTTATCTTTCTTGCAGAAAGTGTAGTGTTCTGCGACATCACTAGGTTTGGTGTTTGTTGAACCAAGAAGTGACCCTCTGTAGAAGATCAAAAATAAGCTGCTGACCAAAGGTGGGTCAATCCTGAAGTTAGGTGTCATCAGAAGGTTACTTGTTCAGAAGAAGTACCGAAGTTTATAAGGAGTTGACTCTTGTTTTATCTGATAGTGATAGAATTTATTAACTGTTAGTTTGTGATGATTACTAGTTATTAACTAGATTAGTCAATCTTATCAATATCTTTTGTCAGAAAGTAGTTACATATTTACCCTTGGACTGTGTCTATAAAATGGAACCGGTTTGTGGTTCTCCTTATACCTTTTCAACATTCTTGCTAGACAGTCTTCGCTGAAATACATAAGATTGTACTTTGTTTATCATCATGTTTATTTAATTACACTTTTGGTCTTTCATTATTGTTCTTTATATTAGTTGTTAAGTTATATCTTCTGCACTTACTTTCATAGTCATTTAACTTACAACATTTCCTGGTTTTATCAATTGGTATCTGAGACTAGATTGGTTGTTTACTATCCACTTTCATAAGATTATCATTGTAAGAAAACTTGGTGACTTACATTTCTAGAAATCCTAGAAGTATTATTTATATACCATCATCGCTCAAAATCATTTTCAAAATGGCTAACTTACAACTGAAATATGTTGTAAATGTATCAAACAGTCTGGGTTGTTCAAGTAGAGCACCCATATTGATTGCTGACGAGTATGAACAATGCAACGCTAGAATGGGTAACTAATTAAAAACAAATGGAAAAGATGTTTGTCTTTTTGTTGTTGAAGTTCCTTATGTGGTTCCAACACTTCCTCTTGATGACCTCGTTAATGCTCTTTTGGGTGGTGGTAACAACATTGTACGTCAACTAAGAAGAGAATCATGACCTCCAACTCTAGAAGATCTTGCAAAAATTGAAAATGATGAAATCACTTTTACTAAACTTGTATGTTCCCTCCATATCTGTTTGATCACATTAAGTTATGTTAACCTTCTTATGAATTCTGGACATCAACCAAAGCCTTGTTTGAAGGAAAATAAAATGTCAACGATAAGAAGCTCACCTCTGTTCTTAATGAATTTGACAACTTTTGTATCCTTGCTGGTGAAAGTGTTAAATCAACAACTTCTCGTTTTTCTTTATTACTCAACCAAATTACCAGTGCTAATACCATAAAAACAAATCTTGAAATAAATATGAAATTTCTTGATGGTCTTCATGATCGTTGGGTAACTGTTAAAATGATCTTTCCAGGAAACAAAAATATCAAGAAAATGAACCTCATTGAACTCGATGGGGAACTTCAAGCTCAAGAATCAATAGTCGTGCAACAACATTAGAAGAATGGAGGACCTCTCGCTCTTGTTGTTCTGAACCCCCTTGGTTTCAAGCCCAATGAACCATATCCTTCAAAAGAACCTATGGATGAAGAGTTCCAGAATTAATATGCTCTTATGGTTCACAAATTCAACAGGAGATTCCCACATCAGTACCCTCCCAAAACACCTCACTTCACTAGACCAAAAAAATAACCAACATTACTTCCCAAACATTCGTACCACCTCAGCTCAGCCAAAAGATCAACCAAAATAAATACCATCTATTCAAACCATGTCATCAAAAACCCTTCTGATGATGTGAAACCCTCTGGATCTGAGACCAAAAGTGATACATTCATCGGTCATAATTCTAATGGGATCAACCACTTCGCAAGATACTATAAATAGAAAAAGGTGAAGAATATTGCATACAACATGGAAAGAGCCTTTTAAAGTTTCCAACAAAGAAAAATCCTTCTTTGTCTGAGGAAAAAGAACAAGTCTTGTCATCTAGAGATGAAAAGGAAGGATAAGGCTAGCAATGGATGGGAAAGTTGTTCATGATCGAAAAGAATGATGCAGACTGCATCCCTAAGGATCTTTGGTCCTCCAGATCCGAAGATAAGTGAGAAGAAAAAGTTCTCAAGAACTACTGTTTCATGATCACAAACTCCTTAGCCTCTATCTGAAGCATCATCGAGCAGGTACAATTTACGATTTTTTAAAACAATTTATGTCCAAATATCTGCAAGCCTTACTTAGAACAAAGTTTCATGTCTCTTACAAATTCCTTAGAGGCATATCAAAAAGCTAAGGTAGACAAAGACTCGACCTACCAAGAGCCATATCAAATAAGAGAGTGTTTTGAGCATAAGAAGTTAAAAATAGATCGTTTGAAAAATAACTATCCTTAGATAAGGCTAATAGAACCTTAGCTGATAGTCGGCATGTTTTGGCCCTTGAACAAAGGGATGTATTTGTTAAGGATAATTTATGTTTGAGCTTATTAATAGAAAAACTTTTCAAATTAAGCAAAACAAGCATCTCAAAAATAATTTTCAATATCCTTGGTCTAAAGGATGAGGTCTCGATACAAAAAAGCATACACCTTTGGAAGAACTAAAGGAGAACTATGGAAATATTATGAGGGATATTCTGAAATTGGAATATGATGATAAAAGCATTTAAACCATTGATTTTGAAGGAGATCCAGTTTTCAATGAATTTCAAAATGAAAGTTTAGTTCCAAGAACCTTTGTGGTTCCTGCTGAAGTGATTAATAGCATTTCATCCTTGAAAATTCAAAATTACTTCGTAAAAGATCAAGTACCATGCTACACAACCAGTTTAATTCCAAATAACTGTGTTATCAAAGAGATTACTCCAGAAACCTATGGACATGCTTATAATTAATCTATTGAAATTAGAGGAATAATCTAGGCTAGATCTTCGGATAACGAAACTGTGGACGAACAAATTATCATTCCTGATAAGCTAGTTAATCGATAAATTCCACCCTCAGAACCTACTAAAACTTCTAAAACTTCTTCCTTCTCATTTACAAAAATTCTAATTTCTAAACCAAAACATGATGCATACGCTAAACTATAACTTATGTTGATCCTAATTCAAACAATACATGTTCAATCATCCCAATTGTCTTTAGTTCCACAAACCATGTAGAAGGAGAAAGTTCAGGATCTACTAAGGAAGAAATCATCTCTTCCAGTAAAAAAGGATCCCATGAACCTTCGAACATAAGGAAACCCTAGCTAAATTTCTTTGATGTTCTTTCCCCCCAAAACGAAGCAAAGACTATAGTTGCACAAGAGACTAAGTCTAGACTTAAGCAAATAATTAGAAAGGAATATAATAGTAAGCATAACAGAAAATTTGGTCCCACAATTGATAGACCAAAACCAATCAAACCATAGAGCCAGTAAAGATTCTGACCAAATCACCAATACCGAAGCCTCTTGAGTAAATTCCTTCTATCAGTACAGAAGAAAAAACCTTACCTTCGGTACCAGTTGAAAAACAAAAATCAGTAGAATCCACTCATAAACTGGTTGATACTTATAATTGGTGGATTAATGAAACAAATATCATCTTTTGCATCTATCTAGTATTTCATTCCAAGCCTTTATATCATAAGAAACATCGTCTATGTACTTCTGTTACAAATTCACTTGTCAATGAAATTGTTGGGTTTTTATTCAAAATTGGCTTCAAAAACATAAAAATGGAAATGGAAGACTTTGATTTTGAACAAAATATAACTAGTTTTATTCCCACCAAAAGTTCATTTTTCAAGACTTTGAAAGATAAAAACAACCATGGAAAGAAAAGTGTTACAACCTTTGAAGACTTTGATTCTCATGGGAGATTGTAAGTTGATGAAGTGTGACCTGAAATTTCAAGGTTAAAGTTCTCTAGAGATATCTACCAACAATAAATCAACTTGATAAGATGATAGTCTTCTTCTTGAAATAAAAGAATATCTTAAGCTCTTAAGACAAAGAAACTAGTTTGCCCTAAAAGAGAGTATTCAAGTATCATCTTCATTTTTATGTTCTTAACACTTTAATAGTCAAAAACTAAAGAGAATATGGAGATGGGAAGCCACAAATTTCGTTGTTTTGACTTAGTGAAAGAATTGAGAAAACTAGTTCTTTTATGTACTAACTTTAAGCCTTTATCCCATGGGTCTTAGCACTTTAAGACCCATGCTTCATCTAATCAACTAGACATGAGATATATATATATATATATATATATATATATATATATATATATATATATATATATATATATATATATCAGAATCAAATTCTTATAAATAATATATTTGCATCAGGTTGTTGTTAGTGTGACCCTTTAGCATCATATATGATATAGCAATATCATTCTATAATGACTCTTGGGCATATAGATCTTTCAAAAACCTCTGGACCCAAGCAATCATGGGTACTAAAACAAATTACTTAATCTTTTACAGGAACTATGTTTCGACAAGGGAGTTAATAGTTGGTTCATTGATAGCGCGTGCTCTTTACACATGATAGAAGATTGGAATAACTGCGAGACTTACAACCTACAAAAAAGTGGAATATGTTACGTATGGAAATTATCCAAATGGAATAATCAAGGGTTATGGTGTACTCACAAATGGCACATTCAAAATTTAGAAGTTTTCATATGTTACTGGTCTTAAACACAACCTCATCAGTGTGGCGATGTTGACCGATGCCAAGTTCAGAGTTGAGTTTGATGAAAAAACAACTATGTAATGTAGCAAGATTGATCCAAATGTTCCATCACATCAAAATGAAATGGGAATATGTATCCTATAGAAACTGAACTCGTGATTGGGAAACCTCAATTATGTTTTCTTGTCAAAGCAGCTTCTGATGAAAGTTGTGTTGTGGCACCGATACCTAGCTTACTTGAATTTCAAATACATCAACATCTTGGCAACTGGTAAACTTGTGCAAGGAATGCTACTTCTAAAATTTTATAGCAACACTTCATGTACTGCTTGTGAATGTGCAAATATCAACAAAAAATTAAAACCTCAGATCATTGATTCTACCATTAAAGAATCACTACAGTTACTACACATTGACTTATGTTGCCCATCGGTAATTGAAAGTATGTATCAGAAGAAATACATTTTGGTAATTATGGATGACCACACTTGATTCCCATTGGTCTTCTTTCTTGAACAAAAATCTGAAACTGCTCAGGACTTGATCAACTCCATCAAAAGGGATTACAGTTCATACGAATCTTCTGGTTAGAAGCATCTGGGTGACAATGACACTGAATTTACCAATGCTCATCTAAACAAATATTTTTTTGAAAAAGGAATTAATCATAATTTATATGTTCTTTACACTCCTCAGCAAAATGGTGTTGTTGAAAAAAGAAATTGAACCCTCGTTGAATCATCATGATCCATGCTCAACTTTGTAAATATTATCTTGCACATTTGGGTTGAATCTGTTGCTACCACCTGCTTTGTTCAAAACTGAAGCATCATCAACAAATCAAATCAAATGCATGTCGTATCAATCACTCAATTGTAAGAAAGCCAATGTCAAATTCTTTCACATAATTGGTTGTAGGTGTTTTATCAAGAATAATAAATATCACTTGAGCAAATTTCAACCCAAATGTGACAAAGCCATCTTTCTTGGATACTCCACCATAGGTGTTGCATGTAGGGTTCTGAACAAAAGAGCATGTCTAGTTGAAGAAATCTTTGATGTCACATTTGATGACTTGTTTGTTCGAAACTCTTAACAAACTCATGTCACCTATCACATCATGGAATGTGATGCATCCTATTCAGAAAAAACAACTCAACAAGTCATAATCAACATCGAATTTGTACCTCCCAAAGTTTCCCTTGATTGTGATCTCTTACATTCAACTGAAGATCCTGTTTCCACCAATTCTTTTGGACCTTTTATTTTAGAAGCTTCAACAAGAGAAGCCACATCTTATCCGGTTGAGGGGAAGAATCACACTACAGATCCAAGATCTTCAATAATTTAGGGGGAGAAATCAAAATTCTCTAATTCGTCTAATCATCTATTGAACTCTCTTCCAAAAGTTGATACCAATGGTGGAACCCATTTGACAACTGTTAACTCTATATAGCCAAAAAAATACGCCTTTTGGTGATATTATCGTTTAAGGGGAGCTTCCGTTAAGTGTTCCTAAAGGTTCTCATAATAGTACAGAAGACATCATATCAACTGTTGCAATTGACTATATTACCCCTCACCTCCACATTTAAACCAAGGATCATCCAAGAAACCAAGTCATTAGCAATCCTAATGATGGTATTGAAACCAGGTCAACGAAAGTTGTTCAGGATGAATGCCATTATGTAGCATTTATCGCATTGGAGGAACCCAAAAATATCTATGATGCATTAGAACACTCTGATTGAATCACTACCATGCAAGAAGAACTAGCTTAATTCGAAAGAAACAAATTTCTGATCCTTGTCCCTCCCTCAAATCATCAAGTTATTATTGGCACTCGTTAGGTATTTCGAAACAAATTTGATGAATTTGTAGTTTTCATCCAGAAAAAAGGCTATATTATTTGGAAAAGGATATAATCAACAAGAAGGAATTGATTACGATGAAACATATGCGCATGTCGCAAGACTAGAAGCAATACGACTCTTCGTGGCTTATGTAGCTCACAGGAACATCAAAGTTCATCAAATGGACGTCAAAATTGCCTTTCTCAATAGAGAATTAAAAGAATAATAATATCTCCAGCAACTACCAGGTTTTTAAAACCTGGATCTTCCCAACCACTGCTACAAACTAATGTAAGTGGTATATGGTCTAAAACAAGCTCCTCATGCTTGACATGAAACTTTGACTAAGTTTCTGGAAGACTCAGGATTTATCAGAGGAATAGTTGATCCAACATAATTCAAAAGATAAAATCATAAGAATGTGATGCTTGTTCAAATTTATGTTGATGACATCATCTTAGGATCAACCGATGAATTTGTGGTTGCTGACTTCTCAAAACTCATGGTAAGTAAATTTCAAATGAGATTGAATCGTAAAATGAATTTCTCTCTAGTATTGCAGTTAAAATAATCCTTTCAAGGTACATTCATCCACCAAGAAGAATATACTTTTGAACTGCTCAAGAGTATTCCATGGACAATTGTGCACCGTCCAAAGTACTCATGTCCTTCATGGCGAATATGTCTGCTGATCTATCCAGAGAATCTGTAGATCATAAGACTTACCGAGGAATGAAATTCTCTTTCTAAAACTAATCTCTCTAAATGAACATTACATAATGGGATTCACTCACTTGCTAATTATAGGAAAAGACTCAACCCATTTACATATACAAGAGGGTAAGCCACATCCACGAAGAACTTTGCACCCTAACATATTATTATACTGATATATATATATATATATATATATATATATATATATATATATATAATAGATAGAACATCTAATATCTTAGTGATAAGGCTCAGTTCTTATTGTAGATTAGATACAATCCATTGATTGATGGGATATACTCGTTTAGTTTAGTATATATTTAACATTATGGTGAAACCCTAATGTTAACGTCTTGGTGACCGTCTTTGTGACATTCGTTCTCTTGGTGAGAACAACCCCTTTCTTGGTGAAAGACATCTTTATGACTAATTCATGTTCTTTAATTTTTTTGTTATTTATTTGGCTTAATTAATTTATTCTTTGTTAATTATACTTGAAGTGCATTAGATCGATACAAGCCTTCACTTTCTTCACTTAATCCATTAAGTCCAAGTCTCCAACTTTTAGATCTAAATTAACAAGATGTCTAAATGGATAAAGTTTCCAACTTTATCCATAATAATGCCACAATCTTACAAGATCTAAACTTTAATACACCAAAATGGCTTTAAGGACCAAGATAACATACATGGCTAAAAGGGAAGGCAAAATATCACAACTTTCCTAGCCTATGAGGTCCAAGAACCATTCTAAACTAATCAAAGGATGTTGGAGTCCACTCAACTCCAAGATCTCCCATAAAATGGACAAAAAGTGCCAAAAATCCCAAATGACAAGATCTAAGGAACTAGATGGCAAGATTGGAACTTTATACTTATAATAGTCCAGATATGTAGTGCCTTTGATGGATCCAAACCTAAAGCATTATTCCTTGCAACCAAAAGAGCATTCTTGATCTTTAAGTTCCATCAAAATAGCATAAAAAGAATCCAAACGAGTAGAGAGGAGAGAGGAGAAGCTCAAATCTTGAAGGTGGAGGCTAGCGTTTCTCCGAAGAGGTCCTAAAGATGATGGAGGCTGATAAAATGCCTAAAAATGCAGAAAATTAAGCTTCAATACGTTGAAAACTCTAAAAGTAATCATGGACTTGGGCCTGACTGATCCCCACGCTGTGGCCACGAATTTCCACCCAAACTCACCTCAACTTCAAACAGCCATAACTTATTCATTTCAACTCCATTTTCGGCGATTGTTATATCCACAAGAACCTATTTATGAGCCCCATAACCCTATCTAATAACTTTTAACTTAATACATGTCGAAGTAAAACCGTAGTCCATGCAAAAAGCCACGAAGAATACTTTTCCTATATTACCCTTTTTCTTCCAAGCACAAATTGAAGGCTTTAATCACTTAATCAATATTATCATCACCCAATAAGGTCTAAACCCCATTACCTTGAAGCCTAAGGCCTTTAATAAATCCACTTATAGTCCAAAATCTCAAAATAAGAAACTTCTCAAAACGTGATGTTACAACTCTCCCCCACTTAAACTGGATTTCGTCCTCAAAATCCGTCTTGGTTAGAATCTCTTAAAACAATGCAAATATATTCCATAAGCTCCCTCTAACCACTTTGAAATCAAGGCATCTATAAAGAGAAGTAAGAGATCACTTGGAAACCTATAGCTATGAATAAACAACCCAATAACTTGAAATTACTCAACTGCAACCACCATCCTCCTCTCCCCAACTATATGCCCAAATCCTAATGAAAACCATTCAAATCGGGAAACTTATCAAAAAAGAAATTACTACTAGCTCCATCACTAAACCCCAAAAACTAGGAAACCATCTGCCTAAAGTCTAGGAACCGTACCTTAAGACTGATGATCACCCATCGTCGTACATACCCATAGTCCCCTATCAGCTAAGGAGTGCATCCACATGACAAATCACTCAAGGCATTTACAATGAACTTAATGACTCAAGATTTTAGAACCAATACCCAACACTGGTAACCAAACCCTAATAATCAATATGCATAGCAAACGGGGTTCATACTACAAACATTCATCAAGAGACTATGATGCACAATTAATACTCCCAACAACCTCTTGATATCAACATGATCCAAACCAGTTGGTCACTGAGTCTCCCAACTCCTAAAAATACACTAACACTCAACTATGCTAAGGACTAACAACCAGAGACTTAAGAGTCTTAATCAAATGACTATCGGGTCCTACCTATATGAATCACATAGCCACTGGTTCACAATACATTGCGACACCTTCTAACCACTAAAATCATATGTGGTACTATGTCGTTCTTGTTGTAATTCCATCATTTATGGCTAGTACCACAGGGGCCTAAAGATATTCAACCATCAACCCACTGACTTGTAGGAAACCAATTAACCTCCCTCTTGACACTAAGCAACACAACACAGTCCATACCCTTCTATAGCATACAATTCCTTTCATTGATCATGCTACTACCAATGCAAAATCAGATGAAAACATGGTCACACACAACCAGAGAATGAGCCATACCAACCCTGGATCTACTGCGTTCCTTTTTCCTCATAACCTTACTCACTGGGTGAAGTACCAGTAGATCTAACAAAATAACAAACCTCAATCGTTAATAGAGTCATCCTCATGAATGACTAAAACAAGATCCCACACCTAGATTGAAACTGAACATATTCCACCAATACGTAACTAGGTCGTTAAAACTTCGAAAGTTATCCAAAATGTTGTTAAAACCATTTCATCCCGACATGCCAAAATTAGATTCTACGAAGATCCAAAGCCACACCTAAAGAACTAAACAACACCACTCTGACGTCCGGACTCCGAATAACCAAGACAACAACTAAACCCGAGCCCGCTATGAAAAATACTCCCATAACCAACAATTAAGAGTACCCATACTCAAAAACCAGAATGCATGACGTACAGGACTTGACGATAGGTCGACGCATCCATTGAACTTCAACCGATACAACTCGAAACTTTCGAAGAACCTCCGCTATTGATGATGAACGAATGACCAACGATCGAGAATTCATTGACTACTAATCCAAAGATCCAATACACTATGGAACAAATCCCATGTGGAACTAAACATACCAATACCTGAAGCTAATTTATTGATCAATAACTACCCTGTCTAGAATATAGATAGAAATTTATACAACGAGCTACATATCCCTCAACAACAGCTACTCAACCTGACCTACCCAAACACCTCTTGATCTATTAATCAGTATTCTCGAAAGGAGGCACTAGATACAACGAGCTCCTTCTCTAACAAATTCCTGCCTCGAAGATAAGTCATGTATTCCTGAGCACATACATTTGATGAAACCTATCTTTGCACTCCCGAATTGACCAAATCTTGAACCAAAGTCTCACATACCCGGACCACAGATCCTTATAACCCATTCCTATGAAACCATAAATTCGAACAACTTGACGATCCCCCAAGTAGAATACTCAGTTCTCCCCCACTTAGGTTTCGAACCACCACCGATTGATGGTGAAACAAACCAATACTCAAACCGACTCAACCAGATGCGTAACATCCCTCCCTGAATCTCGACATGTATATCCCAACGCAAGATGATATTCTAGATAAGTACTAAAAAAACTCAAAGAGATTATGAATTTCATATGGACACCCTGGAAACTTCCCAAGTATAATCGCCCCTTACATCAGGAATCCCATGTAAATGCACAAGCAATAATTCTGATGGTCCATTCATAGCACCGATCCACAATCTAGAGACAATTAGACTAGCACCTGACCCGCCTATATTCAAATAAAGCAGAACCTTGATCTTATCTCAAGGTAACCTTACCACAAGAATCCTCTTGTGCATTCCTACATTGCCACACTTGCTGCCAAAAACCGTAGCTATCTAGCCCCATGTTGGGTCTACATCCCAACTCAGAAAACCGCAACTATCTAACCTTACCACAGGAAGCTAAAAGATAATAACCCCCATCATAGATAGTGACATCCCCATCCATCTGCCAATCACTCAGCCTCCAGCTGCAATCCACGAGCCGATCATAACAATTACTTCCTTCTTGAGTTCCGTGACTCAACTGACACTACCTCGAGTAAGGCCCTCGAGACCTTAGAATCAACTAAGTCACTTAGGTCTGCGTCATTCAAACCCAAACTGACATGGCCACTAAGGCCCAAATAATAACCAAACTTATCCTCGGACTTAACAACCATAACTAAAAGATCGACAGATACGGAAACACTGTCGCGAATCATGGTATCAAACCATGCGATCTACGATCAACCAGCTCCTTAGACATTCATGACTTCCCTTAATTCGAGTATGGATCTTGTGCTTCCAGTAGTACAGGCCCAATACTACCTTCCAAACCTATCCATATTTTCCTAAAGAATCATCTCGAGTCCTCTAAGTCACCTACTCATAATAATACTTCCAATACTCACTAAACATCATAGCACGCGCACTATAGCACTTCCTAGGCTCTCCTAGGATCCCCACCTCACCCTGCCATCAACTGCTGAAAAACCCCTATTAATGTCAGCTAATTACTTCATGAATACAATTACATGCAACAAAACTTAAATAATCTTTCAACTAAAAGACCCAACCCTACAACGGTTAGACTCATAAAAGAGTTGTGCAATAGGGCCGAATCAATCATTCTAAAATTATTTAGCCCTTGTAGTATGTAACTTAATATATTCATTTAATAGTTAACTCACATCAATATGAGACCTACAAAGCATAAACCAAGAAAAATTCGAGCAGTCAAACCGAACAACACTAAGACACCATAAAATCAGGCAGATCCTTAAAAACAAATCTTGACCACTAGGCCCAAGCATCTAGGATACACATACATCCTATATCTATTCTCTTAAGAGTTTCAAATCCTTCATGGAGCTGGCCTTCTACGAATCATACTCACTCAAGGAACTTCCACTAACCCTGCAGTTGCTCGTGTATGCTAGTCATACATAACACTGGATTCAATAGACGGTCGAATACTTGATTCTACTCTAAGCCTATAAACAGACAAGGAACATGAAATAAGGCTAAATTAAATATTATCTGGCTATAAAATCTTAGTTATGTACAACTGATGGATTTTGAGCATTACATCAATCCTATGGTGCACATGCAAACCCTAAAGCTTTGGATCTAGGTTTCTCTAATTGTACATGCAAATCATCCAAAGCTTGAAAACCCTAATTCTAGCATACAAAAATCAAAAATCATAACTAAACTAGGGTTAAGAAATTACCTTTCAATTGTAGCTTGAAGATCTTGAGCTTTGAGAACTGATGTAGCGCAAAAAAAAACAACACAAAGATAACCAAGAATGAACCTGTTGATTCTAAAAGAATAGCCAGGACAATCTCTTCAAAATCACGTTGATTCTACGAATACCGTGGGATTGGCTTCAAAATCTGGGTTAACACACAGAATTTGGGAGAAAATCGAAAGTTCATAAAATCGATGATCGACCATCCAAATTACATCAAAAACAGTTAAATAAGAAACAGAAATTAAAATGAAACCCTAAAAGTCCATGGGCCAAATACAATCCCAAAAACAAAACCCAAAAATTAAGGAAAAATAACAAAATTGTTCATAACTCCATTTAGAAAGTGATTTATAGACGTGCTCCTTGCTCCAAGCTTCGATTTGACTGGTCGTAGGCCCGAAACGGAGATTCATAGCCAAAGTTATGGCCATTTTTGTGAAGCCCCTTTGGTCACACGATTGTGGGCCTCTAGGAACGCAAGGGCGTGATCCTCCACACTAGGGCCCGCATTAAGAACCTAGCACATCAAATGCGATGCCTCTAATGAATCACAAACACCAAAGCAAGTTGCATGATCTTGGAGAGAGGAGAAGGAGGCTTAAAATTGGCTCAATGATCTCTAGGGTTCAAGTGGTCCCGATTTGTGAAGCCATAGGGTCCTTTATATAGGTGAGTTGCTAGGGTTTCAGTCAAAATGCTAATTAGATTGCTTAGGTCTTAAGCAGTCTATAGGAACCTTCCAGAAACAAGGCCTGGACGAATTCAGGTGGGCTTTCCCCCTTGTTTTCGTCCATCCCCTTCTAAGGGATCCACAACTAAAAATCCAATTGTATTATAATTGCAGTTCCAGTCCCCTAGGTTCAATTAATATCTTTTGATCACAAAACTAAATTCTTAATTAATTCTTGACCAATATTAGTTAACCAATATGATTTCTCTTTTAATATATTATTCATATAATATATTAATAAACCATAATAACCTCTTTCTCCATTAATCATCCAGTCAAGTTGCTCTGGTGAAGGCAACCCAAAAAGACCATGCTACAACCGAGTCAAGTACATACCAAATATAGTCATGGGCTTAGACACCTAATCCAACAACATCTATGATGCATACACTAAGTAACCATAATAATAGCGTCAGTTCCATATAGCATAACAAGAAATTCTCCTAGGCTATCAGGCATCATAAATCAGGCAATTTTATCATGTAATTCCTGAAGATCCCTAGCCTACAACTAGCATATAATTCTATCATAATCATCATAAGCAAATAACCATGTGGGTATATTGGGGAATACTTTCTTGCTCCGGTTGATCGTACACATCTCATCCTTCCTTGGTTACTTTTGAAAATAATTTGAAAACTTTTATAGATCCTTGGGTCTGGATTCACACGAATGTTCATCAAATTCTCTCAAACCGTGGCATTGATACCAACTTGTAACGTCCCCAAAATCAAATTAAAAAATTTCATTTTTTGAAGCCATTTTAAAATCATCAATAAGTCATACAACATGTTGTTTCCAAAAACATAGTTATGTAATCAAAGTGCCCAAAAACATCTCTCAATATAAATCCCATGATGATGTGTACAATCACACATTTGCCTTGCCCCGATTGAGCCGGTGAGTGTGTCAGGGTGGGAGACCCTGAATGATATGATTTTTAGATCCGAGGAAGGTAAATCCATTTAGGGTACTTCGGGAAGAGAGGATCAGGTCAGATGCATTTAGTGGAGGGTCTCGAGAAGAGACCTAAGACTTCTGCGCAGCGTTTGAGAGGCCAGCAGGGCCGGAGTCAGTACAACATGTGCAGGAAACCGTATGATGGAGTTATCGCTCCAAGAGTATGGGTTGCTACAAGCGTAGCAGGATTGATCATGTCAGCAGGTGACATTGCGAGTGGGTGCTCGACTTTGGGCTTGTCCGATCTGATGGATCGACAGTAAGGTTTTGGACAGTTGTGGCAGGGTGAGAGTGTCGTGAGACTACGCAGTAGCCTGTAGCATTTACCAGTCTCTAGACAGCGGTAGGATGGTGGTAAATTTGTATTCGCCTTCGGATTTCTTTGGTAAAAGGGTGGATTTGGAAGTGATTAGGATCATCCGATTGGTTAAGATTACAAGAGTATTCTTCCGGATATCCAGAGTTGAGTGATCATTGTATTGGCTAGCAATGGGGCGCTTGTGTTGTTCGGTGCAGGATTTTGGCGAGTCATGCATATTGATGGAAATGGATCGGAGGTCCATAAGGTGGAAGAGGTGGAAGAGCATTGTCAAGCCCAAGTGGAGGAGAAACAAGTGACTGCTTAGGCCTAGGTTGTGTTGGTGGGAGTTCTGGAAACTCCTAATCGCCGGTCGGCATCATCTTGATCATGTTTAGTAAGCAGTGGGAATCCGTAGGTGTGATCCAACTCCTAATGGGATATAGGATTTGGCTCGAGAGATGTGACATTGTGATAGTTTGAGTGCAGAGAGGCCATGGGTGGTAATCACGATAGGATTGAAGTAGTGTTAGGTTGTGATAGGATCGTAGTATTCATCGGTTCGAAGTAGACTGGTTATGGGATGGTCACAAGCATGGAAGGGGGATCAGCTCATGCTTTGGGCATGCCGACCACGGATCTCAAGAAATTATCCTCTGTTTTGCGATTGAGGATCTTCGGAGTCCATGGGCGAGCCCGAACGATTATAGGAATTCGGGATAGAACTAGTAGAGACCGTGTGGTCAAAATTTTGGATCTTGAGTTGCAAGATCATGGGGAGAATCAGTATGTGACGCAGTAGGATTTAGGCTAGGTAGCCTTGATATTTGATCTCTTGGGAACCTGGTGGTTGGACCAGGTTCGAGACTGGTAGTCTCGGGGATTGGCTTAAGGGTAGTTATTTATCGGTCAAGTAAGGGATATAGGGAAGTTGTGGGGCATTATGCAAATGCAGATTCATGGATCTCAGGGTAGGCGCAGAGTATCGATTCGATTTTTGGTAAGATCCCGAATCAGAGTTTATGCGTGTTCAGTGTGAGACATTCGTTCCATTTGAATAAGGATTGAGATATTTATACGCTCAGGGCATCAATCGCAGGGTTCAAGGGTAATGGATGGGTTTAGTTGATGGAAGTTAGAGTTATCGTGATATGTATTGGGTTGGTTTTATCCGTGAAGGAGCCATAGCGTGTTTGAAGTGAGGAAAAGATGGGTTGTACAAGACCGGGTATGAGATGAGACTACAGTGGGTCATGTAGCCTTTATTGTGTTACAGAAGTTTGATGGCAAGGTGTGTAAGAAAGTCCGGCCAATCGTTTTTATTTTCGGGAGACGTGTGGGACTGTTGTGTGTCTGTTTTGGTAGCCCAACAATCGGTTAGGTGTCCAGTGTTTCAAGTAATTGACAGATAAGGTGCGATCAGAGAGGTCTCGGCTGCTTCTGAAAAGCAGCAAGTGGTAGCAAGAAGAGTCGAAGTGGGTTCAGTGACTTGGGATTCGTGTGTGGAGTTGCTTGTATTCAAGGTATACGCTACGTTGTTTTCACTTGGATTAAATAATCTCAGAGTGGCTGACTATACCCTGTAGCACTACTCTCGTCTAATTCTAACCGTTACAGGGACGAGTCTCCTACTCGAAGGATTATTTAAGCCTCCTGTCAAGTTGAGCGTTCTGCAGCTACATTTGATCAGTAACTTTGTTGTTTTGGAAGCCTCAAGGTATTACGGGTGGAAAGTATTCTATTTAGGATGGTTTTCTTATGGAATAAGTTCGATGATGGTTCAGTGTGGGCATTTGTCGGGGAAGCTAGGTCAAATGGAAGTTTCGAGTTTCGGAAGGATAGAGGTGGTCTTCTGCAAGGGATTAAGGATTCGTTTTCTTTGGATTGGAGATTTCTATTAGGGATGGTTTCATTTGCCTTGGGAAGGTTGTGGTATTCTAGGGTTTGTGGCTGTGTTGCTCAAGTTGTCTGGTATGTAAGGGTCGGTAACGAATGATTTTGAGGATGAAACCTAATTTATGTGGGGGAGAGTTGTAACGCCCTGTTCCAAATCGATTCCTAGTCTGAGGCTGTGGCCCGAAGATCGGTCATCATAAGGATTAGGGATTTTGAATAGATAAGATCTAGGCCCATTTGGGTATGGGTGATGTATTAGACGTGATTTGGGTGTTCGGTTCATGTTTTGGAGCCTAGGGGTATTTCAGTAAATTGTCAGTTTGGGCTTTTATGGAAAATGGATTTTCGTTCGGAAGGTCTTAAGAAAGGTATGAGTTGATAGAAGTGTAGGGCTTCTCATTACCTTTCCTTGGATATAAGGAACGTCGGAATCGGGCTTATAACGAAGAAGTTATGGCCTTCAGAAGTTTCATGGTTTTCACGCTTAGCCGACTACGCAGGGCATTCACAAAGTGTACGCGGGGCATACTATTGAAGAAGGCAGTATGTGGGGCATACCTTGGAGTACGTTGGGCGCACTGACTAGGATGGTCGTGAATGTTCTTCGGAGTACATTAGGCATACCATATGTACATTGGACGTACTCTAGTCATATCAGAACCCTATTTTAGGTTCTTGGACCCTATTTAAGCTCCTTATCTCATAACCTAACCCTTATATCTTCATCCTCCATCCCTCTAAACCCTAGAAATCGACCCTTAGCCCCTATTTGAGTGATTGTAGAGGTTCAAAGTAATTTTTGTGTGTTTTGGTGCTTGAGGGGGGAAAAGGAACTACTTGAAGAGTCATTGTTTGACCTGGAGCTTTTGGATCCAAGATTTGTGCACCTAGATCTATCTTCTAGAGGTATAAAGTATTAAACTTGACGACTTTTTCATGTAGATCTAGCTAAGTGGTACATTGTTATGGTTTTGGTCCCTTTGAGGTGGTTCTTGCGAGTAGAAGTTACTCTAGAACCTTTGAGTTTCATATTTGGTCCTTATTGAGGTTATGGAGTCATAAAGTTTGACTCTTGATGGGTATAAACCTTCCATGCATGATTTGCTAGTCATTTGACGAAGTTTAGGACTTAGGGTTTGGATTTAGGCCCCATTGAGTTATGCTAAGTCATAAAGTTGGAAACTTTATGACTTAAGAAGTCCCTTGAAATTAGATATGGAAGTTTAGACTGAGGTCTTAAGGTATTAAGAAGTTTTAAAACATTTTGGGAGTGATTTTGACATTTTGTAATTCATTTTTGGTGTTTGGGCTTCATTAAGCCATGCAAAGGCTTAAAGCATTTGACTTTATGGCTCAAGTCACTTATATTTGGCTATTCTGAGGTATTGGACGTCTTGGCTTAATGGACTAAGACCTAGAACTAAGAGTTCGTCATCAGAAGGAGTACGTTGGGCGTACAATCTCTTAAGCCCTTACGCTTAGCGTACAATCTGAGTACGCCCCGCGTACTCAGCAGAGTGGGATTTCAGGTTTTAGGCTTCGGTTTGGGCCATCTTTTGGGCTTTGTTGTTTTGGGCCCTGTTGGGCCTTCGGGTTTTGGGTTGATATTTATTTTTGGAGGCCCACTATGGTTTTGGGCCCAATTTGCAAAATTGGACCATAGATTGGGCCTTGGATAGTTTTTGGTATTTGGGGCTTGTGGACTATTAGTTTTGGGCCTACATTTTGAACCAAGTTAGGTTAGAGGTAAAATGGTCCATTTACCCCAAGTGTGGATTTAAGGTTATGCATTGAAATCCAAATGGTTAATTGGGTTTTGTCTTGATGATTGACAATTCGGGGATCAGTTAGCCAGCACCCACAGATTTATTCGTGGGACTTCAACAATGAGAGGTGAGTCTCCTCACCATACTAATGGGTCGAAGGCACCAAGGGCGGCCCATTATGTGTTATGTGGTATGCTATTTGAGTATGTGGTATGTGGTGTATGCTATTTGTCTTTGTGATACTTTCATGGAAGACCTCGGGGGTTCCTGAGGCACTTGGGTGTAAGACCTTGGAGGGTTTCCATGGCATCCTAAGTAAAGACCTCGGGGTGTTCCCGAGGCACTAGGGTGTAAGACCTTGGAGGGTTTCCATCGCATCGTTAGTTAAGACCTCGGGGGGTTCCCAAGGCATTGGGGTAAGACCATGTGGGGGTTTTTATGGCACCCGGAGTAAGACCTTGAAGGGTTTCTAAGGTATCCTTATATATTTGTATGTATGCTTTATATTGTAGTTGGGCTAAGACCATGTGGGGGTTCCCATGGCACCCGGAGTAAGACCCTGGAGGGTTTCCAAGGCATCCTTATATGTTTGTATGTATTATTTATATGGTAGTTGGGCTAAGACCATGTAGGGGTTCCCATGGCACCCAGAGTAAGACCTTGGAGGGTTTCCACGACTTCCTAATATGTTTATATGCTTGGCTTATGTAGCTTATATGGCTGATATGGTTTATGTGATTATGCGGATTATGTGGGGTATGCTCTGGGGAACTCATTAAGCTTCGTGCTTACAGTTTTGTTTATGGTTTCAGGTATCATCAGTTTGGAAAGTAAGGGCTTAGCTTGATCACAGCCCACACACTCGTGTTTTCCGCATTATGTGATTTTGGGATGTAACTCTGATAAATGATTTAATTAAGCAATGTTTTTAAATGGTTGGATTAAGTAACATTTGTGTTTGACTATAATGAAAAATGAAATTTTTACCCTGCATTTTTGGGTCGTTACATTTGGACTGTTAATTAAGGTTTTACTTAGTTATGGTAATTAGCGAATTCGTAGGAGCACGCAACGCAGAAAGGGAAACATGTCTTGGTTTTTCGGATTCTCCATTTTAGGTGAATTTTGCCTCATTATAACCGTGGGTCGAAGGCACCAATGCCATCCCACAAGTTTTGGTTATCTTTTAGTAGAAGGATGTCATAGGGACTGTATATAGTCATGTAGGATAGATTGAGGACTTTTGATACAGACTTCCGTGCATGTTCCTTGTTTGGTTGTGGCTCTAGAGTAGGATCACTTGTACGGGTGTCTATCTCACCTCTGAATATATATGGTTATGTATTCCTTGTATTGTTGGTATTTAGTATGTTTCTATGTTGTAGTGATCTATTAGATATGTATCCTGGTATATAGGATGTTGCTATGTTGTAGTGTTTTGTTAGATCTGTATTCTGGTATATAGGATGTTGCTTATGGTAGTGAAATGTAGATTTGTATGTCTACTTGTACTTGTTGGTTATCATTTAGTAGAGTGCCCTAGGTGTAACGCTTGGTTCCAATATGAATTTATTCCTCTAAATTATTGATTTTTCTTGTTGAACACGGCGAGTTGAAAGCTTCAACTCGACATGTTTAGCGGATTTTGGCCGCGGGAATTAATGAACCAACTCGACGAGTTGGGGTGCCTCAACTTGACGAGTTGGCGGCTAGGAAGGAAACTCTAATTTTTAGGGTGTTGCACCCTATTTAAAGGTCTTAAGTCTCTTGGTTGGCCTCTTTACCAGCCTCCTATGTCCAAAAAAACCCTAAAAGAGTGTATCATTGTCCTTGTGAGTGTGTGAGCTTGTGGAGGGCCTTAAGAGGTTATATTTTGCACACTTTTAGAGGATCCTTGAAGTTGAAGGTGCATATCTTGGAGGGAAGACCTAGATCCAGAATCTCCCCACCCATTTCATTCTTTTGGAGGTATAAATTTTATACGTTGCTTTGTTATTGTTTAGATCTATTGTTTTGGGGGTTTATCTTGATTTTGAGCTCATGGTTGAGTTGTCCAAGAAGTTGAGTATTCCAGTGGTTGTTATGTTAGATCTAGCCATGTTATGGCCTCATTTGGCTTAAATTTGCAAACTTTAATAGGTCGTAGGTCCCATTTATGCATTAAGTCCTTTATTAAACCCATTTTGAGACCTAGGGTTCCTTTTAGCATGTATGGACATAAATTTGGAAAATTTTCGTGTTTTCCACCCTTTGGGGACCATATCTGCATATTGGGACTTTGCTTTTAGAGTATAAGGGCTTAATGGGTGAAGCCCCACTCTAATGAGTCTAGGGTTTGGGTTTGACTCAACTTGGATGGTTCCTAAGGGTAAAGTTGGAAACTTGACCCTTCTAGACATCCTTTTGAACGAGATCTGAGAATTAGAGTTCCTAGATTTAATGCATTAAGATGTTGGATTCCAGGCTAACTCAGCGAGTTCGTTAGTGAACTTGGCGAGTTGATGTGAGTTTTCCCGATTTGCGCAGTTAATGGAGAAACTTGACGAGTTTAAGGACAACTCGGCTAGTTGGGTCAACTCAGACCGTTGACTTTGACCTTTGACTTTAGTCTTTGACCAAGTTTGATTTTTAAGGGGTTTTAGGGCAATTTGAGTTATGTTTAAGGAATTGCTTCTATTTAGGGGTTGAGTAGAGCTGATATTCGGAGTCGGGACCTAGTCAGCTATTGTTCAATATTTGAGGTGAGTCTTCTCACTACACTCATGGGTCGAAGGCACCAAGGCTGGCCCATTAATTGATATGAAATGTTTAGTCATGGAATATGTAATGGTTGCTATTTGATCTATGTTTGAATTATGTGAAGACCTTGGGAGGAGCCCATGGCACTTGGCAAAACCATGGGAGTAGCCCATGGTATTCCAAGAGAAGACCATAGAGGGAGTCCATGGCAACCTATTATGTATGTGTGCATGTCATTATGTGGTTATATGTTTTGTGTGTTTCGGGAACCTCACTAAGCATGTGCTTATAGTTTTGTTGGATGTTTCAGGTACTTCTAGCTCTAAGGGCAAGGGTTCAGCTTGATGGCGCAGTGTGCGCTCTCCAGCATTTTTCCCCACTGGTTATTATGGACACTCTGATCTTTCTGAATAATATGTTGAGGTAGTGAATTTTGGAAACAACCTATGATGGGAATTTCTAGTTATTAAACATGGATTGTTAACATTTAAATGAAAAATTTTGCTTGAAATTTTGGGGTTGTTACACTAGGGACTGTATGTAGTCATGTAGGATAGCTTGAGAACTCTTGATCTAGGCTTTCTTGTTTGTTCCTTGTTTGGTTGTGGCTCTAGAGTAGGATCATTTATTCGGGTGGCTATCTCACCTCTCAGTACTTATGGTTACACATTTCATGGAGGTTAGCTGGTAGCGGGATTGTGTGATGTAAGAGGACTAGGAGGCGGTAGCGAGTTGTATGATTATTTTTTCCTGTATTATGTGCCTACTTTATCCATATTGTTTATATGTCAACATATAGTAGTAGTGGGTTGAGACGGTCCTGATTTGTGTTGTAGGCCAAGACACCCAGTGCGGACCGGATGTAAGGCTCGGGAAGAGCGATTGGGTTGAGACGGTAGGCCGACAAACTGTGGGTATTCCAGCCTGATGGTTGATTGGACCCATTGCATGTTGGTATTCTAGTACAAGGACTGATTGCGCATGGGAATTCCAAATGGGAGGTTGTGGGACGTTACGCATGCTTGTATGTTTATCATATGGCGTATTTTGGGGGAAACTCGCTAATCTTTATGCTTACCCAATTGTTTATTGTTTCAGATATCATCGGTGGCTATGGGAAGGCGAAGGCAGAATTGTACACACTCATCAGCGACATTGAGGATTTTGCGTTCATTATAATACTCTGATTTTTAATAATTGTAATTAGGAACATATGGTTTTCTTAAAAATGGTTTTATAGTTAGGAAGTTTTACTTTAAATAAAATGAAAAAATTTTGGTTGTGAAAACGGGATGTTACATGAGAAGTTGAAAGTTTGCATGGCTTCAACATGCTTTCTAAAGGTATGAAGAGAAGGGTTTAGCAGGAGAGAGAGAGAGAGAGAGAGAGAAAAAAAAAGATGGAGTACATTGAGGAATGGCAAATTTCGAATAGTAAATGAAGTTGTTCAAACCTTCAAGTGGGAGATTGGTGGGGGTATGAAGTCTTGTCCAATATATAGCACTTAGAATTAACATGGTGCACTTAGAGTTGCATGGAGCATCAAGAATAAAGTGGACCACTTGGAGGAACATGGAGCATTAGTAATCAACATGGAGCAATTAGAGTTGGGTGTGGAGCATCATAGAGAAGAATGGAGCAGCAGAGATGCGTCATGCATGATATTCCACTATTGGCACACATTGCGCCACCTTTAATCCAAGTGTGCCACTCATGTCCAAGGTGTGCCACCTATGATCAAAGCCTGCCACCAATTTGTGCTTTTTCGTGCTCTGGGAGTGTTGAGGTGTTGTTGAGGATTTATTGAAGCACAACGCACCATTCAAAAGCAAGGGTGCATCATTTAAGTGCAGGATGCACCATCATGGACCATGATGTGCCACCAAGGTTCATAGCCATCCTGGCTCCTGATGTGGCACTCAGGTGAAATGTTCGCTAGGATGCTCAATATTGTCCAATGTTGCTCAGAAGATAAAGATGCTCAATGAGGATGCTCCATATGGCTGATATGACATCATGATGGTAAGTACACCATCATGGCTCATGATGCTTCATCATGTGTATGATTGACACTCATGAGGTTGAAGGTTCTAAAAGCGCTCATATAGCATTCCATTATTGCTTGAGAATTAGGGCATCCTCTTAATGGGCTAGTTATGGATGGGTCTGGCCCTTCAAATTTAGGGGTTCTTATGCTTGGCTATAAATAAGTTCATATTTCCATCATTGTAAATTGCTAATTTTCAGTGAGAGCTCAAAGCTATAAATAAGTTCATATTTCCATCATTTTAATTTGCTAATTTTCAGTGAGAGCTCAAAGTGAGATACAACATTGAGTATTTGTAATAGTTCCTAAAAGTTATTAAAATCCCTCCCTCTCTCGTTTGCCCATGGACGTATGTCATATTGACCAAACCACGTTAAATATGATGTTCATTTTTTATTTAAGTTTTTGAGAAGCTTTATTATACAAGTTTCACCGAAGTTTGTTTGACCTTTGCCTGAAGTGTTTAACTTGTATTGTTATTCCAACAACATTCACGATAATGACCATTTGTGTGTAAGGTTTGCTCCACATGAACCATCCATTCAAAAAAATGTTTCATAGAAACTATTTTAAAAACAAATGAAAAAAGTTACAGACCATCTGTGAAATTTTATCAAAAAACTATTACCATACAAGATTTTATCAAAAACCTTAAGGTTTGAAAAAGGCTAAGTTGACATTATCTCGGTTGAAGTATTTCTTGAGTTGAATTTATCAAACATAGGTTGTCAAAGTAGTTGAACAACCTGACAAACTTTTTCATTAATTCACAAATTAATTCTAGGTTAAAAAGACGAAAAAATCATCTCCCTCCTTTTGGCAATATGACCAATGTGATGGGCCAGTTGCGGATTTATTTATTTATTTATTTATTTTTATTTTTTTAATACATGACTTTTCAATTTGCTTCAACATCTAGTTTCTTTTAGATATAAGTTGTACATCATATTGTTGTATTGGGCTTTCTACTGCCATTGGCCACTCTAACCATGCAAATACATTTCGGTTGCCTCCACAATGTGGTGGCCGGTGGGGTGTCGAGGAGGTTCTCCCTACGGAAGCTTGAGAACCGCCAAAACCATATTGCCTTGATACAAAAAATAAGCAAAAAAACAATAATATTAAACTCGATATGTTTAAAAGTTACCAAATATAATGAGATGGGAATTTAAATATGAGATTGGACAACAGGAAATATGATGGCTAAGAAGACTACAATTTGTGGTAAATAACTAAATATAAGATTGTAGAGCATTTTTTATTTGCGTTGGGCTATTAGTTAGACGGATATAGTTAATCGGTTCCTTTTGAGGTCAGCCTGTTTAGAATTGTCGCAACTTTTAATAACTGAACAGGATCTCTTTTAATCAGGTCTTCTAGTCAGTTAAAGAGAAAGTCCAAACTCAAACCCAAACCAAACCAAACACTCAAAGCCCAAATAGCAAAGAGTAAGTAGCGACTAGCGACCTTGCACAAAAAGATCTTAGGAGTGGAGAGTTTGGGTCTGAATTATAGTTTTTCATGATCTTACGAATATTGGTATTAGTGAACAGTGATACTAAAGGTTGTGTTTGGTTCACTGAATGTTTTTGAAAGTAATGGAATTTGTCAAAGCAATTGAAATCACGAGGAATTTGAATCTGAATGTACTAGAAACTTAAATGTATTTGGTTGACATGGAATGCAATATGTTTTCTGTTTGGTTTGCTGATTTCCCAAAGGAATTGGAAAACGAATTTTATAATATGTCACCTTTTTTTATTAAACTTTTCTATAAAACATAAATTTAAAAATAACTAACATGTATTTCGCTGAACACATAAAAATCATAAAACATTTTTAAAATTGAAATCAAACGATTATATATTATAATATAAATCAACAAATGTCATTCATTATTTCCAATCCAAATTAAAAAATTAAATAATAATAATAATAATAATAATAAAAGTTAACCACACACTATGTAAAATAATGTGTAGATACCTAGTTCATAATCATATCACTCTTCCAACATAAACCTCACAAAATCCTTCCAAATTCTAAAAACTTAACACGGTTTCTGGATCACGTATTATTTTCCTACTTGCTTTGAACCTATCCAAGGCACTCAATGACTGCATTTTTGAAATTTCATGAATCACCATCGAAGCTTTTTTTTGTTCTTTTGTTTCTCCTAGTATTGCTTGATTCATGTTATTTGCTGTTTTTTCAAGTTTTTCTCCAAGGACGTTAGCTGCAATAGTTATTCCCTTAATAACAGCATCAACTCTTTTTCTCTTCTCTGAGGTCGTGTTTGGAGATTCTTCATTTTCTGCGGGTTGTTCTTCAAAACCATCTTCTATTTGTTCAGATTTCTCTTCATTGGTTGCATCTTCTTCCATTTGGGTAAAATCATTGGCTTTATTCCCTTGTCTTCTATCCTTATCAAAAATGATACATAAATCCTCGTTACGAGGAAATATCTTATTTCTCTATTTTCATGCCTCTTTATGAACCTATTTTGTATCATAAAATGTTAGCATATAAAAATAATAATATAAATAGTTAAGAAGTAATAAAATATATAAAAGTTTTAATATTGTAGCTGTATGTAAGAATCTCAAATTGTTGGTTCAGCTGTTACAGAATGAGTTGAGCTATCATAACCAAAACCACTTGTGTTCATACCATTCACCATATCATAAACAACTTGCCAATCTTTTTTCATGTTTTTGATCTTTGACTCAATGTGGGGTTTACCCAATATGCCAGAGTTAGGATTTTTTTTCCTTCAATGCGTTTTCTAGATGTTGTAA
Organism: Lactuca serriola; assembly: GCF_051521515.1. Lineage (NCBI taxonomy): Eukaryota > Viridiplantae > Streptophyta > Magnoliopsida > Asterales > Asteraceae > Lactuca > Lactuca serriola. Next base: position 56,392,153 of record NC_136415.1, read on the forward strand.
ATATCCAGATTTAAAACCATTATCGGCTTTAAATCCACCCATGTTCACCATATTTACCAATGCTTCTACGAGCTTGGCATCTTCATTAATTGTCCAGTTGCGATAGTTTCTGCTTTTTTCCATGACACCTATTGTTATAAACATAATAATTAGATGAAACAATGCATACAATAAAAAAATACCCAACCATCTATATTACAAATATAACCTGTAAAAATAAATTAAACTTCATTATTGAAAATAAAAAATGTAGCACAAATTCTTTCATAGTAATAGATAAACATAACAAAAAAAGAAATGGTTAATGTGTAGTATTCCAAGAATCAAACATAGTTTGTGCTAAGTTGTTTCTAAATGTAGTCCACTCGGTTGACACACCAACAGAAGTGATATTATTATTGTCTCCTCCACCGACATCTCTGGTTCCCTCGTCTAGTTCAAAGTGGTTCTCAAATGGATCGGTTGTCATTTCTTGTCTTATATAATTATGAAGAAGACATGCCATTATGATCTTATTTTTTAGATTAATATGATAATATGAGTTGTCCCTAAAAATTCTCCATCTCGCCGTCAAAATATCAAAACATTTTTGTATAACATTACTCGCAGATGAATGTCTCATGTTGAATAATTCCTTAGGTTTAGTTAATTGGTGTCCTGCACGCCAATCATTCAAATGATATCTTTGACCTCTATACGGGGCTAAGAAACCTTCACTATTTTTATAATCAACATCTACTAAATAATAACTTATATATGTAGTATAGTTAGTATAATTAATAACTAATACACATCTAAAATAACAATTATTATACATACCCGACCTTGGGAACTTCAACCCATGTGACCTAAGTAGGGCATCTCGAAGCACTCTACCATCTGCAGTTGATCCATCCCATCCCGGTAAAACATAGATAAACCGCATGTCTTGTGAACACACCCCTAAGACATTTGTGGCAATATCATTTTTTCTTGTCCTGTATTTAGGTTTGTCTTTAAGTGGTACTAAGCACTTTATATGTGTTCCATCTAACGCTCGTATACAGTTCTACACTGTAACACCCATAAAATTCAAGCGAATTTAAAACTTTTTAAAACATTTAAAACCATTAAGTTATTACAGTTTGTTTTCAAAATAGTTTAATCATCAGAGTATCCCCAGAATCAAATCATAAAATCATGAGATGTGAGGATTTGTATGATCATGCCTTCGCCTTCCCGCGATCATCAGAAGTACCTGAAACATAATCAACAACTGTAAGCCCAAAGCTTAGTGAGTTTCCCCAAAATACCAACGTCATACAAATATAACCATATCATATAACAAATACAGAACAGCATGCATGATGAGCCTTCAGCCTGACTGGACCGCCTTGTAGGGCCTACAGCCTATCTGGATCGCTCCCGAGCCTTCGACATGACTGAACCGCCTCGTAGGGCCTACAGCCTATCCAGACCGCTCACCGGGTATATTGGCCTACAACACAAAGCAGGACCGCCTCAACCCAACCCCCAATCAAACAAACATGTGCACATAAATATCATACGCTAATTCATATCATATAACAGTCAAACCAATCTAACAGATCACTAATGATAGCAACATCCCAATAACCGGGATACAGACCTAACCGGTCACTAACATAGCATCATCTTATAACCAAGGCACTGACCTACCCAGATCACTAAGCATAAGCATACCACCATCCTAACTACCAGGATGTAATCAATAAACATATCATGCCATAATCCAGATACAAATATATAAAGGATCGACCTTGGTGCCTTAGACCCATTGGTATAATGAGGATAACTCACCTGGCAATGTTGAAGTCCCGCGGATGAAACTCTAGCTGCTGGTTGACAGATTCCCGAACTGCCAACATCAAACAACACCCAATTAATAATTGGGTTCCAAGCCCAAGGTCCAACTCACACTTTAAAGGCCTAAAAGTCAAGTAATGCGCCAAAGCCCAACATATGGCCCAATTTTCCAAATTGGGCCCAAACCTTTACATGGTCATAATTAAAGGCCCACCTACTTAGTTCAATCCAAACATTTGACATTTCGAATGGCCCAATATTATAAAATCATCAAGGCCCAAACTATGGACCATCTACGGCCCAATTTTCCAAATTGGGCCCAAACCCTTATATGGGCCTTACCCTAAAGCCCATTAAATTATTCTAGTCCATTTGCTTGTTCTTGGTTGTCCAATTAATAACCTAATTACCAAAGCCCAATAGAAAGGCCCAACTCAAGGCCCAATTAAAAGTTAGGGTTTCTTACATGAAATGATGATTAGGGTTAAGTGTTCCTACTTAACCCATTAAGGACATAATCCATCAATTCCAATATTGCTTGAGGTTGATTGCAATGATTATGAATTAAAATATTAAGTTTAGTGAATGATTCAAGTGTGGGTGCCGATCAAATTCCCAAAATTAGGGTTTCACATAAAATGACAACTAGGGTTAAGTGTTTCTCACTTAACCCATTATGGACTTAATCCATTAAGTCCATTCTTTTAAATAAAAACTATGGTGTGATTGGGCTTTATACACAACTCCCATTCCAATGGCCCAAATGTGGGTCCCGATAAGTCCAAGGCCCATGAATCCATTATTAGGGTTTTCTAAACCCTAATTAGGGTTTCCAACCCCATCTTAGCCCAATAAGCCCAATGGTTAGGACTTTTGATCAATTAAGGTTCATCAGGCCCATTAGGGTTTCAACAGGTCAATTAGGGTTTTGCTAGTAGGGCACCACCCACTACCACCTCAGGTAGTGGTGGTCAACGGCGGCTCATGGCGGCAACGACAGTGGCTGAGCTAGGCGGCAGAAGCATTGGTTGATGGCAACAACTTCATTATTGGTGGCAGCCACCATGGCCGGCTGCCATGGTGGTTTATCACGCCTTTTGCTTGACAGAACCCACACGCCATTGTATAACAAACCACGAATCCAACCAAAGAAGGTGGTCACTTAAAGGTCACGGTGGCTTTAGGCACAGCCAAGCATAGCACGACTAGAATGGAGAGGAGGTATGATTGGGAGTGACGACAGTGATACCCATGCCGACTGCATTGTTCATCCGCTTCCACCAGCCACGACGTCATTCTTCCGGGGAAACTTCGCGTCGATCTTTTATACCGCCGACAATAAAGATATACGAGGTTGGCTTCGTCGGCGGTTGGCGATGGCGTTCCAACGAACTTCGACGGCGACAAGCATGGTGACTAGAGAGAGGTAAAGTGAGGGTGTCGGTCGAATGAAGCATTTAGGGTTAGGGTTCCGGGTGGTGAGGATATATACCCGCCTCATGCAAAGATCGGCCGCTAGTGACACAAATGGTCCCTCCCTTCTCTATTTTCTATCAAAACGGTTCCTAAGTTTACCCTTTTAACCCCTCCTTGTGAAAACCTTTACAAACCAAGTCTGAAACTTACCAATCAGCCCCCTCTTCTACAAAATCTCCTCACCTTAGGTCCAGAATTTACTTTTTAGTCCTCGCTTCCATAAATTCGTACATATTAAGTCCGACTAATACCAAACACCCATTGATTTATGAAAATCTTTACAAATTAAGTCCCCAAAGTTACAATTTAACCCCTGGATATTCAAATCTTGTCATTTGGCTTCCCGAAACCAACTCCCAGCTAATTATCATTTGATTTTGGATTATAATAACACATAATAATAATAATAATAATAATAATAATAATCGATTCTCAGGGTTTTTCGGCTTTATTATTAAATTAATATATTTTAAATGGGATGGTACAACTCTCCCCCACTTAAATTTGATTTCGTCCTCGAAATCATTCCTTCACACTCCTTACACGCCAAACAACTTGAACTACAATCCCGAGCATAACTCTAGCGTCTCCAAGGCAACAGTAACCAACCCTTACAGGGTTCGAATACCTAAAAATACACGAATCCCATGTAATATGATCTCATTTACTCGATCCGAAACTTGAAGTCTCGAGATGGTCTGGCTCCTTGACAGACCTCTTATACCAATTCATTATTGTGGGGCCCAGTCCTCTTGTCTCTCATCTAGCTATTCAACTTCTAATATCTGGGGGGGTCCAACATCTAGATACTTCTCATACACCTAAAGACCCAATTTGTCAATCCCACCTTAAACACGGAAACTGTCTGAACATTGATCTGCTTGAAGCAGTATGCTGCCACATGGCTACTTTCCAAAATCAACCGAGACCTCCCTGGTCTCAATTCATTCACCAATCATCTGACATACCGGGTTCTGCCCCGGTCGCGGAGCTAAAGGACTCCCACATAGTTGCCTCACACGACTTCCGAACGAAATCCTTCTCTGGAACTAGTTGCCACTAGTTATCATGCCACTGCAACTCTAACAACCTCCTGATCCAACCGATCGGATCCATGCGTTGAATCCCGTCGTTACCAAATCCACGACTAAAAGCGATTGCTACATGACCAATGGTAGCCTTACATCTCAAGAAATCCATTGCTTCCTTGGTCTCATAACTGTAGTGACATTCCTACAGTCTTATCCATGGCTTAACCAGGTCTAATCCATCTGGGGAGACCCATAAACCAATATGTGGATTTTCATATCCTCACTGCTACACCTGAACTGGTAGGTACTACTATCCCTTCTGCATCCTAACAACACGCTCATGCTATCTACCAACCTATTAAATGTTGCGGCTACACCCACAGACTTACATCACTCTAGCACTATCTGTTAACCTTGTGAATGCTACGGCTACACCCGCAGACTTACAACACTTCTCACATTGTCTGCCAACCTGGTGAATGCTACGACTACACCCACAGACTTACAACACTTCTAGCACTATTTGCTGCTAGTGAATGCTACGGATACCCCTGCAGTCTTACAACACTTTCCATACTACTTGATCGCTAGTGAATGTTACGGCTAACCCCCGCAGTCTTACAACACTTCTCACACTATCTTCCAACCTGGTGAATGTTACGGCTACACCCGCAGACTTACAACACTTCTAGCACTATTTGCTGCTAGTGAATGCTACGGCTACCCTGCAGTCTTACAGCACTTTCCATACTACCTAATCGCTAGTGAATGCTATGGCTACCCCCGCAGTCTTACAACACTTCCCATACTACCTGATCGCTAGTGAATGCTACGGCTACCCCTGCAGTCTTACAACACTTCCCATACCGGTCGAACACGCACTCAACCTAACACACAACTGAACGTAATTCATGGCTAGAATCCCAACCTAATTCCCCAAATTATGCTATCAAGCACACGCGATTCACAAGCTGGGGAGTTTTACCGAACTCCCAAATCACACAACCCTCAAACCAAACAGCCACTTGGATTGTCTTCCTTCCTGACAACGATATGAAACTTATCCCATTTTCAAACCGCTCCTGCTTCTGAATCCTGGGATAATTCCCCCCCCCCCCCCCACACACACACACACTTAGATTCGACTAAGTCTTCACAATACATGAAAGTTGGAGAATTCCCAATCCTTCTCACTTTCCAACGATCGATCTGATGACAACCAGACCTTTCCAACTAGTACTCCTTTATTAGCCAACCCCAAATGATCACACGCTTCTAATAAATAGATGAAAAATTCATGAATCCTAGGGAAACCAACAATCCCTAATGCTCGAATGATCCCACACCCAAATCTTGAAGTACAAAGATAGATGCTCCAATTAATGTCTCAACAACGAGTTACTTCCCTTGGCGCTTTCCAACGCCAATCAATAACGGTTACTAAAACCATTGAATCCTGACAATGTTGAATAACCATCCTCTGGGACCCTGTCCGTATACCTCCCATATAATACCCTTCTACCCAAAGTGCTCCAACAAATCTCCAGCTCTAGGCTCTAGAAATCATATCATTCAAGGTCTCGCACCCTGAATCACTCACCAGCTCGATCATCCACAGCTTAACTATAGTAGCTGAAAACACCTCTGCCCAAATCCAGCCACAAACTACTCCTAAGACATAGTCTCCCATCCCAAAAGTGCAATATATTGTACAATCAATCCTTACCACCCGATACAAGAGATCTAAGGCGACCTGGACCTCCATAATACTTATGCCACGTCGACCCACCAGCACTGAAATATTGTTGCTAATCCCTGCAACTAACTAACCCTGAGCTGGAATACAACCTGATCCTGGGGTCACAAGCCTTCTCAATCCTTCGAGCTCATAAACTGAAAGGGGACAACCTTTTCCCTAGAAAACGACATTCCAATCCTATCAATTCACCATTCTACCTCTAGCTGCAAAACCCCAACTTAACATAATCATCATTCCTTTTCGGAGTCCCTGTGACTCACACTCCGGCCTTGAATAAAACCCCTGAAGCCTCAAATCCAGAAACTCATGTGCTATCCTCTCCCGCTCTATCGCGGAATGTAACGAGTATAGAATATTCCCTGATCCCAAGTAACTGCAGCCCTATGATCATCGAAATATGTCCCTGTAACAAGTCCCGGTACTGGACACTCGACCAGCTCCTCCCCCTATCGTTGTTACAGCTGATGTAGCTGTTGCGGCAGGCGTCTCAGTAAGGTTGCATAGCGCTCATAGAAATACTTAACCATGGCGGTCTTAATAGACCCAAGCATCTCCGGTAACTGTCCCCGGACCATCTTGATCACATCCTATCGGATGATCTCACTAACACGATCCTCTGACAATACTAGCCTGTCCTGGCTGCCAGCTCCCGATCATGACCTGGATCCGGTCTCAAGACGTCTCGTAACCACCATTCTGATAATACACTAGAGAGATGTCTGATAATCCATACAATAACAGGGAACCAACTCCCAACTAAACCCCAGGGGCTGTGACTTCCTTGATGCGCGTATGGGTCTTGTGCTTTCAGTAGTACGGGCCCATACTACCTTCCACACCTACCCATATTTGTCTCAAGTATCACCACAACACCCTAACAATAAACATATACATGGTGGTCGCTCACTCCTCACTCCTAGAGGGAGGCTAACTGTCTCACAACTGATCTACCAGCCTCACACAGCTCACCCATCCATGAAACTTCCACCAACCCTGCAGCACTAGTGTATTCCAGCAATACATAACGTTGGACCCCATAGACTTTCGAATATCCAATCCTACCCTAAGCTCCCAATCAAACAAGAACAGAACATAAGGCCAAATCAAACATTCTCAGGCTATAAGATCTTAATTATGTATAACCGTGATGCATACACTAAGTAACTAAAGTAATGATGTCAATCTCATATAAAGGAAACCCTAGGCTAGCAGGCATCATGTAATCAGGCAATTCTATCATGCAATCCTGAAGTTCCCTAGCCTAGCACTAGCATGACGTTCTAACATATCACAATATCAAATAACTGTATGGTATTTTGGGGTCTACTTACTGGCTCCGACTGATCGTACACTTCGCATCCTCTTTTAATTATTTTGAAAACCATTCAAATATATTTTGAAAATCCTTCCTTGATTTGAGACTGGATTCACACGAGTATTCCTCCAATTCACTCAAACCAAGGCTCTAATACCAACTTGTAACACCTATAAAATTCAAGCCAATTTAAAACTTTTTAAAACATTTAAAACCATTAAGTTATTACAGTTTGTTTTCAAAATAGTTTAATCATCAGAGTATCCCCAGAATCAAATCATAAAATCATGAGATGTTAGGAGTTGTACGATCACGCCATCGCCTTCCCGCGATCATCAGAAGTACCTGAAACATAATAAACAGTTGTAAACCCGAAGCTTAGTGAGTTTCCCCAAAATACCAACGCCATACAAATATAACCATATCATATAACAAATACAGAACAACATGCATAATGAGCCTTCAGCCTGACTGGACCGCCTCGCAGGACGTACAGCCTATCTGGACCGCTCCCGAGCCTTCGGCATGACTGGACCGCCTCGCAAGGCCTACAGCGTATCCGGACCGCTCACCAAGTATGTTGGCCTACATCACAAAGTCGGACCGCCTCAACCCAACCCCCAATCAAACAAAAATGTGCACATAAATATCATACGCTAGTTCATATCATATAACAGGCAAACCGATCTAACAGATCACTAATCATAGCAACATCCCAATAACCGGGATACAGACCTAACCAGTCACTAACATAGCATCATCTTATAACCAAGGCACTGACCTACCCAAGTCACTAAGCATAAGCATACCACCATCCTAACTATCAGGATGTAATCAATAAACATATCATGCCATAATCCAGATACAAATATATAAAGGACCGACCTTGGTGCCTTAGACCCATTGGTATAATGAGGATAACTCACGTGGCACTGCTGAAGTCCCACGAATGAAACTTCAGCTGCTGGTTGACAGATTCCCGAACTACCAACATCAAACAACACCCAATTAATAATTGGGTTCCAAGCTCGAGGTCCAACTCACACTCTAAACGCCTAAAAGTTAAGTAATGGGCCAAAACCCAACATATGGCCCGATTTTCCAAATTGGTCCCAAACCTTTACATTGTCATTATTAAAGGCCCAACTACTTAGTTCAGTCCAAACATTTCGCATTTCCAATGGCCCAATATTATAAAACCATTAAAGACCCAACTACTTAATCCATCAAGTCCAATATTGCTTTAGGTTAATTGCAATGATTGAGAATTAATACATTAAGTTTAGTGAATGATTCAAGTGCAAATACAGATCAAATTCCCAAAATTAGGGTTTCACATAAAAAAGACAACTAGGGTTAAGTGTTTCTCACTTAACTCATTAAGGACTTAATCCATTAAGTCCATCATTCTTTAAAATAAATCATATGGTTTGATTGGGCTTTATACACAACTCCCATTCCAATGGCCCAAATGTAGGTCCTGATAAGTCCAAGGCCCATGAATCCAATATTAGGGTTTTCTAAACCCTAATTAGGGTTTCCAACCCCATCTTAGCCCAATAAGCCCAGTGGTTAGGACTTTTGATCAATTAAGGTTCATCAGGCCCTTTAGGGTTTCAACAGGTCAATTAGGGTTTTGCTAGTTGGGAACCACCCACTACCACCTCGGGTAGTGCTGGTCAACAACGGCTCATGTCGGCAGCGGCAGTGGCTGAGCTAGGCGGTAGCGGCAACAACTTCATTATTGGTGGCAGCAACCATGGTCGGCTGACATGGTTGTTCATCACGCCTTTCGCTTGACAGAACCCACTCCCACACGTTATCATATAACAAACCACGAATCCAACCACCATTCCTTGGTGGCGTGCGGCGGACGAAAATACCATTGACGGTGGTCACTCAAAGCTCACTGTGGCGTCTGGCACAGACAAGCATAGCACGGCTGGAACTGGAATGAAGAGGAGGTGTGATTAGGAGTGACGACAACGATACCCACGCTGACTGCACTGTCCATCCGCTTCCACCAGCCACAACGTCATTCTTCTGGGGAAACTTCACGACGATCTCCGATACCGCCGACAATAAAGATGTACGAGGTTGGCTTCGTTGGCTGTTGGCGATGGCGCTCCAGCGAACTTCGACAGCGACAAGCATGGCGTCTGGAGAGAGGTAAAGTGAGGGTGGCGGCCGAATGAAGCATTTAGGGTTAGGGTTCCAGGTGGTGAGGTTATATACCCGCCTCATGCAAAGATCGGCCCTAGTGGCGCAAATGGTCCCTCCATTCTCTATTTTCTATCAAAACGGTTCTTAAGTTTACCCTTTTAACCCCTCCTTGTGAAAACCTTTACAAACCAAGTCCGAAACTTACCAATTAGCCCCCTCTTCTACAAAATCTCCTCACCTTAGGTCCAAAATTTACCTTTTAGTCCTCGCTTCCATAAATTCTTACAAATTAAGTCCGAATAATACCAAACACCCATTGACTTATGAAAAGCTTTACAAATTAAGTCCCCAAAGTTACACTTTAACCCCTAGAGATTCAAATCTTGTCATTTGGCTTTCCGAAACCAACTCCAAGCTAATTATCATTTGATTTTGGATTATAATAACACATAATAATAATAATAATAATAATAATAATAATAATAATTGTTTCTTGGGGTTCTAGGTTTATTATTTAATTAATATATTTTAAATGGGATGTTACATACACGATATAAGAACATAAATTGTTATATGTCGTATCAAGCAACTTATGCACTACTTGAAAAAATTTATAAGTTGTATATATACCTTGAACCACTTCCATTTTTGAACTGTAGAGTTTTCTATAACAGGTTCGGGTTTCTTAAGCAAATATGGATGCAACCTTATCATCGCATTGCAAACTCGTGTAACAATTTTGCTAAATGTTTCTCCAGAACATTGGAAACGACCTATCATGACCCGATTATTCACATTATGTGCAATAATGTGAAGAAATATGGCCACTTGTTCATCAATATCCATATGTCTACTTGTACTTAACCCACCTAATGTGTGAAGCATGTCACATAACTTTGTGAAACATCTTCGGGTCATCCTAAGATTTGATATACACGCAACGTCACTTTTGTAAGCATATTTTTGCAATATTGATTGTCGATCCACATCCGACGATATGTTTTTGATACGTGGTTCCCCCCCCCCCTTGTATATTTGTAGTAGCTTGCACACCGTGATAAAAACCACATGATTGTAGTCATAACTTCATTCCAAAATGTAACGACTATTTGACTTATCTTCTTTCTATTTTTGCTTCTAGTTAGACTAAGCCGTGTCATTTCCTAATCATATCCCACAAAAGAAAATTTAATATTTCGAAGACATAATAGTTGAAATTGTTATGGAATTGGATCGTCAACAAATTTGAGATATAGTTGAAATTTGTTGGTACAAGTAATTTTGTAATAAAATGTATTAAATGGTTGTTCCAAAAAGCAACCTTGTCAAATAAATTTGTACATGAAAATGAACATGACCTCATTAGCATACTCTAGTAAAATGAATTGTACTAAAATGAACCATCATTCATTACAATTACAATCTGTAATAAGCATGACTCATTACAATTTGTCAACTTATTTTGGTCAATGTAATGTTTTGTGGATTTTTGTCTCATTTTTTCAAAGAAAGGAAACATAAATGGCAAAAGTATTGAAAATAAAAAGAAAAAAAAAGTTAGGCAGGCAAAAGAAAGAAAACACCACACAAGCAAAAATACAAACACTTGGTATGCATACTTATACAAGCAGGTTTTACACATTACCAACAATAAATCTGAACTACAAAATTAACCATTACGTATACTTGTAGGGATAATTGCTGATATTTCATGTAAAAGATGACAAAGATGAAATACAATAGAAGAATTCAAAAAATTAGAAGTATAGCAAAAGAAAACATATACATAGATGAAGTATACAACAAAGATCGTCGATACAACAAATATAATTGCTGATAAGAGATGAAGTGCAGTAGCATATCTTCATAGATGAAGGATACAACAAAGAAATTTAATATTAACTCACCTCAGGTAAGATACGATAGCACAAGTTCACAAAGATCGTCGATGTCGATGAATCCTTTAGCAATACCGATTGAGAGAGATAAATATATTTGAGCGATTGGAGACAATAATCGTGGAAAGGATAATGACAATAATATATATATATATATATATATATATATATATATATATATATATATATATATATATATATATATATATATATATATATATTGATTTCAAAATCGTATTGATAATAGGAAGGTAGCTGTCAATTTAAAAAAAATATATGGAATTGAATATAGATTCTTCATATTCATGGAAAGAATTAGAAATCAATCAAATAGTGAATTAAAAGATGATTATGGAAATTTGCTTTCATTCATTTGGTAAGCCAAACACGCTGACCACTAGATTCTAGTTTCCAATGCACCAAGAGTGGATTTGTATATTTTAGATTTAATAGATTATTCATCAAATATTACGAAATTTTTTTACTAATCAATTAAATACCATCCAAGTACATGTTTTTAACATGATGACAACGTGATGTTGCATCGTCAGATTTTATAAGAATTATTTCAAACATGATACATTTTTATTTTTATACAACTGATTTTTTTTGTTTTTTTAACGTCTCCTAATCCAATCTTAAACTCCATCAATATCCAAAGATACTTTAGCCTTCAACCCTTGGATGAATATATATATATATATATATATATATATATATATATATATATATATATATATATATATATATATATATATATATATATATATTTCAACTCTCAATATCGTTAGGTTATAAACTTTTTAGTGATTTTTAATTAAATACATGAAATTGTTGTAAACTAATAACAATTAAAAGAAAAGGTTAAGGTTTTATATTGACCGAAACTTAATTACAAAGAAATGAAAAATAAAGTCTATGAATAGGAACTGTATCTAAGGTTAATCCGGCTACATTTGTTAAATGAAAGCCCAAAACAGAAATGCCAACATTTAATTATGCTAAAATCCAAATTAACTTGCAATACTGGAACAATAAACATTGAGATTTTTTCAGACAATAAACGAAATCGAGAAAATGATTGAGCTTTTGAGAAAATATTAGCAATATGTAAGGTTGACGGAACATATGGCAACGAGATGGTTCCAAGCTATAGATGATAGTGAAATGACAATCGATCTCAACAATGTTTCATCCGCTCATGGAAAACAGAATTGTATGCAATGTAATGACAATTAATTTTGCATTGTTGTTGTCACAATGTAAGAGGGAAAGCTGAGAAACAACATCCATATTGCAAGAAACCGAAGTAATCAAACAATCTCACAAATAGTTACATCGATAACACGATCCTCTATAGAAGAACCAAATACAACATTTTATTTTTTACTTTTCCATGAGATTAGTGAATTTGAAAACAAAAAAAGAATCCAGTGTTGGACTTATGCTCTTTAGGTTTACTATCTCAATCAAAATCACTATAGGAATGCAACTCTAGAGAATATGTTGAAGGGACTCTGAAATTGAGTGCAACAAAGATACATCGAAAGATACACCGAGAAGCCCAAAATTCGAAGCCCGCCTGCTGAGTACGCAGGATGTACTCAGCTTGTACGCTTAGCGTACTCCCTCTGGGGCTAGTACGCGTAGCGTACCAGCTTGGTACGCCCAGTGTACTCCCCAGTTGACCACCCCACTTCATTAAGCACTTAATCCAATGAGACATCAAGCCAAACTCTCAGATTTGATTATATAAGACCACTAATCACGTAAGGTTGGCAACTTTACACACATGCATGGCTTAATAGGGCTTAAGAGCTCAAAAAGAGCTTAACAAAGGTATTAACACATGCATGGTCTAAGATACACCATAAAGCTTGCATTTTTATGAATAAGGGGACCAAAAGAAGCCTAGATCTAACACTAAAACTTTTGGAGTGCGTCAAGAAGCTCGTCCATCACTCCAAGGACTCGGAAAGCATAAAATAACAACATAACTAGATCTAGCATCATGGATCATCAAGATATGAGCTTTTTACCTCAAAGGGCTTGCAAATGATGAGATATCCCAAGATCTTCAAGCTTAAGACACTTCTCCAAATGGCCTTCTTCTTCTCCTTCACAAATCACCCTCAGACACTCTTTAAGGCTCAAAACTGACAAACGCACACTAGGGTTTCGATTTCTGAACAAAGGAAGGTGGAAGCTGGCAAAACATGATCAAATGAGGCTATCATAAGGTTTAAATAGGGTGCAAACCCTAAAAATTAGGGTTTCACTCAAGCTCCCGTACGTCATACGTACTCCACGTACGCCCCGCATGCGTCGTCAAGATCCGCGATCACAAAGAGAGTCGGTACGCCCAACGTACTCCAACTTTTCTGAAGTTGGCAGTTCTACCTCTTAGGAATCAATTCTGCAGAATATTAACATACCAAGGGTCCAAATTGAAAAATACTTTGAATCGGGTATTACACAAGGTTAAAGGAATGTTTAGGGATATCATAGACATCGGTAAGAGATGTATGAGGGTAACAGTATAACCAACACCCTCTAAATGCATAGATGTAGCACTAATATAATAACATAAATTAGGTAAACTATGAGACAAAGACAAAAGATGAAAAAAAGGTGACATGTTATGAGATTCACTAGAACCCAATATTCATAAAGATGAAGGGATAATTGAAGTATTAGACGAAGACATACCTGCATGAGGAAAGTATGTTGACATGATGGTATGAGTGGAAGTAAGGAACTGTCTGAACTGCTCAAAAAACTTATAAATCCAAAGCAGATGATGGCATATGAGGATCAGTCTCTATAAAGGGAGCTAGAACAATAGAAATGATGGTGGAGAGACGCTTATGGAGTAACAGGGGGCATTACGATTTCCAATGGTTCTTATGTTTACAAAAATCACATTCATGAAGCAACTTTAGTAGTCGGATGATATTGTTTTGTAGCCTGAGGTTGTGGTGGAAACAGCAAAAACAATAAGAGTAGTAGATTATTTAGACCCTTTATTAACTTGAGACTTGAGACAAGTCTCCTCAACAATCAACTCATGAACAACCAATTTAATAGTGGGAAATGAAGTAGGTGAAGGATTATTACATGTAATCATATTATAATGTCATCAAGAATTGAACAAAACGTTGCTCTTTTGTCCTAGCAATATAGGATCTCAATGCCTTCAACTTATCAAATTTTGTAAGGACGAACTAATCTCACACATCACACATAGTTGTATAAATATCGTAGACATTCATAGTATTTGATTTGAGTGCTCGAGTATGTGTCTCCAATTGGTATCGCTTAGAAAAATATATTAGGTATATAGTATGTCCAAGTGATCCCAAACTAGTTTAGTTGTATCATATTTTTCCAAGTGGGTGTCAATGGATTAAATCTCAGAACTGTTGATATTTTTTGAATTATTAGTCTCTCATGTATCAAGTAAAGTTGCACAATAAACTACTCCTTATCATTAAGTTTACCCAATGTGACAGGAACATATCCCTATATATGTCTCCCACGTAGAAATTTTTTCATTATATAACTCTAATAGACATATTTTTCAACTCTTTCGTTCAACTTTGTTCAAGTCATATTGATAGTAACCAAAAGAAACGCATAACAATAGCAAATACAAACAAATACCAACAATAATCAAAACAACCAAATAACAACAAAACGAACAAAAAACAAGCATAGAAACGATAGAAATTACCAAAACATCGATCTACAAAACTGAATCCTACTACACCGTCCTCCACAATCATCAGCTCAAAAGACATGGATCAAATAAGATTCTAATACCCATATAAACCGATAACAATCTATAAAAAATTAAATAAGATTTTATTATTAACTAAATAATGAATTAAAAATATCTAAAACTAAATTTAAAAAACAATATAAATTACCTAACTAAATGGCCAATTAAAGCCCGACACAAAAACAACCAAAACATTTAGCTCCGACAACAACTATTAGCCTATCACCAGGAGCTACATAAAGATATTGGCATATTTAAACAAAACAATTTATTAAACGTAGGCGGCGTTATTCCATAACAAAACAACTTAACTACTGGTTACTCGTTTAATGAAAAAGGAGACGTTAGTTTTTTCTTGCTATATCTCCAATAACATAATATATAATAATAATAATAATAATAAGTAGTAATAAATATAAACTCCTTGTAATGAATAGATATAAGGAACAATACAAAGTTTCTTGTAAACGTACGGCACATAAAACTAACGCTGAAAATATTAAAAATTTAAACATCTTATTCGTTATATAAAATATATAGGAAAAAAAAATCAATAGTAATGACAACTATCGAGACGAATCTATTGACGAAAGCTACACAATGAAGTAATATCTAGTGAGAGGGATTTAGGAATTAAATAAATAAACAATGGTTGACCATAATATTGTTCTTAAAGCATAATTGAATCTCCTCCACGAACATAATTCCCCTTAAAAAAGACAACCATAACTAGTAAGCTTCCGTATCAAAGAATATATAATAATTGATAATATAACACTCCCTCCCTCGCTCTTATAATAATAGATTATGTTTTGTTTTTAGTGTATCTATTTTTTTCATTTTTATCAAAATATCTCATTATTAGTTAACCTATCATGAAATTCAATGCAACTATTTTCGAATTAAATGCAAAAAAACGTAAAAATGTCATTTTATTTAATAAAATTAATGATAATTGATGTTTCCTTAATTTATGTATTTTTTGTCTTTTGAAACGGAAGAAGTATGTGTCCGATGATCCCAACAGGTATCTGGCGTGGTGCTGACATAATAGACGTAGTCATGCTAAAACACCAGCTCTAGGCATGACACTAACAACGGCGGTTCTATATGGTGTTCCATAATGACACTTGTAACGTCTGACTTCTGTATACGTAGTGCGGAAAAAAAAATTAATATTTTTTTTCTACTATTATATTACTTTTTTTTCGTGTTACACCTAATATGAAAACCTGTGTCAAGCCGTTGGCTATGTCGGAAAGAGCATGCATGACGAATTTGATAAATTTAACTGTTCAATGGATGAAAAATATTTTTAATTTTTTAAATGTTCAATGGATGAAAAATATTTTTAATTTTTTACCTCGTTCTTATAATTTATACACTACCCTATCAAACCCACTAATTTTTTTTTATTTCATTTCATCAAACCATATAAGCCCTAAAAATATTCGATCACCTTTATTTTCATAGTCTCATGTGAATATTCCATAACTTTATTTAATGTCGATGTTCATCTAAAAGATAGAGGACATTAGAAAATTGACGTGGCATACGCGTCAGCAACAAAGACCTGAATAGGAGCATATTGTTATGCAGAAGTAGCAGGACACGTGTCAGGGTCCCACAGACCACATGCACGTTAATGGCGGGAAAAAAGGTGAGGGTAGGTGGGCTGAGTGACACGTAAGCGTATTTGGCGGGAAATAGAAGCGATGTGGTTTCATTGGATATAGCCGCCCACTCATCAGTCATCACTACTTGCGTCGTCTACTTGTACTCTTTAACCATCATTTACACATATTACACATAAATATATGAATATATGAAATGATAAATAAAAAAAAAAAAACTAATAGTATTATTTTGTTCAGCTAAATATAATTATAAATGTTTTTTCGTGTTTTTTGCATATTAATTGAAAATTAGTCATTTCTACACCGAAATGACAAATGAAGAGACAAAAAGGACATTTACTTTTTCTTTCTTCCTGTTTTCTCTTTTTAAGTTCTAATTCGAAACGTGATAAATTTCTATTTGTCTCTTCATTTTAAATTCAATTTTAATACAACATAAATTTCTAATATATCAAATTTTTCTAAAACTGGCTACTATTAATAGCTTTATTTTTTTTTGACAAGATTGATTGGTATGCGATAGGTTTTCTAAAAGATGGCTTTTTATTATTTTAGAACATATTTTTATAAGTTAATTTTTAGGATAATTTTTTGCTGGTTACAACGTTTGTTTATTTGGTTGGATTTTTCGATTTTCGGTTTAATCTGTTTTGGTTGATTCTATTATAATTTATTCGTTTTGGTTTTCCGGTTAAACCAAATAAAAACTTACATAAAAAAAACTTAAGTAAATAAGAAAATTGATATACTTTTACCAAATGAGAAAATATACAAATACATGACATTATAATGTACAGGTTTAGTATGGTCCTATAGAATGAGGAAGAAAGAATCGAAGGTTAATTGGCTATTGACTTATTGTTGAATATGAGTAATTGATAAATATAAACTATGTTATAATCCAAAATCGAAAAGATAGATATTGGATGTAATCACAATTCAAAGTTGTCATATTGCTTATTAAGGCTAGAAGTAGTGGTAGTCATGGCAAATACATCATTTTTGCCACATTTTATGTCATCATGTCATATGTGTGTGTGTGTGTGTGTGAGAGAGAGAGAGAGAGAGAGAGAGAGAGATTCGCATTTCAATATCATCTTGTCATGCAATGTTCTGAGGTCGATGTATGTGATACGATGATATTGAAATGACATACACCTGAGGTTGTAAATAACTGTTGTAAGGTCGAATTGTACTGTTTATGTTTTTGGTCTGTATCGGAACATGACATCCTGAGGTTTATTATTTAATGAAAACACATTCTCTTTGAGAAATGTTTTGATAAATTTTATCATATTTTGTTTTGGGAACGAATTCCACAACTCTTTTAATCAAATGATTACTCTGATTTTATAAAACAAAGCATAAATAAATCGGTCTTTTCTGGCCGTGAATTTGGGGATGTCACAGTTGATATCAGAGCATTAGTTTAAGCGAACTAGGAATTTGTAGGATTTCTAGACTTAAACTTAGAATGCTAAGCGATGATTGTGATATGAGTGTCTACCATATTTTAGACACAAGCACTAGTATATCTTAGGAAAGATGCCTAAAATGATTTTATATGCTAAATGTCATATGTTTGTCATATATGGAATTGTTTGTTCGGATCTATAGTCTGTTGCCGACCAGATCTGGAAACCTTATGTGTTTAGGATTCTAAGCGTACAACTACGATATTAGAACTAACATGTAAACGTTTCGAAGTGATAAGGATGATTTGGACATCTATCAAAATAGAGATCTAAATTCACCTTATTCAGTGTATATATCAAAAAAATGGCAAGAGCAAGAAGCGGAGTTGGAAACGCAAACGAAAACAGGAATCGACCACCTGTGGTTGAGCAGGTAGATGTGGTAGCAGCAGTACCTGAGCCAATGACAATGGTTGGGGCACAAAAGATGATTTAAATGATGTTGGATCGTCAGATGGAGGAAACTAAACGTCTGCTTCAGCAGAATCATGAAGAACTTTCAATGCCGAGTGAACAGCCCGAATTGAATGGAGGGCAGTCGGAAGGAGGAAACTTCAGTTGGATTGTTGGTCAAGCCAACCCACCAATTGTTAGGCAAAACAACCAGGGTGGAGGAAATAACGGTTGTGGATGCAAGTACAAGGACTTCATGGCATCCAAACCACCGTGTCTATCTGGAATCC
Organism: Lactuca serriola; assembly: GCF_051521515.1. Classification (NCBI taxonomy): domain Eukaryota; kingdom Viridiplantae; phylum Streptophyta; class Magnoliopsida; order Asterales; family Asteraceae; genus Lactuca; species Lactuca serriola. The sequence goes on from NC_136415.1 coordinate 56,411,195, forward strand.
CGACACCAGTGGAAATTATGTACTAGATCTCCGAGATGGAGACAATGTTCGAGAGTTGCGAGTGTAGCAACAGACAGAAGACCGCTCTCGCGATTCCTTTGTTAAAATCTGGAGTGCTGAGCTGGTGGAAGCTACTAGCTGGTTCGATGCCCAAGGGAGAAGCTAGTAAGATGTATTGGGAAGATTTTGTAGTGCAACTAAAAATGCAATACTACTCTGAGCAGGATCTTCTGGAAATGACAATGAGTTCCAGAATCTAAAGAAGGGAAGATTGAGCGTCACCGAGTACGCTATTAGTTTTATGGAGAAGATGAAGCTTGTTCCTTACCTGGTTCCAACTGAACCCTCCAAGGTTAACAAGTTTGCCTGTGGATTACTAGCGGAATTTGGTTCGATGGTCAAGCAAGCAACCACTTTGAAAGCCGCCATCTGGGCTGCTAAGAACGTCGAGACCCATATAAGGGAAAAGAATCTGGAGAGGGACGAAGTGGGTGAGAAAAGAAAGTTTGAAGGATCCTCATGGTCTGATGAGAAGAGAAAAGTCTTGAAGTCCAATTCGAAGGAGTTCGAAGAAGGAGCACAATGGTGTGATAAGTGCAAGAGGAAGCACATTTGGATATGCTCTAAAGAGATGACATGCTTCAAATGCGGGAAGACTGGTCATTATTCCAGTGGATGCACAACCAAAAGAGAAGCCCACTTTAAGTGTGGTGAAGAAGGACACTTCAAGCAAAACTGCCCAAGAAGATAAGGGGCTACAAGGCCGAATGTGCTGCCACAGCCAAAGACAATAGCATTTCAAATGATCCTTGACGAAGCAGATGACAATGCGAGGAATCAAGGATGAAGACTTCATATTAGGATATAGCTAGTATCAGGAAGTGTAGCATATTAAAGGTATAGTATAGGGTGAACTTGAACTTTTGTGTAATAGTTTCAAAAAAATAATATAAACCCTGGTTTTGTTATCTGATGTGTTTAATGATTGTGTGATTTTGTATGGTGACTTGGTTGACTGCGAGACAATACTTGGGACGAGTATGAGTAGGTGTGAATGGTAGTAGAGGCCTATACTACTGGAAGCACAGGACTCACGCTTGGATCAGGGAAAGTCACAAGGTTACCAAGAAGCTAGTGATTGGTCTCGTTTTATTCAAGTATGTCGTTACCATCGTTTCGGTAATGACTAATGAGATGATTGTTATTCCGACTCTAGTGGTCATATCAAATTAAGTTTGACTACGATGAGTTTGTTACGTGGTTCCGAGAACCGAGTTCGATGTAGCATTTGACTTAAGTTAGAAGATTGAAATCAATGCGATCAATTGTATCGCGCTCGTTGTTAAAGAAGTTAGTAGCTAGAAATGCTACATGCTAAAATTTGATCATATCACATTAGAACATGAAGGAAGATATATTCCATTCTGGAATTGGACTCTAAGAGACCTGAGTCTAAGCGTTGCATCATTCGATGAAAGGTCATTAAAGCACGACCCATCGGTTTGTTACAATAGATAAACAAAAGTATTTATCCTAAGAAGAAGAAGAAGGAGTCCACAATAAGGACTTATTTTGTAACTTGAAGGTTATGATTGAAATTCCAACATAGTACGAAAAGAAGATGCAAGATTGAGCATCGCCTGCAGTCAAGAAGCCCTAGAGTTAGATACTCTTTCAAGGAAACATAGAAGTTTCGGTTATTACCTAGGAGAGATAAAATATGGAATCATTATTCAAGCCTTATTTCGTTGATGATTTCGGGACGTAATCATCCTAAGGGGGAGATAATTGTAACCCCCGTAGATCCGGGCTAGTCAATTTAGAGACGATAAGCATCAAAAATGACTTTTTGATGGAAGATTATTTAGAAGGATTAATCTTAACTAAATTTTAGTATATGTTACAAGGATTTCATACATATAAAGAACGCCGAAATCCGAGTTATAACGAAGAAGTTATGACCTAGCGAAGTTTCGCTACAAAACCGACACGACACAGCACGACGTAAATAGTGAATTTACGTTAGAGCAATATTTGGCCTTAGTGATCTAAATGAAAGTTGTAGAATACGTTAAACCAATAGTGTGGATAAAAAGAACGTCTAAGTGTGACTTCGTATGAGGAAGTTATGATTTTTCGAAGTTTCGACTTAACGAACCAAAATCCTATTAATAGATACGAACATATTCCAACTAATTCCCAAAAAATATTGTATGCAGCCCAAAGTTCGAATTTGAGATCGAGTGATATTTGGCCGAAACAATCTAAACGAGAATCTAAGATCTTGTCGATAGTAGTCCAACGGTAAAAAGACAAACGAAAATGGATGTCGGATGAAGAAGTTATAAATTCCTAATGGAGTTTTCCTATCCCGACCTGCTAAAAATAATATAATAAAATAAATTCAAAATTAGCCAACGAAGTCTTAACAATAGTTGTAGAGCATAATCTCACCTACGCGTGGATATAAAGAACGTCAGAAACAGAGCTCGTATGCGAAACATATGAATTTCTGAAGTTCGGGGCACGATTTTCGACACTGAGTCAGTGTTCACGACGTGAACTCAGTGATTTGACCTTTCAGAGTCTGCCAGACCCAACTTGTGATGACACATGCAATGAAGATCAAGCTCACAATGTGAAATAAGGGTTCACGACGTGAATTTCAAAAAATCAACCCTATAAATAGAATTGAAGTGGCAACCGGCAAAGGTTGCTAATTCACTATTCTCTCACCCATACTACCTCGATTTACATGCAAAGAAGTACCCCCGAAGCCCCGGTATCATCCCGAGACCCGAAGCTCCAAAGATCCTGAGAAGAAAAGAGTTTCTAAGCCTAAGCTCTGCCCACGAGAAGCCCCGATGTGTGAAGATATTCCAGTTTCACCGAAGAATACTAATCTTAGAGTCGTAGTGTTGTCCGATCATCTTCTGATCAAGTGAGTGTATAGTCCCTTTCATAAACACGATTTTAATACAAGTATTGGTTGAATGTATTACATCTATGTTATGAGTGAGTGTGTAGTTACTTTCTTCTAACACATAAATACGAAGTATTTGCTATGAAATATGTGCTATGTGTTTATATATCGTTTGTTTATATGAGATGGGTTCGGAATGGATATTCTATATAGTTTTTAAATAAGTTAAACTGTATATGTATTTTATATCTAAAAATATGTTGGGTAGAACTGTTGGGTTTTGAGCATTCTAACACTCCTAAGTGTACATGCAACCCTAAATACCTTGGATCTATGTTTTCTCTATTATACATGCAAATAAGAACTTCCAAGGTATTATCCTAATCTAGCATACAAAACAATGAGTGTAACAAGATAGAATACATACCTCTTTGATGTAGAAAGTCTTCATGAAGCTTGAGTGCCTAGTGCCCCAAGTGTGACACCTCAAATGGTTCACACAACACCAAATACACTTGGAATAACTTGAGAGAAATCTACACTTCATGAAATCGGCTAGCCCTTATTTTTACACACTCTAGTGGCCAATTTTGTCAAGAATAAGATCTTTATATAGTGTTACAATTAGGGTAAACCCTAATTGTCATGACTTTCCATTTCCTTGGATCCATGGGTTCAAATACACCATGGAGCATCCATGGACTATCCTATGGGTTTTAGCCCAACTTGATTATCCATGGAGCATTAGCCCACTATACAAGTATGGACGATTTACAAAATCAACCCATATATTTAATTAGTCTTTTTTTGATCACTTAATTAATCCTAGATTAATTCTTGATCAATACTAATTAAATAATCTTATTATTCTTATTATTAATATACTAGAACTTATAATATATTAATAACCATAAGTGTCTTATTTCTCTCATTATAGTCTATCCAAGTGCATGACGCCATGCAACCCAAATGGACCATGCCGGGTCGAGTCAAGTCTTACCAATTATAGTTATGGACTTAGACATTAATCCAACAGTCTCCCACTTGGATAAGTCTAAAACTATTATTGCGTATGACTTCAGGAACCAACTGGCAATCGTAGCTCTCAAAAGCTTATGTCGAACTCTGACCTTGTCGATGAACTCTGACCTTTGTCAATGACTTGTCCATTAGATAAGGGATCATATATTCCTCCATTCTAGATATCATATGGACTGAGACATGGATTATAATCATTCTCTCTGTCCATTTGTTGTTTCCCGATTTCCAATTTATGACGACTGACTAATTGAACAAATCAAATCAGTCCTGGCCCGGCCGAGCACTTCCATTTGTCATCATCAAATCATCGAGGGGCCCACAGATATCGCTTTTATCCCGAAGGTAAAAGGAATGGATAAACTTCGACTCATATGGCTTGTTCTACTACTTGTTGAATCATACACAAAGGCACGTTTTATAGCACCGAGTTACCAAATGCGTTTTCATGCAATCAATATACAACCAACTCATAGTAACAACTCATATCTCTAGGTTTGAAGAATATAAGATATTATCGTCTCATGATCACTCGTGATAAAATCAATGAAGTGATTCCAATGAGCGCGGGTTGAATCCAATACTCAGAACTTATGAGCACTCATGAGTGTTGTAGCCCTTTGTCCAACACCTTAGACCTCTACAAGCCAACATATATACTTCCAACATATGACCGACTGTGGATGGTTTGAATAACTTAGTCATTCCGGAAGAATAACCTAGTTTATTCGGGAAGTCAAAACATGCAAAATGAAACACAATAATAATTGAATCCAATATGGTATCAAAACCTATGAACATAAATAAAACACCTTTTATTTATCACCATATGATTACACATTATTCATTGTATACTGTTTCAGCTATCAACTTTATTCTTGAATTTAAAAAAATAGTTGTCCCATGCTCCATGCATGTACACTATGTTTTCTAAACACTAGTCATGCCACACACCAAGTATGCATACAATGTTTGTCTATGATCTTTACTTTATGAACTAGATCAATTGAACATAACTTCAATGATTCTCTTTTCACACTCCCAAATCCTTACTGCAAATGCAAGAATTCCAAATTCATGCCATTTACTGAAATCTGTTAGATTCTAAACTTATATGCATTGAGCCTCTTGTAATGATTATGCACAAAGTCAGAAGGACTTGACAATAACCATTACAGACAATTCCAAAGGAGATCAATTCCTTGGGAACATCCTTCTTGCATTAAGTTTCCTAATCTTAAACAGATTGAAAATTCTAACTTTGAAACATTTCCAGATTCCATTTTGACTATTACTTCTGAACAAGAGTTGCCTCCTTACAGATTATGTCAATATGGTCCTTCCAGAATTATCACTATACTTCCAACTGTCCTTGAGCAACCAATATTTGGTAAACCTTAGATTGTCCTCGACAATTGTTTAATCCTTTTAGTCATATCTAGTTCTAAACCTTTTTCCCTTCTTAATGCCCCAGGCATTCGGAAAATTTTAGAAAGGATGAATATAGCACATGTAATCGATCCTATATCCGAAGCATATGGGAAACGATTCATGATGTCTCACATAAATACTAAACCAGTAGTTTGCTATCTATTTGCCAAGTTCTCATAATTCAGATTATGAAAAGGGATGCCGTAATCATAATCGAATTTTAGAACGCAAATAATGGACCCATATACAGAATTTCCTTATGTTGTCATTCCAACATGAAATTCATATATATATCCTTGACTAAATGATTAAAATCTCACGATCTAAGCTTATAGATTAGTCAATGAAGTATAATTTCCTCTCCCTTAATTATAGCAAAACAACTTTTTCCCAATTGAAACCTTTTGTTTTCTATAATTAACATTGATAACTTGCAATACTTATCATAATTATCATGCTCCCACTACCATGATGATTATTAGCATAACACTTATGCTCCCACTAGCTTTGACATGTACTCAGAAATTAGCTGACTTTCTTACCAAAGTTCAGATTTCTGATACTAGATTGTTTTGATAAAACTTTATCAAAATCATACACCTTCCCTTAGATAGCTCATAGGTGTGTCTAAACAATTATGAAGAGGGATTCCATAATCATAATGGTTAGACCTTTTTGCCACTTCTCACAAGTCTAGGTTAGTGTGCCGGTTAACCACACACATTCCACTAACGACTTTGAGAATGCAAATATCACAATTGCTATCTAGCTAAAATCTACTTAGTGAAAGTGTTTCCTCACCATCATTTTCATGAATCGGAGAGAAACCTTATGACACTTAGATTTTCATGGTGTATGAGTTCCTACCCATATGAATTTGTCAAAACCATAATCACAAGACAAGGATAATGATAAATCCAAACTCATATGGATTGAACTCAATCTTAATTTCTTACCACCTGGCAGCTCAAGGGCCTGCCATTGCTTCCAAGTTGTTGTGCAACTAATTGAGAACTCTAAGAACTCATATGCAAAGCCAACTTTAACTGGAATGGGCACAGAATATGTCAACAAGATAGGTTATAAACCTCAAGTCGTGTGCTTAGTGAAGAACTTCAGGTTTTATTCTTGATTAGTTCTTGAGACTTTCAAGACCTTTAAGACTCCCACTGTCCTCTTGACATATAATACTTTCTTTTCAGTTATTCAAGAGATAGTGTGGATTCTAATCAAGACAAACACTTCACAAAATTGGCCTAAGTTGGTCTTTGTTTTATCCAAAACATCATAACTTACCAATTTCAAATGTACAAGAGTAGAAAACTTTTACTCTTACATTTGACAAGTGTTTTAAACCTTCTTTAAGACATGTCACTCAAGTTACAATCTTGGAGTATGACTCTAAGACTTGTATTGGAACAAAGTATGACTCATCTTCTTGATTTAACCATTTCAACAATTCAAGTTCCTCTTCTTAGTCATAAGAATACACTAATATTTCCTTAGAGAACTAACTTTGATATGGTTTCTTAATCATTCAGATGATCACAAAAATTGATACTAAAGTACTCTCCCCATCTTTTCAGATCTGAGAAACTTTTATCCTTCTGCCTAAGTTGATTCTTCTTATTCGCTCTACCTTACATTGAAACTTTTCCAATGTATCAGAATTATACTTTTGCCTGTAAGTATAACCATATTTACTAAGCTTTAGTAAATTATGACGAATAATCTTATCGATCTTTTGTGGTGGACTTATTCATTGCACAAGAATGTGTACTTGATCCCTTAGTCCGTTACTTGACTCACACATCCATGTGAACAAGTAGTTAGTCTTAATTTTCCAATAATTGAAAGTTCTCATTCATCATGCTATACAAATTGCATGATTCCAAGTTCCGGTCCAATTGAAACTTGGGTGATGAGAATCTTTCCTTATTTGGTAAATTTAGACATTACCACAAATGAAAGAATCAATTTCATACTTCCACTCTTGCTATTAATGGAATCTTATAAGCAACAAAAATTTCCACAGATGCCATTGTAAGGATATTTTAAAATAAATAAAATCAAAATTTTCCTTTTATTTTAAAAAACTTTGCGGAAAACTTATCCTTACAATCCATATGAAAACTTGTTGTTATCTATTCCTAAGTGATATGTGCATATTTAGTTCATATTAAGTATAGATTTTTATTCATTTATTAGCTAAATTATTGCATTTTATGGACAAAAGGTACTTAAAAGTGTTTGAGTTATATTTTCAGTCCAAAAATGAAGCTCGAAAGCAGAAGGAAGCAGGAGAAGCGGTTGAGAGATGAAGAATGGAACAAAGAAGAAAACCACCAAAAAATAATACCTACTCGGCGAGTAGGGTCGACTACTCGGCGAGTCCGATCGAAGAATCGAGAAGATAATGACTCAGAATCCCAGAGACTTATCACAATACGGGGACTGAGAGATGGACTCGACGAGTCACCACCTGACTCGACGAGTCGATTCGTATATATAGAGATAACTCTTCAGAACGATAAAAGAGAATTCTGGAACGATTCAGAAGAGTTTAGCTGCGATTGAGAAGGCAGAAAAACCCTAGAAGACGACGAGAGAAGCTAGAATTCAATCCCGAAGAAGAATTGAGGCAAAATTTCATCATTCCACTTATTCTTTTGTTTTATCATTATGGTCAAACAATTTGACTCTGTTTGTTTGCTGTTATTTACTTCAATTATGAGCTAAAACCTTTAGACTTCTGTTTGGGGATACAAGGTTGACAATATGGTTTGATTGATTGGTAGGATTAATTCTAAGTTGGTGAATTTTTGTTATTTTAGCTTGCTAAAGAACCTTGTGTGTGAATGATAATTAATTTTCTGTTAATAGGAAGATAATTGATTAGCATGAACATCTATTGATTATTAACCTCATATGCTATGTGATCACTATGCCATATGTCTAGGATTAATGAATATGAAACTAGAATTAATAAGAAAATTGAGTAAATTCATGTGCAAGCTTGTGTGATGACCATCAACAAGAAGTTAATTAAAAGCTTAAATTAGTTAACTATTGCAAGTCTAAATTAACCCGAATAATTAATCTAGTAAATCTAATTAAATTAGACAACTGGCCACTGTTTAAGTTAGTTTATTTGCTAAGGATTAGTGTAGTGAATGCGAATCTAATCACTTGAATCGGTAAGCAACAAAAGAATTAATCCATTGCACCATTACCTTGAAATCAACCATAGAATCAACTAAGTTGAACTAAACAGAAGTTCCCTTCCATTTATTGAATCTAGTTAGTATTTTGTTTTCTAGTTTTTAAGTAAGTAATAGTTAGTAAGTTTCTAGTCTTGTAAAACTAGATAAAACCCCTACTTATTAATTAACTTAGATAAAATTAGTTTTTAATTTTAATTTGCCGTTCCCTGTGATCGATACCCTGCTTATTTAACTATACCACAATTGATAGGTTCACTGACTTTTGTATGTTATTTGATAATTAAAAGTAGGTTTAAAACTAAGTGAGTTTGCACACATCACTAAGCAATATCTCATAACTCCTAAGAAGTAGCTCAAGAATCCGATCTTCAAACTATGCGATAGAAATCCATCTACGCGATCAGATTCAGCATATTCTTTCTTTAAGTTTCTTCACTTTTCTTTGATTCTTAAAACATCACTATGTGACCCAGTTACATCATGTGTCAAGAATCTCATAATAGAAACTTAAAAGAGTTAGATAGTGGACTTTACCTGAAGTAGAGTCAAACTTATTGACTTTAACATCCTTAGGTAAATTTGGCAGCTTCGCAACCAATGCCCCTTCCTTTGGCAATATAAACATATGAACCCTTTGATAATGGTACATGAGACTATCACAGACTTAGCTTTTCTCTTTACCATTTGGTCAAACGAGTTGACTATGGCCGATCCCTTTCCATTGGGAAGAGAATGCTTTTCTGGATTTCCTGTGTCACTATTGTCAATGTCCATCAAGTTTTAAGGAAGTTGATATTAACAAATAGATAAGATCATTAAGGGTCTTGTCATAGTCTGTTTCATAGGTGTCCCAAAGGAACTCACTATGTGACTTAGAAAGTGATTGAACCACCAACTTTCTCAAGACTTTGACACCCAACTCTCCCGGCTTGTCAATATGTGACTACATCTCCAAGATGTGATCACACCTAGACCTTGCCTTGCCAATAGGGCCTGAGTGACCTTAAACTTTTCAAGAACTTGTGGGTTAGGGAGAATAATTTGAAGAGGTGAAGAAGTATGATATCCAAGGGACATCATCTTCATTTAGGAAAGCTTGTTTCAAGAGATTTGGGAAGATCATAAATGTCTAAACCAGGCATCTTTTGGGAGATATTCAAGATAGTTGATCTTAAGTCCTTAATATGACACCCAATATGAAATATTAAGGCTAGGACCCTACAAACTATTTTATAACTTAGAAGAGGTATGCCGTAATCCAAGCTATAAAATATTTGAAGGTAGGTGAATGACGATTCACCAATTTCCACCAAGATTAACGAAATGTGTTATTAGGTTTTAATTGGATTTGAAACTCCTAGATCTTTGAGATTCATTGAACTTTTCAATGGCATGTTTCAATCTCGAGTGTGCCCTTCATTGAACTTTTTGCCTTGGACTCGGCGAGTCCATTCATGGACTCGGCGAGTCTGCTGGGCAGACAGCATCAAAACTCGTTTTTTCAGCTCCTTTTTGCAAGTATAACAAGAAAACAAGCCTAGGCTCTGATACCACTGTTGGGTTTTGAGCATTCTAACACTCCTAAGTGTACATGCAACCCTAAATACCTTGGATCTATGTTTTCTCTATTATACATGCAAATAAGAACTTCCAAGGTATTATCCTAATCTAGCATACAAAACAATGAGTGTAACAAGATAGAATACATACCTCTTTGATGTAGAAAGTCTTCATGAAGCTTGAGTGCCTAGTGCCCCAAGTGTGACACCTCAAATGGTTCACACAACACCAAATACACTTGGAATAACTTGAGAGAAATCTACACTTCATGAAATCGGCTAGCCCTTATTTTTACACACTCTAGTGGCCGATTTTGTCAAGAATAAGATCTTTATATAGTGTTACAATTAGGGTAAACCCTAATTGTCATGACTTTCCATTTCTTTGGATCCATGGGTTCAAATACACCATGGAGCATCCATGGACCATCCTATGGGTTTTAGCCCAACTTGATTATCCATGGAGCATTAGCCCACTATACAAGTATGGATGATTTACACAATCAACCCATATATTTAATTAGTCTTTTTTTGATCACTTAATTAATCCTAGATTAATTCTTGATCAATACTAATTAAATAATCTTATTATTCTTATTATTAATATACTAGAACTTATAATATATTAATAACCATAAGTGTCTTATTTCTCTCATTATAGTCTATCCAAGTGCATGATGCCATGCAACCCAAATGGACCATGCCGGGTCGGGTCAAGTCTTACCAATTATAGTTATGGACTTAGACATTAATCCAACAAGAACATGGGTAGATGAACGATGAGAGATGAAAGATGGCATGAGTAAACATCGATAGTTATGGACCTAGCACCTGTTAGAGAAGAACTTTGGTAGCTACGGATTAAGGTATAGTTAATTGTCCCTATTCCGGGAGTATGGATTGGGCACAGTTATTGTTCCGGGAGTATGGATCCGATCAGGATTTAGGTATAGTCAATTGTCTCTATTCTGGGAGTATGGATTGGGCACAGTTATGGGTTTGGGAATATGGATCCGATCAGGATTTAGGTATACTTAATTGTCTCTATTCTGGGAGTATGGATTAGGCATAATAATTGATCCAGGAATATGGATCAAATCAAGAGGTTAATTCAGATCCAGGAGTATGGATCAGATATACCAGATCTGGGAGTATGGATTTGGTAGAGAGGTCAATTTTAGATTCATGAGTATGGATTTGGTAGAGAGGTCAGTTTTAGATCCGTGAGTATGGATTTGGTAGAGAGGTTAGTTTTAGATCCGTAAGTATGGATTAGGTAAAGAGGTAAATTGTGATACGAGAGTATATATCGTTTCGTTGTAAGGATCGAGGGGGTAGGATAAGCGTTGCTTGTGTATAGTGAAATTGTATATGTTTGTGAGTTCTAATATATATATATATATATATATATATATATATATATATATATATATATATATGATACAACATTGTGGGTTGAAAACCCTATATGTGATGAGTTTTGGTCATAAGAACATCCTATGTGCTCATACAAACCCAAATGCTTGGATCTAGGTTTCTCTATTATACATGCAAGTTATCCAAGACTATAAACCCTAGATCTAGCATATGATAATCAATATATCATATAATTAGGATTTAGATCATACCTTGATTGTTATGTAGCAATAACAATCCAATTCCTCCTTGTATTGACTTTAGAAAGCTTAGAGTCACAAATGTCACTCCTCTAATGGTTCACAAACACCAAGAGCAAGAGGATGAAGAGGAGAGAGGATGGAGGCTGCCCTAAAACGTGTGAAACCCTAGAAGGATGCTTAGCCATGTTTTTGGGTCATAAGGGATCTATATATATAGGAGGCTATTAGGGTTATCTAACAAGGAAACCCTAAATTGGATGCTTAAGGCCTAAGCAACCCATAGATTCCTTTCCTTAAGGTCTTGGACGATTTCCTCATGGGTTTCCCCATAGAATTCGTCCACTCCTTAATATAAGGCAATCCATAGCCCAAATTGCAATTATCTTATAATTACAATTGCAGTCCCTTAAGTTTAATTAATCTCTTTTAGTCACAAAAACCAATTACCAATTAATTCTTGACTAATATTAATTAAACAATATGATTTCTCCTTTAATGTATTATTCTCATAATATATTAATAAATCATATTTAATCCTTTCTCCATAATTCATCCTATCAAGTTGCTTTGGTGAAGGCAACCCAAAAGGACCATGCACCATCGGGTCAAGTACATACCAAAATAGTTATTTAGACACTAATCCAATAGTCTAATAACTATTATGCGTATGACTTCAGATCCTGATCTGCAATCGTAGCTTTCCAAAGCCGCTGTCAACTCTGATCCTATTAGATACGCGTTTCCTTTAGATAACGGATCATATATTCCTCCATTCTAGATATCGTAAGACATGATTTCTAATCATTCTCTTTGTACTATTTCTCGACTTCCGATTCATGACGACTGACTAATTGAACAAATCAAATTAGCCCTAGCCCGGCCGAGCATTTACGTTTGTCATCACTAAATCATCGAGGGGCCCAAAGATATCGCTTTTATCCTACTTGGGATAAAAGGAACGGATAAACTTTGATTCAATGCTCGGTTGCACTCACTCACCGAATCACACACAACAATATGTTTTATGACACCAAGTTACTAGTGCGTTTTCATATTATCAATGTGCAACCGATTAGCAATATACAACTCACACATCTCGGTTTCAAGAATATAAGATGTTATCATCTCACAAATCGCTCGTGATACAATTCATGGAATGATCCAAGTGAGCGTGGGTTTAATCCAATGTTCAAATCATATTCATAAGCACTCATGAACGTTGCAGCAAACATTTGCTTATGTCTAATACTCTTTTAGACAATCCACACACCAATTCACGACAGTCTTCTTTCATATCTACTTCCAACATATGAACAACTATGGCCCGTTCGAATAATTTGACTATTCTTAACCAATTAAATTATTCAGGAAGTCAAAACATGCAAAGTGAAACACAAGAATAATACTAATCCCATATGGACTCAACCCTTTGAGCATAAATAAAACACCTTTTATTTATCACCATATCGATTACTCATTATTTGTTGTTTTGGGTAATCAACTTCTTACTTGAATTATTACACCCGTCCTATGCTTCTTAGCATGTACACAATGTTTACCTATGGTTCTTTCTTTGTGAAATAGATCAAATTAAACACATTTCCAATTATTCTCATTTCACAACTCCTAATCCTTTTTCATAAGTGTAAGAATATCAAATTCTTGCCACTTATAGAATATGCTAGATTCTAACATTTTATGCAACGATCCTTTTGTAATATCACCGCACCAAAGTCACAAAGAGTATTGCCAATGAAATTATAAAGTTCTCTATTGGAGATTGTTACAATACAATTCCTTAGATATGATGTCTCTCACTCAAAGAACATTCCTTTGAACATCCTTTTGCATAAAAGTTTCTTAATCTAGTCATAGGTTTTCAATATTCAATTCTCAATATGGACACGTTTCCATATTTTCCATATGGCAACTCATTCTTAATAGAATCTTATCTATTCATAATAACGTCGATATGGTCCATCCAATATGGAAACATTTCCATATTTTCCAATACTATACTTCCAACTACTCACAAGCGACCAATCCTCGGCAAACCTTGGATTGTCCTTTGATAGTTGTTTAATTATCTTAGTCAAAACCGATTCTTGTCCTTTTCCCTCTAAATGCTCTAGTCATTTGGAAAATTTTAGAATGGTCAAATATTATAGCATTTGCAATCGATCCTATACCCAAAGCGTATGGGACACAATGCATAATGTCTTACATAAAGATTTGATACTTCATCAATCTTCTGCCATAATATTTTATTTGCTATGTTCTCAAAATTTGAATTGTGAAGAGGAATTTCGTAATCATAATCGAAATTTGAAGAACACACTATGTACCCTTGACTAAATTTATTAACATTCCACAACCTAAGCCTTTAGATTTGAAATGAAGCATAATATTCTCTCCCTTAATTATAGCAAAACAACTTCACAACTCTTGTTTTCTATAACTAATATTGTCAACTTGCAATACTTTCCTTAATAATCATACAATCATAACATTTATGCTCCCACTATCATGATGATTATTATAAACATAACGCTTATGCTCCCACTAGCTTTGACATGTATTCAGAAACCAGCTTAACTTCCAGAAAAACAATACTCATTGAATTTCTTAAGTTCTTGTTTCTAATACGTAATACTTTGATAATCCTTTATCTAAGCTTATACACCTTTCCCTTAGATAGCTCATATGTGTGTCAAAACAATTAAGACTAATTGTCAAATCTCACAATTCAAATTATGGAGAGGGATACCGTAACCATAATCAAATTCGAGAATACAATTTCACAATTACTATCTTCTAAAAATCTTTCTTAGTGAAAGTATTTCCTCACAGTCATTTTCATGAAGGAGGAAATCTTATGACACTTAGATTTTAATGGTGTATGTGTTCCTATCCATGTGAATTTGTCAAAACCAAAGTTTACGACAAATTCAAACTCATATGGACCGAATTTTCTTAGTCTTGATATCTTGCCTTATGGTAGCACAGCTGCCCACCATGTCTTCCAAGTAGTCAAGAAGCTCACATTTTCTTATCAATGTACTTTCCATTGATCAAGGTCCTTGCCTTTTATGCATTCAAATGAGAACTCGTAGGACTCACATGCATAATTAACTCAATTGGAATGGCACAGAAACAATATAGTGTCAACACGATAGGCTGTAAACCTCAACTCGTGTGCTAGTGATGATTGATAAGGTTTATTTTGATTTGTTCTTGAAACTTTTCAAGACCATTAAGACTCCCACTGACTCCTTGACATATAAGATTCTCTTGTCAATAAACATTTCTTGACAAACAAATATTCAAGAGTTAGTGTAGCTTTTATCAAAACACTTCATGAATTGGTCCTAGTTGGTCTTTATTCAATGCATCACAGCTTACCAATTTCAAATGTGCTAGAATAAGAAAACCTTTTCCAAATTCTACATTTGATGAATGTTATAAACCTTCTTAATTCTTGTCACTCAATATCACAATCTTAACTTTAAGATTTGTTATGGAACGAAGTATGATTGACTTCTTGATTTAACCATTTCTTCAATCCTTGATTCTTCTTCTTAAACATACAATTATACTAAGACTCACTTAGAGGATCAATTGAGATATGGTTCTTAATCATTAAGACCTATCATAAAGCATAAAAGCTACTCTCCTTTCTTCTTAGAATGGAGAAACTTTTATCTTTCTGCCTACTTGATTCTTCTTATTCGTTTTGCTATTGATTTAAACTTTTTTAATCAATTCAGAATTACACTTAATCTTATAAGTATAATCATATTTACTAAACTTTTAGTAAATCATGACGAATATCTTGTTACTCTTATGGTGGACTTTGATCAACACACAACTTTGTGTATTTGATCTCCTAGTCCTTTCACTTGACACTTTGTCAACGAATTAGTCTAATTTCCAAATATGAAATTTCTCATTCATCATGCAACCAAGTTGCGTGATTCCAAATTTCTGTCCAATTGAAACTTGGGTGATGAAAACTCTCCCTATTTGGTAAATTTTCGACCTTTCCATAAACACCATAAATAAGAATCATATTTCATTTGTTGTAGAAATATGCAAACATCAATTTTCTTAACGATTTCATTGCAAGGAAGTAAACAAATAAATAAATAAGTCAAACCAAAATTTATTTTATTTATAAAAGCAGCGGAAAACATTTGTCCTTACAATGCAAAATCCATTGAAAACTATGTATTTCAAAAAGAAAATTTCTAACAACTCTATCATAACTATCAAAGCTCAAAATCTAATCTTCAAGTCCATGTGATCAAGATCCATTTCTTGTGATTAGATTCATCTTGCACTTTCACCAAGCTTCCTTTCTTTTCACTGATCCTGCAAAACATTCAAATGCAATCTTATCACATCATGTATTAAGAATCAATGAATAGGAACTTAACGAAGTTAGATAGTGGATTTTACCTGAAGCGCAACCATACTCTTTGAATCTCCCATCTTCTGGACTCTTCAGGCTCCTTGGGCAGACTTGTATCCAATGCCCTTTCTTTTGGCAGCAAACGCAGATCGGTTCTCCTAGAACGTCCTTGGAAGCATGGTCGGTTGACTTTCCCAACAAATACGCTCCATTGCTTCGCCAAATCATTTCTGATTCAGCAGCAATGAGCATGTAAGTTAGGTCAATGAGGTTGTCGTCATGATCCATCATATAATACTTTCTTTTGAACTCATTATATGATTCAGGAAGTGACTGCAAAACCCAATTCACAACCAACTCATCTGGGAATGACACACCCAACATCATCAACCTATCAATGTGTGATTTCATTCCTAGAACGTGGGCACACACGGGTTTACCATCTTCATGTTTCATTTCCAATAGGGCTTTAGTGATATTAAACCTTTCAATTCTTCGATCTTGTGGGTTAGTGAGAACAATTGGAGGACGTGGAGGAAGTGAAGCATGATTTCTTGTTCCTCGATCGAATCGTGGAATACCATCTTCATGTGGAATGCTTGTTCCACGGGATTTAGGAAGACCATAGTTGTCGAACTTTGACATCTACAAAATGGGAGAAAACGAATTCAAGTTAGTTGATTGATTGAGTCCTTAGCAAATCACCCAAATGAGATACTAAGGCTAGAACCCAACACAATACGCTACAACCTAGAAAAGGGATGCCGTAATCTAGTTGCAAAATATTTGAAGGTAAGTGAATGACGATTCACTAATTTCCACCATGAAAAACGAAAAAGAAATTTAAGTTTTAAATCTATGAAAACTCCTAGATCCTTTGAGATTCATTGAACATTTCAATGGCATGTTTAAATCTCGATATGCCCCTCTTGTTTGTGACTGGGATGCGGAGGATCACAAAGCGGGTGTGAATAACCATGCAAACTTACATGGTGCCCTCACATGTTACAGTCACCTATTCGATGTGCCGGTAAACCACACACGCTCCACCGAACTATGAGAAACATTGAGTCACCCTTTGCTACCTTTGCTTAGAACCATTTAGTGTGCCGGTAAACCACACACGCTCCACTAACGTCTTCGCAAGGGCACAAAGTGTAATTTCATGGAATTGCATCAATTCACTTTTGCCTAAGTAACTAAGATTGGGAATTTGAAAAACATTTAGTTACTTTTGTACTTCATTATACTTATAATGGAAGGTTTCGTCCTATCCTACCCGTTCGGCTAACGACCCTCCACTAGTCAAGAGTGTGGTGGGTAAGAGTGGATACCTATTCAATCGCCATTTTATAGGCATTTCCCTTAAACACCCCTTATAGACTAGCTTCGTGAATGAGGCCTACCAACGGTAAGACTGACTTTTACTCATATATATATATATATATATATATATATATATATATATATATATAATGTTAGACTTTTAATGTTATATATAGTACATGGTGTATTTTACACTTTCAAAATACTAGGTGGTCAAATTTAATAATTATACCTTTAATTCAATTAAATTTTAAACCAAAACTTTTATGGATTTATTAAACCTCCTTTAATTATACACCTTAATTAATTAATAAAACCATAAGGGTGTGATTTGAACTTTTCAAAACAATACTAGGGTTTTAGAATTTAACATTCCTAATTAAACTTTTAATCAACTTTTAAATTTCAAAACTTGAGGGCAAGTTTTGAAACCTTTTTCAAAACAATAGGGTTTCAACTATTTAAATTTTAAAACAACAAAACTTTTGAGGTCAAATTTAAACTATAAAACCTAAAGGGGAAAATATGAAACATTTCATAACACAAGGATCAAATAACAAATAATCTAAATTAAGATTTAATCACATAATTATCCATATTTGATTTATTTAATGATTTCTTGCAAAACAATTTACCAATTTAATCAAAATAATTAATCAATTATCACATAAGGAAACAAATATTTTATTAATTGATAAAAATCTTCAATTAGATCAAGAATATAGTCATATATATCAAAAAATCGGATTAATATTGATCTAATATAATATGGCAAGTATCCTCAAGCAAAAACAATAAGAAATCCCGGTTTTCCCTCATTCTGACCAGCCGACTCGTCGAGTCAGGCATGGACTCGTCGAGTCAGCATGGACTCGGCGAGTTCATCTATAGACTCGGCGAGTCCAGCCCCCAGAATCACAAAAAACGAATTTTTTTTCAACATACAAGGCATCAATACAATAGAAACCAATCTAGGCTCTGATACCACTGATGGGTTTTGGTCATAAGAACATCCTATGTGCTTATACAAACCCAAATGCTTGGATCTAGGTTTCTCTATTGTACATGCAAGTTACCAAGACTATAAACCCTAGATCTAGCATATGATAATCAGTATATCATATAATTAGGATTTAGATCATACCTTGATTGTTATGTAGCAATAACAATCCAATTCCTCCTCGTATTGACTTTAGAAAGCTTAGAGTCACAAATGTCACTCCTCTAATGGTTCACAAACACCAAGAGCAAGAGGATGAAGAGGAGAGAGGATGGAGGCTGCCCTAAAACGTGTGAAACCCTAGAAGGATGCTTAGCCACGTTTTTGAGTCATAAGGGATCTATATATATAGGAGGCTATTAGGGTTATCTAACAAGGAAACCCTAAATTGGATGCTTAAGCCCTAAGCAACCCATAGATTCCTTTCCTTAAGGCCTTGGACGATTTCCTCATGGGTTTCCCCATAGAATTCGTCCACTCCTTAATATAAGGCAATCCATAGCCCAAATTGCAATTATCTTATAATTACAATTCCAGTCCCTTAAGTTTAATTAATCTCTTTTAGTCACAAAAACCAATTACCAATTAATTCTTGACTAATATTAATTAAACAATATGATTTCTCCTTTAATATATTATTCTCATAATATATTAATAAATCATATTTAATCCTTTCTCTCCATAATTCATCCTATCAAGTTGCTTTGGTGAAGGCAACCCAAAAGGACCATGCACCATCGGGTCAAGTACATACCAAAATAGTTATGGACTTAGACACTAATCCAACAATATGCTCACTAGGCTCCCAAGCCTGACCCACTCAGTTTTCTTTGTATTACAGGTAATGGCACAAGAGTATAAGTTGCTGGACTTGACGAGAGATTTTGGATAATAGACCAGTAGTTGTAAATAACTGTTTTAAGGTCGAATTGTACTGTTTATGCTTTTGGTCTGTATCGGAACATGACATCCCGAGGTTTTATTATTTAATGAAATTACATTCTCTTTGAGAAATGTTTTGCTAAATTTCACCATATTTTGTTTTGGGAACGAATTCCGCAACTCTTTTAATCAAAGGATTACTCTGATTTTATAAAACAAAGCATAAACAAATCGGTCTTTTCTGGCCGTGAATTTGGGGATGTCACAAGAACTCATCCTTTTTCCATGGATTTGTCAACAACAAAAAGAGGAAAATAGGATTGTAGGGCTGCTAATCGATGATGGTGTATGGATGACACAACCAGAAACAATAAAATCAGAGATCTTAAACTTCTATCATAACAAATTTCTAGATAAGTGGCCTTCCATACCAATTTTCTCCAGTCCTAACTTCTCATCTCTTGATCCAGTATCAAGTGCAAGTCTTGAAGCCCCTTCCATAGTTGAAGAGATAAAAGGAGCTATATGGGCGTGTGGAAGTGAAAAATCCCCTAGACCAAATGGTTTTTCATTCAAATTCCTAAAAATGTATTGGGACATCTTAAAAGACGCCATTGTTAATGTTTTTAAGCACTATGAAAGGTTTGGAAGGATTGCAAGAGTAGGTTGTAACAACTCGAATTTCAGGTATTTACACTTTGACCCTTGGAATAAGAATTATTTGCAAATTGGTCAGGAATGGCATTTAAATCAAAATATGGATTTGATCATGTACGTTAGGCGTACACTTTGTATGATGGGCGCAAACCCTAATTTGTAGGGTTTGGAGGCTATTTAAACATCCTTAGCTCTTAAGACCTTCTTTATTCACCAACCTCCATCCCCGTTTTCGTACCTAGAATACCCTATTCCATTTTAAGTGGATCCTTGAGCCATTAGTGTGTGTTTTTTGGAGTTCTTAGAGGAAGGAGGAGGAACGGAGAACATCTTGGAAGCTTGAATCAACCTTAGATCTGGAAGTTTTGCACCCTTCTTCATCTCCATAAGGTATAAAGTTTACACCTTGATGCTTATTTTGTTAGATGTAGCTTGTAAGATGCAATTATGTGCTTTTTGTCCCGAAGTTATGGTGTTTTTTAGTATGGCAAGCTCTAGACCAAGTGGGTTGTCCTTTTGGACATTTTGCAGTTTCTAGAGTCATAAAAATGTAACCTTGGTCCCTTCTTCCCTTCCATGCAAATGCTAAAGAGCTTAAGAGCTTAAGACAAGCTAGGGTTTTGGTGTTGTGCATTTTCTAGGCCTGCAAACTCATAAAGATAGGAACTTTATGGTTTGGAATGATATTTGGGGGATAGATATGCATTTGGACGAAAGGAATTAATAAAATAAGCACTTAATGGGAAAGTGACATTTATCCGAGTACGCTGGATGTACTCCCTTAGGAGCCTCATATAAATCTTGAGTACACTGGGTGTACTCAGTCTGAGTCAACTCGGTCGACTTTTTGACCTTTGACCTTGATCATATTTTTACCAAGTTTAACTTAGGGGTATTTTGGGTATTTTAAGTGGTAGTTGAGTTTGGTGACTATTTTATGTATAGGTGACTGGTAGAGCTAATATTCGAGGCAGTGTCATGTTTAGCTATCTTTTCAAACTGAGATGTGAGTTTTTGCTCACTGTAATTATGGGCCGAAGACACCAATGTCGTCGTATTGGGTTATGTATCCTAGTTTAGAGAATGTAGCTATGTTGTATTGATCTGTTTGAACTAAGTCCTGGTATATAGGATGTTGTTATGCGATAATGATTTGTAGATCTGCATGTTAGTCTGTTGGCTGGTTATATGATTATTTGTTTACTAGATATATGTTATCTATTATGTATATATTGACATAGTATGGTTGTGTTGAGGCAATGATGATTTATGTGGAAGCCAACAAACCTAGGAGCAATCCAGACATAAGTTGTAGGCCCGAGAGGCAAGCCAAACTTATCTTGTGGGCTCAGGAGTAAGCTAGACATGAGCTGTGGGCCGGAAGGCAAGCCAGAATCATGTTGTAGACTATGGGGTAATCCAGTATGTTAGTTGTGTACCCAACATACATGTTGTTATATGTTGTGTGGTTGTACTTTGGGGGAACTCACTAAGATTTGGCTTACGGTTTTCAGTTTTATGTTTCAAGTACCTCATATGATCTGGGGAAAGCAAAGGTGTGATTGTGCACATCCTTCTGGTTTTCATGATATTGGATTTTGGGACACTCTGATTTTGATTATTACTTTTGGAATAATGAATAGTAATTAATTATGGTTTTTAGATTGGTTTTGAAAAATGAAAATTTTACTCTGATTTTTTAGGATGTTACATATGTAATGCTTCATTTCTCACCCTTGTATCAAAAACAAAAGACTCGCTTACAATCGCTGACTTGCGAACCATAAGCATCATTGGTAGTATGCACAAGATCATAGCAAAAACCTTATCTACTGGACTGAAGAAGGTCATTGGTGCTTGTATTGGTGACATTCAATCAGAGTGTGTGGAATATAAAAGCATCCTCGATGGGCCCATAATAATCAACGAAATGTGTTCATGGGATAAGAAGGCAAAAGGGAAGATGCTACTCTTCAAAGTAGATTTTAATAAAGCTTTTGGCACGGTTAAATGGAAATTTCTTGATCACATTCAAATGCAAATGGGATCCAGTGAGCGATGGAGAGGATGGATACAAGGCTATCTAAAATCGTCAAGAGAATCAATACTCGTGAACAGTTCCTCAAAAGGCGAATTTGGAATTGGTTAGGGAATAAGGCAAGGCGATCCTTTATCGTTGTTTTTGGTCATAACAGCGATGGAGGGTCTAAATATCGCCATGAAAAGGGCATGCGAGAAAGGAATTTTTAAAGGTAAAAAATCCCAAACATTAATATGAGTGCGTCACATCTGTTCTAAACAGATGATGCACTCTTTGTAGGGGGCTGGAGCAAGGATAACATCAAAAATATTGTGAGATTTCTCTAATGCTTCCATATTTCATTGGGACTCAAAGTGAACTTCAAATAGTTAAGGGCATTTGGAATTTGTGTAGATTCACAGGGATTAACAACTCTCGCTGCACCACTTGGATGTGAACCATCAAAACTCCCATTCACATACTTGGGTGTCCAAGTAGGGGAAAACATGAACATAAAAAATCATTGGAGGCTGGTGATTTAAAAATTCCAAACAATCATGAGCTCATGGAAATCGAAGGCCTTGTCCTTAGGGGGTTGATTAACTCTTACCAAAATTGTCCTTGGCAGCTTCACAACATTTTATTTCTCTTTGTTCACGGGTATTATAAAAACTCTAGAAAAAAGAAGAAGGAGACGATTCCTATGGGGTAAGACGGATGACTCGAGGAAGATCAATTGGGTGTCGTGGGGAAATGTAACATCTCCCAAAGAGGTTGGTGCACTAGGACTCGACTCACTAAAGGAACTCAACCTATCACTAATAGTAAAATGGTGGTGGAGGTTGAGAGTGGAAAACACAATTTTATGGAATAGGGTTATAGAAGCCATCCACAATCTTCATAGAAAGCCATCAGAATACATGTCCAAAAAAAAAATAACGAGAGTATGGAATAACGTGTCTTGAGTACAAAGAGAATTGGCAAAAATGGGGATTGACATAAATGATGTACTCTTGAAGGAGGTTGGTGCAGGAGATAAACCAATGTTCTGTAAAGACAGAAAGATTGGAAATATGACATTAAAAGCTTCCTTCCCAGAGATGTACAAACCGGAACAACATAAATACTGCAAAGTTAGTAACCAGCTACAACCTGGGGGTCCTATTTGGGAATGGAAAGCAGTTGTCACTTCACTTGAATAGGTACGTGAGACCGATTTTCATCTTAACAGGGTCGGTAACATACAACCAGTGGCAGGAAGTGATAAATGGGTATGTACCCTCTCAAGTGGTGGGGCCTTCCACGTGGATGCTCTTAGATCGCGAATTGAATGGAAAGATATACCACCAGG
The DNA here is from genome assembly GCF_051521515.1 of Lactuca serriola. Classification (NCBI taxonomy): domain Eukaryota; kingdom Viridiplantae; phylum Streptophyta; class Magnoliopsida; order Asterales; family Asteraceae; genus Lactuca; species Lactuca serriola. The sequence continues at coordinate 56,434,636 of NC_136415.1, forward strand.
GGAAATAACATACCTTGGACTCATGAGGTCCCTCTAAAGGTTAATTGCTTTATGTGGAAAGCAAATTTAAATTGAATTCCAACTATAAGCGCCTTACTTAGAAGGGGTATACAAGTTGCATCCTCATCTGTACCTCCTGCGAGGCCAAGGATGAAGATGTAGGTCATGTACTCCTTCGATGTCCAATGGATGCTAAGGTATGGGGTGGGTGTTTCATTGGTGTGACATACATATTTATCGATTCCAAACCATTGAGGAACTTGTGAAGTTTGTCTCAAAATGAGGGATATGCCCAAAGAAAAGGAAACGCTTAATTAACATCTGTTATGGAACAATCTGGTACATTTAAAAGGCAAGATGCGATTGGATATTCAAGAAAATAAACTTCTCCTACCAAAGTTGTTGATATGGTACAAACCAATGTTTTCACATGGATTAAACATAGGAATATTCATTGTTCTTTTCGATGTAGAATGGTGTGTTAATCCCTTCATTTGTATGTAATTATTCCTATATCTTGTACTTCCACCCCTAGCACCTTGCTAGGTGGTGTTATTTATTAATAATATTTGTTGGTTCCAAAAAAAATTACAAAAAAACAATGAATATTAATTACCACTTAAAATAAATTTAGACAATTAACATGTTAAATCTAATTCCAACATTAATTTGTTTATTAATTATCTATATATTTAACTAAACATATTTTGTATTATATTAACATGAACCCATTGGCTGGCTAATTGTTCCAAAAAAAATGAGAATCAAAACCAAAATTGGTCTCTATCGATTCCAAAATTTAGGAGCCAATTTCAGTTCCAAAGAGGGTTATAAATAACTATTTATATTAATAAAAAAAAAATAGACATAAAGTACAATACTTAATTATTTTACTAAACATAATGTTTAGGAATAAGACTTGATGCCGACAATTACTCCATAATGGATTATGTCAGGTAATACCTTGTATCCAGATGAACAAAAATGAATTAATATGTACATGAATATATGATTTTAACTTTGATATAGTTGTATTAGATAATTGATAATTAGTCGAGTTTTTATCTTAAGTCCATCTGTTTTAACAAAACATCAAAAAATACATTAAATAATGTAAAAAAACAAAGAGTCCAAATACAACAAAACTAAATAATATATTCTGACAAAACTAAAAAAATAAAAAAAATAAAAAAAAAACTTAAAATCATAGATACAAAGGTAAATAAAAACAATTATAAATAATAAGATGGTGTTTAATATTTTAAAATATGATATAAAAATAATAATAAAGTTAATATACTTAATTTGTATTAAAAACGCATAATGATGATGCCAATGATCATCACCACAATATTTATTTAGTATCACTATTAGACCATAGGGTTTTAATGGCACACAAACTATGACACCCACTGGATTTATGACATGCAAACGTGTGTGTCAAAAATAATATCATCTCTCCCAAAATTTGAAGGATTTAGGACACATATTTTTTTTCTATCATAAAATTGCCGTCATTTTATAAAGTTTTGTAAGAATGTGCATCCTCCCTCCTTAATAGCTAATGGGGAATACAAAATCCCCCAAAATTTTGAAGTACCCTGCTCTACCTCTACACTTTCTCCTCTAGATCCCCACACGTCAGACCTTCATTCTCTCCCTCCCTTCTCTCTACAACACCATCGCTTCCTTCCAAAATGGTAGATCATTCTCCCTCGATTATATCAATATGGTGACAATCGGACACAATAATCTCAATGCAATATTGGTAACTGAACTTTATCATCATCGTTCTATTCCTGATTAGTTATATTGTTTTGTCTTTTGTTTGATGCTTCGAGTTGCACAATGATGTGTAGGTTTTGCTCAGGGACATGGGAGCTAGTAAATCACGTCTCGTGTTACGATTCGTTAAAGGCCAATTTCTAGAATTCCATGTTTAGTTTTTTATTTTATGACTTTCTCCTTTGTTTTTCATTAACTTTCTATGGTTTGAATTTGATGGTGGTTTCGGTTTTGGTTGTTGTGGTGGTAGGAATCAACGATCAAAGCGTCGTTTTTTGGCAACCCTAGCAGTGAATGATGCAACGGTGCAATTCGAGATCTGGGATACGGCGGGTCAAGAACGGTATCATAGTTTGGCTCTTATGTACTACATGGAAGCTACACATAAAAAATTAAATAATTCATACAACAAGAGTATCCTTCTCTACTTTCTCATTACAAAGGCATCATTTATCTTATCTAACAATTATGTCATAGAAAGCTCATTTGTTCCAATTTTACCCTTTATGCATTTATAGGAAAGAGAGAGATGTAGAAGCAAACCCATGTGCTCATTAAAATCAAAGACAAATATGCCACTACCATTGTTATTTCCAGACATTCAATCATTCAAGTATGGCAGTAAGTGGTAACCCAACCCCAAGTGAGGTCCTATATGCTAATAGCAAGGATACAAAAGAAAGGTAGTATGTGTAATCCATAGTTAAATGCAGATAAGCCAATTGAGGTTTCTTATACAAAAGCAAGCTAAGGTTGTAGATTTCAAAGGTTATACAAGGAAACCTCCCAGATAAGCCACTTGTTATGTTATATGTAACGCCTGTGTTTCTGGGCTTGTCATTAATGTTGATGTAATAGTCTAGGTTAACCTTTGTAACCCGTTTCAAAATAATAGAAGTGTATTGTTTGAGTATTATTTGTTTTGTGCTTAATTGTGTGTCTTAATTGAATTAAGTATGAAAGTATGCGTCAAAATGAAATGTTAGATAAAGTCGAAATCTATGGATAATGTTGTAGTAGTTGAAACAAGGTTTCCGAATATATATATAATACTGAAATCCGAGTTATAAAGAAGAAGTTATGATATGTCGAAGTTTCGCGACAGAACCGGCACGACGCTGAGTGACGTAAAATACAAAATTAAGATAGAGCGATATTTAGACTTAGTGATCTAAACGAAAGTCGTAGAATACGTTAAACCGGGAGCGTGCATATAAAGAATGCCCAAATCTGACTTCGTATGAGGAAGTTACAATTTTTCGAAGTTTCAGCTTGGAACTAGACAGCCCGAAGTTCGAATTGAGATCGAACGATATTTAGCCGAAGCAATCTAAATGAGAATTCAATATCTCATCGATATTAGTGCAATGGTGAAAAGACCGACGAAAACGGACGCCGGATAAAGAAGTTATGAATTTATAACGGAGTTTTCCTGTCCCGGCCTACTAAAAATAAATAATAAAAATAAATTCAAAATTTGCCGACGGAGTCTAAATAAAAATGTAGAGCATAGTCTCACCTACGCGTGGATATAAAGAACGTCGAAAACGGAGCTCGTTTGCGAAAGTTACGTAATTTTGAAGTTTGATTAATCGGGTTACGCTAAGCGTAATGGAGTACACCCGGCGTACCCGGAACTGCCTCAGCTACGCATGCAGTGACGTCACTCAAGCCATACGAATGCCATGACGTCGAGTACGCCCAGTGTAACCAAAATTACGCCCAGCGTAATCAAGGTTTCCAGCCCCTATAAAAGGAAGTCGAGGGCAGCCGAGATCTTTTGCTCCATTCTTCCTTCCTCTTGCGTTTTTACCCCGTTTTACGTGTAAGAAATATCCCGAAGCCCCGGTATCATTCCCGAGCCCCGAAGCAAGTCCCAATGCCCCGAAGATCCTGAGAAATGCAATTCCCGAGCCGAAGCTCTGCCCGCGATAAGCCAATTTTTGTGAAGATCTTCCAGATCTACCGAAGAATACTACTTCTACAAGTCGTAGTGCTGTCCGATCATCTTCTGATCAAGTGAGCGTGTAGTTACTTTCTTCTAACGCATAATTACGAAGTATTTTATACGAAATACGTGTTATGTGTATATTTTGTTGTTATATGTGTGAATGTATATTCACTTTCTTCTATCTCATAGATATGATTTATTCTCTATGAAATACGTGTTATGTGTATGTGTCTCATCTGTTGTTTGGAATATATATTGAATGAGAATGCTATACAGGTTTTAAACTATGTATAAAAAAATATATTTTTATCTACTAATATGTTGGGTAGAACATGGGTAGATAGTTGATGTGTGATAAACAGATGACAGGCCTCGATGTTGTTGTTGTTGATCTAGTTATTCAGCGGAGTATGGATAACGACCACAGACTCTTTCTAGACAGTCCTGTGGAATGCTAGCAGGCTCATAACCTGTAGGTGTTGTGAACAATGTGTTCACCGGTGTACTCTATCCCCCTCATGTTTTCCTTTAGGACATCTACTATTGAGGAAACCCCTTTGCAGTAATGTCTGTCCCGATGAAAATCCTAGATTAGGTCCCTTGAGATAGATGTTGTTTTAGGGACGTAAAGTAAGGATAACGGGAATGGGTAATCGGGTTATTGTTGGTTGGTAAAATTAAATATAATTTCCTATTCTGGGTTGAAAACCCTATATGCTCACCAGGCTCCCAAGTCTGACCCACTCAGTTTATTTGTAATACAGGTAATGGCGCGAGGGCATAAGATGGATGAATGATCAAGTTATTTTGTTTATTAGACCAGTTGTTATATGTAACTATTGTATGGTCTATCTTTTGTTGTTTATGCTTTTGTGTCTGTATCGGAACATGACATACCATGTTTTGATTATATAATGAAAATACATTTCTTTATGAAATGCTTTCGTAAATATTATTTTATCATACTTTGTTTTGGGAACAAATTCTGCAACTCTTTTAAATCAAAAGGATTTACTCTGAAATTCTTTTAAAAACATAAATGAAACCGGTCTTTTTTTGCCGTGATTTTGGGGATGTCACAGTTGGTATCAGAGCATTAGTTTAAGCGAACTAGGAATTTTTAGGATTTCTAGACTTAAATTTAGAATGCAAAGTAAGGATTATGATGTGTGTGTATGTTGTATTTTAGACACGAGCACTAGTTTATTTTAGGAAAGTTGCCTAAAATGCTTTTATGTGCTAAATGTTATATGTTGCCATATATGATATTTTTTTTGTTCAGATCTATGGTTTGTTGCCAACCGGATCTGGAAACCTTATGCGTGTAGGATTCTAAGCATATGGTTACGATATTAGAACTAGCATGTAAACGTTTCGGAGTGATAAGGATGATTTTATTATCTATCATAGATGAGGATCTAATTTCACCTTATTCGGTGTATAGATCAAAAAATGGCAAGAACCAGAAGTGGCGTTGGAAACGCGGATGAAAACAGGAATCAACCACCAGTGATTGAGCAAATAACTGTTGTAGCTGCTGCACCTGAGCCGATAACAATGGTTGGTGTACAATTGATGATTCAGGCGATGTTGGATCGTCAAATGGATGAAACTAGGCTTCTGCTTCAGCAGAATCGTGAAGAACCTTCGATGCCGATTGTACAACCCGATTTAAGTGAAGGGCATTCGGAAGGAGGAAACTTCAGTGGGACTGTTGGTCAAGCCAACCCACCGGTGGTTAGACACAACAACCAGGATGGATGAAATGATGGACGTGGGTGTAAGTACAATAATTTCATGGCATCTAAACCACCATGTCTATCCGGAAGCCCGACGTCGGTGCAAGTTATGGACTGGATCTCCTAAATGGAGACATTATTCGAGAGTTGTGAATGCAGCAACAGACAAAAGACCGCTCTTGCGATCCCTCTACTAAAATCTGGTGTGTTGAGTTGGTGGAAGCCGTTAGCTGACTCGATGCCTAAGGGAGAAGCGAACAAAATGTCTTGGGAAGACTTTGTAGTGCAACTCAAATTGCAATATTGCTCCGAGCAGGACCTTCTGGAAATGAATAATGAGTTTCAGAATTTGAAGAAGGGAAAACCGAGCATTACTAAATACGCTGCAAGATTCACAAAAAAGATGAATCTTATCCCATAACTAGTACCAACACAACTCTCTAAGGTCAACAAGTTTGCCCTCGGACTACCAGCGTACTATGGTCCAATGGTTAAGCAAGCAACCACATTGAAAGCCGCCATCTGGGCTGCTAGAAATGTTAAGACCCAGATCAGGGAGAAAGGTCTGGAGAGGTCAGAGGTTGGTGAGAAGAGGAAATTCGACAGACCCGTAGGGTCCAACAAAAAGGGTAAATTCTCAAAGTCTAGTTCGAGAGGAGGTGGAGGAGGCGAAGCAAAATGGTGCGACAAATGCAAGAAGAAGCATCTTGGGAAATGTGGCGGGGAAGCCACATGCTTCAAATGTGGAAAGCCAAAGCATTATGACAACAAACGCACCCTTACCAAGAAAGTTTGCTATGGGTGTGGTGAGGAGGGGCACATCTCGAGAGATTGTCCGAAGAAGAAGGAGGCAGCAAAACCCAATATTCCCCCAAAGTCGAAGGCGAGAGGATTCCAGATGACACTGGAAGCTGCCAAAGATGAATTTGATGTCGCTTCAGGTACCTTTCTCGTAAACAAATTGCATGCCTAAATTTTATTTGATTCTGGAGCCAACTACTCCTTTATTTCGCATGAATTTGGTAGAAAACTAGCTTTGCCTGTCGATAGACTAGATAATGCTTTATTAGTCGAAGTTGCTAGTGGCAAGTTTGTACCTATTAGCCATCGTATGAAAAACATCTTAATTGACTTGAATGGGAATAAGTTCCATGAGGAATTATTGCCTATATAACTAAACGATTTCAACATCGTGTTGGGAATGGATTGGCTTAGCGCCAATAACGCCGAGATATTGTGCAGAAATAAGATAGTCAAAGTAAACCCGCCAGGAAAAGAGTCGTTTATGGTGTACGGAGATAAACGCAAAGTAAATTCTGGAATCATTTCATTGATGAAAGCTAAAAAGTGTTTGGCCAAAGGATGTACATCGTATCTAGCATTCGTGATCGATGCTAAGAAGGAGAAAAAGGAGATGCAGAGCATTCATGTCGTGTGTGATTATCCGGAAGTATTTCTCGAAGATCTTCCCGGATTACCGCCTGATAGAAAAGTAGAGTTTAGAATAGACTTGTTACCAGGGACGACACCAATAGCAAAGGCACCTTATCGATTAGCACCAACAGAGATGAAGGAGCTGACGATGCAACTTCAAGAATTATTGGACAAAGGTTTCATAAGACCTAGTTCATCACCCTGGGGAGCTCCGGTGTTATTCGTGAAGAAGAAAGATGGAAGTATGAGAATGTGCATCGATTACTGAGAGCTGAACAAGGCAACAATAAAGAATAAATATATGTTACCGAGGATTGATGACCTGTTCGATCAACTACAAGTTTCGAGCTATTTCTCGACGATCGATCTTAGGTCAGGATATCATCAGCTGAAAGTAAGACAACATGATATAGAGAAGACTGCATTCAGAACACGATATGGACACTACGAGTTTTTGGTTATGTCGTTTGGACTAACCAATGCTCCAGCAACATTCATGGATTTAATGAACAGAGTTTGTAATCCGTTCCTTGATAAATCTGTGATAGTGTTCATAGATGACCTTCTGATTTATTCGAAGAGCCAAGAAGAGCAAGAAAGACACTTGCGAGAAGTGTTGGAAGTCTTGAAGAAGGAGAAGCTGTATGCAAAATTCTCCAAATGTGATTTTTGGATTCGAGAAGTCCAATTCTTGGGTCACGTGGTCAACCAAGAAGGGATAACGGTTGATCCAGCAAAGATTGAAGCAGTAACGAAGTGGCACAGAGATCCGAAGCTTTTTAGGATTAGTTGGATATTACCGAAGGTTTATCCAAGGCTTTTCTTCGATCGCTAGTCCATTAACAGTTTTGACCCTCAAAGGAGCTGCTTATGCTTGGAGTGATAAGCATAAAGAAGCATTCGAGTTGCTAAAGAAGAAGCCATGTGAAGCACCGATTTTATCTCTACCCGATGGAGTTTAAGAATTCGCTGTTTATAGCGATGCGTCTGGGGTTGGATTGGGTTGTGTTTTGACCCAAAGAGGTAAGCTGATCGCGTATGCGTCTCGACAGCTAAAGGAGCATGAAAAGAAATACCCTACTCACGATTTGGAGTTGGCAGCGGTAGTTTTTGCTCTGAAAATATGGAGGCATTACCTCTACGGCACGAAGTGCAAACTTTTCACTGATCATAAGAGTTTCCAATATCTCTTTAGTCAGAAAGAATTGAATATGAGGCAACGACGCTGGAAGAGTTACTTAAGGACTATGACTGTGAGATACTTTACCATCCCGGTAAAGTAAATGTTGTCGCTGATGCTCTCAGTCGGAAAGTCAATCTTGAAAGAAAAAGGCCAAGAGCGTTGAGAATAGAAGTTGTCTCGACAATTGTGGAGAGTATAAAGAAAGTTCAAGAGGAAGCTTCTGTGAAGAATGACTGAAAGGAAGAACGTTTGGGCAAAACGTTGGTGTTCGTTATAAACAGTCATGGATTGAAGGTGTTCCAAGGTCGGATTTGGATACCTAAGACGGGAGGAGTCAGAGATCTTTGGATGGAAGAAGCTCACAAAACCATGTACTCGGTTCATCCTGGTAACACTAAAATGTATAGGGACCTGAAACCCTATTACTGGTGGCCGACGATGAAGCTTGATATTGCATAGTACGTGGCGGAGTGTGTGACATGTGCAAGAGTTAAGGCACAACATCAGAAACCATACGAGATTTTAGAACCTTTACATGTGCCTATGGGTAAATGGGAAGACATTTCTATGGATTTTGTCACTAAACTACCCAGAACAAAGAATGGTCACGACATGATGTAGGTGGTCGTTGATCGATTCACTAAGAGTGCGCATTTCATAGTAGCCAAGGAGAAATGGTCTATGGATAAGCTTGCGAATTCTTACGTGAAGGAAATTGCAAGGCTTCACGGTGTTCCTTTAACGATTGTGTCAGATTGTGACAGCCGTTTCACCTCACGATTTTGGAGAAGTCTACAAGAGGAATTGGGTACCAAGTTGTGTTTAAGTACAACTTACCATCCACAAACTGATGGTCAGAGCGAACGAACGATACAAACGCTTGAAGATATGCTGAGAGCATGTACCCTGGAATTCCAACGTAACTAGGATGAACATTTACCCTTGGTAGAATTTTCCTACAATAATAGTTTCCACTCGAGCATAAAGATGGTACCTTATCAAGCTTTGTACGGACAGAAGTGTCGTACGCCATCTTGTTGGCTTGAGGCTGGGGAAAAGTAGTTTATGGGACCGGAGACAGTCCATCAAACTACTAAAAAGTTGAAAATAATTAGGGAGAGAATGTTAGCAGCTCAGGATCGTCAAAAGAGCTACGCTGACAACAAGCGAAGATCGATGACTTTTGAAGTTGGAGATTCGGTTTTGCTTAAAGTATCGTCATGGAAGGGACTTATAAGATTTGGTAAAAGGGTAAAATTAAGTCCAAGGTTTATTGGACCGTTTAAAGTTCTTCAAAGGATTGGGAACCAAGCTTACAAGCTCGAACTACCAGAAGAACTGAACGGAATTCATAACACTTTCCATGTGTGTTATTTGAGGAAGTTCACAGGAGAAGTTCTCGACATGATTCCACTTTCGAAGTTGACAATTGATGAGAACAAAAGGTTGATTGAAGAACCAAAGGCAATCGTTGACCGAAAGACTAAGAAGTTGCGACGCAATATGGTCGAGTTAGTGCTTGTCCGTTGGATACACACGAATGGGCCAAATCTCACCTGGGAGACGGAGAGTGACATGATGAGTTGCTACCCGCATTTGTTTGTTGATGTGTGATTCCGGGTACAAAATCATTCTAAGGTGGAGAGAATTGTAACGCCTGTGTTTCTGGGCTTGTCATTAATGTTGATGTAATAGTCTAGGTTAACCTTTGGAACCCATTTCGAAATAATAGAAGTGTATTGTTTGAGTATTATGTGTTTTATGCTTAATTGTGTGTCTTAATTGAATTAAGTATGAAAGTAAGCGTCAAAATGAAATGTTAGATAAAGCCGAAATCTATGGATAATGTTGTAGTAGTTGAAACGAGGTTTCTGATTATATATATAGAATGTCGAAATCCGAGTTATAACGAAGAAGTTATGATATGTCGAAGTTTCACGACAGAACCGACACGACGCTGAATGACGTTAAATACAAAATTAAGATAGTGTAACAGCCCGGAATCCAGGTAAGCTTTATGATCCTTCTATTTTGGAGAGTTGTAAAATTAGGCCCTTAAAGTTGTATGTGAGATTGGTGAGTACGCTGGGCGTACTGAGATGTACGTTGCGCGTACTTGCTCGCTTAATTTGAACGTGGACTTGCCCGGGTACGCTGGGCGTAGTGAGCCCAGATGCAAACCCTAAATTTCTGACTTGTGCACTATAAAAGGAACATGTAGTCCTTTGCCCTAGCCACCATACCCCCTTGAGTGAGTCCTTAGAGAGATGAGACCCGTGCTTTAGCTTGTGTGTGTGTTTTTGAGCTTGAAGTTACCTTTTAAAGGTAAAGAAGGAGGAGAAGGAGCCATTGTTGGAGCTAAAAGTTGAAGAACAAGTTTAGATTCGAGTTCTACAATGGTTGGAGATCACTTCTGAGGTAAAAAGCTCAAAGCTTTCCTTGTTCTTCATAAGTTTTGCTTTTTGGACCATTTTTAGGGTTTTTGGTTCAAAGTTGGAGACTTTATGTGCAGAGAGTCTCCATGAGTTTAGATCTGACCTTTTCTAGTGTATATTGTGTTAAGGATTCATAAAAATCCAGTCTTGGACGTGGATCTCGTGCCATGCATGAGTTATAGCCTCATTATGGAAAGAGGAAAGGTGTTTTGAGAGCAAAGTGACCTTTACAGCTATGCAAAGGCTTAAAGGTTTCAACTTTATGGCGTAAGTCATGTTAGAGGAGTCAGATCTGAATTTTGGATGCAAGTCTTAACCGTTTAAGACCTGAATGAGATGGATGAGGAAGTTGGGTATTACGCTGGGCGTAATCCCAGTACGCGCGGCGTAAGGGGCCGCATGCCCCGATTCTGTGAAGGCTCCGGGTACGCCCACCGTACACGTTTGGTACGCGCAGCGTAACCCCGAGGGTTGACTTTTGTTGACTTTTAGGGTTTGATCAACTTTAGTGTATTTGAGCCAAGGGGTAAAATGGTCTTTTACCTCTCCTGAGAGTGATTAGAGGAAATGGTCTAGCCTTGGGAATTATGTCGATGACAAGTGATTATTTCATATGATTAGGCGGAGGCTAGGTCTTATTTCTCTGAGTTCGAGATTTCCGAGTTACCGAGTTACACGAGGTGAGTCTTCTCACTATACGTTACCTAGAGTGGTATTATGTGTTGACCAGAGGGTCTTATGTGTTATGTATGAGATTATGTGCTATGTGTTATATGTATGTTGTATGATGTTACAGACTGGACCGGAGGGTCCAACGATACAGACCGGGCCGGAGGGTCCAACGAGGTATGATCGGACCAGAGGGTCCAACGAGCTACGGGACTGGAGGGTCCCGCTGAGACACATCGACCGGAGGGTCCTGCTATAGCCTCGAGTGGCGTATGTGTTGTATGCGGTATTTTGGGGAACTCACTAAGCATTTGTGCTTACAGTTGTTGTGTTATGTGTTTAAGGTACAAGCGAGGACCGTGGAAAGGCATCGGCGTGACCCGTACACACTTGAGAGAGGATTTGATTTTAGTGATCTTGGGATATGTTATGATTCGATAACTATTGTTGGATACTTTTGAGAATATTTTTATATGAACTTGGTTGTTGAAAAATGAAAAAATTGTTTTGAAAATTCATTGTTATAAGTTGGTATCAGAGCCTTGGTTTGAGGGACTCAGATGCACCTTTGGTCGTATTTGAACTCAAACTAAGGATTTGAGAAATTTTCAATGATAAAAAAACTAAATTTTCTAAAAGAGCAAGGAGTTTTGAGACAACCAGAGCAGAGCAGTGTGTACGGTCAGCCAGCGCCCGAACGGTGAATCCCCAAAATACCCTTACATTATGTGTTATGAGATATGCTATGTTATGTTATGCATGCTAGAGTAGGCTAGGTATTCATATTAGGACTAGAGTGGCCTGATTTGTGATGCCTTAGCCTAGGAGATTTCTGCTGCTATAAGATACCTTGGGAGCGAGTAGGTAGCAGATAGGAGCTCATGAGAGGGTAGCCAATGCATAGCGAGAGTAGAGTACTTGTGATCCAGGATCCAAGGAGGAGGACTGGGGGTGAATGCTGATGCGGTGTGGTCAGTAGTATAGGGCCCGTACTACTGAAGACACCGGATCAGTGAGCAGTCCAAGTAAGAATCCTTTGGATATTGGAGGACGAGTAGGGTTGCGTTATCGAGTGCAAGTATGCTCGATCGAGTCTCTGATGTTTATATGTTGTATTTCAGAGGCATCATGGTTGGGACACGACACAGACCTGAGAGTAGTGGTGTCAGCGACGAGGAGATCCGTCGATTGATTCATGAGGAGGTGGCTGATGCCATCCGGGCTGAGATTCCATAGATGTTCGGGGACATCAAGACCACATTGATCGAGACCTTTGATGAGCGGTATGCAGCAGTGACTGAGGCTGCGGCAGCTGCAGCTACTGTTGTTGTTGCTGCAGCCAGACCTCAGGAAGGTGACTCATTGTTGTTTCGGAAGTTCAGCAACACGAAGCCACCAGAGTTCGATGGGACGCAGCACCCGATTGCTGCGATGAGATGGATCTCTGACATCGAGGGATGTTTCTATACGTGTTCTTGTCCAGAGCACTTGAGGGTACGGTTCGCTCTGAACCAGCTCCTCTTGGGAGCGAAGAATTGGTGGAAGTTCGTGACGGCGAGCTTCACTCTGGCGGAGATTTCTGAGGTGACCTGGGAGAGATTCACCACTATGTTGAGAGACGAGTATGTTCCCCCGATGGAGAGGGAATGGTTGATTCAGGAGTTCTTGACCCTCAAGCAGGGTACTAATTCTGTTGCAGTGATTACCAGGAAGTTTCATGAGAGGGCGATGTTTTTCCCTGAGCAGGTGTCTTCTGAGCAGGCTCGCATGAGCCGGTATCTGAGTGTTCTAAGCAGAGATATTCGGGAGTTCATAGCAAACTCGACTTACCGGACATTTGCTGAGCTCCAGGAAAATGCTTGGAAGAGGGAGATTGAGTTGGAGACTCAGGCCAGGGAGGAGGCCGAGTCACAGAGGGTGGATCGGTAGCCGGCTCAGTCTCAGCCGGCAGCCAAGCGGGCCAGACCCGCTGATTCGAGATCTGGAGGCACGAAGGGCCGAACTTGTGGGAAGTGCGGCAAGAGTCACGAGGGGTCGTGCAAGGCTGGAGTATGCTACAAGTGCAGGAAGGAGGGGCACATTGCGAGGGATTGCCCCAAGGGATTTTCGGTTTGCTTTCATTGCAACCAGACCGGCCATCGGAAGACCGAGTGCCCTCAGCTACTTCAGGGATCAGTGCAGGGATCTGTGCCTGCTGTTAGAGCTATCGAGGTTCGGCCAGTGAAGGCCGAGGCACCGAAGGCTCGTGGGAGAGCTTTCCAGTTGACTGCAGAGGAGGTCCGCGCGGCGCCCGATGTTGTGGCTGGTATGTATTATGTATTTATCTTTTATTTGAGTTGAGTTATTATGCTTATATGATGATATCCGTAGGTACTTTTCTTGTGAGTTCTGTGCCTGCTTTGGTATTATTTGACTCGGGTGCGAGTCGGTCGTTTGTTTCCTTGGCATTTAGTCAGCACATTGGTATCCGTCGAGAGGCGTTGGGTCGACCTCTGCGAGTTTCCATAGCTGATGAGCGAGCAGTGTATGCTACAGATGTGATTCGAGGATGTATCCTTGAGATCTTCGGTGTGGAGTTCCCGATAGATCTGGCCCCGATTGCGATGGGGGATGTGTGTGTTATAGTGGGCATGGATTGGTTGAGCCAATATGGAGCTGTTATAGACTGCGAGCGTCAGTTGGTGACGGTACGACACCCCAGTGGGGGGAGTGCTTACGGTGTATGGCGAGGGAACCCGATGTGGGTCAGCTTTTTGCTCGGCTGCCAGGGCGAGACAAAGTTTGCAGCAAGGCTGCAGTGGATTCATAGCCTATGTGATGGACACGCGAATGGCCGCTGGGAGGCCAGGTTCGATTGATGAGGTTCCGATAGTGTGTGAGTTCCCGGATGTTTTTCCCGAGGAACTACCGGGTGTGCCTCCCGATAGGCAAGTGGAGTTCCATATCGATTTGGTTCCGGGAGCAGCACCTATCGCCAAGGCGCCTTATCGCCTCGCGCCGCCAGAGATGCAGGAGTTATCCTCGCAGCTTCAGAAGCTGCTAGGGAAGGATTTTATTCGACCGAGTAGCTTGCCTTGGGGAGCACCGATCCTTTTTGTCAAGAAAAATGATGGTTCACACCGGATGTGCATTGATTATCGGGAGTTGAACAAATTGACGATCAAGAACCGTTATCCGTTGTCGAGGATCGATGATCTGTTCAATCAGTTGCAGGGGGCGTCTTGGTTCTCCAAGATAGATTTGAGGTCGGGTTATCATCAGATGAGGGTTCGGGATGAAGATATCCAGAAGACAGCGTTCAGAACTCGTTATGGGCATTACGAGTTCGTGGTGATGCCTTTTGGGCTCACCAATGCACCAGCTGTGTTCATGGATCTCATGAACAGGGTGTGCAGGCCGATGCTGGATCGGTCGGTGATCCTATTCATTGATGATATTTTGGTGTATTCGAGGTCTAGAGAACAACATGAGGAGCATTTGAGGGAGATCCTTGGAGTTCTGAGATCCGAGAGGCTTTATGCCAAATTCTCCAAGTGTGAGTTCTGGTTACGAGAGGTTCAGTTCTTGGGACATCTCGTCAACCAGAATGGGATATTGGTCGATCCGGCCAAGATTGAGGCGGTCATGAGGTGGGAGGTGCCGATATCACCCACCGAGATCAGGAGCTTTCTGGGATTGGCGGGATATTATCGGAGATTTATTAAGGATTTCTCCAAGATCGCCGTGCCACTTACCAAGATGACCCGGAAGGGTGTCGCTTTTTCCTAGGGTCCGGAGCAGCAGACCTCATTTGAGACACTTCGCCAGAAGTTGTGCGAAGCCCCGGTGCTCGCACTCCCGGAAGGGATGGAGGATTTTGTGGTGTACTGTGATGCATTGATATCCGGTTTGGGTGCAGTGCTTATGAAGAGGGGCATATGATAGCATATGCATCGAGGCAGCTGAAGCCTCATGAGTCGAGGTATCCCACACACGACTTGGAGCTAGGGGCTGTAGTGTTCGCCGTCAAGATCTGGCGTCACTATCTGTATGGGTTTCGGTGTACCATATACACGGACCACAAGAGTCTAAAGTACTTGATGGATCAGCCCAACCTGAATATGCGCCAGAGGAGATGGTTGGATGTGGTAAAGGATTATGATTGTGAGATCCTGTACCACCCGGGCAAGGCTAATGTTGTAGCCGATGCTTTGAGCCGTAGGGCGGAGAGCGCCCCGATACGAGACGTTTGTATGAGGTTGACAGTGATGACTCCGGTGTCGGACACCATTCGAGGGGCCCAGGCGAAGGCCGTGAGACCGGAGAACCGCAAAAGGGAGTGGGTGATTGGGCAGGTATCGGAATTCGTTACCGATAGTCGAGGACTTATGACTTTTCAGGGCCGGATTTGGGTACCGTTTGTGGGCGGAGCACGTACCATCTTGATGGAGGAGGCCATAGGTCGAAGTTCTCGATCCATCCCGGGGCCACTAAGATGTTTTTGGACCTAAAAAGAGATTATTGGTGGCCCTGTATGAAGAGAGATGTCGCATGGTTTGTGGAGAGGTGCTTGACCTGTCGCAGGGTTAAGGCCGAGCACCAGCGTCCACATGGCAAGTTGTAGCCATTGGAGATTCCCGAATGGAAGTGGGAGCAGATCACCATGGACTTTATCACCAAATTGCCAAGGACTGCTAGAGGTGTCGATGTAATTTGGGTGATTGTAGACAGGTTGACGAAGAGCACTCACTTTCTTGCTATCAGTGAGAGCTCTTCTGCTGACAGGCGGGCAGAGCTGTATGTGAGGGAGGTGGTATCGCGGCATGGACTTCCGATCTCGATTGTTTCAGATCGAGATGTACGATTTACTTACAGATTTTGGAAGAAATTTCACGAGGAGTTGGGTACGAGGCTGCATTTCAGTACCGCATACCACCCACCGATGGACAGACAGAGTGAGCGGACGATTCAGACGCTCGAGGACATGCTTCGGGCATGTGTACTGGATTTCGGCGGAAGTTGGGACACGTATTTGCCCTTGGCTGAGTTTTCCTACAAAAACAGCCATCACTCGAGCATTGGTATGCCACCTTTTGAGCTGGTGTATGGGAGGAGGTGTCGGACCCCCATATGCTGGGAAGAGGTAGGGCAACGCGTGATGGGTAGTACGGAGATTTTGCTTCAGACGACAGAGTAGATTCAGCAGGTCAGGCAGAGGTTGTTGACCACTCAGAGTCGCCAGAAGAGTTATGCGGATAGGCGACGATCTGAGCTCGAGTTCCAAGTCGGCGATTTCGTGCTCCTGAAGGTATCTCCTTGGAAAGGAGTGATTCGATTCAAGAAGAGGGGCAAGCTAGGACCCCGGTATATTGGCCCGTTTAGAGTGATTGCGAGAGTGGGTAAAGTAGCATATCGCTTGGAGCTACCTGCGGAGTTGCATCAGATTCATGATACCTTCCACGTGTCGCAGCTGAGGAAGTATATTGTCAATGAGTCGGCGGTGGTGCCATTGGAAGATATCTAGGTGGATGCGAGTCTGAATTATGTTGAGAAACCGATCGTAATTTTGGATCGAAGGATCAAGGTTCTGAGGAACAAGGAAGTGCCCCTGGTTCAGGTCCAGTAGCAACATCGGAGAGGGTCCGAGCTGACCTAGGAGCCAGAGTCAGAGATGCGGGAGCAGCATCCGGAGTTCTTCGCAGCATGAGACTTCGAGGGCGAAGGCTGGTTCTAGTGGGGGAGAATTGTAATAGCCCGGAATCCAGGTAAGCTCTATGATCCTTCTATTTTGGAGAGATGTCAAATTAGGCCCTTAAAGTTGTATGTAAGATTGGTGAGTATGTTGGGCGTACTGAGATGTACACCGCGCGTACTCGCACGCTTAATTTGAACACGGATTCGCCCGGGTACACTGGGCGTACCCAGGGGTTACGCTGGGCGTAGTGAGCCTAGATGCAAACCCTAAATTTCTGGCTTGTGCACTATAAAAGGAACATGTAGTCCTTTGCCCTAGCCACCATACCCCCTTGAGTGAGTCCTTAGAGAGCTGAGACTCGTGCTTTAGCTTGTGTGTGTGTTTTTGAGCTTGAAGTTACCTTTTAAAGGTAAAGAAGGAGGAGAAGGAGCCATTGTTGGAGCTAAAAGTTGAAGAACAAGTTTAGATCCGAGTTCTACAATGGTTGGAGATCACTTCTGAGGTAAAAAGCTCAAAGCTTTCCTTGTTCTTCATAAGTTTTGCTTTTTGGACCATTTTTAGGGTTTTTGGTTCAAAGTTGGAGACTTTATGTGCAGAGAGTCTCCATGAGTTTAGATCTGACCTTTTCTAGTGTATATTGTGCTAAGGATTCATAAAAATCCAGTCTTGGACGTGGATCTCGTGCCATGCATGAGTTATAGCCTCATTATGGAAAGAGGAAAGGTGTTTTGAGAGCAAAGTGACCTTTACAGCTATGCAAAGGCTTAAAGGTTTCAACTTTATGGCGTAAGTCATGTTAGAGGAGTCATATCTGAATTTTGGATGCAAGTCTTAACCGTTTAAGACCTGAATGAGATGGATGAGGAAGTTGGGTATTACGCTGGGCGTAATCCCAGTACGCGCGGCGTAAGGGGCCGCATGCCCCGATTCTGTGAAGGCTCCGGGTACGCCCACCGTACACGTTTGGTACGCGCAGCGTAACCCGGAGGGTTGACTTTTGTTGACTTTTAGGGTTTGATCAACTTTAGTGTATTTGAGCCAAGGGGTAAAATGGTCTTTTACCTCTCCTGAGAGTGATTAGAGGAAATGGTCTAGCCTTGGGAATTATGTCGATGACAAGTGATTATTTCATATGATTAGGCGGAGGCGAGGTCTTATTTCTCTGAGTTCGAGATTTCCGAGTTACCGAGTTACACGAGGTGAGTCTTCTCACTATACGTTACCTAGAGTGGTATTATGTGTTGACTAGAGGGTCTTATGTGTTATGGTTGAGATTATGTGCTATGTGTTATATGTATGTTGTATGATGTTATAGACTGAACCGGAGGGTCCAACGATACAGACCGGGCCAGAGTGTCCAACGAGGTATGACCGGACCAGAGGGTCCAACGAGCTACGGGACTGGAGGGTCCCACTGAGACACATCGACCGGAGGGTCCTGCTATAACCTCGAGTGGCGTATGTGTTGTATGCGGTATTTTGGGGAACTCACTAAGCATTTGTGCTTACAGTTGTTGTGTTATGTGTTTCAGGTACTAGCGAGGACCGTGGAAAGGCGCCGACGTGACCCGTACACACTAGACAGAGGATTTGATTTTATTGATCTTGGGATATGTTATGATTCGATAACTATTGTTGGATACTTTTGAGAATATTTTTATATGAACTTGGTTGTTGAAAAATGAAAATTTTGTTTTGAAAATTCGTTGTTACAGACAAAGCGATATTTAGACTTAGTGATCTAAACGAAAGTCGTAGAATACGTTAAACTGAGAGCGTGCATATAAAGAATCCCCAAATCTGACTTCGTATGAGGAAGTTAGGATTTTTCGAAGTTTCAGCTTGGAACTAGACAACCCGAAGTTCGAATTGAGATTGAACGATATATTGTCGAAGCAATCTAAATGAGAATTGAATATCTCATCGATAGTAGTGCAATGGTGAAAAGACAGACGAAAACGGACGCCGGATGAAGAAGTTATGAATTTACAACGGAGTTTTCCTGTCCCGGCCTACTAAAAATAAATAATAAAAATAAATTCAAAATTAGCCGACAGAGTCTAAATGAAAGTTGAATAGCGTAGTCTCACCTACGCGTGGATATAAAGAACGTCGAAAACGGAGCTCGTATGCGAAAGTTACGCAATTTTGAAGTTTGATTAATCGGGTTTCGCTAAGCGTAATGGAGTACACCCAGCATACCCGGAACCGCCTCAGCTACGCATGCAGTGACGTCACTTGAGCCATACGCATGCCATGACGTCGAGTACGCCCAGTGTAACCAAAATTACGCCCAGCGTAGTCAAGGTTTCCAGTGCCTATAAAAGGAAGTCGAGAGCAGCCGAGATCTTTTGCTCCATTCTCCTTCCTCTCGCGTTTTTACCCCATTTTATGTGGAAGAAATATCCCGAAGCCCTGGTATCGTTCTCGAGCCCCAAAGCAAGTCCCGAAGCCCCGAAGATCCCGAGAAGTGCAATTCCCGAGCCGAAGCTTTGCCCGCAAGAAGCCAATTTTTGTGAAGATCTTCCAGATCTACCGAAGAATACTACTTCTACAAGTCGTAGTGTTGTCCGATCATCTTCTGATCAAGTGAGTGTGTAGTTATTTTCTTCTAACGCATAATTACGAAGTATTTTATACGAAATACGTGTTATGTGTATATTTTGTTGTTATATGTGTGAATGTATATTAACTTTTTTCTATCTCATAGATATGATTTATTCTCTATGAAATATGTGTTATGTGTATGTGTCTCATCTGTTGTTTGGAATATATATTGAATGAGAATGCTATACAGGTTTTAAACTATGTATAAAAAAATATTTTTATCTACTTATATGTTGGGTAGAACATGGATAGATAGTTGATGTGTGATAAACAGATGAGAGGCCTCGATGTTGTTGTTGTTGATCTAGTTATTCAGCGGAGTATGGATAACGACCACAGACTCTTTCTAGACAGTCATGTGGAACGCTAGCAGGCTCATAACCTGTAGGTGTTGTGAACGATGTGTTCACCGGTGTACTCTATCCCCCTCATGGTTGCCTTTAGGACATCTACTATTGAGGAAACCCCTTTGCAGTAATGTCTATCCCGATGAAAATCCTAGATTAGGTCCCTTGAGATAGATGTTGTTTTAGGGACGTAAAGTGAGGATAACGATAATGGGTAATCGGGTTATTGTTGGTTGGTGAAATTAAATATAATTACCTATTGTGGGTTGAAAACCCTATATGCTCACCAGGGTTCCAAGTCTGACCCACTCAGTTTATTTGTAATACAGGTAATGGCACGAGGGCATAAGATGGATGAATCATCAAGTTATTTTGTTTATTAGACCAGTTGTTATATGTAACTATTGTATGGTCTATCTTTTGTTGTTTATGCTTTTGTGTCTGTATCGGAACATGACATCCCGAGTTTTGATTATATAATGAAAATACATTTCTTTATGAAATGCTTTGGTAAATATTATTTTATCATACTTTGTTTTTGGGAACAAATTCCACAACTATTTTAAATCAAAAGGATTTACTCTGAAATTCTTTTAAAAAACATAAATGAAATCGGTCTTTTCTGGTCGTGATTTTGGGGATGTCACAGTTGGTATCAAAGCATTAGTTTAAACGAACTAGGAATTTGTAGGATTTCTAGACTTAAATTTAGAATGCTAAGTGAGGATTATGAGGTGCGTGTCTGTTGTATTTTAGACACGAGCACTAGTTTATTTTAGGAAAGTTGCCTAAAATGCTTTTATGTGCTAAATGTTATATGTTGCTATATATGATATTATTTGTTCAGATCTTTGGTTTGTTGCCAACCGGATCTGGAAACCTTATGCGTGTAGGATTCTAAGCGTATGGTTACGATATTAAACTAGCATGTAAACGTTTCAAAGTCATAAGGATGATTTAATTATCTATCATGGATGGGGATTTAATTTCGTGTTATTCGGTGTATAGATCAAAAAATGGTAAGAACCAGAAGTGGCGTTGGAAACGCGGATGAAAACAGGAATCAACCACCAGTGATTGAGCAAATAACTGTTGTAGCTGCTGCACCTGAGCCGATAACAATGGTTGGTGTACAATTGATGATTCAGGCGATGTTGGATCGTCAAATGGATGAAACTAGGCTTCTGCTTCAGCAGAATCGTGAAGAACCTTCGATGCCGATTGTACAACCCGATTTAAGTGAAGGGCATTCGGAAGGAGGAAACTTCAGTGGGA
The DNA here is from genome assembly GCF_051521515.1 of Lactuca serriola. Lineage (NCBI taxonomy): Eukaryota > Viridiplantae > Streptophyta > Magnoliopsida > Asterales > Asteraceae > Lactuca > Lactuca serriola. The sequence continues at coordinate 56,455,735 of NC_136415.1, forward strand.
CTGTTGGTCAAGCCAACCCACCGGTGGTTAGACACAACAACCAGGATGGATGAAATGATGGACGTGGGTGTAAGTACAATAATTTCATGGCATCTAAACCACCATGTCTATCCGGAAGCCCGACGCCGGTGCAAGTTATGAACTGGATCTCCGAAATGGAGACATTGTTCGAGAGTTGCGAATGCAGCAACAGACAGAAGACCGCTCTTGCGATCCCTCTGCTAAAATCTGGCGTGTTGAGTTGGTGGAAGCTGTTAGCTGACTCGATGCGAGTAGGTCACTTGATTGATTTTTATAGGCTAAGAATTGAGAAAAAATGATCGTATTAATTAAAAATATTCTATAAAACTCATTTGTAAAACTTTTTGGTTATAAAACACACAATATATTTTTTATATAATATATTATATAAAGATTAGTTTTTAGCTCTTATCATGTTGGTTATTCACATGTATGTCAACGGGGAAAGACTAACTTTAGTATCCGTTTGAGAATTTTGTAGAAAAAAGTTAAACTAGGTCACTTGATTAATTTTTTTAGGCTGAGAATTATAGCAAAATGATCTTATTAATTCTAAAATATTATATATGTCTCATTCATTAAATTTGTTGGTTTAAAATTTTAACAAACAATATATTTTTATATAATGTATTATATAAAAATATTATTATAATAATGTATAAATATGTATATATCAAATCTTTATTTGAAATATAAAATGCATAAAAGAAACTAGTATCTTATAAAAAGAAGTTTTAAAAATTTATAGAAAAGTTATAGACTTAATATTTTATAAATTAAATAAAATTGAATAAATAATAAATTTAATTTATTAATAATAATTAATTAAATTTTAAATAATTATTAGAAATATAATAAAATACTATTGAAAAATAAATAATTAAATGTATAAAAAACTCGATATTTATTGAGTGTTCAATGAACAAACAAAAAAATATATCTGCTTCAATGTCATATTGAATGGTGTTGAGTTGTCGGTTAAATCACAGGTCTCCTTAAAAATGCTTGCATCCAAAGGTTATAAAAATAACTCAGTTTGATTTCTATAAATGACATTAACTCAACATTATTAATTTATTATTGATAAGAAAATGTAATAATAATGATCGTAAAATATCTCATTGTTCCATGGTGATGCGTGGGCCAATAATATTTTGGTCAGGTCGAAGGTATCACCTGTTCGGTGGCGGACAGAAAAAATATGGCATTATATATGCATGTGATGGATAGTATGGTCATGCATGGCGAATGTCGAATGGCATGACAGCTCATCATTCGTTTGTATTAGATATTTACTGTGTAGAAAAGCATGTTAAAAACTAATTCGTATTGTATTTTATATCTATGTTTTCATCTACATTTATTATTTTTATGTTCATTTTTAGATTATTGGATATTAGATGTATAGTTTTTTAAGGATAATGACTTATTTTTGTAATTATATATATTTAGTCACGTTTGTGTATTTAATTTGTTTAAATAGTTCAAAAAATGTTAATATGATCGTTAAAAGGCATTTGCCAGTGAGATTGGTATGTTTTAAACAATTTGAATACATTGAATGGTAGATCAAAAGTCTAAAACATATCAAAAGTCTAGAGACTAAATATCAATAATTGTAAAAGTAATTTACAAGTCATTAACTCTTATTTTCAATCCATCCAACGCAAATATTTTCGTAAAACTTGAAAACGTACTGCCATTGAGATGAGGGGGTCATTTGGTTTTGACGTGGTCTTGTCTCAGTAACACCATACCCCTATAAATATAATTACATATATTAGCGTATAATATGGATTTTAAATATATAATATATATTTATGCTTAAACATAATCAAGTTTTTTTTTTTATCTCTTTTGTACCAATATTTTTCAAAAAAAAATTTATATCTATATCTCCGAAGAGGGAATTTCGAAATGTCAATTACTAATGATTCCTAATCAAATGTAACCTTTAGGCCATTGTATTGTACTAATATCATATGAATAATTGTTAAATATGACATGGGAATTGAAGACCATCAGTTGGTTGATCTATAGTTGATGTGTAGTTGAATCGTAGTTAATCTGTAGTTGACTTGGTTGACCAATTGCTAGTTTGGTTGACGATCAATTGACCATTAGTTGGTTGATTTATGTGTATGTGTAGCTTATAAATAAAGGTTGATAGTTAGAATTCAATTATATTGTAACACACGTCATTCCAAGCTTGTGCACAAAAATACTTATTCATGTCCATAGACGTAGGTCATAATGGTTTGACCATATAAATAATGTGTCTTTGTATGTGTAATTATTCTTATTTTCTTCCTAACAAGTGGCCTTAGAGCTACAGTTTGTTCTGTCAGTTGAAGAGATGTCGCCCTATAATTTCGAGTCGAAGATATTCATTAGATTGAACAGCTTCACTTTGTGGAGGGTAAATATGAGGGCCCTACTAGTTCAACAAGGTTGTGCGACATCTACGAAAGGATAAGCAAAATTATCAGAAAAAACATGGCTAAGACGTTGAAGGAGGATATTTTAGCACTAACATGTATTGCTATTATTTTGAAGCTTGACTGATGAGGTAGTACGAGAGGTTGTCGATCAAACGACTAATGTTAGGCTTTGGAAAAAAGTTTGTGATAAGTATCTGAACAATTCTCCTATAAATTGGTTATATAATATGAAATCGTTTGTATACCCTTTTAGGTGGCAGAAAGTACACATGTAAAGGATCATCCATATAATTTCAATTGTATTATACATGATCTACAAGGTGTTGTCGCTAAAATTGGAGATGAAAATCAAGCTCTTAGTCAGTTACGTTCTTTATCAAATTATTATGAAAGTTTCATTGATACCTTGGTATACGGTAAAACAACGATTATTGTCAATTAAGCATGTCAATTGGGTTGGGTTCGGGTTGGGGGGGTCACAGGTTGGTGGATCAAAATAATTGACCAACCCAACCCACATAATATATGGGTTAGAGGGTTAGTGGGTTATGGGTTGATGCGTTGGAAACATCAACCCAACCCAACCTACATAACTTATTTTAAGTAGATGGGTTCGTGGGTCAGTGGGTCATTCTCAGGCAACATTTCACATGTTCAATTTATATGAATTATACATGTCTCTAAACTAATTAACAATTAACATTTTACATTGATCAGAATGCAACGGACAACCAAATACCAATCTAAGGATCCAACATAATAATTTAACAAGCAATAATTTTTAATGGATCGAGAATTGGCTTAGGGGTTAGGAGTGTAGGGTACGTCGTATATTCCATTAAGGTATTAATTGATAAATAATTTATTTTTAAATATAATATATATATATATATATATATATATATATATATATATATATATATATATATATATAAAATCAGGTTGGTGGGTTGACCCGCAAACTCAAATAAGTAACCCAACACAACCCATGAAATAAACAGGTTGGCGGGTCAAAAATCTCAACCCAAACTCATTTACTTTCGTGTTGGGTTTGTGTCGAGTTACGGGTTGGGTCGAGAATTACCTCCCTTATTGTCAATGACATGAAAGATCTTTGTTATCCAAGGAACTAAAAAATAGGGTTTCTGGTAATGAAGAGTGTTATGGTCCAGGTTTGTTTGTTAGAAGTTGGTGTGTTCGCGGTGCAGTTTCGTGCAATTTCGAGTCAAAACTGTAAACTCCATTACATGTGCGGTTTGAAATTTTTGAAAACTGAAAATCGTACAGTGAAGGTTCTAAACCTCGTTCTGCGATGCGGTTCAATGCAGACAGTTAATGTAGTTTTGTGCGGTTTATGCTACTTGTTAAACATCTATATTCTTAATATTATGTATTTCTAGTTCTACACGTATTAAATTAAATTTAGTTACTTATATTATAAGATTTTGTACATAAATATACAAGTTTGAAGGAATCAACATAAGATGCCTTATCCTACGTTTTAACCATACTCGTCATCGTTCCGTTCAATTTGTACATACTAGCCATCGTTCCTAGGGATGAGCGTAGGCGGGTACCCGCCCCATTTGGCGAGAACCGGAACCAGAACCAGAACCGGAACCGGTGGTTCCTAGAAAGTTAGAACCGAAACCGCTCTAGGTAGTTCTTAAATGTTTGGAACCAGTCCCAGAACCGGCGGTTCCGGTTCTGGGAGCGGGTAACCCGGTCGCATTAATGTTGTTAACTTTTTTCGACAAAACCGCAATTTAGTTCGATCCAAATCAAATCAATTCGGACCAAAGACAGACAAAATCGGACCAATATATTCTAAACCGGTCTAAGTAACACATATTTATAAGAAATTATATATATATATATATATATATATATATATATATATATATATATATATATATATATATATATATATATATAAACCGGTTCCGGCGGGTACCCAGCGGGTAGCGGTTCCGAAAAACGAGAACCGGAACCGGAACCGGAACCACTTAAGGCGGTTCCAGTTCCAAAACCGGAAGTTCCGAGGCGATTCCGGTTCCAAAAGCGGGTACACGGTTCCCATGCTCGTCCCTAATCGTTCCATTCAATTTTTGCAAATAAATAACTTTTAACAAATTTGTTTACAAAAAATGAAAGCATCGACCCTCATTAGTTCTAAATTCATTAGTAATAAAACCGAATTTATATGGTCTGTGTGATTTTTATGTATTTGTATTTTTAGACAACCAATATATATATATATATATATATATATATATATATATATATATATATATATATGGGTGGTTCAAAAGAGAACAGTTTATAAAATGACAACATGAGAACACTACTTTTATGTTGTTATTCTGCTATGAATTAGTATATACAACTTTATGTCATTATTCATCAAAGAATATATGAAAAACCACACATAAATATTCACATAAAACATTACAAAATTACTACACATATATGATGGGTTTTATAGGTTATAACTAAATCATGTGGCGGAAAAACTTAACCCTTAAGTTCACATGCAACCTATTTGGATCTAAGTTTTCTATGTTGATAGTAACAATCTATGAACATCAAGAACACTAAAAAAACCCTACTATAATAGAAAATTATAAGGGATTAGGGTTTACATACATTTTGATTACTATTGCAAATAATCAACCAAATCCTTCTTCAAGAAGCTCTTAGAAAGCAAGCACTAGAAATCTAATGTCTCTGATGGTATGTACCCAAACCCTAGCAATTAGAACACTTGAAGAGAGAGGTGAGGGGATGAAATTTTCGGTAATTCTTCTTAGAATACGAGTGGCCGAAATTCATAGGGATAAGCTCCTATTTATAGGTGAACTAAGAAACCCTGGAAACCCTAATTTGAATATATTAATATCAATTCAAATTAAGTAATTATCCCAATCCCTAATTATCCTTAAGGAATATTCCAGAAACCCTAATTATGCCTCCTAAAACTGTCCAAGGCATATGAAGGTTCTGGAATACCTTCTTGTTCAACTATTGAACAATTACAGCTTAGGTTATTGCACTTTTTAATTAATCAAACTAATAACAAATTAATTCTAATTAACTATTAATAAAATAATACTATTTCTAATTAATATATTAACATCATTTTATATTAACAAATTATTTATTGCTATTTGTTAATCATATAATAAACCAATAAATCAGTCTCTCTTTCCAAAAGTCATTCTAGTCAATTACTAGTTTTGAGGGCAACCTAAATGGACTTTGCTTTTAATTCAAGTGCATATCAATTTAGTAATTGACTTAGACACCTAATCCAACAGTCTCCCACTTGGATAAGTCTATAACTACAACTACAAGTATAACTTCTAAATTAAACAACAAAGTGTGCTTTCTAAAGCAGCTATGGAACTCTTATCTGATCAGACATTGATCCTAATATAAGTGATCAAATATTTCTCCGTTCTTCAAGATATCATATGGACATGAGACATGGATTACCATCAATCTCTTGTCTAAAGTCTGTTTCTCGATTTCTTGATTTGTGATGACCTAATTAGACTACTTATTGAACACATCAATTCAGTCATGGTTGGGCCCGACACTATAATGTCAAAATCAAATCACCGAGGGGCCCAAAGATATTGCTTTTTCTGTTAGGTCAAAAGGAACGAACAAACTTCGACTTATATTCTTGTATTTTTTACTCACCAAATCATGCATGATACCATATTTTATAACATCACGTTACAGTCGTTACTGATATGTTTTCGTAACACCAATGCACAACCGACTTGTAAATTACAACTCATATATCTTTGTTTTAATAATAAAATATATTATCATCTCAAAATTACTCGTGATATAATCCATGAATTAATTCTCTGAGCGTGAGTTTGTTTAATACTCAAAATCTCATTTTCTAAGTACTCATGAACATTATAGCAAATCTTATTGCAATGTCTAACTCCTATATACAATCTACAATTTAGTTCATGACAATCATTATTCACTACTTACTTCCAAAAGTATGAGCGATTGTGGTGTTCGAATAATCAAATCATTCAAAAAGTAAAACATGCAAAGCGGAACACAAGAATAACCAATTGAAAAAGGCAGTCACTACAAGAAAAAAGGCATTTTACGATGCTCATTGCGCGTCGTAAATGGCTCAGACGACGCGCAAATGCGTGTCAAGGAAGGCCATGTCATAAAGATAGACGACGCGCATTTACGACACGCATTTACGACGCGCGGTTACGACACGCAATGCGTATCAAGGAAGGCCCTGTCATAAAGGAAGACGACACGCATTCGCGTGTCGTAACCTTACGACGCGCGTGTTAATGACACGCAATGCGTATCAAGAAAGCTCCTGTCAAGAAAGGCCATGTCATAAATGAAGATGACACACATTTTTGCATATCGTAATTTTAAATTTAAAAAAAAATTATTTATGGATTTACTTATTTTCATATTAAATTTGCATTTTATGTCACATAATGGAAAATAAAATACCATATACAAATAATACAATGCATTGCACAAAAGTTAATGTTATACAAATAATCATTCGAATAGTAGACAAATGTAATACTACAAATAATCATTCCAATAGTAGACAAATGTAAGATTTCAACATTTTTTATATAATTAACTAAATTATTAGCCAAATTTCATAAAATACCAACATACTTTTCTATGAAGAGCATTAACACTATTCTTTTCCATCAAAAACTTCAAAACCTGCATAATTAATTTAATGTTTAATCAGCTATAGGTCAATAAGGTAGGTTTAAGCAAAAGAGGTTCATAGTAGTAAGATTTTACTTACCACTGTTGTTAATGACATTGAAAGAAGCAGCCCAACAAACACCCCCTCAGAAGGATTATTACTAAATGAAACCACAAACAAAGTTAAAAAGTCAAGTATTTTGTGACAACCCCGGAACCAGGGGCAAGGCTGTTTTTACCCATGGTATGACCTAATACATGATAATAAAGACTTGTTTAACAAAAAGAAAAATGATTTCTCACGTGACATCACTATTAAGAATTGATGAAAGAGGGTACTCCACACTGTTAGGCACAAAAACCACATGCAATACAAAATTACAATAATAAATAAGTTCTAAAACAAAAAAAAAGATATGAAACCATTTTTACCTAGTATTCATTAACTTCAGGATCGGTGTTCACAACAACACCAACATCATCCATAAGGTTGACTATTCTTTTAGCATTTGTATATGTTGCAAATGTTTTCCCTCCAATCATGATTGTCCTTGGTGTTGTGGCTTTTCGCTCTTCAGGGCTCATTTCCTGTTTCAACATGCATTGCATTGCATTAACAGAATGTTCTAGTATCTTCTTCTATGAAGTTCTGGATTGTCATCAAACTTTTGGAGAGAAAGGATAAGATATAACGTACAATCAGCAGGAGATATGTAAATCCTCATAATAGAGGGCATTTTGGTCATTTTTACATAATAATAGAATGAAAATGAAAGCATCATACCTCCCACAGACACACAAGTAGGTCTAGGTTAGTGACCCACTTGTCTGTTTTTAACCATTTTGTTATGATCTGACTAAGTTCAGGACTACAAAATTTGAACCAACGTCTAGGAGTAATGCCGTTGGTCTTATTTTGAAACTTGTTTGGCCATATTGACACATAATCTACAAATAATTCAGCCTTTAAGATGTCACTGTGGAATTATGCTACACCATTAACCTGCCAAAACAGAGAAAAACAAATGGGCTGAATTGATGGAGCCTAAATTATCCCTAAAAAAAGGCACAAAATATAAGATAAAATTAGTTGGTTTTTCCTATATTTATAGTATTCAAACATCTTACCGTATGCCTAGAAACCACACAGAACTTTGCCATGCGGACAACCGACTTATTATGATCTAAAATCCTCATATCAAAATTGATAGTATCCTGAAAAAAAAAACAAAAATGAACATCAAAGAAGCAAAAAAAGGAAGGAATTGTGTTTTCTAGTATTCTTACCCTCAAAGCAAATGCTAAAGGTGAATGTATAAATTCAACCATTCCTTTTTGAAATGTGGAGTCAATTTGGTCAAACATTGTTTTGCAGGACATCTCGTAAGCAGGAAGAACAAAAGCTTCCATACTATCTTCACTGCTTCCTGTAAAAAAGGGTTTAGAATTTAAAAAACAAAATTCATCATTTTATATTTTAGAAAGATCTATTATTGTTGTATCACATACTTGTAAAGCTTGTTTTCCAGATGTTTGAAATTGGACTTGAATTTGCCTTGAAACAGTTGCTTCAAGCTTAGTATTAACTATTTTTTCCAACTGATTTATAACATTATCACCTATGCCTCTCTGCATGCTAATTTAGACTTTAAATTAGTTTTTTTTTTTAATTTTAAATGAGAAATTGGATGTTAAAATCAGTTACCTGGAAAGCCTCTGAGATAGGTGTGGTGACTGCCTTTTCGATAACTCGAGTAACAGATCGCCCAACAGCAGCTCTTGCTGCAGCCATTTCCTTCTTCAAGATTTTCTCGGATGATGTAAGCATTTTCGTAAACCACCATTCCCAAGTGCCATATCTTTCTCCTAAAATTTTTATAATGCAATAGTTAAAAAAATAGAACATATTAATTATGTTAGAAAGATTTTAAAGGATTACCTGCTCAGTGATTTCTTCAAGTTCATGTCCCAGTTTGTTCAAAGCACTGGAAAATGCATGTTGAATATCAAGATTCCCAATGGCATTAGTCAATGCTCGCCTTTGAAGAAACTCCATGGATAAATAGTATGTTTGCTTTGGATCAACTTTGTGATAATGAAGATAGGTCCCATTCCATTGCTGAAGAAGCAGTGAAGAAAAAGGAAGCATGGTTAGCCCTCAAGAACCTCAAAAACAATAAGAGAGACAACTGCATAATACAAGTCTCTTTGTTGAGAGTTTGGACCAAATACCTATCCATATTAGTGATTGGGAACACCATCAAGCACATTATTTTTATTAAAATATAATAGAGAATGAAAGACTTTTGTTCCTTGAGATACTATGAAAGGTGGTTCTTTGGATATATTTAGAAAGAACAAGAATAAATGATATTAGACAAGACAATTACCTTATCAAACATAAATGATCTATCAATCTGCTTGTTAGCTATATTTTGAACTGCACAAACTACTTTCTTGTTCTCAGTATATGTAATCACTACTGGTGTGTGTGCTTTTGTCTCATGTTTAGAAAACAATCAAGAAATTTTTGTAAAATGTTATACCTCTGATATTAGGCAAATAAGTAAGTTAGGGGTAATATGGGAATTCATTTAATTAAAGGGTATCTTATTAGTAGGAGGGGCATTTTAGGCATTTTATAGTATTTAGCTGTTTTGTCAGATAGTATAAGAAGAGGGTAGTGGGCAGGGAATGAGGTATCAATCTTTTTTTGAAATCTGGAATGTATTTCTTGGGAGAGTAGCTATCTCGAATCAGCTATCCTATCAATTGTTCTTGTAATCTTTTGGTTATATTTAAGGTTATCAATCACTATTTGAAGTTGTTGGTCGTTGTTTATGTTATTGAATCTGTTCTTGTAAGTCCAGTTGATAGCAGCAAATCAGGAAGCACAATGGTCCAATCCCATTCAAGTTTCTTTGGACCTATCAACAAGATAAGAATACAAAATTCTTGTCATGATGGAAAGATTAAAAGCTAGTAAGATTTAAAATGAAAATGATTATAAAAATAAAAGAAAATTTAAACCAGCAGCCAATTAAAAGATGCATGGACCATTGTATTTGGCAGTAAGTAAGCAGCAACTGATAACCACAACATCAAACTTTTCAAAGAATTCAAACAGATACGAAATAATTTGGTCCAGGAACGTTCCTGGACCAAATGTCATAGTTGTTCCTGATGATTGAACTGAATTCATAACAATCCATAAGTAAGGAATCAAACCAACTAGTTGCTTATAACTCTGTGATACTACATGCATTCAATATAAAATCACCGAAAGCAAAAAGGAAATATTTATTTGTTTTCACAAATCCTGCCACCAAAGCCCTAGGCAACACTGCAATCCATTCATCTCGGGTAAGTTAGTAGTAGTATGCAATAATAATAACTATATGCCATCAAGGAAAGTCAAACTAGAACATACAATTGACTTGAAACTCTTTATGACGGATTCAAAGCTTTAAGGTTTATCTTCTGCAAAACCAGAGACAAAAGTCAGTTCCATAAACAATGTAGAAGAAAAAAGGTCTAGTCAAAAGTCAAATGAAAGAGAACAATGGTTATAACTTACGTATAGATAGAGGGTCTATATGTACAAAGAACTTGCAGCAACTATCAAATAGCAAAACACAAGAATTACTCCCTTGAAGTAATTGGATGTTCCATCCTACAAATATATAAAAGAACCATTTTTAAATGAAAATTTTAATTAATCAAATTTTTGTAAAACTATATGAATATGAGGCTTACTTGCAACATGAAAGCCACTACTAGAACTGTCATAATAAGAGTTGTTGTCTCAAAAAGTTGAAAATTTAGGTCCAAAGGATGCCCCATGATCCACCCAACAACCACACAAATGGAATCTACAGTTACAAACACAAAAATTTTAAAATAAAAGTTAGTATTTGTTTAAATTATGCTGCTATTTCTTTAAATTAACCTTTCTTTTAATATACAGAGAAAAAAACACGTACAACAAACATAGATATTTGTGTTGAGGAGCCAATCGCGACTCCTAAAGAGATATCCTGCAAAGATTGTAACTAAAAATATTTAAAAAACTAAATAAAATGAATTATGATTCACCCTCCCCTAGGAATAGTGAAATACATCAAACAAGGAATTAAATTGTATCTCGAATATGTCAAAAACATAGAATTTTTTTTAAAAAAAAAATGAAGCAAACAAACAATCAAGCCTAAGTGGTATAAAAAGAAACCGAATTACTATGATGCATTTGTCAAATTCTTGATATTTTTAAGCAAACAGACTCACCCAAACTTGTTTTAAGCTTCAAAAATATTTCATCCCGACTCTTGTTTGAAACTTTACTAAGCCTATCCTGTAATGAGTGTCGAAGAGCACCTGTTGGTGGACAAAAAGAGCATTCAGATTCAATAATCATATATATATATATATATATATATATATATATATATATATATATATATATATATATATATATATAGAACCCTATTACTAAATGTGTGTGTATGTGTGTGTCGAATTGGCTTAAGCCCTTAAGTATGACATGAGGACTTACTTGCAGACACAGGTTGGGATTTTCTATCAATCTGCAATTCTGCATTACAATTGATTTGCTGCTTAAGTTACCATCCCTCTTTAATTCAATACATATAGGTGCACGAGTTGCACCACCTTCACCAGTTGGCTGCTCAACTTAATTTGAAAATTGAAATGACTTGTTTTGTTATCATAATGAATTAGAAAAAACATAAAGTGAATATATATGTCCAGATTGAATATGAAAATAAAGAAAAATGAAGGTCGTACCAGAGCAAGATGCCCAATCAAACTGTTCAAAACTGCTGATTTACCTGTACTCTGAACAATTGGTAGCCCATAATTAGAAATGAACTATTTAAGATCCATAAATTGGTAAACCTGAAAAAGCAAAAGGGTAGGCTAGCAAGATCAGATTGGCTCCATGATTAGCTAAACAGTAGACCCCTAGCAGTTGATGAGTGGAGCTTGATCTAGTAGAAAGCATAATGCAAATTAATACTTCGACATATGGCATTAAGCAACAATAGATGAGTTTCTGCTGCAAGCAATAGTTTTGAATCACCTATATGCTAAATTGGAATCTAAGCAAAAATAGTTCCCAACTACATTTAGAAAAAGATCCATCAAAAATAGGGATCGCAACAAAAACATATCGAGAGATCCACTGACTTAGTCAATCAACACAAAAGCAAGTAGTCGGATCAAAAGAGCGCATGTAAGACAAACTTACGGTATTGCCAAGAGCAACAAAATTAAGAAATTTGGAAGGGTGTTTTGAAGAAGACGATGAATTTGCATCCCCAATGGCAAACACCTTCGTGGGGTTTGAAGAAAGGGCTGTTGACGCGCTCCGGGAAGGTAAATGCATCCCCAACGGTCCAACTCCGCCTATTTATTTCATCGGACCTTTGATCGTCGGTGGCAATCATGTGGATCCTAGCGAAAACGAGTGCTTAAAATGGTTGAATTCACAACCGAGTAAAAGTGTAGTGTTTTTATGCTCTGGGAGTCAGGGTGTGTTGAAGAAGGAGCAGTTGAAGGAAATAGCTATTGGTTTAGAGAAAAGTGATCAAAGATTCTTGTGGGTGGTTCGAGATCCGCCACCAGATGACAAAAAAACCGACTCGAATTCCGGTGGTGGTAAAGAAGTCGGTCTGGATGCGATTCTTCCTGACGGGTTTAAGGGCAGGATTGGGGATAAGGGGATGGTGGTGAAGAATTGGGCACCACAGCCGGCGATACTTAGTCATGAGTCGGTGGGTGGATTTGTGAGTCATTGTGGGTGGAACTCGGTGCTTGAAGCGGTGGTAGCTGGGGTGCCACTGGTGGCATGGCCATTGTATGCGAAACAGAAGATGAATCGAGTGTATTTGGTTGAGAGAATAGACACAAGAGAGACAGAGATATTGATTCAGGTACGATTGAGAGGTAAGAACATTTAATCATTTGAAGAAGAAGGAATTTGGATGGGCGAGGTGGGGACGAGGAAAACTTGTTTCCTGTGAGATCCAAAGCACAAAAGCCCTAGTTTTTCCAATTTTGGGATGGCGTGTTTTAACATGTGAGAACGTGGGTGAAGGCGGGGGGACCTAGGGCTTCTTGTTGGAGGTGGGTGAAGGAAGAGGCCCTAGGGCTTCTTGTTGCTAATTCGAAGATCAACATCGATGGTAGAAGGTGGAGGCATCAGTAGAACGAACAAGGTAAAAAGAGAGGAGATCGAACCATTTGGTGTGAGGGTCGATTTGGAAGAAATCTCAAACCCTTAACCTTAATTTACCATCCATTTGTAATTTGGCTGAGGGGTGGAGGCAGTGGATGTGGATGAGGGGTGGAGATGAGGGAGAAGAAGATGGGGGTTTAAAAAATTTGGGGATTTCATTTTCCCTCGGACACGCGCGTTTCTTCAAAAAAATATAAAACGACATTCACAGATGACGCACAAGTGCCTTCCGTGTTTTTAATATTTTTACATGAGACACTAATTTAAAGGCACTCAGTAATGCGCGACATAAATCCTTAAAATTTTTGAAGAGATGATACTTTTTTAATGTCACTCTCTAATGCGTAACATAAATTAAAGAGCGTCGTGTTTTGCGCGTCGTAAAAGGCTGTTTTTCTAGTAGTGAGTAACCATACTCATAAATAATCTCCATTATTTAATCACCAAAATCAATTACATTTATTTTGTTACAAGTTTCAAATAATTAATTAACTACTAAAACTAATGTCATCTCTCAAACCTATGTGCCTATCATGTTGGTAATGCTTAACCCTATTTAGAGCCTTCGTGAAAGGATATGCAGGATTATCTTCTGAAGACACTCTTTTCACTAGGATATGACCTTCTTCAACCCTAAATCTGATGTAATGGTACTTCCTATCTATATGATTGGATCTACCATGATCCTTTGGTTCTTTGGTCAAAGCAATCGTGCCTTCATCGTCACATAGAAGTTCCAATGGCTCTTGAATGGTCAGGACTACTCCAAGATCATCGATAAATTTCTTCAACCAAGCTGCTTCCTTTGATGCCTCACTCGATGCGATGTACTCTGATTCACAAGTAGAATCAGCCATCGTTTCCTATTTGGAACTCTTCCAAGTAACCACTCCACCATTTAACAAAAGACCCAGCCCGACTGAGAACATAAGTTGTCTAGGTCTGTCTGAAAGTTGGCATCGTTATATCTACACACTTTTAATGTATCACTGCAACCAAGGACTAGAAATATGTCCTTCATCCTTTGCAGATACTTAAGAATATTCTTAACTTCCGTCCAATGTGCTCTGCCAGGATTGCCCTGAAATCGGCTAGCCATGCTTAAAGCATAAGACACTTCTGGTCGAGTACATGTCATAACATACATGATCGATCCTACAACCGAAGCATATGGGACTCGACTCATGTCAACTATTTCTTTATTTGTATTAGGGATTTGAGTCTTCCTCAACTTAGCATTACACTGAATATGTAGTTCCCTTATCTTGGGATTTTCCATACTAAAACGTTTTAGTACCTTATCCACATATGTACTTTGTCTTATACCAACAATCTTTTTCTTTTTATCCCTCATAATTATTATCCCAAGAATATAGGTTGCTTCCCCTAGATCCTTCATGGTGAAACACTTCCCAAGCCAAGTTTTCACTTCTTGCAAGGTCGGAATGTCGTTTCCCAAAATGAGTATGTCATCAACATACAATACTAGGAAGGTTACTATACTCCCACTAGCTTTGACATACACATACGACTCATCTTCACTCCTAGAGAAACCAAATTCTGACTTTCTCATGGAAGCAAAGATTCCAACTGCATGACACTTGTTTCAGTCCATCAATGAATTTCTTAAGCTTACACGCTTTATTAGGAAACTTTGCATGCACAAAACCCTCTAGATAGCTCATGTAAACATCCTCATCCAACTTCCCATTTATTAAAGTAGTTTTGACAACCATCTGTCATATCTCATAATCATGAAAGGCACCTATGGAAAGCATTATCCTGATAGATTTTATCTTGGCTATGGTGACAAGGTCTCATCATATTTAATCCCTTGGGTTTGAGTAAAGCCAATCGCCACAAGACGTTCCTTGAAAGTGTGTACCTTTCCATCCATGTCGGTCTTCTTCTTGAAGACTCATTTGCACCCAACTATCTTTCGACCTGATACATGATCAACCAAGTTCCAAACTTGGTTATCATACATAGACTGGATCTCTCTATCCATTGCCTCTTTCCATTTGGTAGCCTCAAGGCTCTCCATTGCTTCTTTGTAGTTAGATGGCTCATCAAAATTTACCAGTATACCATCACTAATAAATGTGTCACCATATGACGTTATATGGAAACCATATAACGTATGTGGCATGCTAAACCTACTGGATCGACAAAGATGTAACGTATTGTCAATGGGCTCAACATGAGTCTCTGTGACATCCCCAATTTCACAGCCAGAAAAGACCGATTTGTTTATGCTTTGTTTTTAAAATCAGAGTAATCGTTTACAGAAAATAGTTGCGGAATTTGTTCCCAAAACAAAATATGATAAGAATTTATCAAAGAATTTCTTTAAAGAAATGTATTTTCATTAAATAACAAAATCTCAGGATGTCATGTTCCGATAGAGACCAAAAGCATAAACAATATAAAATAGACCTTACAACAGTTATTTATAACTACTGATCTATAATCCAAAATCTCTCGTTAAGTCCACCAACTTCTACTCTTGTGCCATTACCTGTAATGCAAAGAAAACTGAGTGGGTCAAGCTTGGGAGCTTGGTGAGCATATAGGGTTTTCAACCCACAATATTTATTATATTCAATCATCCAACAATCAACCCAATTACCCATCCCTATTATCTTCTTTATTTCTTAAGGTTTTACCCTAATAATCAACTATCCTTCATTCACTCATTCCTAAGGATTTACCTAAGGAATTAGCACGAAGTCCATTGTTGCCAAAGTTTATCTATCAGGTACTAAGTCCATAGTTACCAACATTTATCTATTAGGTACTAAATCCATAACTATCAGGCGCTAACTCCATAGCCACCAAGGTTCACTTAACAGACGCTAACTCCATAGTCACCAAGGTTCACTTAACAGGCGCTAACTCCATAGTCACCAAGGTTTATATAATAGGTGCTAACTCCATAGTCGCCAAGGTTTATCTATACGGTACTAAATCCATAGCTACCAAGGGTCTTTGTTAGGCACTAAGACAATAGCTGTCAGGGTTCTTTGTTAGGCACTAAGACAATAGCTGCCAGGGTTCTTTGTTAGGCACTAAGACAATAGTTGCGAGGGTTCTTTGTTAGGAACTAAGACAATAGCTGCCAGGGTTCTTTAGAGTACACCGATGAACATCAAGTCCACAACACCTAAAAGTTGCGAGTTTGCTAGTGTTCCACAAGATTGTCTAGAATAGTCCGTGGTTGTCATCCCTACTCTGATGAATGACGGGGGCCATCATTTGGGTAAAGGTTTCACTCATTTTTCACCTGTCACCCTCATCTCATGATCTATATCATCTTTCGTCTCATCCTCAAACTAATATTTCCTCACACACCAACTATTTCATCTACCAATGTTCTACCCAACATATTCTTAGATATAAATTACATATATAGTTTAAATCATTTAAAAATATGTATAAAACATTCATTCAACAACCATCTCAAGTAAACAAACAACGTATAAACACATAGCACGTATTTCATACCAAATACTTCATATCTATGCGGTAGAAGAAAGTAACTACACACTCACTTGATAATATGATTATCGGACAACACTACGGCTCTCTAATTAGTAACTCTTCGGTGAAACCGGGATATCTTCACACACCGGGTTTCTCGCGGACAGAGTTTCGGCTCGAAAACTCTTTTCTTCTCGGGATCTTCGGAGCATCGGGACTCACTTCGGGTCTTGGGGTGATATTCAGGCTTTGGGGGTACTTCAAGACAGCTAAAGAGGGTATCAGGAGTGAGAGAGTGAAGGAGTTAGCAACCAAAACCCGACTGACCTTCGATTCTATTTATAGGGCTGATTTTTCAATTTTCACGTCGTAAACAGTGTTTTCACGTCGTGGGCTTGAACGTCATTGCATGCGTCATCGTCCACTTGCTCTGTCGGGCTTCATAAGGAGTCAGAAGTCATGCCACGTTGTGACCACTGATTTCACGTCGTGGTCACTCATAGTCTTGGAGTTTCGCGCCCCAAAGTTCATAAATTCATAACTTTCGCATACGAACTCCGTTTTCGACGTTCTTTGTATCGACACGTAGGTAAAAACAAGATCTACAACTTTCATTTAGACTTTGTCGGCTAATTTTGACTTTATTTTTATTATATTGTTTTTAGTAGGCCGGGACAGAAAAACTCCATTATAAACTCATAACTCATTCGTATGACATCCGTTTGTGTCAGTCTTTCTGTCGTTGCACTACTATCGATGAGATCTTCAATTCTCATTTAGATTGTTTTGGCTAAATATCGCTCGATCTCATATTCGAACTTCGGGTTGTACACTGCTAAGCCGAAACTTCGAAAAATCATAACTTCCTCATATTCTTTTCATGCACGCTCTCGGTTTAACGTATTCTATGGATTTCGTTTAGATTGCTAAATCCAAATACCACTCTATCATAAATTCACTATTTATGTCACACTGTGTCGTGCCGGTTCTGTCACGAAACTTCGACATGTCATAACTTCTTCGTTATAACTCGGATTTCAGTGTTCTTTATATGTACGGAATCCTTGTAACATATACTACAACTTAGTTAAGATTAATCCTTCTAAATAATCTTCCATCAAAAATTCATTTTTGATGCTTATCGTCTCTAAATTGACTAGCCCAGATCTACGGGCGTTACAGCCTTATTCTCCGGTAGTGTCTTCTATTGTTGCTTTATCGATTGACTCCTGAATTTATTCAAGTTCAATTGTACTCCCACTGTCCTCTTTGAATATGAGTTCTCTCGCGAAGGACTCCCATTCAAGCTAGAAATACCACGTTCTCACTAGGTCTATAGACCAATTATCCAAAAGACTTTTGTGGGTAACCAATGAAAACACACCTCTCACTTCTAGGTTCAATTGTACTCCCACTATCCTCTTTAGTTATGAGTTCTCTCGCGAAGAACTCCCATTTTAGCTACAAATACCACATTCTCACTAGGTCTATAGAACAAGTATCCAAAATACTTTTGTAAGTAACTGTCACACCCCAAAACCGGAACGGCGGAAACGTTCTGGAGTGGAGGACGTCATGCGTAGTATCACAACAGTTGTACCATAGCAAGCATAGTAAACACAACCAAACATTGAATACATATATGAAAAAGGTTTACATTGTCTTAGTACATAGTTTTGTTCATATCCAAAGTAAAATAGAAGGACGTGACTCTTACGCTCCGACTTCTCCACTCTCCTGAAAGTACCTGTCTACTAATCCCCTGAGAATACAAGCAGTTTTGAAAAGAATATCAGCATAAAGCCGGTGAGTTCATAAGCATTTAGTTTTTATGGAAAATGTTACTTTGATCCTTTCGGAAAGTGTTCCTCAAAAAAATCCTATATTTTCTTATGAAATGCAGTTTTGAAAGAGTATCTATTAGTAGAAAATAAACCATCAGTTTTAGAAATGCCATTATCCTGGTAAAATCCCATATTTTACCTAAAAACAGGTTATCCGTCTTAGAGGTAGAGATGTAAGTTTATAAATCTCTGATTACTATCAGTATATATAAATGTAGTTTTATTACTCAAAATAAAACAAATGAAGAGTAGATTCAGTAAACCAAAATTAGTTTATACTTATTTGCGAGTCGTATAACCATACTTGATATGACCGAGAGACCTTTATAACGTTCTTCAGGTGTTAAGCTAAATGACATTTGTTCACCATAGGCATGCCTGCCTAACTGTAGCTAGCAGTTCTGGTGTAGGATTGTCAGTCCCGAATAGATCTATTCACAAATCTCACGCTCTCCCTCCAAGAGACTCTGGTTATACTAAAAGGATTTATCCCTGTACATAAGGGTACAATATTGAAGTAGCGCCTCACAATTCGGTATAATCTAGTTCACTAGTGGGAAAACAGTATAAAACAATAATTATTCTTGAATAAATGTATTTTATACTCCTAAGGAAATATATAACATAAACTAAATTTGTCATAGTTTATACATATTCACCCATGAAATCTGATTTGGTAGAAACTGCCTAGAGGGTTATCCCACACTATACCCATTATAGTTTATTAGAGTTAATATAGAAAATGCTTTGTAAAAACCTTTCTGAAAGCGATGAAGTTAGATTTCCAAATTAAGAGTTTTCCTTATGCTCATCATATTACAAAAAGGGATAAAATATCTGAATATGATATTAAACATGGAAATCATTAACTGTATTAATAAGTTTAAAACTTAATAAAATACTTTGAGTTTGGCTTGTATCCCCCCCCCCTGAAAACATTAAAAACACGGAAAAATGTAGGGGTGTGAACTCACCGTTTGACGTGTGATTCGAATGTAGGATCGTTAGGGATGTTGAGTGTCAAGTGCAACCTCGAGCACAAACAGACCCTATTTAACATATAACGATGTATGGACATAATTAGTGTATAATACAACTATTCATGATAAGCGACACCCTACGGGACTAGGAAACACTTGGTACAAGTGTTACAATCACATATGATTGTATGAAGGGAGTGTAAGGCCACACAAAAGAGTGTGTGGTCGGAGTGTGTGGTCGGAGTATGTGGTCGGAGTGTGTGGTCAGAGTGTGTGGTCGGAGTGTGTAGTCGGAGTGTGTGGTCAGAGTGTGTGGTCGTACCCCTTCATGATCATGCTAAAGTGATCGACTTTAAGGTGAATCAAGGCTCAAATCATGAAGTCTTTCAAGTATAGCAAGCTAAAAGGACGGAATACTTACGTTTTTGAAGCCTTAGAAGTGTTTGTGGTTGATTCAAGTAGAGAGAGAGAGAGAGAGAGAGGTGAGTACGGTTGAGGAAAGGGGAAATGAAGTGAAAATGAGCCTCATCTATATATAGATAATGGGTGTGCGGCCACACACTCGGGTGTGTGGCCACACACTCATGTGTGTGGCCAAACACTCCTCTTGAGGTAGTGTTTGGCCTTTTTGCAACCCTAAATCTTAAACCAACCCATCCATAGGTCAAACTTTGGTTGTACAAGGCTTTAGATCATCCAAACAAACTCAAAACAATGCTAAAAGATAGTTGAAACGAGTTTAACATTGATAGTATTGAATAGGTCAACAAGGTAGAAATTCCGGGGTGTCACATTATCCCCCGGATAAAGGGAATTTCGTCCCGAAATTTAAGGGTAGAGTACAAATCATGAGCTTGGAATGAGATGAGGGTACTTCTATTTCATTGAGTCCTCACGCTCCCAAATGAATTCAGGTCCCCACTTGGCATTCCAGCGAACCATCACTATCGGGATGCGACTCAGCTTCGTACGTTTGACTTCTCGGTCCATGATTTTGACAGGTTCTTCTACGAAACGTAGACTTTCATCTAGCTCAATCTCACTGAGAGGAATCACAAGAGTCTTGTCGGACAAACACTTCTTTAGATTTGACACGTGGAAGACAGGATGGACGTTGCTGAGTTCTCGTGTAATTGGAGTTTGTATGCTACAATATGGATCCTAGCAAGGATCTCGAATGGTCCAACGTACCTTGGATTTAGCTTTCCACGTTTTCCGAAACATATCATGCCTTTCCAGGGTGATTGCAGGACTAGTGAGAGTACTGTCGTGGACTTGACTTTTGACTAGTTGCATGTTGCCGACCTCAGCCCAGCACATAGAGGATCTATATTTACGGCCATAGAGGGCTTCGAACGAAGCGGCCTTGATGCTAGAAAAGGTCATCGTTGTTGCAATAAAGTCCCACTATGGGTAGATGAGTGTCCCACGACGTATCTACTCCGGATTGTTCTCTTACTTTGTCCATTTATTTGTGGGCGATACTCTTTGCATGAATACTTTTGGTTTTCGAAGAGAGAAGAATTTTCGAAGTTCGCATCTAATTTGTCGGGAGTTTTACAATCAAACGATTTAAGATACGAGGGTTTGGTATAACCTAGACTCAGTCGGACTAAGCGGGACGACATCGTAGAGTCGTGCGTAAAGTTAGTTTGGAAGGATCGTTTAGGACATTGATGCCCCGGGGTGATTGTCTCTGGTGTTCTATGCTTGACTCAAAGTTAACGAGTACCACTAACACGAGGGTTCTGATGTTTTGAAACTATTAACTTTCATGAAATGGTTCTTACTAGATCTCTCTATGATCGTTTGGTGTACACATGTCGTGTGTAATTACAACTGACCCTAATGTATTCACTAGGCTATCATAATTTGCTCATTAGGGCTTTAAACCTTATAGGGATTTCGTGATTTAATCTGAACGGGAATGTAATCAGAATTATTTGGGTTTTCAAAAATGTACCAAAACAAGGCAGGGTCCCTCGATACTTCCTCATTCTCTAAGGTGAGAATCCTCCTGTTTCCTCATTGTTCTTCTCTGTTGGAAAGTCTCTTTTAAAATGTCCTACACTTCCGTAGAGGTAACAGGTTGGACTTGTCCCAAGATTGGTAGTCAGAGTGATGAACTAGATAAGGGTCCTACAATCGCGGGAGGTGTTCCCCTTCCTGTTACATCTAGTGCAATGCAGCACTCGGCAGACTCCATGATGATGGTAGTTGCATTTGCTGCAATGCGGGTGATTTCCACAGTTGGGTATGGTTGGTGTTGGAACAGCGGGGCTGACTGGGGTACTGATTGTCCCAATTCGTTGCCTCTCAGTAGGTCTTTGGGTTAAACAACTTCCTTTGAACTTTCATTTTAGGATGTTAGGTGTGTCCTTTCTAGTAGGCACTTGTTGTTGAGATTGGTTAACACCAAGATTTGGATTGCCATTAACACTTCCACCGACATTTGTGTTGTTAGCGTTAAGAACAGCTAGGGTGGCTGCTACGGCTGTTGTGATAGTAGCTTGGAACGTTTTTGAGTCCATCTAGAGGATTGGCGTCTTACCGGTGGGTTGGTTACGTTTCTTCAGAGGCATGGTCTGCTACATGTCAAGAAAAGAAGCTTGTGAGCAACAATGGTTGCCTCTGGATGTATCCTGAATGTTTATCTATGCATTAAGACTTACTGATTTGCTATCCAACTCTCATTGATTCAACCCACATCCCCAATATGTGGTCCTAGTAGGAATAGAAAAGATTTGATCACAATAAAGCTCACATCCAATAAACTTACGAACTCCTTGTTGCTCAGCTCATTGTGCTGGCTGGATAACTCTCACATGTTCATTGGCTCTAGACGATATGGGGATTTGACTATAAGGGTAGTTCTGGGGATCAAGTCGATACAGGATTCAACTTGACACTCGAAAGAAATCCCTGGAATGTCTTTGGGGAAGACATCAGGAAAGTTGCAGACTTTGGGGATGCTATCGAGGTCTTTAACTTTTTGTGTCCCATCAGCCACATGATTCAGGAATGCTTGGCATCCCTTTTGCAGATACTTCTGGGCCTTGGTGCAGGAAATGATACGAAGGTTCGAACAAATTTTATCACTAAAACTAGTGAGGACTTCTTCAGAGGGAAAGATTGAAACGAGTCACCATTTCGAATGCAAAGGACATCAGCACGATTTGGGGCTCAACCATCTCATGCTGGTTATGACATCGTAGCTTTTTATGGAGACTGATATGAAGTTTATGGGGAAAGGAATGATCGTCTAAGTACATCCTATGATACATGTTTTTGAGGACAAAACAGTGATAGGACCTTGATACAAAAATAATCGTTAATTGAAATATAATTGTTGTCATCATAACTGAAACTGAGATTACACATATTTCGGAACCCTTGACCTTAAAGTGGGTCTAAGCCATTCTAACAGGGAAAAAGTCCTGGCAACATGAAGGACAGAGATGTTTACAGAAAAGAGCTACTTAGAACATAATTATGAAAGTTGTTCCTTAGACCGAAAAGGAAGGATGAGTAGAGTCTTCTCCTATAGACGACAGGCATTCCTCGGATGGATCCTTAAGTTAGCCAGCTGGCGCTCCATGTCAAGCAGGTGGCTCTCGTATACTATTTGGCGTGCTCGGAGCTCCATGACCTCAGCTCGAGTGGTAGATAGCTCTTGTTGCAGAGCTTCATTGTCCCTCATAGTTCTCCCATGACCAACTTCGAGATTGCGAATACGGTTTGTGTTGGCATCCGAGTCTGCGTCAAGCTCCATAGTTTGCTAAAGGGTTGTCACACTTAGCTCCACATTGTGAGCCACTTGACGGACTATGATCGGAAGGGCTCTGTCTGCGGAGCCTCCCTCATTCATGTTGTAGAAGCGACGATCCGCTTCGTACGGACGGGGTTAGCCTTGTTCGTGACTCCATCTATCCAAGCTTCTGACCCACATAGGCGTTAGGCCTTCGAACTCAAGTCGGGGGTTAGGATTTGGTATCGAGGCTACTGTAGGTAGGTTCTCGACTTCAGGTTCTGGGTCGGCCTCTTCGGGTAATTGTTCTGCGAAGTCATCGTCCAAGGGATTTTCATGATTTTCTTCTGACTCTACCTCGAGCCATCCAGCATTTCCTTGGTTGGGAAAATACGGGTCACCAGGGAGATGGAATCCGGCCATGCTATCTACGCAAGATAAGGGGTAAAGGGATAGTTATTAGGCATCGAATCTAATAATACTTCCAATGTATTATATTTTCATGATTGATTCTTGAGGGATGGATTCTTGGGTAAGTTTCCGGTTCGATCGTTATAGCATCCTAAAATACTCCTATAGTAGTTTAACCCTTATGTTTGACTCTAGAAATTTTCTGGTACCTAGGTAAGTTTTAGACTTGTTACTACACCACAATCACTCCAAATCACATATTGGTCATGTCTTGAATGAATATAGTTGATCAGGCTATATTGACCCTAGACATGATTACAAAACTGGCCAGGTTTAACCACGATGTCCAACATCCAAATACTTTTGTTTTGTTCTACTTATGCACTGGTTCGGGTACTTAGGTATACTTGTATACTTTTTATAAAATACTTATATTTTTGAAAGTATACTTTTAGTTTAGAGCACTTAGGCCACCTTAATGTTTATAGTTGTATACCATGTATGGTTCGGTATACTTAGTTCACTATAAACAAGAGCTCTGATACCAATTCGTCACACCCCAAAACCGGAACGGCGGAAACGTTCTGGGGTGGAGGACGTCATGTGTAGTATCACAACAATTTTATCATAGCAAGCATAGTAAACACAACCAAACATTGAATACATATATGAACAAGGTTTACATTGTCTTAGTACATAGTTTTGTTCATATCCAAAGTAAAATAGAAGGACGTGACTCTTACGCTCCGACTTCTCCACTCTCCTAAAAGTACCTGTCTACTAATCCCTTGAGAATACAAACAGTTTTGAAAAGAATATCAGCATAAAGCTGGTGAGTTCATAAGCATTTAGTTTTTATGGAAAATGTTTCTTTGATCCTTTTAAAAAGTGTTCCTCAAGAAAATCCTATATTTTCTTATAAAAAGCAGTTTTGAAAGAGTATCTATTAGTAGAATATAAACCATCAGTTTTAGAAATACCAGTGTTATCCTGGGAAAATCCCATATTTTCCCTAAAAACAGGTTATCCGTCCTAGAGGTAGAGATGCAAGTTTAGAAATCCCTGATTACTATCAGTATGTATAAATGTTGTTTTATTACTCAAAATAAAACAAATGAAGAGTAGATTCAGTAAACCAAAGTTAGTTTATACTTATTTGCGAGTCGTATAACCATACTTGATATGACCGAGAGACCTTTATAACATTCTTCAGGCGTTAAGCTAAATGACATTTTTTCACCACATGCATGCCTGCCTAACTGTAGCTAGCAGTTCTGGTGTGGGATTGTTAGTCCCGAATAGATCTATTCACAAATCTCATGCTCTCGCTCCAGTTGACTCTGGTTATACTAAAAGGATTTATCCCTGTACACCTAAGGGTACAGTATTGAAGTAGCGCCTCACAACTCGGTATAATCTAGTTCACTAGTGGGAAAACAGTATAAAACACTAATTATTCTTGAATAAATGTACTTTATGCTCCTGAGGAAATATATAACATAAACTAAATTTGTCATAGTTTATACATATTCACCCATGAAATCTGATTTGGTAGAAACTGCCTAGAGGGTTATCCCAAACTATACCCATTATAGTTTATTAGAGTCGATATAGAAAATGCTTTGTAAAAACCTTTCTGAAAGCGATGAAGTTGGATTTCCAAATTAAGAATTTCCCTTATGCTCATCATATTACAAAAGGGATAAAATATCTGAATATGATATTAAACATGGAAATCATTAATTGTATTAATAAGTTTAAAACTTAATAAAATACTTTGAGTTTGGCTTGTATCCCCCCCCCCCTGAAA
Organism: Lactuca serriola; assembly: GCF_051521515.1. NCBI lineage: Eukaryota > Viridiplantae > Streptophyta > Magnoliopsida > Asterales > Asteraceae > Lactuca > Lactuca serriola. The sequence continues at coordinate 56,481,454 of NC_136415.1, forward strand.
ACATTAAAAACACGGAAAAATGTAGGGGTGTGAACTCACCGTTTGACGTGTGATTCGAATGTAGGATCGTTAGGGATGTTGAGTGTCAAGTGCAACCTCGAGCACAAACAGACCCTATTTAACATATAACGATGTATGGACATAATTAGTGTATAATACAACTATTCATGATAAGCGACACCCTACGGGACTAGGAAACACTTGGTACAAGTGTTACAATCACATATGATTGTATGAAGGGAGTGTAAGGCCATACAAAAGAGTGTGTGGTTGGAGTGTGTGGTCAGAGTGTGTGGTCGGAGTGTGTGGTCGGAGTGTGTGGTCAGAGTGTGTGGTCAGAGTGTGTGGTCAGAGTGTGTGGTCGTACCCCTTCATGATCATGCTAAAGTGGTCGACTTTAAGGTGAATCAAGGCTCAAATCATGAAGTCTTTCAAGTATAGCAAGCTAAAAGGATGCAATACTTACATTTTTTAAGCCTTAGAAGTTTTTGTGGTTGATTCAAGTAGAGAGAGCGAGAGAGAGAGAGAGAGAGAGAGAGAGGTGTACGATTGAGGAGAGGGGAAATGAAGTGAAAATGAGCCTCATCTATATATAGATAATGGGTGTGCGGCCACACACTCGGGTGTACGGCCACACACTCGGGTGATGAGTGTGTGGCCACACACTCCTCTTGAGGGAGTGTTTGGCCTTTTGCAACCCTAAATCTTAAACCAACCCATCCATAAGTCAAACTTTTGTTGTATAAGGCTTTAGATCATCCAAACAGACTCAAAACAATGCTAAAAGATAGCTGAAACGAGTTTAACATTGATAGTATTGAATAGGTCAACAAAGTAGAAATTATGCGGTGTCATAGTAACCAATGAAAACACACCTCTTACTTCTAGGTTCTAGCTTGTCATGAGTCTCTTGTCTGAAGAAAGCTTCACAACCCCAAAACTTGATGTGGGCTAGTGAGGTAACTTTCCCTGTCCACATCTCGTAAGGTATTTTGGAAACCTTCTTGATAGGGACAAGATTAAGGATATGGGCGGATGTCTCTAAGGAATACCCCTAGAAAGAAATAGGAAGAGATGATCGAATCATCATGGAATAAACCATGTCTAACAAGGTCCGATTACGCCTCTTAGCCACATAATTAAGTTTTTGTGTCCTAGGAGGAGTCAAGTGTGAAACTATTCCACATTCCTTTAGATAGTCGTGGAAATTGATATTAAGATACTCTCCGCCACGGTCTGATCGAAGCATCTTTATCTTCCCGCCCAATTGATTCTCGACCTCGTGTTTAAACTCTTTGAACTTTTCAAAAGTTTCTGATTTATGTTTGATTAAGTAGATATACCCATATCTGCTATAATCATCCGTAAATGTCATGTAGAATCGATTAGCATCCCTTTTGGTTGATCTGATGGGTCCACAGACATCTACGTGTATGAGATCCAAAAACCATTCACCTCTTTCAGTAGATCCGGTGAAAGGTGACTTTGCCATCTTACCCAAAAGACAAGACCCGCATTCATCATCTGATCTTAAGTCAAATGTTTCCAACACTCCATCCTTTTGGAGTTGGGCGATGCGTCTCTGGTAAATGTGTCCAAGATGAAAATGCCACAAGCACACTTTGTCTACACCATCAAAAGAATCAATATGAAATACACTATTGCCTAAGCTATCAACATAAATCACAGTTTCATACACACCATCACAATGAAAAGATTTAAACATAAAAACACCATTTTTTATAAACTAAAATCGAACCGTGCACATCATCAAATGAATATTGAAAACCTTGTTTGAACAATGAATGAAAAGAAATAATGTTTCTTTTTATTTCTGATGAATAACAACAATTAATCAAATCTAATCTAACATCACCACCGAGCACTAGACCAAAAGTTCCAATCTTGGTAACATGTGAAGATCGCCTATTCCCTATGATCAGATTTATTTTTCCATGCTCCACCTCCTCAATTTCTCTCAGCCCCTGCGAATCAGAACAAATCTGGAAACTACATCCTGTGTCAAGGACCCATAACGAGTAAGTTGTGAGTTATTAACTTGAATAGTGAATATACCTATCGGCGATGGATTGACCTTGCCATCCTTGATGTCCTGCATGTATTTAGGGAAACTTCTTTTTCCAATGGCCCTTCTCATTGCAATATTATCAAGTGGCCTCCTTAGGATCAGATACAGCTAAAATATCAACGTTGGGCTTTGCCTTTGACCCACTTCTAGACCCTTTAGCATGGGCCTTGCCTTTCCAAGTTGATTGAGGATTAGTCTTCATCTTCTTTCCTCTATTATGTCCAATGGCAAGGACATAAGCACTTATCGCAGAAGGGGTCTGATTTTTCTTCATCCCGGCTCAGGAGTTTGCAACAAGATACGGAGTTGGGTCAAGGTGGTCTCTATGTTGTTTAAATGATTAAGATAAACTAATCACAACTGGGAGGCAAAGATTTCAGGACCATATCTATGGCCAACTCTTTGTTAAAAGACACACTAAGCTTTTCCAGACACTCCACATATCTCTGCACATGGGTGCACATAGATTCTCCTTCCTTCAACTTGCATGCGATCAACGACTTGACGACATCATACCTCTCTTGATGTGCTTTCTTGTGAAATTTTTCTGCAAGATCCAAGCACATCTCGTATGGCCAGTAGTCCTCATAGGACTTTTGCAACTCAAGTACCATGGTTGAAACCATGATGCAAGCAACCTTTGTTGCGTCGTCATAGTGTTTCTTGTAAGTAACAAGCTCTTCATGAGTAGCAATTGACTCATCGATTTCAAACAGAGGTTTTTCGTGAACATATTCTTTGTTCTCATATCGAATAGTCATCTTGACATTTCGCATCCAGTTCATATAGTTAGGACCAACTAATTTCTATTTGGAAAGGTGTGAGAGGAGGGTGAAGTTTTAGTTGTTGGTGGAGGATTGAGTAACAGACTTATCAGCAGATGTTGACATCTACAAAGGAGAGATAGTTTTAGTTAGTTGATATAAATCATTAATATTTTAACCCAACATAAATATTTAAGGCTACGATCCAATATAACAATTCACAACTAAGAAGATAGATGCTATAATCTTATTATGAACTTATGAAGGTAGGAAAAACAATTCACCAATTTCAATCTATGAAATTCCTAAATCTTTTGAGATTCATTGAATCTTATCAACGGCATGTTTAATATCAGATTATGCTCTTCTATTTGTGACGGTGATGTCGAGGATCACAAACAAGATGTGAATAACCATGCAAACATGCTTCACAGCCTTAATGTCATTTATCATCTCTTATTAATGTGCCGGTTAACCACGCGTACTCCATTAACAATGATAATTTTCGAGATGCCCGTCATTTCTCTTTAAAGTCCCTATTATTGTACCGGTCAATCACACGCTCCACTAACTACATATTAAAGTATGATGTGCGTTTTCATGGTTAGCATACTTTTCACATTTTTCCTAATGTAACTAGAGTGGGATTTAAAATAGTTTTGTTACTTTATATCATTTTACTTTTAATGAGATAATGTCTTATCAAACCCGTTCGGCTAACGACCCTCCACCACACAGGAGAGCGGTGGGTGAGAATAGACACTCATTCAACGACCATTTTATAGGCCTCTTCCTTATACCCTATTTATAACATTGTTTCGTGAATGAGGCTTACTATGATTTGACTGACTTTTCTTATACATATAGTAATTAAAGTACTTTTAGTGATATATATGATGTCTATTTTAAAACTTTTCAAAATGCAAGCTTTAAATATTAATTATCTAAATTAAACATTTTAATTAAATAATACTATTTATAATTTATATATTAAACTCATAATATATTAACAAATTGTTTGTTAATCATATAATAAACCAATAAATCAACGTCTATCTCCAAAAGTCATTCTAGTCGATTACTATTTTTGAGGGCAACCCAAAAGGACTTCACTTTTAATTCAAGTATATACCAATTTAGTTATTGACTTAGACACCTAATCCAACATTATATATTTTATAGTAGAATAATGACATAAAAATGAATATACAAATACTTATATGTTAATATTCACATTATAATTACTATGATACTACACATATTGAATTCAAAGCTGAATAATAACATTAAATTGGTGTTCTCATATTCTCATTTTAACTTAACCCTATACACACACACACACACACACACACACACACACATATATATATATATATATATATATATATATACATATATACATACTAACCGTTTACCCGCGCTAAGCGCCGGGCGGCAAAGAGTTTCTTTCGGAAGATAGTTTTAATGTGATGATTAGTTTCTTTTAGACGTGAGTTATTTATTGCGACCTTTTGGTAGACTATTTTGTGTCGAATAGTTTATTTCAACGGATAGTTTCTTGCTAGGTGCATAGTCATACAATACGACGAAAGTTGAGTCTGCATTTGGAATTTCATCTAAAACAATAGATCGATTTTACTTTCTTGTATAACATCGACTTTCATTTGTTCCGATTATAGCATTGTACTATGAACTTCATTATTTTTTGTACTTATATTGCTCATTTTTTTCAATTATACAAAAACATACAAACTTATTTTTCGTTCACTATACCAACATACATTCATTGCATTTATTTTTGCAGTAAGTTCGAGTACAATAACATTAGAAGGTTAACTACAACAAATAGCAATGTAGTTCCATTGTGTCGCTGAATTTCCTCCATGAAAAAAAATAGATAATAGAAAATGTGAAAAAAAATTTGTACTCGATAGATTCATAATAGCATTAGACAATGTCAAAGCTGAGTGACGACATCAACATGGCTAATGGAGCGTCACTGTGTGGTTTGGGGTATGTGGTTAACATAAGAAATTTACGAGATAAAAGAGAGGTACAATGGAGTCAGGCCAATATATAGGGAGATACAGTGCGAGATATGGGGAAATCAGAATTAAAAGTTAAATCACATAATGGATCCTCTTTAAATTCACATACTCGTCATAATGGAGATGAGTATAAAGTGTCTGGTCCAAAAATAGGAATTAAAACCATTTTTTCCTGTTGTGTTCCAAATTTTAAGCAAAGAAAATACGACAATAATATCCATGTGTTCCATAAGCAATTCTTCCAACCACAACATCAGTCATGTTTTCAGTGAATTAAAGAAAAGGTTAGCATATACAAGATAATAATGGGCTTTAACATGAGTTTACAAAATAATCATGGTTTTGCAATATCCATATAACAACATGACCAAGGAGGTAACTTTCCATTAGTGAGTGCAAGAACTTGCTAATCTTTTAAAGAATTTGATATCCAAACTAAAAAAAATCAGCACTTTTAGATGTTATGTTAACAAAGTGTAGCTCATCCTATGGTAACAACTACAATTTAACCGATTTGAGTCTTGCACGGGCTCCTAAATAAACCTTTTACGATTGCAATGCAAGTATGTTACACCAATAGTTTAGAAAATCAAAGTTTCCTAGATTCCTACAAATCATTCAACATCCTTTTGATAAATCCACCTAACCATCATGTGAGAAACTGTCATATAAGACTCTGCTTCCATTCAGTTAATATGGTGTTCCTTATAAATGTTTAATGACATTCAGTTGCATGTGTACATAAACAACGCTTTTAATAGATATAAAAAGGAATAATGATCAGTTTGACTAAACAAAATGACAAGAGCAAAAAAATGTCGTTTTGGATGTATTTGTAATCCAAATCCTACAAGCCTCACAAATTCTATTATGTCATATTTTGACACATTTAATATCATTTCTTTTTTTTTCAAAACATGACAATCAACATAAATTACAAACCGTAAACAACTTTTCTAAACAACAAACTTTCAGTGGTTAAAACCAAAAGAAAAAACTTTTTGGTGGTTAAAACAAAAAACTATAATGGTTTTATGGACTTTGCCCAAATCTATTTTTGAAAATAAAAAGTTGTTTTTTAGGGTCATGTGAGACTATAGTTGATTTTGTAATTTTGATCCTAAAACTGGAAGGAAACTACATATTTGGTCCATGATGTACATTTTTCTCTCAGATTTTGTTTAACGGAAAAACGGCCAATATTAAATAAATGAGCATCTATTAACTTTATTAATTCAGGGACGAAAATTGTTATGGAAGATGAAATTAAGGACCAATAATGAAATCATGTTCGTTTTTAAGGCCAAAACTGGAGATACAACAAAACTAAGGAACCACCCATATCATGTGGAAGCACCCAGAATGTTCTGACCAAGGTTACATCATCCCACGTGGAATGAATATTATTGTAATAATCAATGGTCATAAATTAAATTAAAATGTCATTGCAATTTTATAAAAAGAACATATCAAGTTAGCAAGAAACTTGTTAAGGGGATAGTTTCGGAACAATGTGAATAAACAAATTTGACATTAGGGCACCATACCTCGTTCATGGTATAAGTTGCTACTGACACCCAAATCCAGACTTTACAAGATTTAATAAAAAAAATAAACTATTGAGTTGAAAATATACACTTATCGGTTTAAAAGTAGCAAAAACAATACTTTTAATGTTCAGATGCCAAGTCAATTCCCTATTCTAGCTTATTCTCATACTTGTGAGGGTAGTGATGGTATGTAAGGGAAATGTCATCCTTGTAGCCTTTCCAATGCTTTCTACAGTGATGGAGAGATTTAATAACAAAAAACATGGTAAAATTAGAAATAGAAAATGTGTAGGTTGTTTTTGGAGAATTAGAAATTTAGAATAAATAGAAACAATACCTATCCTAATCCCAGAATCCACTTTCAAATTATACAGAACAATATAGCTTGTTACCTGACCTATAACCAAGCTATTTTTTCAGGTACCCACCATATTCAACTTTGAATCACCAATGTTATATAATTCTATCAGCTCCCACAATTACTCCAAGTGCAAGAACGTGTGCACTTCTCACATCCCAATTTTTGTTGGAGACACACCCAAACATCTAAAAAAAACATCATATATGACAAGTTAACTGAAGAGTTAAATAAGTAATACATACTTTAACTAAACTTTATAAACCAACTCTCATGATGGGTCTCTAAAAAGGAAAAAGTGAAAAGCCTAGCAAAAATTGAAAATTACTTTTTAAAATTTCTACCAAAAGTTAAACTAATGACATATAGATCATCATTTTGGTTCCTATGGTCTTAATCTGACTAATGTTGTTTTATTTTCTACTTATATCCATATTGGAACCATACATAAGCAAGCATAAAATAAAGTAATAAAAATTAATTTCGTGTCATATAGAACCAACATTTCAACCATTCAAGAGGTATTTTAATTTGACTTTAGGGTGCAAAATGGTCGTTTTCCTACTTCAAGATTCATGTAACTTATATTTAATTCCTCAAATAAAATAAATGAAAAATCATAACAGCATTTATTAAGTAAACACAAACTATAACATACTCCAAAAAGTGCATTATTTGATGTTTTTCTCAACAAAACGACCAAAAAGTTGACCTTCGAATTGTTCTTTTATAGCATTAAATGTAGATATTGTCTTCAAAACTTATGGATGAAAGTCAGATTGAAAAACATAGCTACCATTAGTGTTCCCCCAAATCTAGTAAACCTAACTACAAACTCCACAAAGGCAGGTCACTTCAAAGATTATGATTCACAAAACACCAAAATCAACATTTGGTTTATGAATTTAACAATAATATAATCTTGATAAACTTTTGATAATGAAAATTTGAAATCATTATATAAAAATATGAGATGAAATCAAAGATATCACATGCTGATTCTTGTAAAAACATGAAATACAAACATAAAGGTTAAAAGGGCAAAATGGTAAATTTTATGTAGCATTCAAGATATAAAGAAACAAATTATAGAGGACAAGATCTCAAACCTGCAAGCTTTAAATGAGTGACAATTCCCCTGTATCTACTCAAGACTTCCTCAAATCCATTACAAACCCTTCTTCAGGATAAAAGCATAAAACATCTTGATTGTATGTTGATGCTGCCGTTTTATAACAAAAGTTGTAAGATTTTTATGAAGATATATTTTTATTTTATTATGAATTGTAAATAATGAAATTACTATACCGTCTCAAAAACCATAACAGGGAATCAAGTTATCTTCATCAAAGGCAGCAAATGTTTCCCAATAATGGCTATTGCTTCTTCATGGGGATTTAAATCATCTCCAATATGATGTAGGCTTTTTCTATTAAAAGACCTTGAACCTATTTGTAAGTAACTGGTTAGTTAGACTTAGTGTGCTTCTTATACAGTATCACATCACAAAAAAGGAAAAAGAACAAAAAGGGTAATAACGTAAGTGTTACCGGTACATTCATTGCTCTTAGTGAATTCGATACCAACAATTAGGTTATAAGATTCGAGCCCTACACCAGGAAGACCTTCAGTCACCTCTGCAAAAAATTTGGAAGTGTCATTTTAGTAATTGTGGAAGCTTTCAACTAAACCTACAAGATAACAGTCCATATGAATGTGATAATTTCCACTATCACACACACACACACACATAAATGTAGCAACAACTTGCACAGACTACAATACAATGCATAATATTACAAAAGTATAACATATTTTTGGAAAAAAAATCTCTCCAAGAATCATTAGCATACCAGAAGTCATCAAAATACTAAAGACAAAATCAATTATCCAAATTCTATATAAGATTGACATATCTAGTGACCATATGATAGGATAAATCACATTTTGCAAACTGTATAAGAAAAATTCATAAAATTCTACATGTTCCTATGAACTGTATTTATCTGCAAACCTTGAATACATCCGCTCAAGCTTCTTCTATGGTTTATGGGGTTGACCATAGGCGATGGTGTAGGTGCAGGGGGGGCTACGGGTGCATGATAATGTTGAGGATAAGTAGGATAAGCCTCCTGCACAGGATAATTATGAATGTTTGTGGCAACTATGAATACGATTGTTGCGAATAGTTTCTGTATTGACTTCTAGTAAAAGATGATGTTGATTGGAACGATGGTGACAATAGATACTGAATACACAAAATTTGATTAACAAAACCAAAGAGAAATTTAATTATAAGTAAATCTAGCTTAACTTTCAACACCATTGATAGTTAATAGATCATTTCCCAGTAGGAAGATAGATTGCACTAAATATTTAGCATCAATGTAATGTAGGAAAAAAAAATGGCACCCGACAAAAGGCACTAATGCCTCTAATTCATACAACACTCCTTAAAAATCATCAAAGATAAAGTATGAATTGTTTAGAGGAAAGAGAATAAATATCACATAAAGTTTTATCAAAACGACAACATGAACTAAACTTCCATCAAAAACCATTGTCAAAGGAGGAGTAAGACGTATTGCTCTGTAACAATCAAAGTCACCTGCAACACAATTATACCAGAAGATAAATGAAAGTGTATTTAATAAAAGAAAATTACAGAAAAAATATTAATAAAAGACAAAATGACAATTTATAATGGTTTGATCATTACCTGCATTGTACAGATTGAATCTACAACTACAACATAGATCTCTAGAAACGAATGAAATAACTACATAAGCATATATCAATGGAGTGAGGGCTAATTAGTAATTACATACGTTTATTACCACCACCAGGAACGTCAATCCAACTAAATTTATTTTCAATTTCACCACTTTCAACATTTCGTAATCTAAGAACCATGTTTTAGGCAACTCTTCCATCTGTCCATGTTATGTAGCATTCTTCAGCCAAGCAATTGGTCCTCATTGGTTTCACAGTTGTGATGATCGTGTTGTTTAAGATATTAGAATTCAAATGCATCCTCACAGCTTCCAAGAATGGAGTGAATTCGAATTCTGCATCCCTTATTCTATCATCGACTGAAAATAGATCCATATCATATACTTCCTGTTTAACAATATTGTTTCAAAATCTGAAATCAATTTAAGGGAAGAGAATCAAGAGATTGAAGAACAGGCTACGAGTTTAACGGGAAGAGGCTCTACAATCGAGAGAGTTAAATCTTCACCCCACACAGGATTTAGGTTTTTCTTCACCACTCGAGTCTTCAATTTCTATACAAAAAATTAGGAAAAAGTTGTTTTTATTATCAGAATGGTGGACAGTGACTCGCTAATAGTTTGTAGTGACGACGACCAGATGGTGGTTGAATGTGGCGGGAGGATAGGGTTAGGGCTACTCGTATTGACAAAAGCTAAAAGCAAGGAGAAAACGGGGGTTGCGAACATCGGTGACGGAAAAGGTGGACTTCCAGGGTATCGTCGATTCTGAAGCAATCAGGAAGGAGACGCAAAGAAGAGGGGTTCGATTTCCTTCTGATGGCGATTGTTGTGTGTAGTGTTGTGCGTAGAGAAGATTAGGGCAACATCGAAGAGATAAGGTAATACGGTGTATACGTATAATATGTGATTATAAGCTTAATATTATTGTACATGAGGTAATAAGTATTGTACCTCTTAATTTTCAAGAAATAGGCAATATGTTTAATTATATAGTAAAGATAAAGATGTATATATATATATATATATATATATATATATAGGTTCATCTAAAACTAGATTTATTGTGTAAACCTAATAACTAGTTTCATCCGGTGGATCATTACTTATCTAACCATCGTTTAATGTTAAATAATTAGTGTCAAATGTATGTTGAATAATTAGTGTCAAATGTTAGATTAGTTTATTCATAAATTTATTAAAGGTAGGATTAAATCAAATACTAAATTCATGCAAATGATAATTGTCATATTAGTCTTTGTAATATGTTAGAGTATTATCGTCTTCATCGATTCAAATTCTACTTTATCATATGTGGTCTAAATTCTGATTAGTAATAAACAATACCATAAGATGTCTAATCCTAGGCCTCTTATGTGATGCTTTGTTTGTGGTCATATTATTTATCTTGATTCACATAATTGCCCATTGAAGAAGTGGAAAAAAGATGAAACCGTTCATTTGTCAAAGCGTAGTACGTTTACCATTTATACTTTGTTTAATGTTTGATGCATCCCTATAATAATATCAAGATTTTATTGTATTTTTTTGTAATAATTGTGAATACAATTTTAAATGTTGTTAGTTTCATATTATGTGGCAGGATTACAACCATCTGTTGTTAGTCATAAACAAATTAATATAATTCAACATCGAATTTTGTTCTTAGAACATAGTAGTAACTGTTGTCATGATAACAGTAATCGTAATGTTGATGGTGATATTTACCATTCAAATTCTCAATCTAATACCGTTGATGAAGATGTTATAAGTAGGTGTGATCATCCTAAAACTCCTAAAGGTTTACTAATTATTATTATTATTAGAACATATTCTTTAATGAACTAAATGATGTGTAACATCCTGAGATTTGGTAGGTATTCCCGAACCCTCTTCTATATTTTCCTTGTCATTTATAGTCCTTGGGGTGGAAGTGAAGAGCCAAGATAAGTTAAGGACCAAGTTTGCAAACTTGGGCCAAAATGGAGTACGTTGCGCGTACATAAGCGTATGCTAAGCGTATTAAGGCCCGCCTTAGTACGTTGGGCGTACAGATGTCTAGTTGAAACCCTAATATTTAGGGTTTGAGGCCTATATAAGCAAGATAATGAGCACCAATACCCCTCTTATCTCAGCCTCCATAGACCAACTCGTCTTTCCCAAAACCCTAGCCTTCCCTTTATGTCTTTAAGGTCATTTGTGTGTTCTTGAGTACTTTAAGAGGGAATCTTTGCACCAAAGAGTTGAAGGAAGAGACCAAGCTTGTAGATCTGAAGTTAGCTCGTGCTCAAGAAGCTCCAGAAGGTATAAAGTTCCAAACTTTATGCTTATATGATTAGATCTCTCCATTTGCTTTAAAAGACCCATTTCTTGTCCCAAAAACCACAAGTTGGTGCATGTTGTGTTTTAGATGAAAAGGACCGTCCTTTTGGGCTCTTGAGGGGACATTGAATGATAAAAATGAGGTCCCATCAGCTGAATGTGTCCCATGCATGGAAAATAAGGTCTTAATGGATTAATATCAAGCATTAAGAACTTCATGGACGTCCAAAGTGATAAAGTTCACGACTTTATGGATCCTAGGCATGTTAGGTATCTGGATCTGAAGTTTGGGCTTAAGTGCTTACGCCATTAAGCACTTAATAAGGTTTTGGAAAATCGTCCAGTACATCCAGCATAAATCCAGTACGCCCAGCATACTTGGTCAACCACCCCGATGGTGGTCAACGTTGGATGAGTACGCCCCGCGTACGTCCTCTGTTTGGGTTGTTGTCAAATGGGCTTCGGATTTGGGTTGTTTATGGTCTAATGCATTTGGGCCTTTTTTGGACTCTGTAAATGAGATATTTTGGGCCAGGTAGTGATAGTGGATCATGGGGTTAGGCCCAATTAGGAGGTTGGGCCCAATTTGGTAAATTTGGCCGATAATGGGCTTTTATATGGACTTTCCAGTAAAGGATTGGGTATTTAGGCCTTGGCCCAATAACGCGAGTGGACTTAATGAATGGTGTGGCCATTTAGTCAAGAAGGTTATGTTGGGTATTAATTTTGGTGTTTATTGTGTAATAGTTTGGGATTCCCGGTGAGACAGCAGTCAGAGATTTGCAGTATTTCAGCACTACTAGCGAGGTGAGTTATCCTCACTGTACTCAAGGGTCTAAGGCACCAAGGTCAGGGATTGTTATATGGTTATGTGATATGTAGTATGATCTGTTAGTTCGGTATCCTATAGGGTAGGATGATATTATGTGATATGTGTTATGACCTGTTAGTTCGGTATCCTAGAGGGTAGGATAATATTATGTGGTATGATCTGTTAGATCAGTTGTTGTCTATAGATTGTTATGTGATTATCTGTTATATGTGCACATGTTTGTTTGGCGGTTGAGGCTTATCTGCTTTGTGCGAAAGCCAATAGACCTGGGCATTCCAACCTGTTGGTTGTGGGTCGTGAGTATTCCATCCTGAGGATGACTAGACTCATAGTATGTGGGCATTCCATCCCGAGGATGATTGGACCCATAGTATGTTAGCATTCCAACCGGATGGTTGAGGGCCTGGGGTATTCCAACCCGATGGTTGACTGGACCCATAGTATGTTGTTTATGATTGTATGTATATTATCATGGGTATGGGTATTTGGGGGGTAGCTCACTAAGAGTTTGGGCTTACAGGTTCAGTTTGTTGTTTTAGGTACTTCTGGTGATCGCGGGAAGGTGAAGACATGATCGTACCGCTCCTCCTGTTGTAATGACTTTATGATTTGATACAGGGATACTTTGATAATTATTATTTTGAAAACAAACTATGTAATGTTGAATGGTTTTATGTGTTTTGAAAAAGTTTTAAAATTGGCTTAAATTTTATGGGTGTTACATGATGATACATAATAATTCTACTTGAAATTTAATTTATGTTCTATGCAAGTTTTTCGTTGATGAATCATCTGGTAGTAATCAATATCATTCTCTTGGGGGTCATATATATTGGATATCAAATATTCTTGGTGGAATAAAGCCATTAATGTGGTTAACATATCCATTTTATGATCATGTCAAAGTTATGTATTAGTACTATGTTGTTAAATATGGATTTGATGTTAGGAAAACAACTCAAAAAATAGTAATGAATATGTTACATTGAGATATTTTGTATGTAATCGTCAAGGTGATCCTAACAAATCTGAAGTTGAGACATTGGATTCTAATTCTAGGTACAAAAGAGGGTTAATATGCATCAATCTAGATGTGAAGCTGGTATAAAGTGTTGAGTTATTACCGGGTCAACTCAATTTGAAATATATGATGTTGAGGAAAGACATAACCATAAATTATATTCTAAGGAGAACATGCATTTGTCTGGAACAAAAAAAACTTGATTATATGCAGCAAAATTTAATATTTAAGATGTCAAGTAGGAATGTTGGTGCTATAGTAGCACATCAACTATTTGTTGGATTACATGGATGATGTAACTACCATGTTGGGAATGTCAACGATTTCAATAATTTTGCTTGTGACCTTAATTGTCATGTTTGTGACACCGATACCAATTATCTTGTGGATAACATGAAAGAAAATGTCAAGCATGTTAATAACTTTTCATTTGAGTATAAAATAGATGAAAAGAAGCTTGATGTTATATTTTGGGCTGGTGAAACTTCTAAGCTACATTATAAAGAGTTTGGTGATGTAGTTTCATTTGATGCTACTTTTCGAACCAATTAGTAATTTATATTTTACATTTTATTATATCATATGTTATTTAAACAAATACAATAACCATTTGTATTTTTTTTACATATTTTAGGTATGATGTGGTTTTTCTGCCATTTATCATAATTGATAATCATAAAATATGTGTGATTGTTGGTGTGGGTTTGTTGAGTCGTGATGATGGTGAATCATATATTTGGTTGTTGGAATGTTTCAAGTTAGATTTTTAAAAAACAACATTTGTTAGTTTTATCTTACAAGGATGCAGATTTGAAGAAAGCAATTGAGAACGTTTTAAATAAATCTTATCATCGGGTTTATATGTGACATATTACATCTAAACTTGAGAATAATGTTTGTCAATACTATCATGAATTTAAGATTATATGTAATGAATTTTCTGTATTTCTAATGTGAATATCTGGATTACAACATCAATTTAAATACAAAAGGTTAATAATTTTCAATCTATTTTTTTAATAAATTCAGGGTTGTTGGGATTTGTACAACAATGTCGAATTTAAGTGGAGATTCAATTCTCTTATATGGAACTCGAAGATTGATCAAAACCAATTTGAAGAAGGATGGATGCTCTTCATTAATGAATACAATTTGAATGATAACAAATGGTTTACTCAAATGTCTTCGCGAATCTTGTGGAAAAAGCTTTCCTCTTGAAGATGATGTTCCACGATTAGATCGTGGAAATGGGAATCATTGTTCACTTCCTCCACCTCCTCCAATAATTCTCCCTGACCCCCACTTTCAAAGACTTGAAAAGTTCAAGGTCACTCAAGCCATGTTGGCAAGCAAACTTGAAGATGGAAGGTCTTTGTGTGCACACGTCTTGGAGATGAAGTCACACATTGACAAGCTGAGAATGTTGGGTGTCAATGTTTCAAGGAAGTTGGTTATTGACTTGGTTCTTCAATCACTTACTAACTCATATAGAGAGTTCATTAAAGATTACTATATGACGGACCACAATGTGACCCTCATTGATCTTACCTATTTTCTTATTGCTGCTAAATCGGCAATGATTTGGCGCAATAGTAAAGCAAATTTGATTGGTAGATCAACCTCCTAAATTTCCATGGACATTGGCAATGGAAAAACTGGAAATCCAGAAAAAATTTCTCTTCCTAATGGAACGGAATTGGCCAAGGTCAAACAGTTTGACCGGATGGTAAAGAGAAAGCCTGAATCTGAGATTGTCCCATGTGTTATTCCAAAAGAGTCTGTTTGTTTCTACTGCCAAGAGAAGGGGCATTGGTTATGAAGCTGTCATAATTACCTGAAAGATCGTGAGGATAGGAGAGTCAAGATGTATGACTCTGCTTCAGGTAAATCCACTATCTAACTCTATTAAGTTACTATTTGTAGATTCTTAATACATGATGTGATAAGATTGCATTTTGATGTTTTGTAGGATCGAAGAAAAGAAAGGAAGCTTAAAGGAAGAGTGAGCTGAGTCTGATCACAAAGAAATGGATTTCGATCGCATGGTTTGAAGATCGGATTTTTGAGCTGCTGTTTAAGAGTTAGGATAGATTGATTAGAAATATTTAGTAACATAGTTTTCATTTGTAATTGTGTTGTAAGGACAAGTTTTTCCGCGTTTTTTTATAAATAAAATAAATTTTTATTTTTGTCTTATTTATATATATCCTTGCAATGCATTTTGTGAAAATTGATGTTTGTATGTTTCTATTGTTAGCAATATTGAAAAAGGATGTGATTCTTAGTTGTAATTTGTGGTAGTGTCGAAAATTTACCAAATAATGAATGATTCTCATCACCCAAGTTTCAATTGGACAGAAACTTGGAGTCATGCAACTGGTATTATATGATGAATGAGAATCTTTGTATTTGGGAAATTAAGACTAATTCCTTGATAACATAAGTATGTGAGTCAAGTGAAGGACTAAAGGATCTAGTACGCATTGTTGAGCACTGGCCAAGTCCACCACAAAGAACGATAAGAATATTCGTCATGATTTGCTAAAAGTTTAGTAAATATGGTTATGCTTACAAGATTAAGTGTAATTCTGAATCATTGAAAAGTTTCAATGTATGGCAAAATGAATAGAAAGAATAAATTAGGCAGAAAGATAAAGGTTTTTCCAATCTGAAAAGAAGGGAGAGTACTTAAGTATCGTGTTTTATGATTAACTTAGTGTGTAACAACGTAAATTTTCAACTAATTTTTTCAATTTAAAAACACATCTATCCTAATAAAAAAAATCACAAAATATCTCAATGTCAAATCATCAAAACTCATATCCAAAAACTGTATATGCAAACTCCAATCATAACTCAAACTCTGTTGTGTGTATAATCAAGCCAGCGCCTTCCCGTGATCTTGAGAAGTACCTGAAACACATAACACATAACACGGTAAGCACAAAGCTTAGTGACTTCCCCAAAATACCACACAGATCACATTAGCCACTCGAGGCTAACTCAAAATGACCCTCCGGTCAATATGTCTCAGTGGAGATCCTCCGACCCCACATCTCGGGTGGACCCTCCAGTCCTAACTCAAGAAGCTCAATAATAATAATACTCAACATAAATCACAAATACATAATGAAGAATATCACAGTGCACAGTTAAGCACATAATACATCTCGGTCACACAAAGATACCACGCATGGTAAGTATAGTGAGAAGACTCACCTCGTAAGCTGGCAAGTAAAAATATCGTATTCGGAAATCTCAAACTATCCTCCGCCTAACACACATGATAATTTCTCTAATTAATACCCTACCCATACTCAAATACACCATAAGTCCACTCATTTCTCAGAAGTCTCGTGAAGGTCCAGCTCATCGAGTTAACCCCTAACTCGCCGAGCAATAGCATGGTCACCTCATCAGGACAAACCCTAACTGACTCGTCGAGCCGACTCATCGACTCGGTGAAACCATTCAGACTCATTTCTCATTCAGGCAATTTCAAGGCAGAGAACCTTCCCAAACTCTAGATCTAGACTCTAAAGGCTCGTTAATCACGTAAAGTCATGAGCTTTACCTCCATGCATGGCACTTTGGGCTTGAAATGCCAAGAACATGCTCTAATAAGGGTTTTCCACTCAAGAGCTCTATTAAGGCTGAATAAATTAGGGACCTTTTGATTCTAGGGACCTCACAAGGTATAGATCTGAAGTCCAAACCTCCATATGAACTCAATACCCTCAAGGTCCCAAATAGATAGAAAAGAAGCCCTAATCTCCAATAATATAAGATCTACCCAAACAAATGAAAAAGGAATAAACTTTATACCTCTAAAAGGAGCTCTTGGATGAAAAACAACAGATCTAACAGTGTCCTCTTGCTCCTATCTTGAAATGCTTCTCTTCTCTTCAATAGATGCACTAAAATACACAATATTAGCTCACACACACTCTCTCAATAGCTAAAAAGGTGATTAGGGTTTCTCTTAGTGAAGGCAACAGTTGATGACCCGCAAATGAGGCTATAAGTGCCCTTAAATAGGCCCCAAACCCAGGGATTTAGGGTTTTTCTTCACAACGTCTACTCAGCGAGTCGGCTCTTGGACTCGCCGAGTAGATCATTAATCCCACGTGGCACATCGCGACCCTACTCGACGAGTTGTAGCACCGACTCGTCGAGTAGCTCAATAGTCCTCAAGATAAATAAATAAATAAACAATATACCTGGAAGTCCGGATGTTACATAGTTATTATGAAACTGTGTCACAAACGATCCTCTAAGGACACCTTAGTACATTAGTATGACTAAGAAGAGGAATCATGAATTGTTGAAATGGTTAGATCAAAAGGTGAATCATACTTTGTTCCAAAATCAAGTCTTAGAGTCGTACTCCAAGATTGTGACTTGAGTGACATCATCTTAAGAAGGTTTATAACACTCATCAAATGTGGAGTAGAAAAGTTTCTTACTCTTGTACATTTAAAATTGGTAAGTTGTGATGTTTTGGACAGGAGAAAGACCAACTAAGACCAATTGTGTGAAGTGTTTGTCTTGATGAGAACCTGCACTAACTCTTGAATATTTGTTTGTCAAGGAATGTTTCTTGACAAGAGAATCTTATATGTCAAGAGGTCAGTAGGAGTCTTGATGATCTTGAATAGCTTCATGAACTAATCAAGAATAAACCTGACCACTAGCACACAACTTGAGGTTTATAACCTATCGTGTTGACATATTCTTGTTTCTATGCCCATTCCATTTGAAGTTGACTATGGAATTGTCTTGTAACAATCTCCAATGGAATGTTTTGTAATATCATTTGAGTTCTCAATTGATTGCATAAGGCAAAGCACCTTGATCAATGAAACTGCATTGAATGGTATATGTGAGCTGCTAAACAACTTGGAAGACATGGTAGTCCCTTGTGCTGCCAGGTGGCAAGAAAATAAGATTGAACAAGTTCAATCCATATGAGTTTGGATTTGTCACAAACATTGTCTTATGATTATGGTTATGACAAATTCTCATGGATAGGAACACATACACCGTAAAATCTAAGTGATAAGGTTTCTCTCTATTTCATGAAAATGATTATGAGGAAACGCTTTCACTAGGAAGATTTTAAGGAGATAGTGATTGTGTAAATTGCATTCTCAAATTCAATTATGATTAAGTCTTCCTTCTTAATAGTTCGAATTGTGAGATTTGGCAATTAGTTTAAACATTTAAGACTTACTGTTGTAAGTTCTAAAATAGTTTAGACACACATATGAGCTTTCTAATAGAAGGTGTACGAGCTTAGATAAAGTCTTATCGAAGCATCACGTATCATAAATATGAACTTTGGTAAGAAAGTCAATAAATATTGATTTCTACAAGTCCAGTTGTTTTCTGAGTACATGCCAAAGCTAGTGGAAGCATAAGTGTTATGTTGGTAAAGATATAATCATCATGTTAGTGGAAGCATGATTATTATGTTAAGTGTTGCGAGCTAGCAATATTAATTATAGAAAACAAAAGTTTCAATTCATAAAGTTGCAGAGGTTGAAAAGTTGTTTTGATATAATTAAGGGATAGGAACTTATACTTCATTTCGAATCTAAAAGCTTAGATCGAAATTTTAATCAAATTTAGTCAAAGGAAGTATATGAATGGTATGTTGAAAAGATTCAACACAAGGGGATTCTATATATATATATATATATATATATATATATATATATATATATATATATATATATAGCAATATTATAGCAAGAGACTGGTAAAGTATCATGTCTTTATGTAAGACATTATGTATCGTATCCCATACGCTTCGGGTATAAGATTGATTACATGTGTTATAATATTCGACCGTTCTATATTTTCCAAATGCCTAGGGCATTAAGAGGAAAAAGGACCAGAACCGGATATGACTAAAGTAAGTTAAACAACTGTTAATGAAAATCTAAGGTTTGCTGAGGATTTGTCGCTTGTGGGCAGTTGGAAGTATAGTTATGAATGGACCATATTGACATTATTATGAATAGATAGGATTCTATTAAGAATGAGTTGTCATATGGAAATTATGGAAATGTTTCCATAATGGGAGTTGGATATTAAGAATCTATGTGTAGGTTAGAAACTTTTGTGCAAGAAGGATGTTCAAAGGAATATACTTTGAATTTGAGACTTCGATTTCATGGAATTGTCTTGTAACAATCTCCAATGGAATGTTTTGTAATATCATTGACCAAGTGCCTCAAGATTACAAAAGGATCATTGCAGGATAGTTTAGAATCTAACACATTCTACTAGTAGCAAGAATTAGGTATTCTTACACTAGTGATAAGGATTAGGGATTATGAAATGAACATTAATTGGAAATGTGTTCAATTGATCTATTTCACAAAGTAAGGACCATAGGTAAACATAGTATTCATGCTTGGAGCATGGGATAACTAATGTTATAATTCAAGTATTAAGTTGATTATCCGAAACATTATACAATGAATAATGTGTAATCTATATGGTGATTAAATAATAAGTGTTTTATTTATACTCAAAGTGTTGAGGCAATATTGGATTCGATTATTCTTCTGTTTCACTTCACACGTTTTGATTTCCAGAATAACTAGGTTATTCAAACATCTACAGTCAATCATACTTTGGAAGTAGGTAATCTGGTAAGACTGTCATGAATCCGACTGCAGATTGTCTAAAGTGTTTAGACATAGCAAAAGTCTGTTGCAGTGTTCATGAGTGCTCCTGAAATAAGATTTGAGTATTGGATTAAACCCACGCTCACGTGAATCAATTCATCAACTTTATCACGAGTGGTTATGAGACGATAATATCTTATATTCTTGAAACAGAGAGATATGAGTTGTTGTTTACGAGTCGGTTGCACATTGATAATATGTAAACGCATCAGTAACTTGATGTTATAAAACATATTGTTATGTATGATTTGATGAGTAAATAGTTCAATCATATGGGTTGACGTTTATCCATTCCTTTTACCCAAAGAGGGATAAAAGTGGTATCTTTGGGCCCCTCTATGATTTAGTGATGACACCTAAGCGCTTGGCCAAGCCTGGACTAAGTTGATTTGTTCAACTGAAGTCTATTGTTAGTCTTCTTAAATCGAAAATCGGGAAACTACAAATAGACAGAGAGAATGATTATAATCCATGTCTCAGTCTATACGATATCTTGAGAATGGAGGATTGTATGATCCCTTCTCTAAAGGACGTGTTGTTGATAAGATCAGAGTTCGATAGCGGCTTTTGAAAGCTACAATTGCTAATCAGATTCTGAAGTCATACTTGCAATAATAGTTATTAGAATTATCAAAGTAGGAGACTGTTGGATTAGGTGTCTAAGCCCATAACTATTTTGGTACGTACTTGATTTAATTATGAGCATGGTCCTTTTGGGTTGCCTTCACCATAACAACTAATAGGATGAATTATGGAGAAAGAGGATTAATTATGGTTTATTAATATATTATAAGAATAATATATTAATTGAGAAATCATATTATTTAATTAGTATTGATCAGAAATTAATTGTAATTAATTTGGTGATTAAAAGAGACTGATTAAATTTACGGGGACTGATTATGTAAATCAGTAATATTTATAGTTTGGGCTCATGGACCTTATGGGTATAAGGTGGACGAAATCTCTATGAGAGTCCATAAATATTTCGTCCACGGCTTGTCCAATGTGAGTCCATATGTTGCTTAGGTCCTAAGCAAGGGAATCAGGGTTTCCAAGTTGATAACCCTAGAAGCCTCAACTATAAAAGGAACCCTAAAGACTACCAAAATCGGTCCAATGAGTTCTAAGAGAGCTCTAGAAGTTTTTGAAGCCTCCTCTTCCTCTCTCTCTTATTCTTCCTTGTTGCTAGTGGTGTTTGTGACTCCACTAGAGGTGCAACATTTGAGGCACTAAGCTTTCAAAGGTCAAGGATATTCAAGGTGAACTTGTTATTGCTACATAACAAGAGAGGTAATATATTAAACCTAGTTTATATGTCAATTTCGATTTTTATATGCTAGTCTATAGGGGTATTACTTTGGTACTCATAGTTGTATGTTCATTATAGAAAAAATCTAGATCCAAAGCAATTAGGGTTGCATGTACACCATATATAGGAATGATGTTATGCCTAAAGCCCAACAGAGTGCCCATTTCATTCCGATCCAGGAGAGCATTTCGACCAAGAAGTTGGCTGACATCTACATCAGGGAGGTAGTAGCTCGGCACGGGGTGTCAGTTTCAATGATTTTTGACCGAGATTTACAGTTCACTTCCAGATTCTAGAAGAAATTCCATGACGAGTTGGGTGTTCGTCTACACTTTAGCACCGCATTTCACCCGTAGACGGATGTCCAGAGCGAACGGACCATCCAGACTTTGGAGGATATGTTGCGGGCGTGCGTTTTAGATTTTGGTGGTAGTTGGGATACCTACCTTCCATTAGCAGAGTTTTCCTACAATAATAGCTACCATGCCAGCATCGATCGTCCTCCCTTCGAGATACTTTATGGGAGGAAGTGCAGAACCCTGATATGTTAGGGTGAGGTTGGGCAGAGGGTCATATGGAGTACCAAAGTGGTACACAAGACGATAGAGAAGATCCAACCGGTCAGGAGTAGACTCCAGACGGCCCAGAGTCGGCAGAAGAGTTATGCCGACAGACGTCGATCTGACTTGGAGTTTTAGGTAGGTGATATGGTCCTCTTGAAGGTTTCACCTTGGAAAGGTGTCATCCGATTCAGGAAACGGGGCAAGTTGGGCCCCAGATACATTAGCCCATTCAGGGTATTGGCCCGGGTGGGCCAGGTTACATATCAACTGGATCTGCCAGCCGAACATAGTCAGATCCACATCACCTTTGATGTCTCCCAGCTGCGGAAGTGCTTGGTAGACGACTCTGCGGTTGTGCTCTTGGAGGATATTCAAGTGGATGACAACCTAAACTACATCGAGCGACCAGTAGCTATCCTCAATAGGAAGACAAAGGATCCGATGAACAAGAGGGTAGAGTTGGTGAAGGACTAAAGGTGCAGTGGCAGCATCGTAAGGGATCAGAAATGGACATGAGAGCCAGAGAACGAGATGAAGGAGCACTACCCAAATCTATTTCCAGACGCAGCAGACTTCTAGGACTAAGTCTAAAATAAGTGGGGGAGATTTATAACGCCCAGTTCCTGGTATGTTTTTAATTCAAAATTTTATTCACTTTTGTATAGAAACTCGATGAGTTGGAGGCCCCACACTCGTCGAGTAGGAATGGAATTGGACACTAGTGGTACAGTCTACTCGACGAGTTGAGAACCTCAACTCGACAAGTAGGACTGGCAGAGTGAAACCCTAATTTTAAGGGTTTTGCACCCTATTTAAACACCTTAACCTCCAAAGGATGGCCTCATTTATAGCCTCCAAGTCCCAAATCCTAAATCTCGAAACCCTAATGCCTTTTTGTGAGCTTGTGAGTCGTTTTTGAGAGAAAACTTGTGCATTTGAATCTTGTGGAAGAAGAAGAAGAAGCTTGAGGACTCAAGAAGGAGTGATTAGATCCAGAAACTTCACTCCATTTGCAGCATTTTCTGGTAAGCAAGTCTCAAACTTGCTTAATGATTACTTAAATCTCTTCATCTTCACTTTTATGAGGTTTTTAGTCCAAGAATTTTAGCTTTTAGGAAATGGACGTCCCAAGTGAGTATACTTCTAGATCTAGGACCTTGGAGGGCCTTCATGGCATAAATGTGCAAACTTTATGGCTATTGGAGACCCACGCAAGCTTTAGGATGTCATTTTGGCCTTTTAAGCTCCAAAAGTCCATGCATGGAGTGAAAGCCAGGGACTTTACATGTTCATGTAGTATCTAGGGTCTAGATCTAAGTTTGCATGCCTTAGCTTGAAGTATTAATGGCTCTTTGATCAAGATCTAGATCTTTTAGAGCTAGGGTTTGATCTAAATCCTAAGGAAGGGTATTAACGGGTAAAGTTGGGAACTTTACCCTTAAAAGGACATTTTCAGTATGTATATGAAGTATGGAGCTTAGATCTGAAGGATAGAAGCTTAATCTATTAAGATAGCATAACCGACTGAAGAACTCGATGATTTCATAGAGTAACTCAACGAGATGGGTCGAGGTATCCCGATTCTATAAAAGGAAGAATTCGACGAGTTCAAGGGCGACTCGACGAGTTGACTGGAGAAGTCCCGATTCTATTAATAGTAGGAACTCGATGAGTTGTTAAAGAACTCGATGAGTTGGATCGCGATTTCAGGGTTTTATGATTCATGGAACTTGACGAGTTGATGGACCAACTCGGCGAGTTGAGTCAACCCAGGATGTTGACTTTGACCAGAATGTTGACTTTGACCAGGGTGTTGACTTTGACTTTACCTTTACCAAAGTTTACCCTTAAAGGGTTATGAGCATGAAAGGGTAATTAAAGGGATCTTTATGTGTACGAGTTTGAGTGGAGTTGATTTCAGAGCCGAGGACAGTTCAACTACTTCACAAAATTGAGGTGAGTTACCTTCCAGTAGAAGTGGGTTGAAGGCACCAATGTCGGCCCACTAGTAGTTGATTATAGTTGAGATGATTGTCTTTGGATAATTGTCTGGTATGCCACTATTTGTTATGCTTTATGTGCTAGTATGCTATGATATTATGTGATAGTGGTAGGAAGGGTGAAATAGTCCCCATTACCAGTTGAAAGAGGCTGAAGGGGTAGACCAGAACCCAGATATGCTAGGCAGTATGTGACTTATATGTTTATGTACTAGGATGATATGTGGTTGTGGTAGGGGTGAAATAGTCCCCGTTACCGGTTGAAATAGACTGAATGGGTAGGCCAGCACCCAGATATGTTAGGCAGTTACCGGTTGAAATAGACCGAAGGGGTAGGCCAGTACCCAGATATGTTAGGCGGCTACTGGTTGAAAGAGACAGAAGGAGTAGGCCAGCACCCAAATATGGTAGGCAATATATTATTGTATGGTATTTGGTATGATGGGGGAAATAACTAAGCTTTGTTCTTACTTTTTCAGTTTTGGCTTTAGGTACTTCCTCTTCGAAGGGAAAGAAGTCAGCATGATTGCAGTGCATCACACTGCATTTTCCGCACAAGATATCTTTGGGATTTATAATATGATATTGTTTTTATCATGACATGTTTTGGGGTTTATACTATGTTTAAAAAAAACAAATGGTTTTGTAATTGTTTAATTTAAAATGAAATTTTTGGTCGTAAATTTTGGGATGTTACAACAAATCTTAGTGAGTTCCCCAAACTACCCCATACCATACAAAATATAACACATACTGGTCCCCCGCCCTCCATCGGGCCCCGCCCGGCATCGAGCCTCGCCCACTATATATATATATATATATATATATATATATATATATATATATATATATAACATAATCATGCTAACACATACAATGATCATAAAAGAATAGCATATGTTTTAGTCATCGGGGCTCGTCGGGCATCGAGCCCCGCTCGGTATATATAGCAACACATAACACATGCAAGGGTTATGTAGACTCGTAGCATCCTAACATAAACAATAGCACCATAATTGGTGCCTTAGACCTGCTAAACCCAGTGAGGAAATTCACCTCGACTGCTGCATCTCATTGAAAATCCCTGGCTGCTGGTCCAACGAATCCCCGAGTTAATCAATACCTAAATAACACCCAATTAACAGTTGGGTTCCAATACAAAACCACAAATCCATACTTAGGGTAAAAAGACCATTTTATCCCTAACCTAGCTTGGTCCAAGACTAAGTCCCAAACTCACAATCTAAAGGGCCCAAAAGCCAATTAATCAACCGAGGCCCAATTATGGCCTAATTTTCCAAATTGAGCCCAAACCCCTTACATGGGACTTACCCTAAAGCCCATCCATTTTTCCTAGTCCACAACACTTACAATTAAATGGACCAAAAAGAACTCAAACACCTAAGCTTAAAAGAAAGCCCAAACTCAAAGCCCAAGATGCAAAATACCACCTGACTGAGTATGCATGGCGTACTTAGCTGTACTCCAAGCATACATGCAAAAAGACGTGTACGTTACGCGTACAGACTTGTACGCATAACATACCTACTCATTAAGCTAAATTTCGCTTTAAGCTCTTAATGCTTAAGTCTATAAGTCCAAATCACAAATATCAACCCTAATAAAAGTCTTTAACCATAAGGTCACTAACTTGGTGACTTTGCATGCCCCATAAAGACCCAACTTCAAGATATAGCATAATACTTTCACCAAATGCACATAAACTCATGCATGGGCGATTCTAAACCATAAAGGTGCAAAATTTATGGACCTTGAACCTCAGTGTAACATCCCAAAAATACTGTCTAAAAATTTCATTTTAAATCATTAAAAAAACCATAGGTAACAATTCATCAAATAAAAATCATAAGTCATGTATCTCAAAATATCATAAACATATGTCAAACATACCAGAGTAAAAACATCACAGACTAAACAAATGGTGTGTTCACTGTAGTTATCCCGAGCTCTTCCCCTTTCTACCGGAAGTACCTGAAACCAAAACTGAAAACTGTAAGCACGAAGCTTAGTGAGTCTTCCCAAACTACCACATAGCATACACATAATCATGCTACCAGGAGATACGAACCCCGCCCACACTCAAGGAGATACGGGCCCCGCCCACACTCCACTAACAAGGAGATACAGGCCCCGCCCACACTCGGCTAACTACGAGATACGGGCCCCACCTACACTCGGATAACTATGAGATACATGCCCCGCCCACACTCAGCTTGTAAGCATACATACAAGTATCACACAGACAACAAGTATAATCAAATCTATCAATCAGTCCTATATCCATACTTAAATAATGCTTATGAGATACCAGCCCCGCCCACACTCAACTATCTATGAGATACGAGCCTCGCCCACACTCAACTACTAATCAATACGCATAACATATACGGGCCAACCTTGGTGCCTTCGACCCGTTCAAACCAAGAGGAAACTCACCTCGTAAAGCTGACTGCAAAATCTCATGGTAAGGAAACTCTAACGGCTGATCCCACGACTTCCCGACTATTATTATCACAATAATACTTAGTCAAAATCCAATAATCTGTCTTAGGGTATAATGACCATTTTACCCGTGGTCAAAGTCAACATTCTGGTCAAATTCAACATTTCGGTACTCTTCCTTTATAGCCTCGGCCTGAGCCTCATGAATCCGCTCCAACAATGTAGTAATTACGATCATCCTCAAACATATATCTCTTATCGGAGCCTTGCGGCTGATAGCATCAGCCACCACATTGGCCTTCCCCAAGTGATAAAGGATCTCACAATCATAATCCTTCACCACATCTAACCATCGACGTTGCCTCGTATTCATATTCGACTGATCTATCAAATACCTCAAGCTATTGTGATCAGTGTAAACAACGAACCCCGTAGAGGTAATGCCACCAAATCTTGAGGGCGAAAACAACGGCCCCCAACTCCAAATCATGTGTTGGATAATTCGCATCATGTGGCTTCAGCTATCTCGAAGCGTAAGCGATCACGCGACCCCTCTACATCAACGTTGCCCTAAACATGTGATCGAAGCAACATAATAGACCAAGAAATCATCAACACTATCTGGCATGGTCAGAATCAGCGCCTCACACAACTGCTTTCTCAGAGTCTCGAAATCTGCCTCCTGCTCAGGCCCCCAACGAAATGCAACTGTCTTCTTGGTCAGTCGGGTCAAAGGAACAACTATCTTGGAGAAATTTTGGATGAATCTCCGATAATAACCATCCAACCCAAGAAAACTTCGAATCTTAGATGGATACCTCAAAACCTCCCACTGCATCACAATCTCGACCCTGGCCGGATCAACCAGAATACTGTTCTGGTTGACAAGGTGCCTTAGAAACTACACCTCGCGTAACTAGAACTCACTCTTGGAGAACTTTGCGAAAAAGTCTTTCCCTTCTCAATGTCTCTAACACTTCCCTAAAGTGCTATTCAGTCTTGGAATAAACCAAGATGTCATCGATGAATACAGTCACAGACCGATCCAACATCGGTCTGCACACGCGGTTCATGAGATCCATGAACGCGACTGGAGCATTGGTGAACCCAAAAGGTATCACCACAAACTCATAATGACCATATCGAGTCCGAAAAGTTGTCTTCTACACATCCTCATCCCTGACCCGCATCAGATGATAGCCCGATCGCAAATCAATCTTGGAGAACCAAGATGCACCCTGAAGCTGGTCAAAAAGATCATCAATCCTCGGGAATGGATAACGTTTCTTCAACGTCACCTTATTCAACTCCCGATAGTCGATACACATATGATGAGACCCATACTTCTTCTTCACAAATAGAATCAGTGCTCCCCAAGGCGAACAACCCAGTCAAATAAATCCCTTGCCTAACAGCTACTCCAGTTGTGTAGACAACTCGTGCATCTCGGGAGGAGCCAACCCAGGAACCAGATCAATCTTGAACTCAACCTGCCTATTCGGAGGCATCCCAGGGAAATCCCCGGGAAACACATTCTGGTAATTACGCACTGTCACACCCCCAAACCGAGACAGCGGAAACGTTCGGGGGTGGAGGACGTCATGTACAATATAATCACAATTGAATAATAGTAATCAAAGCAACAACAACCATTGTATTGATACCATAGTGTTTACATTGTATTTGAAACATAGATTGAATGACTTCCAAATGTATATAGTAAAAACTAAGACTAAAAGCTATTATGCTCCGTCATCTTGCAAACCTGCGCGTGTACCTGCCTACTGGTTTCTTGAGAATACAAGTAATTTTGAAAGTGTATCAACATTTAAGTTGGTGAGTTCATAAGTATTCTTTTTTTAGAAAATAAGTTCTTTGTTCTTTGAAATGTTCGTATGTTCCTCCAGAAAATCCTATATTTTCTTAGTAAAAATGGAATGTAGTTTTAGTCCCTTTGGACCAAAATGTATAAATGTTATCGTATTCCTGAGTGGTAATATTACGTAGATTTTAAATTTGTATAAAACCCTTTGGATGCATGATTTCCTAAATGAGAGTTGTTTTGTACTTGAAAATAATGCAATGTAGTTTTATGATGATACAACCCTTATGTATGCATGCTCTCGGGTTAAGTTACCCCGTTTACGTGAGCTTCTGTGTCATAAAATAGTGTACTCCTAGGAAGACCTATAAGTTCCTTCTATAATCCCCCAGCGTATATAGGTCATATAAAAATCAAGATCGAATAAACCGTCGAATATAATGGGTCTGCCCTAAGCCCACAACCATACGAGGAATAGGATCTAAGGCATTCCCAACCATTTCCGAGTTGATCGAGTCTAAAATTATATATAACCCTACCGCATACACGTAGCAATTATAGATAGAATCTAACCATTATAGGCGATATGTAGTCTTAACTACCCTAAGATCGATGAAAGTGAGTGTTTGTTCTTGGATACAATATAGCAATGCGTAATTTGAACTAATTCCTTTGTAATTGTAATGTGTGCTCAAGAAAAATCCAACATTTTTCCTTATAGATTGAGTCGTAGTCTTAAAGATCAAAGACCAAATTGTACAAGTATCTTCCATACTTATGATAGTAAGTGCAATTTTAAATGAATAAAACCCTTATGAATGTAGGAATTCCCGTAAACTATATGTGTCGTTGTTTCCTTATGTAAGTTATTATAACCATGCAATTAACATAGTAAGCATGTTACGACGTTCTTCAAGCATCAGAATGTTTTGACATTTGTCACCCCAGACCTGCTGGTCTAGCTATTGTAAGCAACTTAGGGTGCATGAATGTCACTCCCAATATAGATCCATACACAAGTATCATGCTCTCCCTACAAGAGATTATGGTTATAATACAGGGCTTTAAACAGTACTCTAAGAGTACAATGAAGTAGTGTCTCACAACCGGATTTAACGAGTTTACGTTAAAGTGAGTGAAACTTTCCCTTAGTATGTTCGTAGTGTTAATGTACCATAAACTATACCTATTATAGTTTATCATATGTGTACCTTCCTTAGTATGTTTGTAGTGTTATTGTACCACAAACTATACCTATTATAGTTTATCCTACATGTTGTAGTGGATGAAAACCCTTATGAATAACTAACTCTGTTAAGTGAAAGTAAAATAGCATTAAAAACACTTAATATGTAGCTAAACATGATTGTACACTTTGCTCAACATGTTACAAAGTGTTAATAAACTTGTACACTGTTTTTTACAAGTTTTAACATTCCTGACACTGTTTTTAGAAAAATTGTAGAAAAATCAATATAAGTCAAACACTAGATCCGCAAACTCTAAGAGTTTAGAAAATGTGTCTAGTTTGTTCATAATTTTTATTTTGATTTTTAGGGGTCTCTAACCAGTGTGAAAATGTCCATCTTCACAGATTGGTTTGAAATCATTTTTGAAGTGATAAGCAGTTTTGTAAAAATCGCCATAAATTGTAGAAAAATCGTATGAAAGTGTAAAAGTAGTCATTAGAAAGTTATAAACCTGAACTAAATGCATATTAAACAGTTTTGAAAAATATTATGTTTAAGATGGTCAAAACATTTCGTGAATAGACCATAACTTTTCTGTTGAAAGTTGTTGATTTAATTTAGAATATGTTTTGGGTGTTGTAACTTGTATTTCCCTCCTAAAACTTGATGAAAACATAAAAATGTAGGGGTATGAACTCACCTTCTATGATTTCTTGAAGAATGGAAGTTTGAAGATGAAGGGTTTCAAGTGAAGAACACTTGAAAGGTGCTTGAACACTTGAAGATCCTAAGAACAAATAGGTGAATATTTGTGTAAATGATCACGATTTGTATGAAGACTGTGTAGAAGTTCAGAGAACATACTTACCAATCAAAGGGAGGAAAGCCCAAGAACTTCTTGGAGTAATCGTGACTGAGAATGAGAGAGAGAGAGAGAAAGGGAAAGAGAAACTTTGCTTTTGGTGATAGTGAATGAAATCTTGGGGAAGTAAAGCAAATCCCTTGGATTTGTTCATAAAGTTTGATTGGATGGAAAGAGTGTTGAATAAGCTAAATGAATTGACTAGCTAAATGTGAATAGTGACATAAAGTTGTCATGGAGTTGGTATGAGAGTGGTTGGTATGATAACTTTATGAGAAAGTCAAAGAGTACCCTTATGTACTCTTGATATTTTATCCTAAGTAAAATATGATTTAAATTAAATAAATCTACAAAATGGGGATAAAATGTGAGTTTAAAGGGTTTAAAATGTTAAAATTATGAATTTGGTGAAAATCTCGCGTTAAAAACGTCAAAAACGGGCTTAAAATGCGAAAGTGGGCAAAAACCGGGCTTGAGAAGCGAACCTGCAAGGGTGGGAAGATAGGTCGCGAAGGGACGGTTGGAAGCGAGAGCTGTTGAGGCGAAGGTAGGTTTGCGCCAAGGTCGGCTCCTAAGTGAAAGTGAGGTTCGCATCCTAAGTCCAAAGCGAATCTGGTCGACACGGCCAAATTCCTTGGTTTGCCAAGCGAAGGTGTCCGAAGCGAGAGGGGCTTCGTTCCAAGGCTAAGGGTGAAACTTCTCGGCTAGGCATGAGGGTATCAGAAGCGAAATAGCCCAGGAGGGTTCACTTCTTGAGAGGGTCTCGCTCCTATTGTGCTGTTTTTCGTATTTTCTTCCCGTTTTAAGGAGTTTTCAACTAATTGAAATGTCGGGATGGTACGAATGTTTATGAAAAAGTTGAGAGATATTTGGGAGAGAAAGAGAGAGATAGATTGAGAGAGACTTTGTCGGTGGCCTTCAATAGTGTTTGGCCCCGTAAGGCAAGGTTCGTAAACCCCATTATGCCTTGTTATGAGTGTTTTACACCCCGAGAGGTACATAATAGTGCTTTATCGAGTTGATGCATCACTCACTTTGCTTAGGGGTTTGAAATTATGAACTTATGAAATTCCGAGTGACACTTAGTATTATGATAAAGAGTTTGTACATTAGTAAACATAGAGTACGCCTTATCATGCAAGCACTATTTGAGTTTACCGGTTTGACTCGTTGACTTTATTTGACTTTGACTTGACCAGAAATTGACGGGTTTCACACGCACAATCGACACATCGTCCACTGTTGCCTTACCTTTATCCCAGGTATCTATGACAAAGGTGACACAACCCGAGCAACCCTGCTGAAGGTAGGGTCTGGCCCTCATTGCAGAACACAAAATCGGCCCACGTCGTGGTCTCTCCCCATGAATCACCAATTCTCCCTCACTTGGGGTCCGAAACCGAACTAAATGTTGCTCATAGTCGATCACTGCCCCATTAGGGCTCAACCAATCCATGCCTACGATAACCTTGTTCCCACATAAAGGAATGAGAACCAAATTAATCGGATACTACTCGCTGAATAACTAGAGAGTACAACCCCGATGAACCTTCGCAACCCGAACAAACCTATCATCAACAATCTCGACATCTAGAGGACAATCCAACTCCCCCGGAGCTCTAGCAAATCTCTTGCTTATCGTAAGCGATACAAACGGTCGGGTAGCCCCTAAATCAAACAATACTTGTGATGAAGAAGATGCGAAATTAAGCACTAATGGATATTATGTACGTAGTGAAGAAAGGTAGGAGATCAGATACGTAGTGAAGAAAATGATAGACCAATATCGAAGGCCCCTTAATCGAACTAGAGATATGATATGTATATGCCTTTTGATTTAATTTGGAACTTAATTAGGAAATGGTAATTTGGTAAACCAATATATAATTTCGAATACTAGATATAATATTTAATAAAAAATTGATATAATTCTAGTTAAAATATGATTTTGGATATGTATGTAAATTTTATAGTTTTTGATGGATATATATATGTAATTTAAAAGTTTTTAAGGATATTGAAGTAATAGTAAAAGTTTGTATTAATATATTGAATTTTCCCTTTGATAATTAGGTTTATATACATAAAATAATAAAATATAATATGGATGAAAACATAACTCCAGTATATTTTAACTTTAGATCACGACTATTTTAATCGATTAATAACATTTTTGCGCCACTTACATGCCTATTTTAATGTTAAAATGTTATATTAATCGAATATTTGACTTTCAACCTTTTTGTATGTGCTATTTTTGTTACAATATTTATTAACTTTGTTGTAACTTGTATTTAATTTTATGTTTATGTAACTTCTACAATATATTTATTTTAACATTTAACAAGATATATTTTTATAAAATATATTGTTGACAATTATAAACTAATAAAAAAATAACTCATATCTTATATGTTTACAAAGATATTGCTAAATCAATTATGAAATCATGATTTTAAATGTAATAAAATACGTGTTTGATTACATACCAACAAAATTATTAGCACAAAACCAAAAATTAGACCACAAAAAATATCACAAATCGAGCCCTTGAAATGTACCGTCTTGGGGATTAAAATACCGATTTTTCATAAGTTCAATTTTATCTTTTATAAAACCGATAAAAAAACATAAACAAACTATAAAATGGCATTGTTCGTTGTATTGATTTTTTGTTTACAATATGTTAATTCTTCTACTTATACTTTAAACTCATAGTTAGTAAAAAAATATGGAACCATGACCATCTTTGATCATTTTCATTTTCCCCTTAAAAATAGAATAAAATATAAAATAACGTTTCATCTCAAATCATATTCCAGTCATTTTTCCTTTAAAAAATAAAATAAAATATGAGAAAAATAGTGCTTCATCTCAAACTATATTATAATTTTTACTCAATTTTTAACCCTAAAGGTATATTCACAATATTTTTATTTTTTGTAACTTATATATGTCAAACATACTCTTCTATTAATTAGTTTTTAATAAATATATATTTTATATTTTTTTCGTTACAATAATATATGTTATCATATTTATAAGATATATTTCAATTATAATCTTTTATAATTGTGTTTCAAATTTTTGTTGGGATTTTATATGATCTATACACACTAGTTTTATGCAATGAAATCAAACAAATAACCTTATGAATATATTCATGTATGATGTATCTTAAGGATATAGTATTTTTTTTACTATACTAGCAATCCACTTTCATTAATAAGAATTCACTAACCTTTGGTTTTTATTGATTTCTTAATTGAGATCTTATGACATCCACACTTGCAAAATATGGCAAGAAGCCAAACCAGGAACCTCTTAATGAAATCACACCTAAACCACCAACTAACAAAAAGAGTTATTTAGGAGAGAGATTCAAAAATCTCAATAACCCAATGAGGGTTATTGATTTCGTCTAAGAAAGAAAGAGGGGAGAGCTAGACAGTTACAAAGAGCAAAAAAAATCATCAGGATTGTAACCCTTGATAGTTAATTTATAGTCTCCATTTTAATTCATATTTTCATGGATAAACATTATCCTTATTTGAATTAATCTATATCTTTTTATCTATAGAAACAATCGATTTGTTCATTATTCTGGGAGTTTCTGGAATATGTCAATTAATTACTAAATGAATGAATCAATATTCAACCTATTTAATTAATTCAAAAATAATTTCCAATTAATTTAATAATTCATAATAAATTAACAATTTGTTTTCTCCTAATTCCTTTTTGCCTAGTTGAATTACGAGGGTGACCCAAAAAGACTCTATTATTAGTACAAATATTACCAAGTAATTATTGAACTTGAACACTTAATCCAACAAATTTTTATATTTATTTAATTTTTATATTAATTCCATATATAAATATTAAACTTTACATATATGATTAGTTAATGTAATTTAATATATACCAGGATATTACAAATATTAACATATTACATTTTAAAGTAAAACTAGTAGATAAAAACAAATTAGAAATATATAAAATAAAAAAAGGAAGTGAAACTTCAATCCCATTTTTAGGAATGAATAGTGTTATTCCATATTTGGAATAATATTATCAATTTCTCTAAAAATGGGGGAGGAAATATAGTAAAGCTGGAGATTAACGAAGAAAAAAATAACATTTAGGGGTTGGTTGAAGATGCTCTAAAACAACAAATGAATATGAAAGAGTAACGAACTAAGAACAACAAATGATAATACCTAATAATTAAAAAAATGGAATAAAATAAGGGTAAGTATGTGTTACTAATTGGATGATTATGAGAGGAGATATTCAATATCCTCCTACTAAATGTTTCTGTTTATCTTACTATTCATTAGATCATGGCAAATATCAAAATCAAAAGATAAGATCAGGAAATAGATATGGTGCATTATATACGTCATTACGTGCAAAAATAAACTTGAACAACTATTTATAGACAAAATAATTGTCAGATGATTGTGAGCATCTACGATAACTACATATGATATGACACGTGTTATCTGACAGCTCATAAAATATAACGAACCACAAATTTAGAGTTGAGTGTGCTTCACTAGTAAGATGATTGTAAGCATTTACAACATGTACTATAAAAATTTATTTACCAAAATTAAACATCAACGACTATTTATAGACACAATAGTAACGTTATATCGACGACAACTGTTGGGGATAAAACACTTGTTCTTTGACAGCTCATAAAACATAAAGAGCACGATTCTACAAACGATATGAACTAGACCAAAACTGAAAGAATTGGGAACTGATCGAAACTAAAATGAAGAATCGGGAACCGAACAACTAAGGACTAAACCACTTACTCTGTCAGTGCTCATCTTCGGTTCCAAAGTCGCTTCCCAATCCCATTAAGTCGTTTTCCAGATCCATTAAATCACCGTAGTTTCGTCAGGTAGAACCGAGAACCTTATTAAACTATATGATTGAATCGGAAACTGTTCCGTAAAATGTAAGATCGGTCCGGTCCGACGTTGGTTATGATTTGGTTCGATCTCAGATAAAATTAGTTTCTAATTAACAACCAGTTTGACAAATAACTTAAACTATAATTATTATTATTATGATATTATAAATAAAAGAATTGCATTAACTCCTTGGTAAATCAAAAGTTAACCGAAAAGGCGATTATAAATAGTGTACTCATCGCCTTCGATACAATTCGACTGTAGACGAGAGTGTGAACAACAACAGTAAAAGAAGAAAAAGCAGTCCACTTGAAAACAGTGTGGGGTTTGAGAGAGAGAAACCAAGGGAGAAAAAAACACACAGGTATCACATTTCTTTATGCAATTCTCGATGTTTTTGCAGCATTTCTATATATAAATTAATCTCCTTGTTTTATTGAGATTTGCGTTCTTCTTCAGTCCCTTTTAATTTATGCCTTTTTCCTTCTTTCTCTTTACCCAAGTGGGTACTCGAAATTAAGGCCTTATTTTCACTCTTATTGCTCTGTAAATTTCTCACTAGTTGTCGCCTTCTTCTTATCGAAAATCTTGGCCATAGATTCCTGATCCCTTATCTGACTACACGATTAGGAGAAAAGGGTTTTTCATCTTTCTTAGGGTTTTGATTTCTTCTATATATATCGTCTATCTCATCTTGGTTTCACTCTTTTTTTGCTCTTCCAGACTGCAAAAATCTCTCTAAAAGGGGTTTACAGCGAGAGAGAAGAACTGGTTCTAGAGCGAGAGTGTGAGAGGGAGAGAGAGAAAGGAGAAGAAGAGCTGGGTTTTATGTCGGCAGGTTCATTGAATCTGATTGGGGCTCCATTGAAGCTCTGTATTTCTTTTGCGTTGTTCATCTGTTCTTATCTCTGCTGTTTCACCCAGCAGAGTCTTCTTCTCTGTGTTCCGACTGTTTCGATGCGTTTGAGGCCAAAAAGGTAAGAAAATCGACAAACCCTTTTGGTAAATCTGTTTATTTTGGGTGTTTGTTTGCGGATCTTTAATGGGTGTTCTTATTTTTTGCAGGACTTGTTCTGGAGTCGAGTGTTTCGGTGGTTTTCACATAAATAGGTTGTTTGATCTTTTCTTGTTCTTGAGAGGGCCTTTGACATAAACCCTAAATCAATTTTGGTTTATTTTCCGGCTTTTATTTTTGTTTTGAAAGTTTTGTTTAGTTTTGGGTATGTTTTGAGGCTGCAAAAGCCGCCGGAGTTTTGAAAACGATAACACAACCGCCGATGAATCAAGAGAAGAAGTCGAGAAACAGAGCGAAGATAATGGAACCAAACAAACTCATGCGGAAGATCCGGGTTATCTGTTACGACCCGGATTTGACCGATTCATCAGATGACGATGAGCCCAACAAAAAACCCTTTGGGTCAAAGCGGATTGTCCGAGAAATAAAGATTCCGGTCGGCGACGGTGGCTTTTCCGGTGGCTGTACGACGGTGATGACAGCGACTAAAGAACAGGAGACTGAAAGTTCATGTCAAGATAGCAACAACGGTGAGAAAAGTTGCGGGAAGAGAAAAAGAGTTTCGACCAAAACCCCCGGTCAACCCCGGCCGCCGTCCGCCTCCAAATACAGAGGCGTCCGGCAGCGGAAATGGGGTAAATGGGCGGCGGAAATTCGTGACCCGTTTAAGCAACGCCGGGTATGGCTTGGAACTTATGATACTGCTGAAGAAGCGTCCAGAGCTTATGAAGTCAAAAAACTCGAGTTTGAAGCCATGGCTGAAGCTTCAAAGGGTGGTTCCAACATCGTCAAAAGCACCACCACCACCACCACCACCAAAGCTCCGTCGTCAGCTGTTTCTCAGCTTCCAAAACCAGCCATCTCCGAGGAATCAGTTGGTGTAATTTCTCACATTTCACCATCTTCACCGACTGAATCATCCTCCATTTCTAGAAAGATAATCTCTTCCGCCGGAGCTTCTGAAACCTGCAACGCGGAAAGCAAACTCGCAAACAAACCCGAGCCACCTCCGGCCGCCGTCGGATCTCCGGCGATGGAAGAAACCTTAACTCTAGCCCAAATCGGTGAAGGGTTAGACATGAAATTGGAGCTGGATTCCATTTTCTTCGACAGTTTCGCTTCACCACTCGACGGATTTGGTGATCTTGATGATTTCCAGCTTTGTGGATTTGAAGATAATGAATCTTGTGAATTACCAGATTGGGATTTTGATGAACTGAATCCTGAAGAACTTGCTTGGATGAACACATTGAGGGTGGATGAGCCATTGATGAACGAACAGCCGCTTAATATCGCATGCCTATAAATTTTGCAGCAATTAGAAGAGAGTTTTTCAAGGGTTTTAGAGTATAATCCTTTTGAAAAACAATGGTTTTGTTTAATTTACATGTCTTTTTTTTTTTTTAAATATTTTTTTATTATGTTTTTGTTGAAGAGTCCTTTGGGTTTTCTTGTGCTATTAGAGCCGTCCGAAGGGGTGTTTCTGAGTTGCTGCTACTGCAAGTGTTAAAAGACAAGTCTTTTATTATTTAATTTTGATCTGTTTTTATGGTAATTAATGGAGCTTTTATGTTATTATGGGTGTTACAAGTTTTAATGCAGAGGGTACATGTCATCCTGCATTGATGATGGGTTAATGGTTGTATGTTTAAAGTGTCGTCCACTATGTGAAAAATATGGTCAATGGTTTTATTTTAATTATTTTAAAATAAAAGTATGCAGAAGAAACAAATATTAGGTAAGAGTCACCGTTAGACTTTTCATAGGGATATACGCTTGATTGTCATAAAAAGGAGATGTTTTCATATCTTGATTTAGTAGAGTTTTGAAGATATGAATTGATTTGAGTTGTTCATTTTATTGAGTTAATATATATGTAGATGGTATTAAAAAACGTATACTAAGATTATGCTATTCATTTTAGACATGAGGGTGTAGCATCCATAGTTTGTCATGTACGGCTTGGGGAGTGGGTGTTAAAAAAAGGCTATTTGCTTTTCAACATGGTAGTATTGATGAGAGAGAATATGTATGTGAGTGTATTTCTTTTGTCTTTATTTCTTTTTACCAAGTTTGACTCCCTCCGTAAAAATCTAATGGTATTTATGATGTGCCAACATGACATGACATCCTTCGCTTCTTTAAGTCTAAGCAAGAGCCTCACCATCCCCACCATGTGGTTCGAACTGCCGCCAAGGCGAGCTCTACCCTTTGCAAAATTAAGCAAAGGGTTTAGGGTCTCTAATTTTAAAGGTCTCAAAATTTAAACTTATTATATATATATATATATATATATATATATATATATATATATATATATATATATATATATATATATATATATATATATATATTTCTTGGGTTACAAAGGTAAGTTGGAGTTTGGCATGATGGTAAAATGGATGGTTTATAAAACTAAAGGTTTTAAGTTTGAAACATTTTGCTAATTTAAACGGCCTTAATTTTTTATTTTGCTTAGAGTCTCCAAATTGGTTGAGCCGTCTCTGACCGCCGTCAAGCCAAGTGCAACACATTTTGACCGCATCTCTCTCTCTCTCAATCTTTTATTTTTATTAACATAATACCCTTTATTATATATTTTCACTTTTCTTCATTTTCTATTTTATTTATTATTATTATTTTTTTTTTTGTAAATGTTCTTTGTGTTTTTAAGTTTTTTATAAGCATACTATGTATTTCTTTTATTCAAATTAATAACTTTTTAGTTTTTATTTAAAAAGAAAAATATTATGGCATGTTATGGTTTCCATACCTAGTGTATGGCAAAGAAACCATATTTTTATAATAAAAATGACATGGTATTAAGGTGACTTCTACATGACAAAGAAATGAATGTGGGAAGGGTGATATCACACCTTTCAGTCTTAAAGAAAAATTATAAAATTGATCCCTTTGATTTGTAGAGTTATTTGGATTTGGTTCCTATCGTAAAAAAATTGTATAATTGTGTAAAAATTACATAATAAATATGTTTAATTTGTGGATTTGGTTTCTGTCAAAATTAAAATATTGTTGTTTTTTGTTTTCATTTGTTTTTTAATTTTTGTTAAATAATATTATTTTTTTAATAATCATAAAATAAGAAATGCTCTCTCTCTCTCTCTCTCTCTCTCTCTCTCTCTCTCTCTCTCTCTCTCTCTCTCTCTCTCTCTCTCTCTCTCTCTCTCTCTCTCTCTCTCTCTCTCTCTCTCTCTCTCTCTCTCTCTCTCTCTCTCTCTCTCTCTCTCTCTCTCTCTCTCTCTCTCTCTCTGTCTGTGTGTGTGTGTGTGTGTGATTTGTAGACTTATTTGAATTTGGTCCATATAGTTTAAAAATTGTATAATGGTCTAAAAATTACATAATCAGTAAGAAACGACAATATTAGTTTAATATCCTTTCTTTGTAAATTCGAATAACCTAGAAGCATCAATGTGAACCGGTGGTGGTGAGCAAATGAAATCGGACAACTCATTGTCTCAATTCTTTAGATGTTGCCTCCCACCTCCACATTCCATTGGACAAAATTAGACTTGAGTTTGATTGATGTGGAGTATTTTTTAGTGTGTATGTGTGTAAATGACGAGTTTATTAAAAAGCATATAAACCTAATGAAAATAAAGAACATATGGATTATTTCTTGAAAGAGAGAGAGGGTCATTTGCTAATTTATAATTATTAAAGTATTAGAACTATATAACAAAAATAAAAAACAAATGAAAAAGTATAAAAGCCTTTTTTAGTTTTAACATTGACCAAATCCACAATGAATACTGCTGATAAGGATGTTAAATGGAATTTTTAAACCATAAGGACCAAATCAAAAGAAAATTGGAATCTGCAAACCATAGGGATGCTGTTTGCATGTCTGGTCAAGAACACCAACCAATATATTTTTCTTCATCTAGAGGGTCAGAGACTTGCTCAAGTGCTAGTTGAAGTTCTGGAGTTGCTCAACTCCAAGAACATGAAGTTCATTTTCCCTAGAAGTCCCAAAAACTCAGAATGGTTCTAGATCTAAGCATAAATGAGGATGAAACAAAGTCCAAAAGATTTATAATGCATAAATAAGGACGTGAAGGTGATTTTTTATGCATAAAATAGAAGCTAATCACCAAGATGAGCACCTATTGGCTCCTTAAGCTTATCAATATCTCCAAACTCTTAAAACAATGGACATGGAGTCTAGGGTTTTGAAAGGAGGGATGGAGCATGAGATTCATTGAAACCATAGGCTCAAAGCTGAAACTTAGGGTTTTATGCACATTGAGGAGTCACGTCACAATCACTAAATGACAATCACATCGTGGTGACATGGCAACACCAGGGCTCCACCTTGGCCGAATGAATTAGCAGTAATATCTGGTGTAACGCCCGCAGATCCGGGCTAGTCAATTTAGAGGCAGTAAGTGTCGAAAATGAATTTTTGGCAAAAGATTATTTAGAATAAATAATCTTAACCAAGTTTTAGAATATGTCTCAAGGTTTCCATACACATAAAGAACGCCGAAATCCGAGTTATAACGAAGAAGTTATGACCCGTCGAAGTTTTACGGCAAAACCGGCACGACATCGGGAAGCGTAAATAGTGAATCTATGATAGAACGAGTTTTAGCCTTAGATATCTAAACAAAAGTCGTAGAATACGTTAAACCGAGAGTGTCCATAGAAAGAACACCCAAATCTGACTTCGTATGAGGAACTTATGATTTTTCGAAGTTTCGGCTTAACAGTGTACAACCCGAAGTTTGAATATTAGATCGAGTGGTTTTTAGCTGACACAACCTAAAAGAGAATTGAAGATCTCGTTATTAGTAGCATAACAATAAAAAGACAGGCGAAAACGGATGTTGGATGAAGAAGTTATGATATTTTAACGAATCAATCCTGTCCCGGCCTGTTAAAATATAACTTTTAAAATAAAGTCAAAACTAGCAGATGGAATCTAAATAAAAGTTGTAGAGTATGTTCCCACCTTCGCGTGGATATAAAGAACGTCGAAAACGGAGCTCGTACGCGAAAGTTACGAATTTTTAAAGGTTGCATTCGAAATTGCGAAGTCTGGAGCGAAGTCGATGATGTGGCCGGATCCTAGCCGTCGCTTGCTGATCACGCTTCGCCTTCGGATGCTGACACCTGTACTTTGGACGCCCATCGTAGCCCAAAAGCGCCTCGCGTACGAGGTACGCCCCGCGTGCGAGAAGGGAGCGCTGCGCGTACTCGTTCTACTTGGTCTGAAGAGTGGCCACGATGCACCACCAGCGAAGCGACGTGTGTTCCGAGGC
This sequence comes from Lactuca serriola, assembly GCF_051521515.1. Lineage (NCBI taxonomy): Eukaryota > Viridiplantae > Streptophyta > Magnoliopsida > Asterales > Asteraceae > Lactuca > Lactuca serriola. The sequence goes on from NC_136415.1 coordinate 56,523,305, forward strand.
TATGCCCCGCGTAGCTGCTGAATGCCCAGCGTTCCAAGAGGGCTCGCATGCTATAAAAGGGGGCGAGGGTTTCCGGATTTTCACACCAAATCTCATTCTTTCTCTAGTTTCTTTCTCTCTCTAGCTCCCCAAACCGCCCCTAAGCCCTAGGAAATATCCCTAGCACCTAAAGGAAGCCCTGAGGCTCCCGGAGTCCCGAGAAAAATGGTCTTTCGGTTTCGGAAACGCTGCTCCATGCAAAGCCCGATTTTCGATAAAACCCACTGTAAGTGAGTTACGCCTACACTATTTTTAATATAGCTTCTAATTAATTATACTAACATTATTAGGACCTTAAAATAATTATTTGGGCTATTATTATGAGTTATATAGTGTTGTTTAACGCTTATATAATAATAATAACAACTAGACTATTAATTTAGTCTCGGTAAATACTGAACTAAACCCTAGTGGTAATGATACTAGGTTTTGTCGAGGGAAATTGTTTTAAGAGTAACGAAGTGCTGTCCGAGTACCGAGTCACCACCGTATCAAGTGAGTGCATAGTTACTTTAATCTTACACATAGATATGAAGTATTTTATATAAATTACGTGCTATGTGTGCATATTATCTGAGTACTTGGCGTCTATGTTGGATGAACGATTTTATACATGTTTTAAATGATTTAAACTGTATATGTATTTTATATCTACGATAATGTTGGGGTAAAACATGGGTAGATGTAATAGATGGAATATGAGTTGGATGATGAGTTGAGAGGTGTTATAGACCACGAGGTGAGGGTGAGAGGTGGACGATGTGAGAAGCCTTTTTCCCAAACGATGGCCCCGTCATTCAGCAGAGTATGGATGACAACCACAGACTATTCTAGACAGTCCAGTGGAACACTAACAGGCTCGAAACCTATAGGTGTTGTGAACGATGTGTTCACCCGGTGTACTCTAAACCTTGGTGACCATGTAGACTTGGTGCCTAAACCTTGGTGATCATGCAGACTTGATGCCTAAACCTTGGTGATCATGCAAACTTGATGCCTAAACCCTGGCGACTATGCAGACTTAGTGCCCGTTGTGTAAACCGTGGCAACGATGGACTTCGTGCCGATTCTTTAGGATGATCCTTAGGAATGAATGAACGAGGAATAACTGATTCTTAGGGTAGATCCTTAAGATTAAAGAAGATAATGGGGATGGGTAATTGGGTTGATTGTTTGATGTTTAAACATAATAATTATATTATTGTGGGTTGATTGTACTCACCAGGTTTCCCAACTTGACCCACTCAGTTTATTTATATCTCAGGTGTTGATATGGAGTCACATTACACTGAGAGATTAAGGAGATATAAATCCCTCGCTGATTGATAAGTTGACCAAGGAACTAAACTTCCCACAAACAGAAATCACACTTCTTGAATTTAACATACAACTTCTCATGCCTCAAGGTGTCCAATAGGTCCCTTAAATGTACCTCGTGATCCTTGAAGGTTTTTGAATACACCATAATATCATTTATGAATACTGTCACTGATCTATCTAGCATGGGTATGCATACTCTGTTCATCATATCCAAAAATGTTACACAGGCGTTCGTCAGTCCAAAAGGCATTACTACAAGCTCATAATTCCCATAATGAGTGCGAAACTGTCACACCCCCAAAACCGATGAACGGCGGAAACGTTCTGGGGTGGAGGACGTCATGTACGGTATCACAACAATGCAAAGTAGTAAACAAGCAACAACATCATCCATTGCATTAATAGTATAATTTCATACAGGTGTGTTCTGTCAAGTTATATAGACACCAAAAATTATATACATCAAAATAAAAGAGGAGTCTTGAACGAGCTCCTTCTTCTCAAAACCTGGCACCCGTACCTGTCTACTGGCGACCTAAGAATACAAGTTATTTTGAAAGCGAGTATCAGCTTTAAAGCTGGTGAGATCATAAGTATATTAGTGTCTGTGTTTGTATGAAAGCATTTGTAAGGTGTTTTTGTATGATGTACTGTGTATGTTTGTAAAAGTTTTGTATTTGATTGAACTCTCCTAGAAAACCCTATGTTTTCTACTAAAAGTAGCCTTCTACCAAGGCATCTATATTTGTGTGTGTGTCTCTTGTAAAAGTGTGTATCTTCCCAAATCCGAATATCATTAATCGAAATATAGTTTTTACATTATTGTTTATTGTGTGATTATCACAAAGTAAAAAGTAAAGGGAAAATGTTATAGTACTGTAGTGTAGTAATTAGTAATTACTGCTGTACTAACTACCTTAAGCCAGATGTAAATTTTAAGGTAACATGTGATCGGCCTGTATCTTGCTACCGACTTAGCTGAAAACGACAACATAAGATGTCGTAAAAATGACGTTTGGCACCCGTAGACTTGCAAGTCCCACTGTAGCGAGCAACAAGGTGTAGGATAGTCAATCTAGTATAGATCTATACGCAAACTCAATACGCTCCCCAATGAAGGAGATTCTGATACAAAAACAGTCATGGCAGGTAGTGCCATGCCCTGCTTAATAGCTCACATATATGTGGTTAATGTATATGCAATGTGATTTGTGTGCTAGCTGTCTTGTGTATTCTTTCTCTGTCTAGCCTGTATGTTTGTTTCTCATTATAGTGTCTATTGTTTGTTTCTCATCACTCTATTTCATGTTTGATTCTCATCATAGTATGTATTGACTCATGTATGAACTGACTCATTGTATGTTTCATTGTTCTAGTAATAGTATCTTCCTAAACTACCCCTATGGTAGCTTACTAGTAAAGTATGAACATGTTTGTATACCCTTGCTACCCAAGGGCATGGAATTGAATGAAATAAATAACCTTTTTATATCTATATACATATACATAATATATATCTAGGATTCAAATGACCTTCGGACAACTAACCTTGATACCCTAACACCACATCAAACAAGAACAGGAAGCAGGGTAGACTAGCAATCCTAATTCCTTTCAATCCTACTTATATAACTATATTTATACAGATACACAGAATATAAGTTTAAAAGAGTTTAAGTAAAAGTATTTGACAATTAAAGGAGTTTGTAAGACAGTTTGATAAATAGTTTGGAAAGTAAGAAAACCATTTGCTTGGTAGTCATTAATCACATGTGATTGATGTAATGACTATAATTGTTCAACTTGTATCCCCCCCATAAAAGCATTTAAAAACATTTCAAAGGTTAATTTAGGGGTATGAACTCACCTGTAGTGAGTGCTTATGATGAAAATGTTGGATCAGTTGCTAAGTACCAAGTGGTGACTTGAGTCCACACACGAATCCTATTTAGCATATATTGGCACATATATGAATATAATTAGTGTTATGAACAACTAATTAATGAATTGGGACCACCTTAGGGACCAGTAAACACTTATATTGAAGTGTTACAACCATATATGATTGTATGAAGGGTTATAAGGCTATACAAGAGAGTGTATGGCCAAAATACACACTATATGTGTGTGTGTGGCCAGGTGTGCTGCCAGCACGTGTGTGCGGCCCTGTGTGCGGCCAGGTGTGCTTCCATAAGGCGTGTGCTGCCAGAAAACATGGTGTTCTTGGTGTTCTTGGTGAAAGATTGTTGGGTAGCGTAGGAATTATTTTGTATTGCGTCATTGGGCTCGGTTTATAATCCAGTTTTGCACTCCGGTTTGGGCCTGTACAACCGTGAGCTTGTAGGGTTTACTATATAATAATATGCTTGCATGCATATTAGGTTAACGATCTAGAAGACGATAGAATTACAGTTTTCTTTCTTTATCGTTCCTGTAAACCTTTAATCCTCTACAGTTGTAGTTCTTCATCGAGCTCTTCTGAGGATTGTTTTATAATCATTCGACATGTTTGATTCATTCTTGAGTTGTTTACTGCTTTCGTGTTCTTGCTGTTTACTGTTTATTTGACCTGTTTAAGATCTAATCGATCTTCAAGTTTAGTTTTAAACTTATCAATTGGTATCAGAGCAGGAGGCTGTGTAATCGATACACTTCTTTTCTGTGAAAAAGGTTTCGATTAGGGTTATTCCGCAATTACTGATATTTATTGAGCCGTCATCTCATTATTGACGTATCTCGATATTTATTGTTTTGCCCTAATTTGAGTTATTACAAGTCTGATCTTTGAACAGGTTATTCGATCATTATGGACGAGTCGCAATCGAATCCCATCAATATTTCGAACAACATTGGATCAACAACGAAGATTCCCATCCTGTACACCCATGATTATGAAGTCTGGGCGCATCACTTTGAAGATTATGTTATAGGATCTGAGGATAATGGATACCTCATCTGGGAAGCAATCATCAATGGACCGTTTTCTCATTCTGCAACTTCAAGGATTATTAAAACTCAAAAGGAGTATAATGATCTTCTGAAAGATGTTAAAGATATTGCGCAAGATGAAAAAGACAAATTTCAGTGCAATATCAAGGCGTTAAGATTGATCAGATTCGCCCTTCAGTCCGACACTTTCAGGCTGGTAAGTTCATGCACAACGGCAAAAGAGATTTGGGACAAGCTTCGTGAATTGTACTCTACAGACGAAGATCTTGAACACTCCATTCAAACCTTACTTTTGTACGAGTTTGGTGAATTCAGGCAAGGAGCCGAAGAAACTGTGACCCAAACGTTTGATCGCTTCAATCATCTTCTTAGCAAGATGATCAAACATGACATCGAAAGGAAGCTTATTGAGCAGAAGGTTACGTTCTTAAATGGTCTAAGATCAGAGTGGAGAGCAGTGGTGTCCACAGTTAAAGCCCATGAGCAATTTAAATCATATTCCTTGGCGAAACTGGTGGGCATTCTCAAATCTCAGGAGAAGATTGTATTGCAGGAAAAGAATGTGGTTTCAAGCCTAGGTTCGTTAGCCCTCCTGTCCAAAAGTAAAGCTGTGATGGAGGATGAAGACCTCAACTTGGAGGATTATGACCTCACATTTGAGGATTATGCTATGATGGTGTCTAACCCCAAGAGATTCATCAAGAAGAGATTTCCCTCCAACAAAAACCGAAACTGGCAGGGGAGTTATAGTTCTGAAAAGGTTAAAGATGAACCGAAGGTTGAAGAGTCTAAGAAGGAACCGAAGGCAGAAGGTGATTCTGGAGTAAGCTGTTACTATTGTGGTGGAAAGAACCACTATGCAAAGGATTGTGTCCTCAAAAAGATGGCTGAAAAGGATGAGGAAGCTTTGCTGCAGAAAAAGCTTGATGAGATAAGGAAGAAGATATCTACCGCTAACCCTTCTATGAACGCTCTAATTGTGCAGGGTTCGGTTGCTGATGACGAGTTTGGTGGCGTGGAGGTTTGGTCAACCGACTCTGAAGACGATGAAGTGAGGAAGCCTTCCCATGGAAAGGCTTGTGTAGCCAAAGAAGAAAGCAGTGGAGGAAGGTGCTTAATGGTGTCTGATGTATCTCAGATGAGGGGATACAACACTGATGGTGGGAGTAATGAACCGAAGGAGCAACAGGATATGTGCTTTACAACCAAACCGCTTAGGGTGCAGTTCAACGAGCTTGATGAACTGATCAAGAAGGTACAATCTATCTTTGTCTCATTTAAAGTCCCACAAAGCTCATATGGAAAAGAACTAAAAAGTGTTAATACAAGAATCTCTCATCTAGATAGTAGTCTTACTCAAACTCGAGTCACCAATTCTAACCTAACTGATCAATTAAGCAGGGTGTCTTCGAAGAGTGAGGAACGGCGCATGTGGATCGAACTAAAGGAGTCGGAATTAATCAAAACAAAAGATGAAAACATTTATTTACAGAGAGACAATTTAAAGTTGTTGAAACAGCGAAATGTTTTTTGTTTAATTGCCAAATGTCTTTACACTAATATTACTCAGCTTCATTTGGATTGTGAAATAGGACAAAAGATTCATCGCATGATTTTACCCTTCCTTGAATTTAAGGAGGATGAAATTGATGCTGAAGCATATAATTGTGAGAGTGTGATATCATCTGAGGACGTTAATCCGACCTATATGTATGGACTGGACAAAATAGAATCTTTCATTAAATCCAAAGACCATAAGGACATGCTTAAAAACCTTTTGGATGAAAATGATAAACTGAAACTGAGAACCGAAACCATACAAAAATTTGATTCTTTAAACGCCAACTTGAGCTCAGAAAATAAAATTGATGTTGAAAATGCATCTGAGCTTAATGAGGACGATAATATGAGTGAAATTTCTGTAGAGGACACGGTTGACTGCTCAGAATTTGTAAAAAGCGAACTTGAAAACCACAAGAATCTAATTTCAGAAAATTGGAGTTCGCTCGTTTGTCCCAACAAAAGTCCCCGATTCTTGCAGAGAAGGCCGTAGTATATCAAAAGGTTAGAACCACTCCAAATCAGGTATACAAGGTCACAGGTGTAACCGAACATCAGACTGCTGAACTCACAGTTATTGTAAACGAAGACAATGCTGATGGCTGTGATGAGTTCTTCTGGTCAGCTCCAATCGATAATGCTAATGAAACAGTAGGTTTGTCTGAAAGGACCTCATGGAAAAGCAAAGGGAGATACGTACCAGAACCCTTGAATAAACCTGATAACTTCGATGTGCCAAGCACAAGCGGTACGAAAGACATTCCTCAAGAAAAAGGAATTCCAGCAAAAGAAGTCACAACTTCAAGTGAAACTTCCTCAGTTCAGAGTGAACCAGCCATAGAAAAACCGAAACCGAAAGCTAATATCCATCATCAACCGAAGCAGATGAGAAATCAGAAACATCAAAGGAATCAGAGATACAGGAAGAATCTCTCTGAAAGAAAAACAGTTCTGGTAATCCCAGAATGCTTATTTCTCTCATCAAGACAAGAACCTAAAGTCTGAGAAAAATCCTATCGAATCGCAAGAGAGACACAACAACCGAAAGCAGAGGTTCGGTTCGGAGAAAAACATCAACCGAAAGCAGAAGTTTGGTTCAGAGAACTACACCAACCGAAAGCAAAGGTTCGGTTCAGAAATCAAAAGAGATCAAAGCTTTAAGGTCAGTCTCACCAATGATCAAAAGCAAAAGGGTCACCTAGGGTCTCCAGCCAAGAAGTCATCTCAATCTAAGCTCTCTCATTCTATCTCATCTAATTCTGCTAATTCTTCCAACTCTTCTTCACCTCGTTCTAAATCCCATTCTGCTCTTTCTAAAAAATCTCAATCATCAGCAGAACAAAAGGGAAAACAGAAGGTTTCACCGTCTGAACCAGAGTCAAAACCGAAAGAACCAAATCCTAATAAAATTAAAGTTTTTACCATCAAAAAGAAAGATGAAACAACTCTAATTAAACGAACATATCTTGTTGACATCTCTCTTACTATTCCTGTTCCTGTGAAAGGCTCACGAGGACCCAAGAAACTTTGGGTTCCTAAATCTGCTTAATTTTTGCAGGTTATCAGTGACGAGCAGTTTGACGACAAATGGTACATTGATAGTGGCTGCTCACGTCACATGACAGGAAGGAAGGAAGAGCTACGGGAATACAGGTCTCTTTCAAATGGTGGAAATGTCAAATTTGGAAACAACTCCTTCGGCACCATAAAAGGATATGGAATGATTACTAACGGTGATTTCACGATAAGAAAGGTTGCATACGTGGAAGGGCTACAACACAACCTCATCAGTGTATCTCAGCTTGTTGGAGGTACCGGTCTCAAAGTCTCGTTCGATGATGAGGGTTCTGAAATAATTGAGAAGAAGACGAAAAGAGTTATTCTCAAATCTGAACGCAAAGGTGAAATGTTTCCTCTAAACCTCAAACCCATCAAAGGAAACCCAGCTATCTGCTTGTTATCAAAAGCTCAATCTGATGAAAGCTGGCTGTGGCACCGAAGGCTCTCTCATCTTAACTTTAAAGACATCAACAAACTTGTCACTGGAGGTCACGTTCGGGGTCTTCCACTGCTCAAGTTCGATAGAGACCATCTGTGTGCTGCATGTGAAATGGGGAAGCAGAGTCGTCAAAGTCATCCATCTATAATAAACACTAAAGTTGTTGAACCACTTGAATTACTTCATATTGATTTATGTGGTCCTTCATCTATCGAAAGCATCGGTGGTAGCAAGTATATTCTTGTTATTGTTGATGACTTTTCGCGTTTTACATGGGTGTTCTTTCTGAAGCTTAAATCTGAAGCGACTCCTAAGCTAAAGGTGTTCATCAAGCAGATTGAAGTACAGCTGAAAAAGGTCGTTCGGAACATCAGAAGCGACAATGGTCTGGAATTCAAAAATAGAGATTTCGAAGAATTCCTGGCGGAAAAGGGAATTAGTCACAACTTCTCAGCTCCCTACACTCCTCAACAAAACGGGATTGTCGAAAGACGAAACCGATCTTTGTGTGAAGCCGCCCGAACCATGCTAAGTTTCGCTTCCTTACCTCTTTATCTTTGGGCTGATGCTATTTCTGCTGCTTGTTTTACACAGAACAGGTCATATCTCAACAAGCGATTAACGCTCACTCCTTATGAGATTCTCAACAACAGGAAGCCCAATGTGAAGTTTTTCCATGTGTTCGGTTCTAGGTGTTTCATTTTCAATTCCAAAGAACACCGAAACAAGTTCGATGTCAAAGCAGACGAAGGAATATTTCTGGGCTATTCTCTCACTTCTAAGGCGTATAGGGTACTAAACAAGCATTCGAGGAAAATCGAAGAAACTTACTACGTGACTTTTGATGATAGCTATGTCAAAAAGCTAAAGGCCAATGAAGACACAGCTGGGGAAATCTTTCCTCAAACTGGCCAAGTCACAGTCTCGATCGCTAATCTATTCGAGAAGTTCATGGAGCTCTTTGATGAACCTGAGAAAGTCACTCTCTCAGAAGCAGGCGCAGCAGACAACAAAGTTGATCACATGAAGCAAATTGTCGAAGAAGCTGCCAGAAGAATGAATGAAGGAGAATCAACTTCTGACGAACCTCCACCACATAATACTTCAGTCGAGGGGGAGGATCAACCATCGTCAACTCAGCCGACCTCACAAGTTGAGGGGGAGCCAAGCACTTTGCCAACCAAAAGCACTTCACCAACCGAAAGTGCCATACCATTCGAAGGTGCATCAACTCCCGAAAGCTCCATACCTCAAGAAACCTCTGAAGCTCAAAACATTCCTGAAAGCTCATCTATCGAGGGGGAGCATGCTGATATGTCTTACGACTATGAAAGCCAGTCCGAACTAGAGGAAATGATAAATGCTGAATTAGATCCAACCTTTGATCCAAACTACCCACCTCTCACCAAATGGACCAGAGATCATCCTATCTCTCAAGTTGTTGGTGATGTATCTGAAAAGGTTCTGACTCGATCATAACTCAAGGCAAAACAGACTTCCTTGTTTTCTAAAGTCGAATTTTGCATGTTTAATTCATTCGTCTCAAAAGTTGAACCAAAGACAGTTAATACTGCTCTTGATCACTCCGATTGGGTTCAAGCTATGCAAGATGAACTGAACGAATTCGAGAGGAACAAAGTCTGGCCTCTTATTCCAACTCCTCCAGATGCCTCGGTTGTTGGTCTTAAATGGGTCTTTAGGAACAAAATGGACAAGGAAGGAAACGTAATTCGTAACAAAGCTCGTCAGGTAGTAAAAGGATATTGTCAGGAGGAAGGGATTGATTATGAAGAGACGTTCGCTCCTGTAGCTAGGCTGGAGTCTGTAAGAATATTTCTAGCCTATGCTGCCCACAAAAACTTTGAGGTTTACCAAATGGACGTCAAGTGTGCATTCCTCAATGGTGAACTCGAAGAAACTGTGTATGTGGAGCAACCTCCTGGCTTTGTAAATGAAAGGTATCCTAATCATTGTTATATCTTGGATAAAGCCGTGTATGGACTGAAACAAGCTCCGAGAGCCTGGTATGAAATGCTGACTAAATTCTTAAAGATGTCCAAATTCAAACAAGGTTCGGTTGACCCAACCTTCTTTCGCAAGAAGGAAGATAACCACCTTATGATCGTTTAAATTTATGTCGATGATATCATCTTTGGCTCAACGAATCCTAGCCTCACAACTGAATTCAGAAAGCTGATGGAGACTAAATTTGAAATAAGCTCAATGGGTCCTATTAACTTTTTCCTTGGTTTAAATATTAGACAGGGACCCGAAGGCATCTTTATCAATTAGGAAGCTTACACGAAGACTCTCCTAGCAAAGTTTGGCATGATGGGAGATTCCAAAGTCAAAGTTCCAATGGCGTTCGGCACCAAGCTCACCCCATCCCTGGACAAACCGGTTGTTGATATTACGCTTTATCGACAGATGATAGGCTCACTGCTGTATCTCACTGCTAGCAGGCCTGACATAATGTTTTCAGTTTGTTATTGTGCTAGATTTCAGGAAAACCCACGCGAACCTCACATGCTTGCAGTGAAGACCATTCTACGCTATCTCAAGTGAACCACCTCTCTAGGTCTATGGTATCCTTCCAACTCAGGCTTCTTCGTTCAAGCCTATTCAGATGCAGACCTTGGAGGTTGTGGACTCAACAGAAAAAGCACAACTGGTGGCTGCCAATTCCTTGACGGGAAGTTGGTTAGCTGGCAGTCAAAGAAACAAACGTGCGTGTCTTTGTCCACTGCAGAAGCTGAATACATTGCAGCTGCATCATGCACCTCTCAAGTGATTTGGATCCAGAGTCAACTTAGAGACTATGGACTCAATATGAAAAAGATCCCACTATATTGCGACTCTGAAAGTGCAATTAGGATCTGTCATAACCCAATGCAATACTCCAAAACCAAACACATAGCACTGAGGTATCACTTCATCAAAGATCATGTGGAAGATGGAAACGTTGAAGTACACTTTGTAAGAACCACTGATCAACTGGCTGATGTCTTTACCAAAGCTCTTCCTGAAGCCTCATTCAACAAAATTCTACAAGGCCTAGGTATGATGGAATCAGAATCAGTACCACAAACTACCTCTCGATCTCAAACGTAAGAAGCGAAATTGACCGAACGTTCGGGTTCGGTTGCATCATCTGTAATCGCTTATCCTCTCCAAGGTAGTTTTCTTGGTTGTAAATTTCATGTACAAAGTTGTTTATCTATTCGTCTAAAGTATTTCCTAATTGAAAGTCTAAATTCCTTGGTTTCTAAAAATTTTTCAAAACCGAAACCTACCGAAGGTTCGGGTTCGGTTTTCCAAAATTTTTCAAAACCGAAACCAACCGAACGCTAGGGTTCGGTTTTCCAAAATTTTTCAAAACCGAAACCAACCGAACGCTCGGGTTCGGTTTTCCAAAATTTTTCAAAACCGAAACCAACCGAACGCTCGGGTTCGGTTTTCCAAAACTTTTCAAAACTGAAACCAACCGAACGCTCGGGTTCGGTTTTCCAAAATTTTTCAAAATCGAAACCAACCGAATGCTCGGGTTCGGTTTCTCAAAATTTTTCTCAACCGAAACCAACCGAACGCTCGGGTTCGGTTCCAAATTTTTCCGAAGTTTTTTTTAACTCTTTTTAATTTCTTTCTGAGTCTTATTTTTTTTACTTTGTTATTTTTAATTTTTTTTATATATCCAAAATTCCAAAAATATTTTGTTCTTTATTTACTTTTTAGTCTTTCATTTTCTATGAGTGTTCGTTCGATTATGGGGAAATTTTTTTTAATGGATTAGTTAAGTGTCCCTAGAAGCATGCTGCTGTATGTGACCAAAGTCTCATCAGATTCTGAATAACAGCCTTAATGACTTGGTATACACAAACCTTGTTTTCCCAATTAGGCTAACACATTTATTCTAATCAAGAGCTACCTAACTCTCTTCTCACATGAGATAAGAGTTTTCTGCTTGGTCCTTCGTTTATAGCAGAGGTAATTTGATTTCTCACGCCATCTCCATTACTTTCTCCATTACATTCGTTTCATCAATGTAACCCTTGAGACTCTCAGAAATTACCACTGAGGTTTATGGTTACTCAAAATTTGTGTTTATGATCTTAGTGTCGTGCCACTATGAGCTGAGTGAAACCCAAAATTCAATACCAAATCTGAATTGACGGTGAACAATTAATTTGATCAAGTTTTCACTAATGAATTGACGGTAGTATCCTCATGAAATCTCAAGTTTTTCTTTTGTGTGATTCCTATGAAATTGTTACACACCATAACATTTCTTCCCTTGGGATCCAGTTTTAATTTTTTTTGTTGAGATTTCTATTTACCAGTCACTTTAACATTATTTCATGCCTACTTGTTCAATAGACTACACCGGTCTCACAAGTACTTTGTTCACTTTCTATCTTATTTCAAGATTAGAACTGTTGAATCAAAGCTAAAGCCACCCTAAAGAGCCTAATTAAAAGAAGCCTTTCAACACTTCTTAATAAGTGTTTGATCGTTATTCAACGGGAAACCACACTAACACTTTAAGGTCTCTCTTGACTTTGAAAGTAGAGATTCGTGCCCGGGATCATTTGTTTCGTGTCATTATTGACATCACATTTATTCCTAAAAAGATTTGCTTTATTTCTTTTCTTTTTACACCCTTAGCACGAAAATCTATGATTTTCCAAAATTCTGGTACTAATAATTACAGGCTGTTTTACTGAATTGGTGGTTAATTAAAAGACGTGGTCAACACTAATCCACGTGGGAGTATCATTCAAAAGATGCCGTTACAAGGATAAGATGAAGGGTTGCTGACTCAGGCGGGAGTCTAATGGATTGAATTTCAAACGGCGGTAAATCGGGGACGCATGCGAAAATGAAACGTCCATTCTTTAACTGACACTGTGGACGCGTGTGCGAATTTGAAGCGATTCCACTCTGGCACATAAAGGCGCGTGTGGATTTGAAACGGTTTCTTCAGAAACGGCGCTTGTTGGGCGGCGTGTTACAAGGAATCTGACATTCTCTCTCATGCGTGATCATCGCATGCCTTAACTGTCACGCATCAGTCATTCCGAAAAACCTTTCGTATTTCGATCGAAGATTTGAACAAATTTTTCTCTCTCCTTTCAACCACTATAAAAGGCGACCTCATCTCCCTTTTACCTCTTTACCGCATCCAAATTTCCAAGAGAGCAAAAACTCCCAGAAAACCTAACTGTTCATCATCTTCTTCTCCACTTCAACAATGGCAGAATCCTCGTCAGTTCACGCTACTTCCCACATCCTTCCCATTCGCCCTCAACAGTGTTTGGTGATCGATCTAACCCCTCAGGCGTACGATTCATACATGTTCCCGATTATCGAGTGCCTTAAGTATTCCCCTATCGCTCTTGCACTTTCACGGGTGGAAACAGTGCCCATGGAGATTTTATCGCAGATCTATGCGAATGCACATTATGATAAAGCAGTCGATAGAATCTTCTTCGAGGTTGCTGATCACAAAGCCTCGATTTCCAGGCAACGATTTGGCTCATTGCTTGGGTTTGCTGTTGACCCTTCTAGGGTTAATCCGGAGACGATTCCGTTAGGGCACCTCTACAATATGTTCTACAATATGGGGTACACGGAGACGCTCACCTCCATCGCGAAGTTTAAAAAGTCATGTTTGCCGCCACAGTGGAACGGTATGTTCACTGTCCTCTTCAAGGGTCTTTCAGAACGGAGCTCAGGTTCAGACGGCTCCATTCGGCTCTTCTTGTCGATCATGTACGGGGTTTACAACGGCATCAACCTTGATTATGGATTGGTTCTCTGGCAACAACTCATCCAGAGTTTATCCTCCTCTTCACGACATTCTGAGGTGTCGTATGCCAGGTTCTAGACCATCGTTACTAAATGGGCGATGGATAAGCACGATGTTCCCACTGCTGTCGGTGCATCGATGTCTTCGATTGGTACATTCCATACCACGAAGATTATCGTCTCAGATGCATCGAGGTTTTCTTTCATTGGCTCCATCCCGGAGACCATGTACGGCGATGTTCCATCTGACAGCAGGATCATCCGGACTATCAAGGAGTTCAAGCAGTCTGGACCGAGGGAGCTCACACAGGAGATGCTCAAGTCTATACATGATGCCGATAAGCCTGTTTCAAGAGGCAAAAAGGCAAAAAAAGGGAAGCAAGTGGCGAAAGGGGCTAAAGGCCCTTCTCCCAAAAAGAGGAAGGCTACTAAACCTGCTCAGTCTCCTCAGCAGAAGAGGCGCAAGACTCAACCCAAGCAAAAGCTCATTATCGCTTCCTCTTCCAGCGAGTCGGAAGGTGAGAGTTCGGATTCGGACGGCTCTCAAAGAGGCGAAACCCCTCCAAGAGGCAATACCCCACCCAGATCACCTACCCCTGACATGGAAATCCATAACTCACCTATTCCCTCTCCCACTCAAACATTTCCCACTTCCATTCCCACCATAACCCCCAATACCACCATTCCTCCAACCTCTTTCCCTATACCACCACCCATTTTCACTGATACAACAACCACAGCCACTACAAAGGTTACAACCAACGTATCTGATAAGGACATGCTTGAAGATCGATTAGATCTTAAACAGGTCAAATAAACAGTAAACAGCAAGAACACGAAAGCAGTAAACAACTCAAGAATGAATCAAACGTGTCGAATGATTATAAAACAATCCTCAGAAGAGCTCGATGAAGAACTACAACTGTAGAGGATTAAAGGTTTACAGGAACGATAAAGAAAGAAAACTGTAATTCTATCGTCTTCTAGATCGTTTACCTAATATGCATGCAAGCATATTATTATATAGTAAACCCTACAAGCTCACGGTTGGACAGGCCCAAACCGGAGTGCAAAACTGGATTATAAACCGAGCCCAATGACGCAATGAAAAATAATTCCTATGCTACCCAACAATCTCCCCCTTTGCGTCAATTGGAGCGAGATCATTACTTCTTGCTTGGGCCAGCAGCAGCAGGAACTTTCTTCTTTACAGTCTGAAACAGACGAGAGATAAGAGCAAGTATCGTTTGTCTGAATCGGATGTACCACTGAATCATATCGTTGAAGTATTTGATATCATCCACTCATTCTCTTTACATCGATGGATGATCTCCAGCACATGCTCTAGACAAGCAGTGGTATAAAGATGTTTATCCGCTAAGGCAAAGAGACATTTCTGTCCTTCAGCCCTAGTGAACATGACCGAATTACGCCTTGGGTCAATCTTTCCCATCTTCATCTGGTTCAGATTACTGGCCGAGCCAACAGGAGAGATCTTCGGTTTCTTCTTGAAGACAGTAGCAATCTCCTGATCCATCAGTGCTACCTCCATGATATAGCACACCAACATCCTTTTGAGATGGTCTATGATTGGACCATATTCAGCTTCATTCGTCAAGAGGATGTTGTGCAGAACGATTCAGTCGTGGGGGTTGAGGTTCGGTAGATCTGCTAAAGATATAAGATGTTCGGTTCTTGCAGACCCTCGAATCACCCTGAACCGAACGTTGATGAATCTACCTTCGGTATATGGCTTCAAAACCCGAACGTTAACGATCTTCTGAGCGCTCCATGTTTGATACTGTGGTTGAGCGGCCTTCAGATAGAATTCGATTAATTCCCAATCAACCTCCGGATGAGGATGAGGGACTTCATGAACGTTGGAGAAGGCGTGGAAGATAAACGCCTTTCGGGTTAAGGGCATGTCGAACTGCGAGTTGACAGAATTGTAGCAGTCGAAAGAGATCACCGGTTCGAGCCATAGGATGCTCGGAGTATAGATAGCCTCCTTAATCATTCTCTCTCGAGTCCAAGCAGGGAAAAGAGTCTTCCTGCTCTCGAGGAGATCGTGGGCTTCTTTCTTCTTGCGTTCAGCTTCTTCAGCTTCTCGCGCCACACGAATGTTGTCATTATCAACATTGCGACTATTTTTGCGTTTTAGCAAGTCAGCAATGGTTTCTTGATCATCTTCATCTTCTTCCTCAGCTATCTTCTTTCCTTTATCCTTCACACCCGAACCCGAAGTCTGACCAGTAGGAGGAGGTTCGGTTGTGTGAGCAGCTTGTTTGGGCCTGTCCAACCGTGAGCTTGTAGGGTTTACTATATAATAATATGCTTGCATGCATATTAGGTTAACGATCTAGAAGACGATAGAATTACAGTTTTCTTTCTTTATCGTTCCTGTAAACCTTTAATCCTCTACAGTTGTAGTTCTTCATCGAGCTCTTCTGAGGATTGTTTTATAATCATTCGACACGTTTGATTCATTCTTGAGTTGTTTACTGCTTTCGTGTTCTTGTTGTTTACTATTTATTTGACTTGTTTAAGATCTAATCGATCTTCAAGTTTAGTTTTAAACTTATCAAAGATGTTACCTTTCTGGATGATACTTGAGAGGATTTTCGGGTCCTTGTTTTGTAGAAGTGTAAGAAATGATTAAAATGACTAAGGATAGTATATATAGGGGAGTGAGTGAGGCTGGAGGTGTGTGTGGTTGGCCTGTGTGTGGCTGGCTGGCCGCACACTCTAGTGTGCGGCCACACACACTTGATTTGGTGTGTTTGGCCCGTTTTTCCAATGCTACACCCAATCTAACCCATCCTCCGACACGTATCTCACTTATACAAAGCTTTAAGCACTCTTTTAGACCCAAAACTTCATTATAAAATAGCAAATCGAAGCTAACTTTAATAACAATGAAGAATGAAAGCTAGAAATTTCGGGTTGTCACATCATCCCCTCCTTAGAAGGAATTTCATCCCGAAATTAGAATTTAAGCAAATAAGTAATTACAAGTAAATAAGTAAAAAGATGAGGGTATTTCAGTTTCATCTGATCCTCTCGTTCCCAAGTGAATTCAAGTCCTCGCTTAGCGTTCCAACGAACCTTCACTATCGGGATACGACTTTGTTTTGTTTTCTTGACCTCTCGGTCTATGATCTCTACTGGTTCTTCCACGAAGTTGAGGCTCTCATTGATCTCGATCTCATCGAGTGGGATTACAAGAGTCTCATCGGACAGACACTTTTTCAAGTTCGATACGTGGAAGGTAGAATTTACGTTACTAAGTTCGCTCGGTAGATTGAGTTTTTAAGCTACTGGGCCGATTCTGGCAAGAATTTCGAAAGGCCCAATGTACCTTGAATTTAGCTTTCCACGCTTTCCGAAGCGTATTAAGCCCTTCCAGGGTGAGACCTTCTATAAAACCCGGTCGCCCACCTGGAATTCCAACGGTTTTCTACGTTTATCGGCGTAGCTTTTCTGTCGGTCTCTGGAGGCTTTCAATCGTTCACGGATCTGAACGATCTTCTCCGTCGTTTCTCGTATGATCTCCGAACATGTGTGAGTGCTTTCAGGAACTCGTCCTTTATCTAACTGGGTATCACCCACCCAGCCCAGCACAAAGGGGATCTGCACTTGCGGCCATAAAGGGCCTCGAATGGAGCAGCCTTTATGCTTGTGTGATAACTGTTGTTGTAGGAAAATTAGACAAGGGGTAAATGAGTATCCCATGCCTTCCCAAAGTCGATCACGCAGGCTCGCAACATATCTTCCAAGGTTTGAATAGTCCTCTCACTTTTTCCGTCTGTCTGCGGATGATAGGCTGTACTCAAGTCCAACCTAGTTCCTAAGGAACTCTATAGCGACTGCCAGAACCTAGAAGTGAACCTACTATCTCTGTCGGAGATAATGGATATGGGAACACCGTGCAGTCGTACTATCTCCCTAATGAAAGTTCTTGTAAGTTTCTCCATCTTGTCTGTTTCCTTGATAGGTAGGAAGTGCGCGGACTTGGTCAAT
The DNA here is from genome assembly GCF_051521515.1 of Lactuca serriola. Taxonomy (NCBI): domain Eukaryota; kingdom Viridiplantae; phylum Streptophyta; class Magnoliopsida; order Asterales; family Asteraceae; genus Lactuca; species Lactuca serriola. The sequence continues at coordinate 56,540,997 of NC_136415.1, forward strand.
CTGTCGACGATGACCCATATGGTATCAAGTCCACCCGTTGTCTTGGGCAACTTGGTAATGAAATCCATAGTGATCTGCTCCCACTTCCATTCTGGGATCTCAGGCTGTTGAAGGAGGCCTGAGGGTTTCTGGTACTCGACCTTGACCTTTGCGCAAGTAAGGCATTTACTCATGAAAGTAGCGATTTTTGCTTTCATGTTAGGCCACCAGTATAACTTTTTAAGATCCAGATACATCTTATCTGAACCTGGGTGGACGGAATAACGAGTGTTGTGCGCCTTGTTCATGACTAAGTCTCTGAAACCACCAAGTTTCGGGGTCCAGATCCCGTCCATGAAATAATAAGCTCCGCCACCCTTGACTTCCATGTTCTTATCCATCCCTCGCAGGGATTCACTGGTCACATTTTCAGCTTTCAAAGCGTCGAGCTGAGCCGCCTGTATTTGCGTGGATAAGTGTGAATGTATAGTCATAGTCAATGATTTGACCCTACGACCAGAATATTCTTTCCGACTTAGGGCGTCAGCTACTACATTGGCCTTGCCTGGATGATAACGAATTTCGCATTCGTAGTCACTGAGTAGCTCGACCCACCGTCGTTGTCTCATGTTGAGCTCCTTCTGGTCGAATATGTGTTGTAGGCTCTTGTGGTCTGTAAAGATAGTGCTTTTCGTTCCGTACAAGTAATGTCTCCAGATTTTCAGAGCAAACACAACTACTCCTAGTTCAAGATCGTGGGTCGTATAGTTGACCTCATGTGTCTTCAGTTGTCTCGAGGCATAGGCGATGACCTTACCTCGCTACATTAGAACACATCCGAGTCCTTGATTTGACGCATCTCAATAGACAACAAAGTCTTCTATCCCTTCGGGGAGGGATAGTATTGGTGCGGTACATAAGGCTTGTTTGAGCGTTTGGAACGCTCTTTCCTGCTTTTCTTCCCAGTCAAAGGATACGCCTTTCTGGGTAAGTGTTGTAAGAGGCTTCGCTATGCGGGAGAAGTTCTGAATGAACCTGCGATAATTGCCAGCGAGGCCTAGAAATTGACGAATTTCTGTAGGCGTCTTCGGTGCTGACCAGTTCTCAATGGCTTTAATTTTAGAAGGGTCCACGTGTATTCCCTCTTCGCTAACTACGTGCCCTAAGAATTCGACTCGGTGGATCCAAAATTTGCATTTCGAGAACTTCGCATAAAGCTTCTCCACGCGCAGGGTTTCTAAGACTAATCGTAGATGTTGGCTATGTTCATCCTTACTTCAAGAGTAGATAAGTATGTCATCGATGAAGACGATGACGAATTGATCTAAGTAAGGACGACACACCCTATTCATCGGGAAAATCTCGATTCTCTGAAGCAGCAAACTCTCAAAAAAATGAATTGACCAATTGACGACGCTCCTCATTCATTATAACGATATTTTCTCAATTCTATTGTTTAACCACGAAGAGTGTATCTGACGGGGAGAAATGTATTATATAACAGTAAAACAATTATTCAGTAAAACAATTATTTCAGAAAGAAAGAGAATTGGGTCCTACGTTAATTCCATATATGGATTAATCACTACATATATTGAAGATAGAAGCTAATATAGTATACCAACTTTATTAGAAACAAATCCATGAATACTGCGGGTGCGTTTGTTAATCCGAACGGCATCACTACGAATTCATGGTGCCCATAACGAGTTCGGAAGGCTGTCTTCGGAACATCCTCCCCTAGCACTTGTAGTTGGTGATATCCGGATCTTAAGTCGATTTTTGAAAAGAATTTCGCCCCTTGAAGTTGATCGAATAAATCGTCTATCCTTGGAAAAGGATAACGATTCTTAACGGTTAGCATGTTGAGCTCCCTGTAGTCGATGCACATTCGAAACGATCCGTCTTTCTTCTTGACGAGCAAGACTGGGGCTCCTCAGGGTGAGAAGCTTGGTCTTATAAAGCCCTTGCTGAGCAGTTCGTTAAGTTGACAGGATAGTTCTTGCATCTCTGCAGGTGCTAGACGATAAGGCGATTTGGCTACGGGGGTAGCCCCTGGAACTAAGTCGATTCGGAACTTGACTTGACGTTGTGGAGGTAATCCTGGGAGTTCTTCTGGAAAAATGTCAGGAGAGTCGCGTACCACTGGAATGTTCTGAATAGATTTCGTTTCTTGGCTCACATTGACAACATGAGCAAGGAATGCGCGACATTCCTTTCGCAAGAATTTCTGGGCTTGAATGCTTGAGATGATACAAAGGTTCATGCCTGGTTTGTCGCCATAAACTACTAGGGTTTCGCCAGACGAAAGATTAAGGCAGACAGCCTTTTCGTAACACATGATGTCGGCACGCTGAAGACTCAACCAATCCATGCCAATGATGACGTCGAAACTTTTAATTGAGACTGACATGAGATTGATCGAGTATGAATGACTATCTAAAGTTAAAGTACACCCTATGTATATGCAACTAGTACTCTCTGTCTTCCCATTAGCCATTTCTACTGTGAACAGTTCTTTGAGTGCTTGTGATTTTTGCTTAAGTAAAAGAGCAAATTTTTGATTCACGAAGCTTCTCTCCGCTCCACTATCAAATAGAATGCATGCATAAGAGTTATCAAGGAGGAACGTACCAGTGACCACTATGGGGTCGGCAATCGCCTCCTCATGGCCTATAGCCAGAACTCTTCCTAGTCCACCAGCATTTCCTGTCTTGGGGTAGTTCCTTTTGTAGTGAGATACATCGCCACAGTTGTAGCAAGCTTGGCCCACTCCAGTGCCGGGGACTTGGGTAATTGGCCTCGCCGGAGCTTTGCAGAAACGGGCAGTGTGCCCCTTCCTGTTGCAGTTTACACACTGCATTTCCCGATAGGCTCCCACATGGTGGTAGTTACATTTGTTGCAGAGCGGCAAGCTTCCAGAATATTGCTTTAATGGAATAGAAGTAGTGGCAGGTGCCGTAGCAGCATGAACTGCCATGATCTGTTGTTTCTTGGCAGCCTTATTCTTTTTCTTGTCATCCTAGAATTTCCACTTGGACTCTGCGGTTCTGGTGGGTTCTGAGATGGCTAGGGTGGTTGTCGTTGCCGGGGTACGAGCCCCATGGTCAATTAGTTGTTGTGCCAATTGCTTGGCACTATCGAATGTAGTAGGGCGTGATGACAAAACATTGCCCTGGTATGGTGGCACCAGCCCCCATATAAATCTTTCGATCTTCTTTCCCTCTGTATGAATCATATTGGGACAGAGGGCCACCAGTTCACAGAACCTGGCGTTATATGCGACGATGTCAGAGCCCTTCATGGTTAGGCACCAAAGTTCTTCCTCCAGCTTTTGAATCTCGCCCCTCGGGCAGTACTCCTCACTCATGAGGTCTTTCAAAGTATCCCAGCCCATATCATTTGCCACTGGAAGAGATAGTGACTTTACATGGCCATTCCACCACATTAGGGATTTTGTTTGAAAGGTGCAAGCTGCGAACTTCACCTTGCTCCCTTCTGGACAGGAGCAGATTGCGAAAACCGATTCGGTTTTCTCAAACCATTGAGAGAGTACAATGACTCTGCCAGTTTTTTTAAAGGACAATGGCTTGCAGTTCGTGAAATCTTTGTAGGAGCACTCTTTCGAGTGCACATGGGTTTCAACCTGTATAGTTGGAATAGGAGTCCCTCCTCCAGTGGAACTTGAGGAATGATATTCAGCCATGGCTAGTGCCACAGCTGCAGCTACAACAGCATTGTGGGCTGCTGTATCAAATTGAGAAATAGGTGGTGGTGGATAATTTTATGAGAGTTATACACATATGTTTATGGATAATTTTTTGAGAGTTATACACATATGTTTATTAATATATTATAAGTTATAATATATTAATATGAAGTCATGTTATTTAATTAGTCTTAGTCTTAAATTAATTATGAATTAATTTAGAGATTTAAAGGAAGACTAATTAGATTGTCGGCTATTGGTTTTATATGGTGTGGGCTAACACTTATTTGTTAATGGGTTAGGCTTGTATGGAAGTCCATGGATGATCCATGGAGCTTTTAACCCATGGATCCTTGGAAAAGGAAAGGTCATGGGTTATTAGGGTTTCACCCTAATCATGTACACTATATAAGCATGCTTATGTTGCATGAAATGGCCACTAGTGTGACTAGTGTCACTAGTGTGTGTGCTTGTGTGTGGCCGAAAATATAAGTGTGTGTACACTCTCTTAAAGTTTTCCAAGTGTTTGTGGTGATTTGTGATTCCATTTGAGGCATTCACATTATTGGTGCTTGGCTCTCAAACTCCAAAGAATCAATCTCATCAAAAGGTATGTAATCTAATCTAACTCTTTTATGTTTAAATGTTCCCCATGCCATGTTAGATAGGTTATGAACCTTGGAAAATTATTATTTTGCATGTATTTAGACAAACATAGATCCAAGGTTTATTAGGGTTGCATGCACACTTAGGAAGTGTTAGATTGCTCAATACCCAACAGTGGTATCAGAGCCTAGGCTTGCTTGTTTGATACTTGATGCAAAATAGTGAAAAAGGTTGAAATTGTTGCTGTCTGGCTGATGGACTCGCCGAGTTCAAGGCAAAATTCATCCTACTCGGCGAGTAGGCTCGTGCACTCGGTGAGTAGAATGATCAGAATGCAGAATTTCGACTTTTGCTGCTGGAAATGGACTAGAAACATTACCCTAAACTGTTTTGGTGTTTTAAAACTTGTTTTAGTTGGTGTAATGGTTGTTCTAATCCATTTACAATAGCATATATCAAAATTCCATGATTTTTATGTGTTCATATAATTCTTGAAATTTTGATGATCATGTTCATGTTCTTATGAATTTAGAAGATGATAGGAATTATTTGCTGAATTGTTTAGAATTAATTCTTGATCATTTATGTGTTTTAATGGAGTCCATAATTTGTCCTCAAGTTATGGATATCCAAAGGTCACTTTTCTTTAACACACACATTTAAACACATAAGTTACATGAAAATGAAGAGTCTTCATTTTTATGAACCTTTAATTCATAAGTTATGAAATGAAAAGTTTTGGATAGTTACAAAACTTGCCCTCAAGTTTTGGAATTTGTAAAGTTTCACACACTTTAATAAACTTTAATTCCAACCCTTAGAAGTTTTAAAAGTTAAAATTCTACCCTTATACTATTATAAGATTAATGGTTAATTATTATATATATGTATAAGAACAAGTCGTTTTACCGTTAGTAGGCCTCATTCACAAAGCCGGTCTATAAGGTGGGTATAAGGTTGTTGCCTATAAAATGGCAACTTAATGGGTGTCCACTCTCACCCACCGCTTGCTTGATCGGTGGAGGGTCGTTAGCCGAACGGGTAGGACAATGACTTTAAATTCTCATTAAAAGTATAATGATTATTATAAAGTAACTAAATATTTTTTATTTAATTCCCAATCTTAGTTGCTTTTGGAAAAATGTGAATTTGGTGCTAGCCCATGGAATTCACACTTTGTACCTTACTAAGTCGTTGGTGGAGCGTGTGTGGTTAACCGGCACACTAACTTGGACTAGTAAGGATCACGAAGGGTAACTTAATGTTTGTCATAGATCATTGGAGCGTGTGTGGTTAACCGGCACATTGATTGGGTGATAATATTAAGGGTACCAAGTGAATTGGTATGGTTATTCACACCTTGTTTTGTGATCCTCGGCATCCCAGTCACAAAATTTGAGAGGGCACACTCGAGATTGAAACATGCCATTGAAAAGTTCAATGAATCTCAAAAGATCTAGGAATTTTAAATCCAATTAAAACCTAATAAATTATTTCATTTTTCATGGTGGAAATTGGTGAATCGTCATTCGCCTACCTTCAAATATTTTATAGCTTGGATTACGACATCCCTCTTCCAAATTATAAAATATTGTGTTGGGTCCTAGCCTTAATATTTCATATTGGGTGTTATATTAAGGACTTTGAATCAACTAACTTGATTTTCTCCCATTATAGATGTCTGGTTCAGACAACTATGATCTTCCCAAATCTCTTGAAGATGGTGTCCCTCAACATCATGCTTCACTTCCTCCACCTCCTCCAATTATTCTCCCTCACCCATAAGTTCTTGAAAAGTTTAAAGTCACTCAATCCCTATTGGCAAGCATAGTCTATGTGTGCTCACATCTTGGAGATAAAGTCACATATTGACAAGCCGGGAGAGTTGGGTGTCAAAGTCCCGTGAAAGTTAGATGTTCAATCACTTTCTTAGTAACATAGTGAGTCTCTTTGGGACTACTATGAGGCAGACTATGACATGACCGTTAATGATGTTATCTTTTTGCTTGGTGTTATGGAATCAGCAATGATTCGGAACACCAGTAAAGCAAATTTGATTAAAAGAACAACTTCCCAAGTCTACATGGACATTGACAATGGTAGCATTGGATATCTAGAAAATGATTTCTCTTCCCAATGGAAAGGGATCGGCTATAGTCAACTCGGTTGACCAAATAGTAAAGAGAAAGGCAAATTCTGAGATAGTCTCATGTGCCATTACCAAAGGGTCCATGTGTTTTGTTTCCAAAGGAAGGGGCATTGGTTGCGAAGCTACCCTATTCACCTGAAAGGTCATAAGGTTGATCAAGTCAAGAGGTTTGACTCTACTTCGGGTAAAGTCCACTATCTAACTCTATTAAGTTCCTATTTGGAGATTCTTATTACATAATGTGAATGGGTCACATGCTGATGTTTTTAAGAATCAAAGAAAAGATAGGAAGCTTAAAGTAAGTATATGTTGATTCTGATTGCAAAGGTGGGTTTCGATCGCATGGTTCGGTAATCAGAATTTTGAGCTGTTGCTTAAGAGTTATAATATATTGCTTATGAATAGATAACAACAAGGTTTTCATGTGGATTGTAAGGATAAGTTTTTCCGCAAAGTTTTAAAATAAAAGAAAAAAAGGGGTTTTAATTTTATTTATTTTAAAAATATCCTTACAATGGCATCTGTGGAAAATTGTTGCTTATATGTTTCCAGTAATAGCAATATTGGAAAGTGGATTTGATTCCTTCATTTGTGGTAGTGTCTGAATTTACCGAATGAAGAAAGTTTTTCAT